>NC_138301.1:3030000-3642500 GCF_965601325.2 Salmo salar | reverse complement strand
ATGCTAGTTCTGAACGTCACATGCTAATGTAAAAAGCTGTTTTTTGATATAAATATGAACTTGATTGAACAAAACATGCATGTATTGTATAACATAATGTCCTAGGTGTGTCATCTGATGAAGATCATCAAAGGTTAGTGCTGCATATAGCTGTCTTCTGGGTTTTTGTGACATGATATGCTAGCTTGAAAAATGGGTGTCTGATTATTTCTGGCTTGGTACTCTGCTGACATAATCTAATGTTTTGCTTTCGCTGTAAAGCCTTTTTGAAATCGGACAGTGTGGTTAGATAAAGGAGAGTCTTGTCTTTAAAATGCTGTGAAATAGTCATATGTTTGAAAAATTTAAGTTTTTGTATTTTTTAGGAATTTGTAATTCGCGCCACGCCTATCATTGGATATTGGAGCAGGTGTTCCGCTAGCGGAACGTCTAGATGTAAGAGGTTATTAACGGTCCAAAATCACATTGCACAATATCACAAACAGTTCTGTCCTTATTCAATAATTTTATACAACCATTTAGATGTAAGTCTCACTGTGAAACCATTCTGTCTCAAAACTGTGGCCTGTGAGGCAGGACATTCCCTTTGGAATTTACGACCGCCTTCTGACCACAGCAGCCTGGGTAGGGGGAGGTAGGTAGGGGGATGGTGCATAGAAAACCCAGAGGGTAACGTCATGACAAACCCATGCTGTAAACTCTCATCTCTGCTATCATCGCATTTCCAGAACCATACACAAAAGCAGAGAAAAGCTGACACAGATATAGGCTAATATCCTTTGCCTTCAGGGCTGGGTAGGGGTAATGTGATTTAGATGAGTTTCCCCGGGCCGTTGTGTCAGCTCGTCTCTCCTCGCTGCGCCCGTGTCACTGTCTCTCATTACATACTCTCGCACCATGAGCGACTCCGCCAACTAGCGTGACATTCAGTGACACCGGGACATGTGGTTAGTTCAGGGAAGATGACTGGAAAACGGAAAATAATAATCCCCCAACCCCCATTCCTTTTTTGGTTTGTCAGGTGGTGCAATTCAAATTTCAGGGGATTCTACAGTATGAGTGTGTGTGTGACTGTTCAAATCTCTTAGCCCCAGGGTTGAACATTCATGAGGTAGCATTTTAGCCAATCCTGGCAAATGGAAAGTGACCCACACCTCCTTTTCCCATCCAGGCAATTTCCAACTGAGCGGTGTCATACTGCCATGCTCCTCTCACATGAAGGAGACAGGTCGCTAGCATTGAGTGATAGACAATCTTTCTCCTGTTGAACATCCCTGTGGACGATGACTAAGAAGAAAGCCCATGGCCGCCATTCCATCTTTATGAGCCTAGCAACTGTCGCAGTCCCATGGAAACTGCCAAAGTGAAAGAGGCCTTCCAGATCAGTTGACGTCATGATAACCATTCCTTCGTAAAATAAGATGTAGAATGTAAACTCAAGTCTATGGGAGTATTGGTGATTACGGTCCATCGAGCTAGCTAGGGACTGGAGAGACCAGTTGTACCAGACTTCAAAAGAGGCTGACAATCAAATACAGGGCAAGTTTTCTTCTTTCCTCAACCCCGTAAAGTTCCCTCAACGTCCAAGCTCAATCAGAGAGTGCACTTATCTCTTCAAACCAATTATTTGATTAAGGAGTGGAATCGTTTAAATTATTCAGCCCATTAATGAGGAGTCAAATACCACAGGGTTAAGCTTCTGAATATAGTTGAGTTTGATCTAACTAAGGCCCTGGAAAGATTTCTGCACACACATGGTCTGGGGAAGCTTGAGCTTTTAAACGAGGAGACCAACTGACCGAGAATGACATTCTTATGCTGCCCCCTGTAGAGACCTCTGGGATACATGGGAAGTGGGTGGTGGGAAGTGCTGTACTGGATAAAACCCTACTTCAGATCATGTTTCAATAACATACACACTAAATCGACTCAATCCACATACTTTGTATTTAGTAAAATATTTTCTGGCAAGCCATAAGCCAAGTTAGATGCTGTTAGTAAGAAATATTATGGAAGACTAACCCATGGAGGTTCCTCATAACTGAAGTCAAAGGGGACAGTCTTTTTGAGTACATCCCAAATCTTAGGCTTGTATCTTCACCTCTGTGATTCGGTTTAGTTTTGGCAGGGGACCTGCGTTTTGACAGAGAACGTAAAGCACTCTCCCCTTTTGAGATGAGGACAGTAAATGAGTGTGACCTTCCAGCGCACTCACGCATACTAGAGGAGAAAATAATTGTTCTATTTATTACAGCAAAAAGTGGAATAGAAAGTGACTGCAGCCTTTTGATGGGCAAAGGCTCCGAAAGGACAAGGTCTGATGCAAGAGGAAAGCAACGGTTCTGTACTTGCTATTGATTTCAATAGCAAGTGCAGGCGAGCTGGCAAGCAGCTGGGTGGATTAATTATTATTACTGAACTAGACGTTATGTGTCAGAGGCTCAAACGAGTCAGTGTCCTTTAGTGAGGTAGCATCACTTGATCTGTTTATCCACCCCACGGTATGCCATTGTTTGTGAATGCGTTTCACTGTCATGTCTCATCATTTTGGAAGCATGAAAGAGAAGTTCACACAATATAGCCATGTCTATTATGACACGAGCATGAACTACTCTTTGTAGTTGGTGTTGCTTGCAAAATTATGCAAAACAATGCCTCAGTATGTTACATAATGTGCAGTGCTATATCTGTTAAAAAAATGTACGTTTAGAATAGCTTTTGATAGTATGGCATCATTATAGCAGTTCACCATCACATTTCTACAACAGCCTTGTCCCTCTTGGGAAAAAGGTTGCAGTAGGAGTCTTGCTAAAAAAAAAGATATTTGATCACAAGTCAACACATCTTAGCTGTCATAGAATGAGGATGTTGATGGGCAGTAACAAGAGATAGAGTCTGTAAGAATAGTAATGGACACTGCCACTAGTGTGACAGAAGTTTTGATTGGATCTGAATGTCATGCTGTCTGGTTCTCATAGAAATGCCCCTGGAAATACAGTATGCACAGGCGAAAACCACCTGTATGTTTTAAGCAATAGTACTTTTTTTAGACTAGTGCCATGAGCATAGTGGTTGAAAAATGAAACACATCCAGCGTTTACCCTGCACTTGATCTAGATCATGTTAACAATACAATGTTATAATGTTACAATACAACATTTTGTCCCCAAAAAAGATGAATACTCCAAAATGAAGACTGAACATCAATGAACATGAAGATTGAATATGCACTAGTTTCACATGTAACCTTGTTGAAATGAAACAAGTACATTTACTCTTCTCAGAATGTGGTAAATACAGATGTGGTATCTTAGTTTGATCACTTTTCCTGTGCCACAGGAAATTCAAATGAGCCTCGGGGTTAATATAAATTCACTGAAAACCTCTTTCTTTTTCTCTCTCACTTACTCAAATGCTAAAGCACCAGCCATGTGTCCTACTACTGAAACATTAAAATGTATCTGAAATGTAACAATACAGATCAACAACTGTCAATCTAAATAGCTTAATAATACAAGATAGATATTGGTCTCCACTATGACAGCTAAACTATAGCATATTGTAGCCTATCAAAACAAATTTCCCTTAAGAAATGATCCCTTCTTTTAAAAACATGATCAAATCCTCCTGCTCCAGGATTATTTTATGCCTGCGACTAAACTGATCAAATTAAGGTCCAATACCTGTATATGATACTTTGACACGTTCTTACTCATTAGAATCATTACTTTGAATTTAACAGTAAAATGAAGTGCCACTAACATGCATCAACTCTCCCCCACTCAAATAGCAGTTTAGCACCTTTTGAGACAGTACAGTCAATCCCTGTTTATGCTAATTTTTGCATTCAGGAGGTCGTCTGGCATGCCTTGAAACAATAAGTGAACATTTACAAATTAAAGATAAAGTCCAGGATTGTCTCCTTTGTTTTGTTGACGTTGAGTGAGAAATTGTTCTCCTGACACCACACTCCGAGTGCACTCACCTCCTCCCAGTAGGCTGTATCGTCGTTGTTGGTGATCAAGCCCACTACCGTTGTGTCGTCTGCAAACTTGATGATTGAGTTGGAGGCATGCATGGCCACGCAGTCGTGGGTGAACAGGGAGTACAGGAGAGGGCTGAGCACACGCCCTTGTGGGGCCCCAGTGTTAAGGGTCAGCGAAGTGGCGATGTTGTTTCCTACCTTCACCACCTGGTGGTGGCCTGTCAGAAAGTCCAGGACCCAGTTGCACAGGGCAGGGTTGAGACCCAGGGCCTCCAGCTTGATGATGAGCTTGGAGGGTACTATGGTGTTGAATGCTGATCTGTACTCAATGAACAGCATAGGTATTACATAGGTATTCTATTTGTCCAGATGGGATAGGGCAGTGTGCAGTGTGGTGGCGATTATGTCATCTGTGGACTTGTTGGGGCGAGATACAAACTGAAGTGGGTCTAGGGTGGCCAGTAAAGTGGCGGTGATATGATCCTTGACTAGCCTCTCAAAGAACTTCATGATGACAGAAGTGAGTGCTACGGGTCGGTAGTCATTTAGTTCAGTTAGCTTTGCCTTCTTGGGTACAGGAACAATGGTGGCTATCTTGAAGCATGTGGGGACAACAGACTGGGATAGGGAGCAATTAAATATGTCTGTAAACACACCAGCTAGCTGGTCTGCGCATGCTCTGAGGACACGGTTAGGGATGTTGTCTGGGCCAGCAGCCTTGCGAGTTTTAACAAGTTTAAATGTTTTACACATGTCAGCCACTGAGAAAGAGAGGGGGGGTGCAGTCATTGTTAGAGAGCCATGACGGGGGCACTGTATTATCCTCAAAGCAGACAAAGAAGGTGTTTTAGTTTGTCTGGAAGCATGATGTCGGTGTCCGTGAAGTGCTTGTTTTTGTTTTTGTAGTCCGTGATTTCCTGTAGACCCTGCCACATACATCTCGTGTCTTAGCCGTTGAATTGCGACTCCACCTTGTCCCTTTACAGGCATTTCACTTTTTTGATTGCCTTGTGGAGGGAATAACTACACTGTTTATATTCAGCAATATTTCCAGACCTCTCTCCATGCTTAAATACAGTGGATCACACTTTCAGTTTTGTGCGAATGCAGCCATCGATCCACGGTTTCTGGTTAGGGTAGGTTTTAATAGTCACAGTGTGTACAACATCTCCAATGCACTTATTTATAAATGCACTCACCGAGTCAGCATATAGGTCAATGTTGTTCTCTGAAGCTGACCGGAACATATTCCAGTCCGCGTGATCAAAACAATCTTGAAGCGTGGCTTCCGATTGGTCAGACCAACGTTGAATGGTTCTCATCACTGGTACATCCTGTTTGAGTTTCTGCCTATGAGCCGGGACGAGCAAGATGGATCATGGTCGGATTTGCCTAAGGGAGGGCGAGGGAGGGCTTTGTATGCATTGCGGAAGTTAGAGTAACACTGGTCGAGAGTATTAGCCCGACGTGTCACACAATCAGTATGCTGATTGAATTTAGGTAGCATTGTTCTCAAATTTGCTTTGTTAAAATCCCCAGCTACAATAAATGCAGCCTCCGGATATACAGTTTCCAGTTTACATAGAGTCCAGTGAAGTTCCTTGAGGGCTATGTTGGTGTTCGCTTGAGGGGGGGGGGGATGTACACAGCTGTGAATATAACTGACGAGAATTCTCTTGGTAGGTAGAATGGCCGGCATTTGATTGTAAGGAATTCTAGGTTGTGTGAGCAGAAGGACTTGAGTTCCTGTATGTTGTTATGACTACACCATGAGTTGTTCATCATAAAGCATACACCCCCGCCCTTCCTCTTCCCAGAGAGGTGTTTATCTCTGTCGGTGCGATGCATGGAGAAGCCCTGTGGCTGAACCGATTCCGACAACATATTCCGAGAGAGCCATGTTTCCTTGAAACAGATGTCTCTCTGGAAGGCAACCCTTGCTCGAATTTCATCTACTGCATTTACATTTTAGTCATTTAGCAGACGCTCTTATCCAGAGCGACTTACAGTAGTGAATGCATACATTTCATACGTTTTTTTTTTCTGTGCTGGCCCCCCGTGGGAATCGACCCCACAACCCTGGCATTGCAAACACCATGCTCTACCAACTGAGCTACAGGGAAGGCTGGACATTGGCGAGTAGTATACTCAAGGGTGTGGTGAGCGATCTACCCGTTTATGAAGCCTGACCAGAAGACCGCTCCGTCTGCCCCTTCTGTGTCGCCGTTGCTTTAGGTCAGCTGCTGGGATTAGATCTATTGTCCTGGGTGGTGGTACGAAGAGAGGATCCGCTTCGGGAAAGTCGTATTCCTGGTCGTAATGTTGGTAAGTTGACATTGCTCTTATATCCAATAGTTCTTCCCGGCTGTATGTAATAAGACTGAAGATTTCCTGGGGTAACAATGTAAGAAATAATACATAAAAAAACGAAATACTGCATAGTTTTCTAAGAATGCGAAGCGAGGCGACCAATTCTGTCGGCGCCATTGTCACTTGTACATATTACCTCGACTAACCGGAGCCCCTGCACATTGACTCTGTACCGGTACACTCTGTATATAGCCTCACTATTGTTATTTTACTGCTGCTCTTTTATCCACTGCAGCCCCGTTTAATTATTTGTTACTTTTATTTCTTAACCTGTTATGGCTAGGGGGCAGTATTTTCACGGCCGGATAAAAAACGTACCCGATTTAATATGATTATTACTCCTGCCCAGAAACTAGAATATGCATATAATTATTAGCTTTGGATAGAAAACACTCCAAAGTTTCTAAAACTGTTTGAATGGTGTCTGTGAGTATAACAGAACTCATTTGGCAGGCCAAAACCTGAGAAGATTCCTTACAGGAAGTGCCCTGTCTGACCATTTCTTGCCCTTCTTGATTATCTCTATCCATTACAGGGGATCTCTGCTGTTACGTGACACTTCCTACTGCTCCCATGGGCTCTCAGAAGGCGGCAAAAAGCTGAATTGTGGCTTTGCAGGCTCTGGCTGAAAAAAAAGTAGCGCGTTTGGATAGTGGCTGGTCACAGTACTGTGAGACTCAGGCTTGTGCACGAGGGGATCCCATGCTTTTATTTTCTCTCGCTTTGTACGTATACACGCTTTCCCGGTCGGAATTTTATCGCTTTTTTACGAGAAAAATGGCATAAAAATTGATTTTAAACAGCGGTTGACATGCTTCGAAGTACGGTAATGGAATATTTAGAATTTTTTTGTCACGAAATGCGTCGTGCTCGTGACCCTTATTTACACTTCGGATAGTGTCTTGAACGCACGAACAAAACGCCGCTATTTGGATATAACAATGGATTATTTTGAACCAAACCAACATTTGTTATTGAAGTAGCAGTCCTGGGAGTGCATTCTGACGAAGAACACCAAAGGTAATCAAACTTTTCTAATAGTAAATCGGAGTTTGGTCAGGGCTAAACTTGGTGGGTGTCTAAATAGCTAGCCGTGATGGCTGGGCTATCTACTCAGAATATTGCAAAATGTGCAAGCGATAATATTCCGACCGGGAATCTGCGTTTAGGTAAACAGACGAAAGAAAATAAAGCATTCGGTCGACTCGGGCACGCGCCTAAGCCCATAGTACTCTGATCGGCCACTTGCCAAAAGCGATAATGTGTTTCAGCCAGAGGCTGCCTCGATATCGTTCAGCTTTTTCCCGGGCTCTGAGAGCCTATGGGAGCCGTAGGAAGTGTCACGTTAGAGCAAAGATCCTCAGTCTTCAATAAAAAGAGCCAAGATGAAACACAACTTGTCAGACAGGCCACTTCCTGCATGGAATATATGCATATTCTAGTTACTGGGCAGGAGTAGTAACCAGATTAAATCGGGTACGTTTTCTTTATCCGGCCGTGTCAATACTGCCCCCTAGCCCTAACAGGTTAAAGAAGATAGGTTGGGCTAATGCTTAAGAGGGTGTGAATGAAGCTGAATGGCTGTAGACAAAGAATAGCACTCCAGTAGGTGTACCAAAACATTCAAGGTCCAAATTCTCAAAAGTGGGGTTACAAGTTTATCAACTTTCAAATCAGAATACGTTTCCCATTGCTCCTCAACTGCACTGTATGATATGCAATTTTCTAGCTCTGATTCTCTACTTCTATCAAATATTAAAAAAATACCTTTCAAATTTTGCTTCATAAGACCGAATCGAGGGTGTTGGTCACAAATATGCTTGTGTGTGTAAAAATCCAAATATAGCGATAGTTACTTTGGTGAAGGTTTTGTGAGTGTGCGCCTGTTAAAAAAGAGATTTGGCTATTCCTTAGTTTATTGTTGCATCGAAGCAGCAAAATTAGTTCAAATTGTCCCTGTGACCAGCGATCCTACCTATCTGAAAAATACTGTATCTGAAAGTTTCCAGGATTTAGGGATATCGTTGAAGTAATTTTTCATCATGTGGAGTGTAACACGTGGGAGAATTTATATGATTTTATCTAAAAGTCTAACATCAGTTTTTGATTCTCTGACAAACAAATGGTTATTTATGCTGTCTAGGCCCCTTGAAACTATGCCAGACAGTTAGCTCGACACCTTGAAAAAGGAGCCAGCGTTTAATTTGTTGCAATCTTTCATCAGTCACCACCAGCAAGTGCCTATGGGAGAGTGTGCACTTCTCCAAAACAAAAACCTTCTTGAAAAAAGGTCTCCTCTGACATTCTGGCAGACAGAATCATTCTAATTTGGGATCTCAAATACCTTATGGTGGAACACTTCACTTGTGAGTATTGACAAGAAACATTTTGCCGGCGCCCACACAACAGGCAGTGTTGTTTTCCTCTGAGAACTGTGTGCAAAAAAATAGAGACTTTGTTAAAGGCTTACTATGTGATATTTACAGCTGGTATTTTAGCATTTATATCAATTGCAGTGCATTCGGAAAGTATTCAGACCCCTTGACTTTTCCACATTTAAGATGGATTTTTAAAAATCCCGCATCAACCTACACCCAATAGCCCATAACGACAAAGCAAAAACAGTTTTTTCTACATTTTGGCAAAAAATCTAACAATTTTCACATTTACTTAACAAATGTTCAAATAATGTCTAATAATTTTACTCCTAACTGCCCACTCTGACATTAACACATTTCCAATTAATATCTAACATTTTTACTACCTAATTGCCCACTCTGACATTAACAAATGTTCAATTAATGTCTAACACTTTCAGTACTATTAACTATGTGCACTTTCAAGTTCAATTATTGAAAGAAACCAGTCTCACCCTTCATCTAATTCTGTTCTAAACGATGTATCCATTCAGCTGATGCTTTCAACCAGGTGGGGATCGGATCTGCTCCAAAATAGTGGTGTGTGGCTTCTCCAGTTACATCTAATGGAACTCCCCGTGCACGGTTAACCTGAATTTCACTGGGAACAATCAGAAAAATTAAGTTCATCATCCCATCCTTGTCGTCAAATTGTCGTGGAATTATTCTAATCAAACTGGGAGACTTTTAGATTTCTTCAAAACTATCAAACTTTATTTTTTAATTACTGCAGTAATGGAGCTTGTCAACGACCCAGCAGGACTAAGCCACAGCATTTTATAGCAAAGTCCATCCTCCTGGACATTCATGACAAATCACAGATGAGAGAATTTATACAAAGGTACATTTTGCTCTCATGCGACAGACATCAAGATTTACATGGCGCCAAATATGTCTCTAGTTCATTTACTCCTTGCTTATACAGAAATACTAATGCAACATAGACACTAGGTCCTTTCCTTAAATAAACTGGAGATTGGGTTGGTCTCCCTGGCACTGACAGACAGGCACATAGACACGAATCATGGAATGGAATGTTGTCTTATCACCAAGCTCCTAACAACATAACACTTTTTTTCACAGCGATAGGTTTGATAAATTCACCTCTGAAGGTGAAATGTGTACTTACATTCTGAAATCTTGCTCTGATTTATCATCCAAAGTGTCCCAGAGATAACATGAAGTGTCGTTTTGTTAGATAAAATCATTTTTCATATCCTAAAAAGGTCCATATAGCATGCATCGATTTTGTATTTCCAATCATTCAATTTGCAAAGAAAGGAATCTGTGAAAATCTCACCCTAAATGTTGTTTCAACAAGTCAAATCACATTTGTATGTATTCCTCAGAGATCCTAGAAGGTAAAAAGACTTCACTATATAATTAGGGGTGTAGTATATCCTATAGGACACCATATCTTGGTCAGAGATGACGAGGTCGGTCATCATCACTTGAACGACTGTATCTTTGTCAAATAAGCACCAATCGGGGTAAAACAAAGCTAGCTAGAAAGCATGTATATGTCGTAAAATGTAGCTACTAACCTTGTATGACAGCATGCCTTTTCATTTTGGACAAAAATTATAAGGTTATTCAGAGTTATGAAAACGGATTGTTTTGCAAATGTTGAACTTATAATATTGCTTCTAATACTTGGAAAGCTAAATCAAAGTCCAAGTATACAGATTTGACGATATTCTTGCAGAAAAATATAATATGACTGTGAATGTCTCCTTCACGATTTGCCCAAATGTACCTGGGGACTTCACTTTAAAAGTCTTGAGGTTCAGTCACTTCAAGTTATAAATCTGAAACTTTGCACATACACTGCTGCCATCTTGAGGTCACCATCGGAATTACAACCATATAAATGAATTGATGGCTGGAACTGTGACCTTTTTCTTGCATTTTCTTCTACCAGATGTATTGTGTTATATTCTCCTACATTCAATTCACATTTCCACAAACTTCAAAGTGTTTCCTTTCAAATGGTACCAAGAAAATGCATATCCTTGCTACAGGGCCTGAGCTACAGGCGGTTAGATTTGGGTATGTCATTTAGGAGAAAAAAGAGGGCTATCACTAAGAAGTCTCAGAGGCTTATCTCTCTTCAAATAGACACATGAGAGTTCTAAGAAACCTATTTGCTGCCTCTACGAAAAACAGACAGTGTGAGTGCTAATATAGGATTACTTTCTCATATAAAAGTAATGTGATTTTCATAATGTTGTAATTCTACGACACTCTATAAACCTCTATATATGAATAACTGTGTCCCACATACCTCCACCTATGAAATATATATTTTTTATCAATTACTTATATTACTAAATAAAAGTTAAGAAAATACAGGCAGGCACCACATTACTACAAGACAAAACATCTCACTCAATCAAGCATGATGGTCTTGTGCGTCAAGACCATCATGTAGCGTAATAAAAAAATCCCCAACAAAATCTGTCAGTTTAAGCAGAGGCTGCGTCTCAATCCACAGCGTCCGCCTATGTCAGCCTTCTACATCTGTCGTGGAAGGTGGCCGAGCTACAGCGGTGTTTGTCAGACTATGAGACATCCCGCAAATTGGTCTTCTCACAAAAACGTCTGTAGAGTCTGAGCGGTTTGGCGTACAAACCACACGATGGTGTTCTACGTTTTTCTCTATGACCCCCACAAGCCCCACGGGACTCTTCTGAAGTCGGTAACACTGATGTGCAAACTTCTGTCTGTAGCGTCTGAAACATGATGGTGTTCTCCGTTCTGCTCTACGACCCCAACAAATCCCACAGGACTCATCTGAAGGTAACCCATATAAATGAATTGAAATATGGAGGTCATTTTGTGCCAAGAAAATAAGGGGTTTAATATGTCAGAAAAAACAAACATTTTAATACCTGAGGTGTCTTATATCTCCTAGATACAGAACAGACACTTCAAAACGTTATTCCTTATGATTTATTTTTTGACTTACTTTTTTGCCATTTATGAATGTGTTATTCACTGCGTTCCTGTGGCCCAAAAGCCTTGCAAAATGATACATCCCCCTTTTGCGTTTTTCCTATTTTGTTGCGTTACAACCTGTAATTTAAATGGAATTGGATTTCATGTAATGGACATACACCAAATAGTCCAAATTGGTGAAGTGAAATAAAAAAATTACTTGTTTCAAAAAATAAAAATAGATTTGAAAAGTGGTGTGTGCATATGTATTCACCCCTTTGCTATGAAGCCCCTAAATAAGATCAGGTGCAACCAATTACCTTCAGAAGTCACATAATTAGTTAAATAAAGTCCACCTGTATGCAATCTAAGTGTCACATGATCTCAGTATATATACACCTGTTTCTGAAAGTCCCCAGAGTCTGCAACGCCACTAAGCAAGGGGCACAACCAAGCAAGTGGCACCATGAAGATCAAGGAGCTCTCCAAACAGGTCAGGGACAAAGTTCTGGAGGAGTAGAGATCAGGGTTGGGTTATAAAAAACCCCATCTTAAACTTTGAACATGCCACAGAGCACCATTCAATCCATTATTAGAAAATTGAAAGAATATGGCACCACAACAAACCTGCCAAGAGAAGGCTGCCCACCAAAACTCACGGACCAGGCAAGGAGGGCATAAATTAGAGAGGCAACAAAGATAACCCTGAATGAGCTGCAAAGCTCCACAGTGGAGATTGGAGTATCTGTCCATAGGACCACTTTAAAGACAACTTTTTTTTATTCCAACTGAGAATGTGGTATGACTTAAAGATTGCTGTACACCATCGGAACCCATCCAACTTGAAGGAGCTGGAGCAGTTTTGCCTTGAAGAATGGGCAAAAATCCCAGTGGCTAGATGTGCCGAGCTGATAGAGATTTGCAGCTGTAATTGTTGCCAAAGTCGGTTCTACAAAGTATTGACTTTGGGTCAAGTTTTCTGTTTTCTGTTTTTGACTTATTTCTTGTTTGTTTCACAATAAAACATATTTTGCATCTTCAAAGTGGTAGGCATGTTGTGTAAATAAAATTATACAAACCCCCAAAAAATCCAATTTAATTCCAGGTTGTAAGGCAACAAAATAGTAACAATGCCAAAGGGGGTGAATACTTTTGCAAGCCACTGTATAGTAGTAGATCTTTGTGGCGGAGATCTTTGTGGGCTATACTCGGCCTTGTCCCGGGATGGTATGTTGGTGGTTGGAGATATCCCTCCAGTGGTGTGGAGGCTGTGCTTTGGCAAAGTGGGTGGGGTTATATCCTACCTGTTTGGCCCTGTCCGGGGGTTTCATCGGATGGGGCCACAGTGTCTCCTGTAGTTTGTGTCGGGGGGCTAGGGTCAGTCTGTCACATCTGGAGTATTTCTCTTGTCTTTTCTGGTGTCCTGTGTGAATTTAAATATGCTCTCTCTAATTCTCTCTTTCTCTTTCTTTCTTTCTTTCTCTCTCTCGGAGGACCTGAGCCCTAGGACCATGCCTCAGGACTACCTGGCTTGATGACTCCTTGCTGTCCCCAGTTCACCTGGCCATGCTGCTGCTCCAGTTCCAACTGTTCTGCCTGCAGCTATGGAACCCTGACCTGTTCACCGGACGTGCTACCTGTCCCAGACCTGTTGTCCCAGACCTGCTGGAACCCTGACCTATTCACCGGACGTGCTACCTGTCCCAGACCTGCTGTTTTCAACTCTCTAGAGACAGCAGGAGCGGTAGAGATACTCTCAAAGATCGGCTATGAAAAAGCCAACTGACACTTACTCTTGTGTTACTGACTTGTTGCACCCTCGACAACTACTATGATTATTATTATTTGACAATGCTGGTCATTTATGAACATTTGAACATCTAGGTCATGTGCTGTTATAATCTCCACCCGGCACAGCCAGAAGAGGACTGGCCACCCCTCATAGCCTGGTTCCTCTCTAGGTTTCTTCCTAGGTTTTGGCCTTTCTAGGGAGTTTTTCCTAGCCACCGTGCTTCTACACCTGCATTGCTTGCTGTTTGGGGTTTTAGGCTGGGTTTCTGTATAGCACTTTGAGACATCAGCTGATGTAAGAAGGGCTATATAAATTTGATTTGATTTGATTAGTAAAGGCCAAATTTAGTATTTGATCCCAAAAAATTTATTAATTTCTTTTATACCTAAAGGGGGTCCTAAAATGTGAAATAAAATAGCTAAATTCTCCATGATATGTTCGTCTAAAAACAATTCCATATGTTAGCTTAGTAACAATCAAATAGCTAAATGATCCATGATCATCGTAAAACAATTCCTTATGTTAGCTTAGAAGTACAATAGACAAACAGATACTGTAGTAGATCAAAGCTGTGTGCTGGACAACCTTGGTAGAGCATGGGTGGAGTAGGCATTGTGGTGCTCATGTGAATTTCCTTTCTTTTTTGCCTTCAGACCAATGCATACTTCTCGCGTAAAACATTGTTTTATGTTTTTATTTGAAGTAGGCATTACATAAGCTGCATATCAAATATTTATTTCACTACAGAGTGATTTGGAGTTATACAGTTGGTACACAGCCATCATGGTATACATTCAGGCTGGACAAGCTCAACAGTAAATTATGGCGTCGACCCCCTCGAATCTACGGAAAGTAGAAAGGAAACTGGGACACGTACTCCCTATCACCACTGTAACATTTCATTAGATCAGCGAGTCTGGGCCCTGAATCATTTCATATGAAAGTCAAATGAAGCCATTAAGGGAGTCTCCTCCACTCTTACTGAAGAGTATCCACCTCTTTACCAGTTCCTATATAACCCCCTCTGCCCTCTACCAACATCCTTCTCTCTCACACACCTTTCCCACTTCCTCTCTCACCTTTCTCTCACTCTCTCTCAGCCTCTCACAGAGCTGTACCAACACTGGGCAGGTGCTGCGGCCTGCCAACCAAGACCTATTAATCACGCTGCCTTATCTCAGCGCAGCCTTGCAAAATAGTTGTTTTGCTCGTCCATATTATCCCCCATAATGCTGGATAGTAATCGCAGGTGGCGTACGAGTAGGAAACAGCGAAAAGGGGTGGGGGTTGACAGGAATATGCTCACCCATGAAGGAAGAGAGGAAAGAGTGTCAGGAACAGCATCAGCTGCGCAAAAGCCCAGCTTTGAAGATAAACCCGCCTCTGGCCTTGAGCAGACGAACAGCGAACCGAAGACCCATTCTACCCTGGAAACGAAGCCTTCGATGGCATGTCTATCTGTCTAGGCTGTGTGAATGGCTTTTGTTGCACACCCATTGACATATCCCTGCTATGTGGTACTCAAATAAAACCAGGAGGCAGTGAGTGGAGACATTATCTGGGATCTCAGCAAGCAGGTCAAAGAAAGGTTGAAAAAATTGTAATTATTCTGTTTGATGCCAGGGTGAGTTTTTCTTCCCATGCCATGGTTTTACAGTTCGTTCCATGTCTGCATAGTTCTCCATCTGGCTTGCTGGCTCCAGATGCATCCAACAGACTTTTTATACGAATGGGCCATCTGGACTAGTGCAGCAAGCTCCATTGAAGGCAAATATTATGTTATTTTGGGGCATTTTTGACAATTCGTTCAAACCTTGAATGAGTACTGAAATCATGGCACAGTTATATGGACAAGTTCATCTACAGTTGAAGTCAGAAGTTTACATACACCTTAGCCAAATACATTTAAACTCAGTTTTTCACAATTCCTGACATTTAATCCTAGTAAAAATTCCCTGTCTTAGGTCAGTTAAGATCACCACTTTATTTTAAGAATGTGAAATGTCAGAATAATAGTAGAGAGAATGATTTATTTCAGCTTGTATTTCTTTCATCACATTCCCAGTGGGTCAGAAGTTTACATACACTCAATTAGCATTTGGTAGCTGTCACGTCCTGACCAGTAAAGAGGTTATTTTATTATTATAGTATGGTCAGGGCGTGGCAGGGGGGTGTTTGTTTTGTGTGTTTTGGGATTTTGGGTTTGATCTATGTTATCTATTTCTATGTTTTCCTTTCAAGTTCTTCTATTTCTATGTTGTGTATGTTTGGGTTGATCTTTAGTTGGAGGCAGCTGATCCTCGTTGCCTCTGATTAGAGATCATATTTAAGTAGGGGTATTCTTCATGGGTTTTGTGGGTAGTTGTTTCCTTGTATAGTCAGTACACCTTACGGGACTGGTTTTCGTTGTTGTTTTTGTGTTTAAGTGTGGTTCTTTAATAAATACGAAGATGAGCACTTTATCCGCTGCATTTTGGTCCGATAATTCTTCCTCCTCAGACTACGAAGATTGTGACAGTAGCATTGCCTTTAAATTGTTTAACTTGGGTCAAATGTTTCTGGTAGCCTTCCACAAGCTTCCTACAATAAGTTGGGTGAATTTTGGCACATTCCTCCTGACAGAGCTGGTGTAATTGAGTCAGGTTTGTAGGCGACCTTGCTCACACACGCTTTTTCAATTCTGTCCACAAATGTTCTATAGGATTGAGGTCAGGGCTTTGTGATGGCCACTCCAATACCTTGACTTTGTTGTCCTTAGGCCATTTTGCCACAACTTTGGAAGTATGCTTGGGGTCATTGTCCATTTGGAAGACCCATTTGCGACCAAGCTTTAACTTACTGACTGATGTCTTGAGATGTTGCTTGAATATATCTACATAATTTCCCTTCCTCACGATGCCATCTATTTTGTGAAGTGCACCATTCCCTCCTGCAGCAAAGCACCCCCACAACATGATGCTGCCACCCCCGTGCTTCACGGTTGGGATGATGTTCTTCGGCTTGCAAGACTCCCCCTTTTTCCTCCAAACATAACGATGGCCATTATGGCCAAACAGTGATATTTTTGCTCCATCAGACCAGAGGACATTTCTCCAAAAAGTACAATCTTTGTCCACATGTGAAGTTGCAAACCGTAGTCTGGCTTTTTATGGCAGTTTTGGAGCAGTGGCTTCTTCCTTGCTGAGCGGCCTTTCAGGTTATGTCGATATAGGACTCGTTTTACTGTGGATATAGATACTTTTGTACCTGTTACCTCCAGCATCTTCACAAGGTCCTTTGCTGTTGTTATGGGATTGATTTGCACTTTTCACACCACAGTATGTTCATCTGTAGGAGACAGAACGCGTCTCCTTCCTGAGCGGTAAGATGGCTGCATTTTCCCATGGTGTTTATACTTGTGTACTATTGTTTGTACAGATGAACGTGGTACCTTCAGGCATTTGGAAATTGCTACCAAGGATGAACCAGACTTGTGGAGGTCTACAAATTTCTTTCTGAGGTCTTGGCTGATTTCTTTTGCTTTTCCCATGATGTCAAACAAAGAGGCACTGAGTTTGAATGTAGGCCTTGAAATACATCCACAGGTACACCTCCAATTGACTCAAATGATGTCAGTTAGCCTATCAGAAGCTTCTAAAGCCATGACATCATTTTCTGGAATTTCCCGAGCTGTTTAAATGCACAGTCAACTTAGTGTATGGAAACTTCTGACACAATGGAATTGTGATACAGTGAATTATAAGTGAAATAACATGTCTGTAAACAATTGTTGGAAAAATTACTTGTGTCCTGCACAAAGAAGATGTCCTAACCGATTTGCCAAAACAATTTGTGGAGTGGTTGAAAAACGAGTTTTAATGACTCCAACCTGAGTGTATTTAAACTTCCGACTTCAACTGTATGTTAGTGCAGCAGTTCCATTGAAAGCAACTAGTTTTATTTTGGGGGAAATTTATGATTTGTCCAAACCTTGAGTACAGACTCAAAAGCATGGCACTATTAAATTGGAAAGTGTCCTATTGGTAATTAGCTGAATGTTCCAGAATAGTTTAAAAGAATTGTGTTTGACCTGCATACAGTGCCTTGCAAAAGTATTCATCCCCCTTTGCGTTTCTCCTATTTTGTTGCATTACAACCTGTAATTAAATAGATTTTTGTTTCAAAAAAATAAACTGAAAAGTGGTGCGTATACAGTATGTATTCACCCCCTTTGCTATGAAGCCCCAAAATAAGATCTGGTGCAACCAATTTCCTTCAGAAGTCACATAATTTGTTAAATACAGTCCACCTGTGTGCAAGTGTTACATGATCTGTCACATGATCTCAATATATATACACTTGTTCTGAAAGGCCCCAGAGTCTGCAACACCACTAAGCAAGGGGTACCACCAAGCAAGTGGCACCATGAAGAACAAGGAGCTCTCCAAAACAGGTCAGGCACAAAGTTGTGGAGAAGTACAGATCAAGGCTGGGTTATAAAAAAATATGCCAAACTTTGAACATCCCACGGAGCACCATTAAATCCATTATTAAAAAATGTAAAGGATATGGCACCACAACAAACTGCCAAAAGAGGGCCGCCCACCAAAACTCACAGACCAGGCATGCAGGGCATTAATCAGAGAGGCAACAAAGAGACCAAAGATAACCCTGATGGAGCTGCAAAGCTTCACAGCGGAGATTGGAGTATCTGTCCATATGACCACTTTAAACCGTACACTCCACAGAGCTGGGCTTTACGGAAGAGTGGGCAGAAAAAAGTCATTGCTTAACTTACATCTAGACGTTCCGCTAGCGGAACACCTGCTCCAATATCCAATGATGGGCGTAGCGCGAAATACAAATTCCTCTAAAATCCGAAAACTTAAATTTTTCAAACAAATGACTATTTTACAGCATTTTAAAGACAAGACTCTCGTTAATCTAACCACACTGTCCGATTTCAAAAAGGCTTTACAGCGAAAGCGAAACATTACATTATGTCAGCAGAGTACCCAGCCAGAAATAATCAGACACCCATTTTTCAAGCTAGCATATAATGTCACAAAAAACAAAACCACAGCTAAATGCAGCACTAACCTTTGATGATCTTCATCAGATGACAACCCTAGGACATTATGTTATACAATGCATGCATGTTTTGTTCAATCAAGTTCATATTTATATCAAAAACCAGCTTTTTTACATTAGCATGTGACGTTCAGAACTAGCATACCCCCCGCAAACATCCGGTGAATTTACTAAATTACTCACGATAAACGTTCACAAAAAACATAACAATTATTTTAAGAATTATAGATACAGAACTCCTCTATGCACTCGATATGTCCGATTTTAAAATAGCTTTTCGGTGAAAGCACATTTTGCAATATTCTCAGTAGATAGCCCAGCCATCACGGCTAGCCATTTAGACACCGACCAAGTTTAGCCCTGATCAAACTCCGATTTACTATTACAAAAGTTTGATTACCTTTGTTGTCTTCGTCAGAATGCACTCCCAGGACTGCTACTTCAATAACAAATGTTGGTTTGGTCCAAAATAATCCATCGTTATATCCAAACAGCGGCGTTTTGTTCGTGCGTTCTAGACACTATCCGAAATGGTAAATCAGGGTCGCGAGCATGGCGCAATTCGTGACAAAAGATTTCTAAATATTCCATTACCGTACTTCGAAGCATGTCAACCGCTGTTTAAAATCCATTTTTATGCCATTTTTCTCGTAAAAAAGCGATAATATTCCGACCGGGAATCTCCGTTTAGCTAAACAGAGGAAAGAAAACAAAGCTTTCGGTCGACGCTGGCACGAGCCTGAGTCTCACAGTACTGTAACCAGCCACTACCCAAACGCGCTACTTTGTTTCAGCCAGAGCCTGCAAAGCCACGATTCAGCTTTTTGCCGCCTTCTGAGAGCCCATGTGAGCCGTAGAAATTGTCACGTAAGAGCAGAGATCCCCTGTAATGGATAGAGATAATCAACAAGGCCAAGAAATGGTCAGACAGGGTACTTCCTGTACAGAATCTTCTCAGGTTTTGGCCTGCCAAATGAGTTCTGTTATACTCACAGACACCATTCAAACAGTTTTACAAACTTTGGAGTGTTTTCTATCCAAAGCTAATAATTATATGCATATTCTAGTTTCTGGGCAGGAGTACTAATCAGATTAAATCAGGTACGTTTTTTATCCGTCCGTGAAAATACTGCCCCCTAGCCATAACAGGTTAAATAAATAAATAAGCAAACACGTTTGGTGTTCACCATAAGGCATGTGGGAGACTCCCCAAACATATGTAAGAATGTAATCTGGTCAGATGAGACTAAAATTGAGCATCATGGCCATCAAGGAAAACACTGGTGGTGGCAGCATCATGCTGTGGGGATGTTTTTCATGGGCAGGGACTGGGAAACTGGTCAGAATTGAAGGAATGATGGATGGCGCTAAATACAGGGAAATTCTTGAGGGTAACCTGTTTGTCTTCAAGAGATTTGACACTGGGATGGAGGTTCACCTTCCAGCAAGACAATGACCCAAAGCATACTGCTAAAGCAACACTCAAGTGGTTTAAGGGGAAACATTTAAACATCTTGGAATGGCCTAGTCAATGCCCAGACCTCAATCCAATTGATAATCTGGGGTATGACTTAACCTCTCTAGGGTATGTGGGATGAAATCGTCCCACCTACTCAACAGCCAGTGGAATCCCGTGGAGCGAATTCAAATACCTTAGAAATGCTATTACTTAAATTTCTCAAACATATTACTATTTTACACCATTTTAAAGACAAGACTCTCGTTAATCTAACCACACTGTCCGATTTCAAAAAGGCTTTACAACGAAAGCAAAACATTACATTATGTCAGCAGAGTACCCAGCCAGAAATAATCAGACACCCATTTTTCAAGCTAGCATATAATGTCACATAAACCCAAACCACAGCTAAATGCAGCACTAACCTTTGATGATCTTCATCAGATGACACTCCTAGGACATTATGTTATACAATACATGCATGTTTTGTTCAATCAAGTTTTATATTTATATCAAAAACCAGCTTTTTACATTAGCATGTGACGTTCAGAACTAGCATACCCACTGCAAACTTCCGGTGAATTTACTAAATTACTCACGATAAACGTTCACAAAAAACAGAACAATTTTTTAAGAATTATAGATACAGAACTCCTTTATGCAATCGCTATGTCCGATTTTAAAATAGCTTTTCGGCAAAAGCACATTTTGCAATATTCTGAGTAGATAGCTCGCCATCACGATTACCTTTGCTGTTCTTCGTCAGAATGCACTCCCAGGACTTCTACTTCAATAAAAAATGTTGTTTTGGTTCCAAGTAATCTATAGTTATATCCAAATACCTCCGTTTTGTTTGTGCGTTCAGGTCACTATCCGAAGGGCGAGCGCATTTCGTGACAAAAAAATTCAAAATATTCCATTACCTTACTTAGCCTGTTTAGGATAGGGGGCAGTATTAACACGGCTGGATAAAAAACATACCCGATTTAATCTGGTTACCACTCCTACCCAGTAACTAGAATATGCATATACTTATTACATATGGATAGAAAACACCCTAAATTTTCTAAAACTGTTTGAATGGTGTCTGTGAGTATAACAGAACTCAAATGGCAGGTCAAAACCTGAGAGATTCCTTTACAGGAAGTGGCCTGTCTGACCATTTCTTGAACTTCTTTTCCATCTCTATCATTTACTAAGGATCTCTGCTCTAACGTGACACTTCCCACGTCGTCCATAGGCGCTCAGAGCCCGGGAAAAAACAGAATGTCGTCATTCCAGCCCCAGGCTGAAACACATTATCGCCTTTCTCAAGTGGCCGATCAAGGGACACTGGGCTTATGCGCGTGACCCCGACCGCCCCCGCCTTTGGGATTTTTTCCTCTGTTTGCCGAAAAGGAGATTCCCTGTCGGAATATTATCGCTTTTCTACGAGAAAAATGTCGTAAAAATTGATTTTAAACAGCGGTTGACATGCTTCGAAGTACGGTAATGGAATATTTAGAATTTTATTGTCACGAATTGCGCCATGCGCGTGACACTTCTTTACTATTTCGGATAGTGTCTGGAACGCACGAACAAAACGCCGCTATTCGGATATAACGATGGATTATTTTGGACCAAACCAACATTTGTTATTGAAGTAGCAGTCCTGGGTGTGCATTCTGACGAAGACAACAAAAGGTAATCAAACTTTTATAATAGTAAATATGATTATGGTGAGTGCTAAACTTGCCGGGTGTCTAAATAGCGAGCCCGTGATGCCTGGGCTATGTACTTAGAATATTGCAAAATGTGCTTTCACCAAAAAGCTATTTTAAAATCGGACATATCGAGTGCATAGAGGAGGTCTGTATCTATAATTCTTAAAATAATTGTTATGCTTTTTGTGAACGTTTATCGTGAGTAATTTAGTAAAATGTTAGCGAATTCCCCGGAAGTTTGCGGGGGGTATGCTAGTTCTGAACGTCACATGCTAATGTAAAAAGCTGGTTTTTGATATAAATATGAACTTGATTGAACAAAACATGCATGTATTGTATAACATAATGTCCTAGGGTTGTCATCTGATGAAGATCATCAAAGGTGAGTGCTGCATTTAGCTGTCTTCTGGGTTTTGGTGACATTATATGCTGGCTTGAAAAATGGGTGTCTGATTATTTCTGGCTTGGTACTCTGCTGACATAATCTAATGTTTTGCTTTCGTTGTAAAGCCTTTTTGAAATCGGACAGTGTGGTTAGATTAACGAGAGTCTTGTCTTTAAATGGCTGTAAAATAGTCATATGTTTGAGAAATTGAAGTAATAGGATTTTTAAGGTTTTGAAAATCGCGCCACAGGCTGGCAGTGGCTGTTACGTAGGTGGGACGAATTCGTCCCGCCTAGCCTAGAGAGGTTAAAAGCATGTCAAACGCTGTTTAAAATCATTTTTTATGCAATTTTTCTTGTAAAATAGCGATAATATTCCAACCGGGCAACATTGTATTCATTCAAAGGCTGAAAGAAAAAAATTGAGAAGTCTCGTGACCGCACATCTCCAGTCTCACTGTCCCCAGGCAGACCACTCACAAACAGAGCTGCTGTACTTTGCCCAGAGACAGCAGACACCCCATTCCACTTTCTGGCAGCTTTAGAGAGCCAATGGAAGCCTTAGAAAGTGTGACGTTACAGCACAGATGCTGTAATGTCGATAGAGATGCAACAGAAGGACAGCAAATTGTCAGACAGTGTCACGTTCTGACCTGTAAAGGTGTGATTTGTTAGCGTTTAGTTTGGTCAGGACGTGGCAGGGGGTATTTGTTTTATGTAGTCCAGGGTTTTGGTTATTGTTCTATGTTAGTTTATTTCTATGTTCTGTCTAGTCATTTGTATTTCTATGTTTAGTTAATTGGTGTTGGGGCCTTCAGTTAGAGGCAGCTGTCTATCGTTGCCTCCTTCTTATATATTAAAAAGAGAAGATGAGTATACACTTCCCTGTTGCGTCTTGGTCCTCCACACACGACACTCGTTACAGACAGGGCCTTCCTGTATGGAATCTGGTCAGGTTTCGGCCTGCCATATGAGTTCTGTTATGCTCACAGACACCATTCAAACAGTTTTAGAAACTCTAGAGTGTTTTCTATCCAAATCTACTAATTATATGCATATTCTAGTTTCTGGGCAGGAGTAGTAACCAGATTAAATCGGGTACGTTTTTTATCCGGCCGTGAAAATACTGTCCCCTATCCCAAAGAAGTTAAGTATGATCTCCAATTAGAGACAACGAGGACCAGCTGCCTCTAATTGGAGATCATCTCAAACAAAACCAACATAGAAATACAAAAACTAGAACATGAACATAGAAATTCAAAACATAGAAAAACACCCCGTTTCACGCCCTGACCTACTCTACCATAGAAAATAACATCTTACCATGGTCAGTACGTGACATAAATCTGGTTCATAGACACATGATTGCTGGATACAATAGCTGTAGGATCATCAAGGCATTCAGGGCAGTTAGAGGGAGATAAATTAGGTTACTTACATTGTGTCTACCAATGCCCCTGGTATAATGTATATTTGCTAAAGCATTATGATGACTCAGCGACACAATGGTCTGGATTAACTGAACTGGGCTTGGGTCATTGATAAGACATTGTCTCAACGCAACCTTAAAATGCTGTGAAAGGATCCAGGAACCCAAATGATTTGGGTGGATCCCATCCTCCTTATAAAACGTGTTTGGTTTCCAAAAGGTATCGAAATTGTCAACAAAAGTTTCACATAGCCAGTTGTGAAGAGAAAGAATCCTGCTAAAGCATTCAGTGCCACAATTCAGAAAGAGTACAGGGCCAGATATGATGGGTCTTTTATTAGTGTCTATCAGAGTCAATCAGCTCTTTGAAATCCAGTTTCAACTGTTCTTCCTGTACAGAATCTTCTCAGGTTTTTGCCTGCCATATGAGTTCTGTTATAGTCACAGACACCATTCAAACAGTTTTAGAAACTTTAGGGTGTTTTCTATCCAAAGCCAATAATTATATGCATATTCTAGTTACTGGGCAGGAGTAGTAACCAGATTAAATCGGGTACATTTTTTATCCGGCCGTGCAAATACTGCCCCCTATCCCCAACAGGTTAAACTTGTGGGTAGTAGTGAACGAGTGCACACTTCAGTAGAAAGGAAAGATGATTGGGAAGCAATCCTATGGATGTATATCCTATTTTGTTAAGAAATACATCTTAAGGAGATGCACAGTGGTAATTGTTTCAGACGTTGACCATTACTGGATAGGTACCGCAATGTTCCCAACATGAGGAAAATGTTAATGATGTCATGAAAACTGTCTCAAAGGGACCTGAAGAGGCAGAGTTCCACAGTTCTTTATGAGAAGGCTGAGGGAAATCCATAGCCTAGTGGGAATCGAGTACTGTTACTGAGTCGAACCAAGTTACAAACATTGACATCCATATGGTTATTATAATCTAAAGCTTCCCCTTTTTGTGATCAAATTGCAACTTTTGAGATACTATTGGGACCATTTGCTAATAGTCTTATATTAAAACCTCTTTGGGCTAGGGGGCAGTATTTTCACGTACGGATGTAAAGCGTGCCCAAAGTAAACTGCCTGTTACTCAGGCCCAGAAGCTAGGATATGCATATGCATGGGAGTAATGGATAGAAAACACTCTAAAGTTTCTAAAACTATAGAACTTAATGTCTGTGAGTATAACAGAACTGATTTGGCAGGCGAAACCCCGAGCACAATCCATCCAGGGAATTGTTTTTGGAAGTCATTGTGTTTTCCAATAGTGTCTATGGGAAACCTGATTTATTAGGGCCCAGATTGCAGTTCCTATGGCTTCCACTAGATGTCAACAGTCTTTAGAAATTGTTCGATGTTTTTCTTTTGAGAAATGAAGAAGTAGTCCTATTCTTTCCATGTGTCACTCAGATGGACTCAAGTCTTTTGGTGCGTGTGAACAGGAGCACGCCCCTCGTTATTTTTTCTCCGGTATTGGAAACTGTTCATATCGTCTTAAATTTGATAGATTATTTACATTTTAGGATACCTGAGGTTGGATTAGAAACGTTGTTTGAAATGTTTGGACCAAGTTTACAGGTAATTTATTAGATACTTTGTAGTCATGTTGGGCGAGATGGAACCGGTGTATTTTTGAATTAAACGCGCCAAATAAATGGACATTTTGTGGATATAAAGAAGGAATTTATCGAACAAAACGACCATTCATTGTGTCACTGACATTTGGGATTGCAAAAAGATGAAGATCTTCAAAGGTAAGGCATTTATTATATCGCTATTTCTGACTTTCGTGTCACACCTGCCTGGTTGAAAAATGGTTTTCATGTTTTTGTATGCTGGGCGCTGTCCTCAGATAATCGTATTGTGTGCTTTCGCCGTAAAGCCTTTTTGAAATCTGACACAGCGGCTGGATTAACAAGAGGTTAAGCTTTATTTTGATGTATTACACTTGTATTTATATGAATATTAAATATTTATATTTCTGTAGTTTGAATTTGGCACTCTGCAATTTCACCGGATGTTGTCAAATCTATCCTGGTAACAACGATTCGAGCTTAAGGGATCCCTAAGAGGTTTTAAAGAGAATGTTCACCCAATTTACAAAATTACATATTTGTTTTCTTATACCTTCTTAGCAGTCTATGGACAATGACAGAGTATGGTCCAATTCAAGAACATGTATAAGCAACAATTAATGCCTTTATTCCTTACATGTTCTGCCATCATCAGCATGTTACAAGAACTGACTGGTGAAATGAAAGCACTCCAATAAAGATTTATCTCTATTTGTGTTCCCCATCCGTATGCTCAAACAAATGCTTGTCAGGTCTTCCAGTGTGTTTGAAGTGGCTCGTTACCGTGGGTCACCTGTTGTGCGGGATGTGATGCCCTTCCTGTTCACACGAGATCCCAGTGTCAGCGGCTTGATGAGCAGTATACTCCACAGATTTTACATAAACATACTGTTGTCAAGAAGGCTATGGTGTAATGGAATATTTTTGGCTTCTGTGGTAGTTTTAGGGTTTTTTACACTCTTATGTAGTTGTCATAACCAGCCATAAAGTAATGCAATACAGTATACTGTATGTTACAACAGGTCTAAATATATGTGTCATGACAGTGTTATGACCATATTATGGCAGGTTATGTCAGCTATTATGACATATTATGACATGCTTATGACCTTGTCATAATGTGTTATGACACTGGCTGTCAAGTAAAGTGTTACCTTAATGGGGGAGTAATGATTAATAAATGGTGGACACAATTTCTAAACGCATTTATAAATGGTTCATTACAGACCCTTAAAATAAAGTGTTAGCTGACCTATTAAGTGAAAATAAGCTGAAGAAAGCCATTTTCCACCATGGTGATCACCTATAAAGTCAAGACAGAGGCATAATTGTGGACTCATGTTGATGAATATGTGTCTTATTGCTTTGTAATTGTAATTGTTTGTCAATACTTTGTTGTTCTTCCTTCCATTGGTAATAAGTCCTCCGAGGTGCAATAAATACGTCTCGGTCTAAGTGCTGAAGTGCCACTACAGCCTGGGTTGTGTATTTAACTAACTAGTTACATTTGGGATATGTTGCCTCCTCTGGATTTGAGGTCTTACCAACGTCTTGCCAGCTCCTCAAGAAAGAGCCGTCTACTCTGGAGCTTCCCTCTGTTCCAATCTTGGTTCAACACCATCCAGATAACAAACACGTTGTACACAGAGATCCAAGATATTGAAGAATATCACAAATGGCCAGTGTAGGGTTCTTCTTTTGCAGCTGTAGCCAGTCACCAGCTTGTCTAAATTGTCCACTTCTCCTTTTGTGGCATTGTAATCCATTATGATTTCTGGTTTTTGATGTTCCTTGCCACAGATTCTCCCATCCCTATGCAGCGTACTCATGAGTTTGCCTTTCTTTGGCACGTAGGACACTAGGAACGTGTCAGCCGTGAACACAAATTTAGAGGAATTGATAGGCCTGTTCAGTGTATTCAACAGTTGAGGTGAGAGCTCTGGCTTGTTTTTTTGTACTGTTCCTACCACTGTCAGCTTCCTCTTGAGGAGCTCCTGTCCCAGCTTATGCAAAGTAAAAAAACGTGATGTTGTTGCCACGGAGTCCCTGTGTTACGTCCAGGACAACCTGCATCCCTTGGTTCTTCTCAGAGGTTCCTCCATCTGGCTTCCCATTATACACTTGCAAATTCCACATACATGATGAAGCAGCATCACAGGCAGCCCAGATCTTGATTCCATATTATCCAGGTTTAGACAGTATGTACTGCCTGAAGGGGCAGCGGCCCCTAAATGGCATAAAGTGCTCATCAATAGTAATGTTGGGCCCAGGGTTGTAAAACAGGGGAAGGCGGTACACCCACTTGTCCCACACTGACCTGATTGCAGCTAGCTTGTCTCTCTGCCGCCGAGCTGGTCTGGTGTCTCGGTATATATATACACATACACACACACACACACACACACACACACACACACACACACACACGTGTTTGTTTTGGGCTTCGTCCCCGTCATGTTCAGGACGTACGCTATTTTGGGTAGCGAAATGAAAACCCTTATTTCGTATTCCTGCACTTGTCTCCTATCATTATACAAACATGACATCAGTAATAAATATGATAGCAAGATAGCTAACTAGACCGGTTGCCTAGCAACAATCATCTTAAGAAGATAGTTAAGAAGTTCGTAATAATATATTTCAGAAGTCCGTGAGAAAATTATGAATTCCTAAGAAATATTTGAGGAATTGCACAAACTATCTTATGAACCTCTTTTTTTTCTTAAGAAACTTCTTAAGTTTCTGCATATGAAGTGTTTTGTGAATCTGGACCCTGTACAGTACTGAATTGTACTCTACTGAATTAAATTATATTGTACTCTACTGTTCTACATTGTCTTGTAACCGTTACTGAGAAAGTTATTGTAGTTGAACTGGTCTGTTGGTTTATTCTGTAGTTGGACTACTTTGAACATCATCACTGCCAGTTTTAAAGCTTTTGAAAAAGCTAACATAAGTGCATGTGACAGATTGCAGCAACAATAAATATTCTGTTGCAATCGTTAGTTGGCTCCTTTTTCCTGGATTAATAGTATTGAGCAATAATTACTGTCATTTAATGCTTGCTTCATTGGGAATGTACACTACTGTTCAAAAGTGTGGGGTCACTTAGAAATGTCCATGTTTTTTAAAGAAAAGCTATTTTTGTCCTTTAAGATAACATCACATTGATCAGAAATACAGTGTTCACATTGTTAATGTTGTAAATGACTATTGTAGCTGGAAATGGCTGATTTATAATGGAATATCTACATAGGTGCACAAAGGCCCATTATCAGCAAAAATCACTCCTGTGTTCCAATGGCACATTGTGTTAGCTAATCCAAGTTTATAACTTTAAAAGGCTAATTGATCATTAGAAAACCTTTTTGCAATTATGTTAGCACAGCTGAAAACTGTTGTTCTGATTAAAGAAGCAATTAAACTGGCCATCTTTAGACTAGTTGAGTATCTGGAGCATCAGCATTTGTGGGTTTGATTACACGCACAAAACGTCCAGAAACAAATATCTTTCTTCTGAATCTCGTCAGTCTGTTCTTGTTCTGAGAAATGAAGGCGCTTCCATGCAAGATATTACCCAGAAACTGAAGATCTCGTACAACGCTGTGAACTACTCCTTTCACAGAACAGTGCAAACTGGCTCTAAACAGAATAGAAAGTGGAGTGGGAGGCCCTGGTGCACAACTGAGCAAGAGGACAAGTACATTAGAGTGTCTAGTTTGAGAAACAGAACCCTCACAAGTCCTTAACTGGCAGCTTCATTAAATATTATCCTCAAAACACCAGTCTCAACGTCAACAGTGTAGAGGCGACTCAGGGATGCTGGCCTTCTAGGCAGTGATGCAAAGAAAAAGCCATATCACAGACTGGTCAATAAAAAGAAAAGAGTAAGATGGGCAAAAGAACACAGACACTGAACAGAGGAATTCTGCCTAGAATGCCAGCATCCCGGAGTCGCCTCTTCACTGTTGAGGTTGAGACTGGTCGTTTGTGGGTACTATTTAATGAAGATGCCAGTTGAGGACTTGAGGCATTTCTAAGTGACCCCAAACTTTTGAACGGTAGTGTAAATATATGGATGAGCAATGACAGAGTGTCATAGGCTAAGCTGCAATAGATAGTATAGAATACATTATATACATATGAGATGAGTAATCCAAGATAAGTATGCAAACATTATTAAAGTGGCAATATTAATGTAACTAGTGTTCAATTTATTGAAGTGGCCAATGATTTCAAAGCTTTAAGTATGCAGCAGTTTCACTTGGCTAGTGAAGGCTGTTTAACAGTCTTATGGCCTTGAGATAGAAGCTGTTTTTCAGTCTTTGATGCAACTGTACTGACCTCGCCTTCTGTATGATAGCGGGGTGAACAGGCAATGGTAGCGGAGTGAACAGGCAGTGGCCTCTGTACGCCTATGTAGATGTAGATATTGTCTAAAAAAATCTGCCAGTTCCAGCTACAATAGTAATTTACAACATTAATAATGTCAACACTGTATTTATAATCAATTTGATATTTATTTTAAATGGACAAAAAATATGCTTTTCTTTCAAAATCAAGGACATTTATAAGTGACCCCAAACTTTTGAATGGTAGTGTATGTGCAGTTGAAATGTGGCCATAGAATCAATGGGGAAAGAAATGTTTCAACATCTATAAATGATTTATTTTCAACTTTCAGCACCAAAATGATTTTCAAGTCAGGAAAATACCTATTTTCAACATCCATATAAGATGGATTTTTGACTACCGGAAAATATGTATTTCATTCAGCACCTAAAATGCACCTGACGTCTTTTCAACGTCATTTTGCTTACTGGCTGGTATCAAGTCACGGTTAAGCAACTGCATAGCAGCATCACTAAGACACCTAGCCTCTACATTACTTTCACCATAACCAGATGAAATACAGAGTTAAAGATAAGGATAGAAAACCTCTACACTATTGATATTCAACCTACAAGGTGTCAAACTATGGTTAAAGGGGAAGTTCACCCAATTTTAAGTGGCCTTATTTTCACTCTTTCTGTGCTTATAGCGCGATTGAAATTTAAGGCAATATTCCCGTGTCCGCGGCGACAGCATTCAAGGTAAACGTCTGCTCAATCTAAAACACTTTCAAATTTCAATCGCGATATAATGTGGATCTTCACCTGTGTCACAAAGTGAACCATCTATGTTTCACCAAGACAGTGCGCTGACACTGTCTTGGTACAGTGGCAGATGAAATCGGTCTCTTAGTCTCCCCTAGGTTTTGTGGACGAGTAGAGAACTAGAGCAGCCGTGCTCCCCATCGTCATCCCGTTTCTAAATGCTGTTTTTGTGTTCCCTTAGTTTCCTTCATTCCTCACATGAATGTAGAAACAGAACAAAGACACGGTTTTGTTTTTATTTTTTAACCTGTTAGGGCTAGGGGGCAGTATTGACACGGCTGGATAAAAAACGTACCCGAATTAATCTGGTTACTACTCCTGCCCAGTAACTAGAATATGCATGTAATTATTGGCTTTGGATAGAAAACACTCCAAAGTTTCTAAAACTGTTTGAATGGTGTCTGTGAGTATAACAGAACTCAAATGGCAGGTCAAAACCTGAGAGATTCCTTTACAGGAAGTGGCCTGTCTGACCATTTATTGTCTTTCTTTGACATCTCATTCCATTACAAAGGATCTCTGTGGTAACGTGACACTTCCCACGGCTCCAATAGGCTCTCAGAGCCCGGGAAAAACCTGAATGTCGTCATTCCAGCCCCAGGCAGAAACACATTATCGCCTTTCTCAAGTGGCCGATCAAGGGACTGTGGGCTTAGGCGCGTGCACTGGCCGCCCCCGTCTTTGTGTTTTTTCCTCTGTTTACCGAAAAGGAGATTCCCGGTCGGAATATTATCGCTTTTTTACGAGATAAATTGCATAAAAATTGATTTTAAACAGCAGTTGACATGCTTCGAAGTACGGTAATGGAATATTTAGACATTTTTTGTCACGAAATGCGCCATGCTCATAACCCTGATTTACCATTTCAGATACTTTCTTGAACGCACGAACAAAACGCCGCTGTTTGGATATAACGATGGATTATTTGGGACCAAACCAACATTTGTTAATGAAGTAGAAGTCCTGGGAGTGCATTCTGACGAAGACAACAAAGGTAATAACATTTTTGTTATAGTAAATCTGATTTTGGTGAAGGCTTAACTTGCCGGGTGTCTAAATAGCTAGCCCGTGATGGCTGGGCTATGTACTTAGAATATTGCAAAATGTGCTTTCACCAAAAAGCTATTTTAAAATCGGACATATCGAGTGCATAGAGGAGTTCTGTATCTATAATTCTTAAAATAATTGTTATGCTTTTTGTGAACGTTTATCGTGAGTAATTTAGTAAATTGTTAGTAAATTCCCCGGAAGTCACATGCTAATGTAAAAAGCTGTTTTTTGATATAAATATGAACTTGATTGAACAAAACATGCATGTATTGTATAACATAATGTCCTAGGGTTGTCATCTGATGAAGATCATCAAAGGTTAGTGCTGCATTTAGCTGTCTTCTGGGTTTTTGTGACATTATATGCTAGCTTGAAAAATGGGTGTCTGATTATTTTTGGCTGGGTACTCTGCTGACATAATCTAATGTTTTGCTTTCGTTGTAAAGCCTTTTTGAAATCGGACAGTGTGGTTAGATTAACGAGAGTCTTGTCTTTAAATAGCTGTAAAATAGTCATATGTTTGAGAAATTGAAGTAATAGGATTTTTAAGGTATTTGAAAATCGCGCCACTGGATTACACTGGCTGTTACGTAGGTGGGACGATTACGTCCCGCCTAGCCCATAGAGGTTAAAGCCCCACTACTTAATTTGAAAAATAACAAAACAGCAAGCTAACCACTTGGTTTCTATAAAGTGAAGGGAAGAGGCTCGATTAATGTAACCACTCTCAAATTTATAGATGGAACTGGCCTATGGATGCAGGGCGTACAATCCGTGAGACAAAACAGCCTAGGCCATATTTTGGGTTATAGTGGGGTTAAACAGTAAATTTAACTAAGTAAGTTTAATAGGCATTTACAGTACAAGTAATATTTTTATAAGCGGGTATAAAGAATTCAGACTCCTTGAATTTTTCCACATTTTTATTACATTACAGCCTTATTCTAAAATAGATTAAAACCTGTTAGGGCTAGGGGGCAGTATTTGCACGGCTGGATAAATAAAATGTACCCGATTTAATCTGGTTACTAATCCTACCCAGTAACTAGAATATGCATATACTTATTATATATGGATAGAAAACACTCTAAAGTTTCTAAAACTGTTTGAATGGTGTCTGTGAGTATAACAGAACTCATTTGGCAGGCAAAACCCTGAGACATTTTCTGACAGGAAGTGGATACCTGACGTGTTGTATTACCTTTAAACCTATCCCATTGAAAAACACAGGGGCTGAGGAATATTTTGGTACTTCCTATTGCTTCCACTAGATGTCACCAGCCTTTACAAAGTGTTTTGAGTCTTCTGGAGGGAGATCTGACCGAACAAGAGCCATGGAACGATGATGGCCCATTAGACACCTGGCGCGCGAGTTCATGTTGGGTACCCTCGTTCCAATACGTTATAAAAGAGTATGCATTTGTCCACCTTGAATATTATTCATGTTCTGGTTAAAAAAGGCCCTAATGATTTATGCTATACAACGTTTGACATGTTTGAACGAACGTAAATATATTTTTTCCCCTCGTTCATGAAGTGAAGTCCGGCGGGCTTAGATCATGTGCTAACAAGACGGAGATTTTTGGACATAAATGATGAGCTTTTTTGAACAAAACTAAATTCGTTATGGATCTGTGATACGTGGAAGTGACATCTGATGAAGAGAATCAAAGGTAATGGATTATTTACATAGTATTTTCGATTTTAGATCTCCCCAACATGACGTCTAGTCTGTATCGCAACGCGTATTTTTCTGGGCGCAGTGCTCAGATTATTGCAAAGTGTGATTTCCCAGTAAGGTTATTTTTAAATCTGGCAAGTTGATTGCGTTCAAGAGATGTAAATCTATAATTCTTTAACCTGTTAGGGCTAGGGGGCAGCATTGACACGGCTGGATAAAAAACATACCCGATTTAATCTGGTTACCACTCCTACTCAGTAACTAGAATATGCATATACTTATTACATATGGATAGAAAACACCCTAAATTTTCTAAAACTGTTTGAATGGTGTCTGTGAGTATAACAGAACTCAAATGGCAGGTCAAAACCTGAGAGATTCCTTTACAGGAAGTGGCCTGTCTGACCATTTCTGGAACTTCTTTGCCATCTCTATCATTTACTAAGGATCTCTGCTCTAACGTGACACTTCCCACGTCGTCCATAGGCTCTCAGAGCCCGGGAAAAAAGAGAATGTCGTCATTCCAGCCCCAGGCTGAAACACATTATCGCCTTTCTCAAGTGGCCCATCAAGAGACACTAGCTTATGCGCGTGACCCCGACCGCCCCCGCCTTTGGGATTTTTTCCTCTGTTTGCCGAAAAGGAGATTCCCTGTCGGAATATTATCGCTTTTCTACGAGAAAAATGACGTAAAAATTGATTTTAAACAGCGGTTGACATGCTTCGACGTACGGCAATGGAATACTTTGAATTTTATTGTCAGGAATTGCGCCAAGCGCGCGACACTTCTTTACTATTTCGGATAGTGTCTGGAACGCACGAACAAAACGCCGCTATTCGGATATAACGATGGATTATTTTGGACCAAACCAACATTTGTTATTGAAGTAGACGTCCTGGGTGTGCATTCTGACGAAGACAACAAAAGGTAATGACATTTTTATAATAGTAAATATGATTATGGTGAGTGCTAAACTTGCCGGGTGTCTAAATAGCGAGCCCGTGATGCCTGGGCTATGTACTTAGAATATTGCAAAATGTGCTTTCACCAAAAAGCTATTTTAAAATCGGACATATCGAGTGCATAGAGGAGGTCTGTATCTATAATTCTTAAAATAATTGTTATGCTTTTTGTGAACGTTTATCGTGAGTAATTTAGTAAAATGTTAGCGAATTCCCCGTAAGTTTGCGGGGGGTATGCTAGTTCTGAACGTCACATGCTAATGTAAAAAGCTGGTTTTTGATATAAATATGAACTTGATTGAACAAAACATGCATGTATTGTATAACATAATGTCCTAGGGTTGTCATCTGATGAAGATCATCAAAGGTGAGTGCTGCATTTAGCTGTCTTCTGGGTTTTGGTGACATTATATGCTGGCTTGAAAAATGGGTGTCTGATTATTTCTGGCTTGGTACTCTGCTGACATAATCTAATGTTTTGCTTTCGTTGTAAAGCCTTTTTGAAATCGGACAGTGTGGTTAGATTAACGAGAGTCTTATCTTTAAATGGCTGTAAAATAGTCATATGTTTGAGAAATTGAAGTAATAGGATTTTGAAGATTTTGAAAATCGCGCCACAGGCTGGCAGTGGCTGTTACGTAGGTGGGACGAATTCGTCCCGCCGGTCCCATAGAGGTTAAATGACAATATAATATTTTACCAATGTTTTCTAATTTTAATTATTTAATTTGTGATGCTGACTTGACTGCCGGTTATTGGAGGGAAACGATTTCCTCAACATCAATGCCATAGTAAAACGCTGTTTTTGGATATAAATATGAACTTGATAGAACTAAAAATGCATGCATTGTCTAACATAATGTCCTAGGAGTGTCATCTGATGGAGATTGTAAAAGGTTAGTGCATCATTTTAGCTGGTTTTATGGTTTTGGTGACCCTGTCTTTGAATTGACAAAACATTACACACAACTCTTGTAAATGTACTGTCCTAACATACTCTAAATTTATGCTTTCGCCGTAAAACCTTTTTGAAATCGTAAAACGTGGTTAGATTAAGGAGATGTTTATCTTTCAAAGGGTGTAAAATAGTTGTATGTTTGAAAAATTTGAATTTTGACATTTATTTGGATTCAAATTTGCCGCTCTTGAAATGCACCTGCTGTTGATGGAGTGCACCACGGGTGGGACGCCTGCGTCCCACCTAGCCCATAGAGGTTAAATAAAAATATTCCTCAATCTACACACACTACCCCATAATGACAAAGCAAAAACAGGTTTTTAGAAATGTTTGAAAATGTATTTAAAACAGAAATACCTTATTTACATAAGTATTCAGACACTTTTCTCTGAGACTCAAAATTGAGCTCAGGTACAGTGAGGAAAAAAAGTATTTGATCCCCTGCTGATTTTGTACGTTTGCCCACTTACAAAGAAATGATCAGTCCATAATTTTAATAGTAGGTTTATTTGAACAGTGAGAGACAGAATAACAACAAAAAAATCCAGAAAAACGCATGTCAAAAATGTCATAAAATGATTTCCATTTAAATGAGGGAAATAAGTATTTGACCCCTCTGCAAAACATGACTTAGTACTTGGTGGCAAAACCCTTGTTGGCAATCACAGAGGTCAGACGTTTCTTGTAGTTGGCCACCAGGTTTGCACACATCTCAGGAGGGATTTTGTCCCACTCCTCTTTGCAGATCTTCTCCAAGTCATTAAGGTTTCGAGGCTGACGTTTGGCAACTCGAACCTTCAGCTCCCTCCACAGATTTTCTATGGGATTAAGGTCTGGAAACTGGCTAGGCCACTCCAGGACCTTAACCTCTATGGGACCGGCGGGACGAATTCGTCCCACCTACGTAACAGCCACTGCCAGCCTGTGGCGCGATTTTCAAAATCTTAAAAATCCTATTACTTCAATTTCTCAAACATATGACTATTTTACAGCCATTTAAAGATAAGACTCTCGTTAATCTAACCACACTGTCCGATTTCAAAAAGGCTTTACAACGAAAGCAAAACATTAGATTATGTCAGCAGAGTACCAAGCCAGAAATAATCAGACACCCATTTTTCAAGCCAGCATATAATGTCACCAAAACCCAGAAGACAGCTAAATGCAGCACTCACCTTTGATGATCTTCATCAGTTGACAACCCTAGGACATTATGTTATACAATACATGCATGTTTTGTTCAATCAAGTTCATATTTATATCAAAAACCAGCTTTTTACATTAGCATGTGACGTTCAGAACTAGCATACCCCCCGCAAACTTCCGGGGAATTCGCTAACATTTTACTAAATTACTCACGATAAACGTTCACAAAAAGCATAACAATTATTTTAAGAATTATAGATACAGACCTCCTCTATGCACTCGATATGTCCGATTTTAAAATAGCTTTTTGGTGAAAGCACATTTTGCAATATTCTAAGTACATAGCCCAGGCATCACGGGCTCGCTATTTAGACACCCGGCAAGTTTAGCACTCACCATAATCATATTTACTATTATAAAAATGTCATTACCTTTTGTTGTCTTCGTCAGAATGCACACCCAGGACAGCTACTTCAATAACAAATGTTGGTTTGGTCCAAAATAATCCATCGTTATATCCGAATAGCGGCGTTTTGTTCGTGCGTTCCAGACACTATCCGAAATAGTAAAGAAGTGTCACGCGCTTGGCGCAATTCCTGACAATAAAATTCAAAGTATTCCATTGCCGTACGTCGAAGCATGTCAACCGCTGTTTAAAATCAATTTTTACGTCATTTTTCTCGTAGAAAAGCGATAATATTCCGACAGGGAATCTCCTTTTCGGCAAACAGAGGAAAAAATCCCAAAGGCGGGGGCGGTCGGGGTCACGCGCATAAGCTAGTGTCTCTTGATGGGCCACTTGAGAAAGGCGATAATGTGTTTCAGCCTGGGGCTGGAATGACGACATTCTGTTTTTTCCCGGGCTCTGAGAGCCTATGGAAGACGTGGGAAGTGTCACGTTAGAGCAGAGATCCTTAGTAAATGATAGAGATGGCAAAGAAGTTCCAGAAATGGTCAGACAGGCCACTTCCTGTAAAGGAATCTCTCAGGTTTTGACCTGCCATTTGAGTTCTGTTATACTCACAGACACCATTCAAACAGTTTTAGAAAATTTAGGGTGTTTTCTATCCATATGTAATAAGTATATGCATATTCTAGTTACTGAGTAGGAGTGGTAACCAGATTAAATCGGGTATGTTTTTTATCCAGCCGTGTCAATGCTGCCCCCTAGCCCTAACAGGTTAATGTGCTTCTTCTTGAGCCACTCCTTTGTTGCCTTGGCCATGTGGTTTGGGTCATTGTCATGCTGGAATACCCATCCACGACCCATTTTCAATGCCCTGGTTGAGGGAAGGAGGTTCTCACCCAAGATTTGACGGTACATGGCCCCGTCCATCGTCCCTTTGATGTGTTGAAGTTGTCTTGTCCCCTTAGCAGAAAAACACCACCAAAGCATAATGTTTCCACGTCCATGTTTGACGATGTGGTTGGTGTTCTTAACTCACTCTTCCACCGAGGCACCTGCAAGTTCCCAGACATTTCTGGGGGGAATGGCCCTAGCCGTCCGATCCAACAGGTCGCAGATGCGCTCAATGGGATTGAGATCCAGGCTCTTCGCTGGCCATGGCAAAACACTGATATTCCTATCTTGCACGCACAGAACGAGCAGAATCGCTGGTGGCATTGCCATGCTGGAGAATCAGGTCATGATGAGCCTGCAGGAAGCGTACCACATGAGGGAGGAGGATGTATTACCTGTAACGCACAGCGTTGAGATTGCCTGCAATGACAACAAGCTCAGTCCGATGATGCTGTGACACACCACCCCAGACCATGGCGGACCCTCCAAAAGCAAATCGATCCCGCTCCAGAGTACAGGCCTCAGCGTAACGCTCATTCCTTCGACGATAAACACGAATCCGACCATCCCCTCTGGTGAGACAAAACCACGACTCGTCAGTGAAGGGCACTTTTTGCCAGTCCTGTCTGGTCCAGTGACAGTGGGTTTGTGCCCATAGGCAACGTTGTTGCCGGTGATGTCTGGTGAGGATCTGCCTTGAAGCAAAGATAAATGACAAAGTATGATAGTAAAAAGCTTTGGAGCACCTTCAATGACATTTTGGGGGAAAAAGCAAACTCAGCTCCATCAGATGGCTCATACATTAGAAAACCGATTAATATTTCCAACTACTTTAATGATTTTTTCATTGACAAGATTAGCAAACTTAAGCATGACACGCCAGCAACAAACGCTGACCCTACACATCCAAGTATATCTGACCAAATTATAAAAGACAAGATATGTAATTTTGAATTCCGTAAAGTGAGTGTGGAATAGGTGAAAGAATTACTGAGGATAGCGGACAATATTGCCATTACTATTTGTCATACATTCAATTTAAACCTACTAGAAAGTGTGTGCCCTCAGGCTTTGAGGGAAGCAAAAGTCATTCCACTACCTACAAATAGTAAAGCCCCCTTTACTGGCTCAAATAGTCAACTAATCAGCCTGTTACCAAACATTAAAGTTTTGAAAAAAATTGTGTTTGATCAGATACAATGCTATGTTACAGTAAAAAATTTGGAAACAGACTTTCAGCTCGCTTACAGGGAAATACATTCAACAAGCACAGCACTTACACAAATGACTGATTATTGGCTAAAATAAATGGATGATGCAAAGATTGTGGGGGCTGTTTTGTTTGATTTCGACATTATCGATCATAGTCTGCTGCTGGAAAAATGTATATGTTATGGCTTTACATCCCCTCCTATATTGTGGATAAAGAGTTACCTGTCCAACAGAACACAGAGGGTGTTCTTTAACCTGTTAGGGCTAGGGGGCGTATTGACACGGCCGGATAAAAAACGTACCCGATTTAATCTGGTTACTACTCCTGCCCAGTAACTAGAATATGCATATAATTATTGGCTTTGGATAGAAAACACCCTAAAGTTTCTAAAACTGTTTGTATGGTGTCTGTGAGTATAACAGAACTCATATGGCAGGCAAAAACCTGAGAAGATTCTGTACAGGAAGTGGCCTGTCTGACAAGTTGTTGTTCATCTTGGCTCTTTTTATTGAAGACTGAGGATCTTTGCTGTAACGTGACACTTCCTACGGCTCCCATAGGCTCTCAGAGCCCGGGAAAAAGCTGAATGATATCGAGGCAGCCTCTGGCTGAAACACATTATCGCGTTTGGCAAGTGGCCGATCAGAGTACTCTGAGACTCAGGCGCGTGCACGAGTCGACCCCGTGCTTTATTTTCTTTCCTCTTTTTACCTAAACGCAGTTTCCCGGTCGGAATATTATCGCTTTTTTACGAGAAAAATGGCATAAAAATTGATTTTAAACAGCGGTTGACATGGTTCGAAGTAAGGTAATGGAATATTTAGAATTTTTTTTGTCACGAATTGCGCCATGCTCGTCACCCTTATTTAGCCTTTCGGATAGTGTCTTGAACGCACGAACAAAACGCCGCTATTTGGATATAACAATGGATTATTTGGGACCAAACCAACATTTGTTATTGAAGTAGAAGTCCTGGGAGTGCATTCTGACGAAGAACAGCAAAGGTAATAACATTTTTGTTATAGTAAATCTGACTTTGGTGAGTGCTAAACTTGCTGGGTGTCTAAATAGCTAGCCCTGTGATGCCGGGCTATCTACTGAGAATATTGCAAAATGTGCTTTCACCGAAAAGCTATTTTAAAATCGGACATATCGAGTGCATAGAGGAGTTATGTATCTATAATTCTTAAAATAATTGTTATGTTTTTTGTGAACGTTTATCGTGAGTAATTTAGTCAATTCACCGGCAGTGTTCGGTGGGAAGGCTAGTCACATGCTAGTCACATGCTAATGTAAAAAGCTGTTTTTTGATATAAATATGAACTTGATTGAACAAAACATGCATGTATTGTATAACATAATGTCCTAGGGTTGTCATCTGATGAAGATCATCAAAGGTTAGTGCTGCATTTAGCTGTGGTTTGGGTTTATGTGACATTATATGCTAGCTTGAAAAATGGGTGTCTGATTATTTCTGGCTGGGTACTCTGCTGACATAATCTAATGTTTTGCTTTCGTTGTAAAGCCTTTTTGAAATCGGACAGTGTGGTTAGATTAACGAGAGTCTTGTCTTTAAAATGGTGTAAAATAGTCATATGTTTGAAAAATTGAAGTTTTTGCATTTTTGAGGTATTTGAATATCGAGCCACGGGATTACACTGGCTGTTGAGTATGGGAGCCTCTCCAACATAATCCAGGTAGAATCAGGAATTCCCCGGGGCCGCTGTCTAGGCCCCTTACCTTATTCAATCTTTACTAACAACATGCCACTGGCTTTGAGTAAGTGTGTATATGTATGCGGATGACTCAGCACTATACAAGTCAGCTACAACAGTGATTGAAATGACTGCAGCACTTAACAAGGAACTGCAGTTAGTTTCAGAATGGGTGGCAAGGAATAAGTTCGTCCTAAATATATCAAAACGAAAAGCATTGTATTTGGGACAAATCATTCACTAAACCTCAACTAAATCTTGTAATAAATAACGTGGAAATTGAGCAAGTTGAGGTGCCTAAACTGCTTGGAGTAATCCTGGATTGTAAACTGTTATGGTCAAAACATATTGATACAACAGTAGCTAAGATGCGTGAAGTCTGTCCATAATGAAGCGTTGCTCTACCTTCTTAACAGCACTACCAACAAGGCAGGTCCTACATGCTCTAGTTTTGTCGCACCTGGACTACTGTTCAGTCGTGTGGTCAGGTGCCACAAAAGGGACTTAGGAAAATTGCAATTGGCTCAGAACAGGACAGCATGGCTGTCCCTTGGATGAACACAGAGAGCAAACACGAATAATATGCATGTCAATCTCTCCTGGCTCAAAGTAGACTAGAGATTGACTTCATCACTACTTGTATTTGTGAGAGGTATTGACATGTTGAAAGCACCGAGCTGTCTGTTTATACGACTAGCACACAGCTCAGACACCCATGCATACCCCACAAGACATGCCAACAGAGGTCTCTACACAGTCCCCATATCCAGAACAGACTATGGGAGGCGCACAGTACTACATAGAGCCATGACTACATGGAACTCTATTCCACATAAGGTAACTGATGCAAGCAGTAAAATCAGATTTAAAAAAACAAATAAAAATACACCTTATGGAACAGCGGGGACTGTGAAGCAACACAAACACAGGCACAGACACATGCATACACACACACACATGCTAACATATGCACTATACACACAAGTACAGTTTTGACAAGTCGGTTAGGACATCTACTTTGTACATGACACAACTCATTTTTCCAACAATTGTTTACAGACAGATTATTTCACTGTATCACAATTGCAGTGGGTCAGAAGGTTACATACACTAAGTTGACTGTGCCTTTAAACAGCTCGGGAAATTCCAGAAAATGATGTCATGACTTTAGAAGGTTTTGATAGGCTAATTGACATAATTTGTGTCAATTGGAGGTGTAACTGTGGATGTATTTCAAGGCCTACCTTCAAACTCAGGGCCTCTTTGCTTGACATCACGGGAAAAATCAAAAGAAATCAGCCAAGACCTCAGAAAAAAATTGTAGACCTCCCGAAGTCTGGTTCATCCTTGGGAGCAATTTCCAAATGCCTGAAGGTACCACGTTCATCTGTACAAACAATAGTACTCAAGTATAAACACCATGGGACCACGCAGCCGTCATAACGCTCAGGAAGGAGATGCGTTATATCTCCTAGAGATGGACGTACTGTGGTGCGAAAAGTGCAAATCAATCCCATAACAACAGCAAAGGACATTGTGAAGATGCTAGAGGAAACAGGTACAAAAGTATCTATATCCACAGTAAACGAGTCCTATATCGACATAACCTGAAAGACCGCTCAGCACGGAAGAAGCCACCTCTCCAAAACCGCCATAAAAAAAGCCAGTCTACGGTTTGCAACTGAACATGGAAACAAAGATTGTACTTTTTGGAGAAATGTCCTCTGGTCTGATGAAACAAAAATTGAACTTTTGGTCCATAATGACCATTGTTATGTTTGGAGGAAAAAGAGGGAGGCTTGCAACCCGAAGAACACCATCCCAACCATGAAGCACGGGGGTGGCAGGATCATGTTGTGTGGGTGCTTTGCAACATCTCAAAAAATCAGCCAGGAAGTTAAAGCTTGGTTGCAAATGGATCTTCCAAATGGACAATGACCTCAAGCATACTTCCAAATTTGTGGCAAAATGGCTTAAGGACAACAAAGTCAAGGTATTGGAGTGGCCATCACAAAGCCCTGAACTCAATCCTATAGAACATTTGTGGGTAGAACTGAAAACGTGTGTGCGAGCAAGTAGGCCTATAAACCTGACTCAGTTACACCAGCTCTGTCAGGAGGAATGGGCCAAAATTCAACCAACTTATTGTGGGAAGCTTGTGGAAGGCTACCAGAAACGTTTGGCCCAAGTTAAGCAATTTAAAGGCAATGCTACCAAATACTAATTGTGTGTATGTACACTTCTGACCCACTGGGAATGTGATGAAAGAAATACAAGCTGAAATAAATCATTCTCTCTACTATTATTCTGACATTTCACATTCTTAAAATAAAGTGGTGATCCTAACTGACCTAAAACAGGGATTTTTTTACTGGGTTTAAATGTCAGGAATTGTTGAAAAACTGAGTTTAAATGTATTTGGCTAAGGTGTATGTAAAATTACGACTTCAACTGTATGTGGTAGTGGAGTATGTGCCTCAGGGCACACACTTAGTGTGTTGTGAATTCTGTAATGAATGTATTTTATTGTTTTTAAAATTGTATAACTGCCTTAACTTTGCCATACCCCAGGAAGAGTAGCTGCTGCCTTGGCAGTGAACAAGTGCACACTTCAGGAGAAAGGAGAGATTATTGTGCAATTTTTTACACAAAAGCGTAAAAAATGTTTCAGCTCCATAGACCTGGAACTAAAACCAGTAAAAGTCGGAAGACGCTTGAGCGCCATGGACAGGAAACTAAAAGCAGTGAGAGTCAGAAGCTGCTCAGCAAAAGGCGCTGGGAGTAGGGTGAAGATGCCTTGAGATGCTGATCTTGGGTCAGTTTTGCGTTTTCCCCCCAATGTTAGGAGTGGGGGAGGGAAAGCTGATCCTAGATATTGACCTAAAGCAAACTTCACCCTGGAGTGTGTGGCTGAACTCGGATACTCTCTCTGCTATGAATGCTATTGCATTCCCCAAACTTCAGAATGGTCAACGAATATTAAATTAATTGAAGATAATTTGAAATACTGGTGTCTGAGTCCTTGTTAACCTGCTACCACCATCATTGTCACATAGTCTTAATGATCATTGCGAATGCAAAACCCTGACCTTAGTTTACCTGACTTAGTTGCCCTTCTTATATTCAATCAAATTGAAGGATATTAAAGGAAAGGCAGCAAGCAACTTGTAGGGTAGTTGACAGATAAACCATTTGATAATGGACAAGGATACATACATGTCACACAGATCCCGTCAGTGCACCCAACAGCTGGACACCCATTCACAAACAAGCACTCAAAATTTGATGAATGAGGTAGACTCAAATAGCATGTCTGCTTGGTTTCAGAGGAAAATCGGATGCAGTGATCCTGAACAATGTCCTTTTAGGTGACAACCATTTTGTCTTTTCAAGGATGCAATGCCTTCTCTATATGATGTGCAGATGAAAAGGAACATAATACCATGTAAAAGTTTACAATTCCATTTACTTACCTGCAAAAAGGTACTATATAAATTCAAAGACTAATAGATCTTTAAATGTAGAATTAATTGACTTGTCATAATAGTATAAGAATAGCATTACTCTCCAAACCCCCAAAAGCGACTTTAAACATAAACTACCAAAAGATTAGGGTCACTTAGAAATGTATTTGTCTTTGAAAGAAAAGCAAATTGTTTGTCCATTCAAATAACATCAAATTGATCAGAAACACAGTGTAGACATTGTTAATGTTGTAAATGACTATTGTAACGGAAAACGGCTGATTTATAATCAAATATCTACATAGGCGTACAGAAGTCCATTATCAGCCACCATCACACCTGTGTTCCAATAGCACATCGTTAGCTAATCCAGGTTAATCAATTTAAAAGACTAACTTATCATTAAAAAACCTTTTTGCAAATATGTTTGCACAGCTGAAAGCAGTTCTTCTGATTAAAGAAGCAATACAACTGGCCATCTTTAGACTAGATGAGTATCTGGAGCATCAGCATTTGAGGTTTCGATTACAGGCTCAAATTGGCCAGAAACAAAGCACTTTCTTCTTAAACTCATCAGTCTATTCTTGTTCTGAGAAATGAAGGCACTTCCATGTGAGAAATTGCCTAGAAACTGAAGATCTCGTACAACACTGTGTACTATTCCTTTCACAGAACAGTGCAAACTGGCACTAACCAGAAAAGACAGAGGAGTGTGAGGCCCCGGTGCACAACTGAGCAAGAGGACAAGTATATTAGAGTGTCTAGTTTGAGAAACAGACGCCTCACAAGTCCTCAACTGACCGCTTCATTAAATAGTACACACAAAACACCAGTCTCAACATCAACAGTGAAGAGGCGACTCCAGGTTGCTGGCCTTCTAGGCAGAATTCCTCTGTCCAGTGTCTGTGTTCCTTTGCCCATCTTAATCTTTTATTTTTATTGGCCAGTCTGAGATATGGCTTTTTCTTTGCAACTCTGCCTAGAAGGCCAGCATCCCGGAGACGCCTCTTCACTGTTGACGTTGAGACTGGTGTTTTGCGTGTACTATTTAATGAAGCTGCCAGTTGAGGACTTGTGAGGCATCTGTTTCTCAAACTAGTCACTCTAATGTACTTGTCCTCTTGCTCAGTTGTGCACTGTGGCATCCCACTCCTCTTTCTATTCTGGTTAGTGCCAGTTTGTGCTGTTCTGTGAAGGGTGTAGTACACAGCTTAGTACGAGATCTTCAGTTTCAGGGCAATTTCTCACATGGAATAGCTTTCATTTCTCAGAACAAGAACAAACTGACGAGTTTCAGAAGAAAGTGCTTTGTTTCTGGCCATTTTGAGCCTGTAATCAAACCCATAAATGCTGATGCTCCAGATCCTCAACTAGTCTAAAGATGGCCAGTTGTTTTTCTTCTTTATTCAGAACAACAGTTTTCAGCTGTGTGAGCATAATTGCAAAAGGGTTTTCTAATGATAAATTAGCCTTTTAAAAGGATAAACTTGGATTAACTAACACAATGTACCATTGGAACACAGTTGTGATTGTTGCTGATAATGGGCTTCTATACACCTATGTATGTAGATTTTGGATAGAAATGTCTGCTGTTTCCAGCTACAATAGTCATTTACAATATTAACAATGTCTACACTGGATTTCTGATCAATTTGATGTCATTTTAATGGACAAAAAAATGTAGTTTTCTTAAAAAAAACAAGGACATTTTTAAGTGACCCCAAACTTTTGAACGGTAGTGTATATGTCACCAATGCTTCATTCATAATTTTAACACACAACTGTGATTTTGGTAACCACAACATCATCCACACTCTAATGAGACAGGAGTATGCTTAAACTGGATGGGAAGGGTATATACAGGCTGAATTGGGATATGGCCCGGGATTAATTCAATAGCTTTGAGGAGTTTACCACAACAGTCACAGACTTCATCAATAAGTACATAGACAATGTTGGCCCCACAGTGACTATAAGAACATATCTAAACCAAAACCCATGGATTACAGGCAATATCCGCACCGGGCTAAAGGCTAGAGCTACCGCTAATAAGGAATAGGACACGGACATAGACGCATACAAGAAAGCCCGCTACGGCCTCCGACGAGACATCAAACATGAAAAACAATATAGGATGAAGGTGGACTTCTATTACACCGGCTCTGATGCTTGTCAATTGTGGCAGGGCTAGCAGACGATAACAGATTACAAAGGGGAACCCAGTCATGAGTTGCACAGTGATGCAGAATTCCCAAACGAGATTAATGCCTTTTATGCTCGCTTCGAGGAATATAACTGTGCCTTGTGTGAAAGCCCCTGTTTTCCTGGTTGATTTTGTGATCTCGCTTTCCTTGGGCGATGTGAGAAACATTTTTAAACAGGTTAATATTTAGCAATCACAAAGACGGAATACCAGGGCACATTCTCAAATCATGCACAGGCCAGCTGGCAGGTGTCTTCACAGACATGTTCGATCTCTGCTTGAATTTGTAATCCCAACATGTTTCATGCTGACCACCATTGTCCTTGTTCCCAAGAGCTCCAAGGTAACCTGTCTAAATGACTATTGCCCTGTAGCATTTACATCTGTAATTATTAACCTCTTAGGGCTAGGGGGCAGTATTTACACGGCCGGATAAAAAAACGTACCCGATTTAATCTGGTTACTACTCCTACCCAGTAACTATAATATGCATATACTTATTAGATATGGATAGAAAACACCCTAAAGTTTCTAAAACTGTTTGAATGGTGTCTGTGAGTATAACAGAACTCATATGGCAGGCAAAAACCTGAGAGATTCCTTTACAGGAAGTGGCCTGTCTGACCATTTATTGGCTTTCTTTGACATCTCTTTCCAAAACAAAGGATCTCTGCGGTAACGTGACACTTCCCACGGCTCCCATAGGCTCTCAGAGCCCGGGAAAAAGCTGAATGTCGTCATTCCAGCCCCAGGCTGAAACACATTATCGCCTTTGTCAAGTGGCCGATCAGGGGACAGTGGGCTTAGCCGTGTGCACTGGTCGCCCCCGTCTTTCTTTTTTTCCCTCTATTTACCGAAACGCAGATTCCGGTCAGAATATTATCGCTTTTTTACGAGATAAATTGCATAAAAATTGATTTTAAACAGCGGTTGACATGCTTCGAAGTACGGTAATGGAATATTTAGACATTTTTTGTCACGAAATGCGCCATGCTCATAACCCTGATTTACCATTTCAGATACTTTCTTGAACGCACGAACAAAACGCCGCTGTTTGGATATAACGATGGATTATTTGGGACCAAACCAATATTTGTTATTGAAGTAGAAGTCCTGGGAGTGCATTCTGACGAAGAACATCAAAGGTAATCAAACTTTTGTAATAGTAAATCTGATTTTGGTGAAGGCTAAACTTGGTGGGTGTCTAAATAGCTAGCCCGTGATGGCTGGGCTATGTACTTAGAATATTGCAAAATGTGCTTTCACCAAAAGCTATTTTAAAATCGGACATATCGAGTGCATAGAGGAGTTCTGTATCTATAATTCTTAAAATAATTGTTATGCTTTTTGTGAACGTTTATCGTGAGTAATTTAGTAAATTGTTAGTAAATTCCCCGGAAGTTTGCGGGGGGTATGCTAGTTCTGAACGTCACATGCTAATGTAAAAAGCTGGTTTTTGATATAAATATGAACTTCATTGAACAAAACATGCATGTATTGTATAACATAATGTCCTAGGGTTGTCATCTGATGAAGATCATCAAAGGTTAGTGCTGCATTTAGCTGTCTTCTGGGTTTTTGTGACATTATATGCTAGCTTGAAAAATGGGTGTCTGATTATTTCTGACATAATCTAATGTTTTGCTTTCGTTGTAAAGCCTTTTTGAAATCGGACAGTGTGGTTAGATAAAGGAGAGTCATATCTTTAAATAGCTGTAAAATAGTCATATGTTTGAGAAATTGAAGTAATAGCATTTCTAAGGTATTTGAAAATCGCGCCACAGGATTCAACTGGCTGTTACGTAGGTGGGACGATTTGGTGCCACCTAGCCCAGAGAGGTTAAGTGCTTTGAAAGGCTGGTCATGACAGCCATCATCCCAGACACCCTACACCCAATCCAATTTGCATACCGCCCCAACAGATGAGGCAATCTCAATTTCACTTCACACTGTCCTCTCTCACCTGGACAAGAGAGGAAATAACTATGTGAGGATGCTGTTCATAGACTACAGCGCAGCGTTCAAACCCATAGTCCCCTCCAAGCTCATCACAAAGCTAGGGACTCTAGGACTGAACCCCTCACTCTGCAACTGGATCTTGGACTTCCTGACGGGCCGGCCCCAGGTAGTGAGGGTAGGCAACAACACCTCTACCATGCTGACCTTCAACACGGGGCCCCTTAATGGTGTGTGCTTAGTTCCCTCCTGTACTCACTGTTCACCCACAACTGTGTGGCCACGCACAACTCCAACACCATCATCAAGTTTGCTGACGACGCAATGGTGGTATGCCAATGAGTCAGCCTACATGGAGGAGGTCAAAGACTTAGCAGTGTGGTGCCAGGTCAACAACCTCTCCCTCAACATCAGTATGACCAAGGAGCTGATCGTGGACTATAGGAGAAAGAGAGGAGTCCGTGTCAGAGGAGGAAGGCACAAAAACTGCCAAAGACTCCAGCCACTCAAGCCATAGACTGTTCACTCTGCTACCTACCAGAAAACGATCCTGGAGCATCGGCTCTCGGACCAACAAGCCATGAGACTGCTAAATTGCCAGGCTGCTAAATAGTACCATAGTATCATTGTACCCAAACTATCTGCTACAACCCTTCGCACACTCACTAGACTATATATACACACCATATACACACTCACACAAACTACATTGACACTCCCAGAAGAGTTTGCCACCCAAAACTTCAACATCAAACAATGAACACTGGGATAATATATTTCAACATCTGAATGTTGGGAATGATGAGAGATGGAATATTGAAAATGTATGTCTATTTTGTGATGTCATAAGAAAATTGTATAAAGACGTTAAAACTAACTTACACTGTATATCAGGTTTACATCCTTTACGTGGAGTAGAAAATATCAAGGATGAAGAGAATGTTTTTGTGATGATAGGATTGTGATTTTAGTTCTCTAATGAGATCATAGTAATTAATTAAGATACTTTGCCTCGTAACTAGCCACGCCCTACGGAGCCCAGAGAGCGTGTCAGCATGATGAAAATGCCCCCTTCTTACCCAAGGGTATAAAAGATTGATTTAAGAATTAACATATCAGACTAAATGGACCACAAGCTGCAGCTAGGACTACATTAGTCACGACCCTGGAACTCAACACGAGGTTGAAGAAGACAAAGGAACCTCTAACAGTCAATGGTATGGTTGAGTAGCTGTTCTAAGTACTGTATCTAAGAAAGTGAATTTAAGTAGGACCATCCTGTTACTCTCTTCAAATCATCGTCACCTACACTGCTCTCATCGCCACTCTGGGGATCATCGACATGGCTGATTAGCCATCCTCAGAAGACCACTCTTCCAGAATGAGTGTTAGTAAAAAGACAACTAAGAAGAAGGGCATTGTGACCTCTTGTGGACAATCAGAGACTTACACCTGAGAACGAAGGAGAAGGCCATCCGAAGAAGAAGGCCCAATCGAACCCTTCTCACAAAACGGAACCCTTTCCACGAAGGCCTGGGCCAAACATCGATACCCAACGAAGACCTTCAACACGTAAATACATGCATTACTTCTTACCCAAAAGAGCGTCAGTTTGGAGCAAGGTATTAACCTCTATGGGCTAGGTGGGACGCTAGCGTCCCACCCGTGGTGCACTCCATCAACAGCAGGTGAAATATCAAGGGCGCCAAATTTGAAAACAATTAAATGTCAAAATTCAAATTTTTCAAAAATACAACTATTTTACACCATTTGAAAGATAAACATCTCCTTAATCTAACCACGTTGTCCGATTTCAAAAAGGTTTTACGGCGAAAGCATAAATTTAGAGTATGTTAGGACAGTACATTGAAAATAGCTGCGTGTAATGTTTTGTCAATGCAAAGACAGGCGTCACCAAAAGCAGAAAACCAGCTAAAATTATGCACTAACCTTTGACAATCATCATCAGATGACACTCCGAGGACATTATGTTAGACAATACATGCATTTTTTGTTCTACCAAGTTCATATTTATATCCAAAAACTGCATTTTACAATGGCGTTGATGTTGAGGAAATCGTTTCCCTCCAATACCGCCGGTCAATCAGCACAACAAATTAAATAATTACTATACGAAACCATTGGTAAAATATTATATTGTCATTCAAAGAATTATAGATTAACATCACGTGAACGAAACCGCATTGCCAGATTTAAAAATAACTTTACTGGGAAATCACACTTTGCAATAATCTGAGTACTGCGCTCAGAAAAATAGGCTTGGCGATACAGACTAGGCGCCATGTTGGAGAGATCTAAAATCAAAAATACTATGTAAATATTCCCTTACCTTTGATTATCTTCATCAGAAGGCACTTCCAGGAATCCCAGGTCCATAACAAATGTAGTTTTGTTCGAAAAAGCTCATAATTTATGTCCAAAAAGCTCCGTGTTGTTAGCGCGTCCTGTAGGCTACTCAAAAACATGAACGTCGCCCGCCGGACTTGTCTTCACCAAAGAGGGGAAAAAAATGATTTACGTTTGTTCAAACATGTCAAACATTGTATAGCATAAATCATTAGGGCCTTTTTCAATCAGAACTTCAATAATATTCAAGGCGGACGATTGCATTCTCTTTTAAAACGTATTGGAACGAGAGTACCCAAACATGCACTAGCTCGCCAGAGTAGTATAGGCCATCCGCTTATGACCAACATTCCAAGCCTCTAGTTCGGTCAGTTTTCACAGTAGAAGACTCAAACCACTTTGTAAAGACTGGTGACATCTAGTGGATGGCGTAGGAAGTGGTCAATGATTAATAAGTCCCTGTGTGTTTCAATGGCATAGGCTTAAAAGTAATTCAACACATCAGATATCCACTTCCTGTTAGAATTTGTCTCAGGGTTTTGACTGCCATATGAGTTCTGTTATACTTACAGAAACCATTCAAACAGTTTTAGAAAATGCAGAGTGTTTTCTATCCAAATCTGTTCATAATATGCATATCCTAGCTTCTGAGTTGGTGTAGGAGGCAGTTCAAAATGGGCACATATTTCTTTCAAAATTCTCAATACTGCCCCCTAGCCCCAAGAGGATAATTATTAATGAGAGTCACGACAACATACACACACAGTACATACACATTACACACGCAAACACTTTTACAGTCATCATTTGCTGCTGCTACTCTGTTCTTTATTTTTCTCTTATTATTATCTATCCCGATGCCTAGTCACTTTACACTGCCTTCATGTACATATCTACCTCAAATACTGTATCTCATAACTCTGCACATTAATCTGGTACTGGTACTCCCTGTATATAGCTCCATTCTTGTGCATTTTATTTTATTCCTATTTTGTTACTATTTTTAAACTCTGCATTGTTGGGGCTTCTAAGCAAGCATTTCACGGTAAAGTCTACACCAGATGTATTCAGTGCATGTGACAAATCTAATTTGATTTGAATTAAAACCAATGAGACTACAATATGATACAGCGGCCTACATGCAGAGAGCTCTTCACTATAGTCATGTGTCAGTTCTAAAAGGGACATAATCTCCACCGCAAAAAAAAGACTAGTCATGTATGTCTCTTTTGTTAACTACTGTATATACAGTTAGGTGTGTAGGAAATATGACAAAGCAGTATGTACTGAAGTCACATATACTGCATGTCAATGAATGACTGAAAAGGCACGCAAACAAATAACATGTAAAAAAAATACATCTTAAAGAAATAGAGGTTAATTGACAACGAAGCCTGTTCTCATCATCCACAAAGTGTAACAAGTTGAATTCAGGCTCTAGTTTCAGTACACAATTAATGACTAGTCTGACAGTTGAGGGAGATGCCCTAATTGGAGAATCAGAATATCCTATTTAACTACATCATTAAGGAATTAGGTTAAAAAAATGTATGCGCTTATATTTGCGAAGGCTTTACTTCTTAAGGCCAGATGGGGCTACAGATGTCTAACTTAATGGAGTACGCACCTGAGAGGAGCCCATTAATGCTAGGACATCTGATTGCATTTGTTTTAAGATCTTGCCGTGGATTTCTCAAAGCTGTCCCAAGGGTCTCCTCTCTGACCTATAGTTTGTGTTGCTCAGCCTGAGTGGGACAGCTGTGTTGTTCCCTCGGTCTGATCCAAGCTGTCCCGATCTCTCTCACACACACACACACACACACACACACACACACACACACACACACACACACACACACACACACACACACACCACACACACACACACACACACACACACACACACGAGGCCCCAGCACGGAACACCACTACTCATAGCATGTTGTCACTGTTCCTGGCCTGCTTCCTATTTTTATCCCAATACTGTGGACATCTGCATTGGACACCGTTATTTCACTGATGTTGGTTTGGGGAACGTTGTTATTGTCACTGTGGGCCGAGAGAGTTGCCAAGCTACGGGGCTCATGGGACAGCATTGCCCAGATGCTTCTCCCAAACTAGGAACAATTATCTGCCAAAGGGAACACTGTGCTCTCATTTTCTCTGTGTTCTCTAACTCTGGGCGCCCAAGTACCAGGGCACTACCATTTTTTTTCTCTTGTGGCCTGGGGTCTGCCAGATGCTATCAGGTCCCCACCTGAAGACATCAACCCTGACATCCCACACTATGCCCCTCTCGTCTCTTTTCTCCCCTCCTCTTCTCCTCCTATAGCCGTCGCCTAGCCCCACCCTTACCCCAATGTTGGAAATGAAAAGTGACACTCTCCATCCATCCCTCCCTCCCATTCTGTCGTTCATTTTGTCGTTCATCAGCAGCAGCCTTGGAGGGCCAGGGTGGTGGAGGTAGTCGGAGAGGGGCTGAAGGAGGACAGTTGGGGAGCAGTAGGGGCTTGTGGTTGGTTGGTCGTCTGGTTAGTTGGAGCAGGACATTTAACTCTGTTTGTTTCGGATATAAATCATGTCACATGGTTGGGCGAGCAGACACAGAAAGCAATCGTGTCCCTCTACCACTGACCATGTCAGCAGCTGAGGTGTTCCCTTAGACTTGATGTGTGCTCGACCAACTGCCTGAACCGTGGAGGGTTTTCCCCCCTCGTTTCTCCTCTCTCAGTGAACTCTATTCAGAGCAGTCTTTACTGGCCTGTTGTTGGAGAAGGTTTAGCGATGAAGTGCCAGAGTGGAATTTAGCAAATTCCCCGTCAGCAGTCAGTGTCAGTTTGTGTTTGTTTATGGGAATAAACACTGTCACACTTTGATTCCCACAGTAGACCTCGCTAGATGCTATCTGCATGTCGTTCCAACGTGAGTTGTTCCCCTTGATGTTTGAACAAATGCAGACGCCGAGACAACGCAGTTGCCAAACTCTTTGATGCAATTAGCCAACAGACTGTGAAGCAGAAAACCTTTGTAGCATTATGTGGCGCGAAGCACCAACAGTCAACACAAAAGGACGGGTGCGATCACTTGACAACTGAGACGCTTTGTTTGTCATCGATGTCCTCTGTGTTGTTGTGTCACCAAGGGGAAATCACAAATCTCTTTTGTGAACAAACTGAGGGGTACTGTCAGAGTACTGTTTCGTGCAAACTTGCTTACTGAAATCCTCTGCATTGAAGGGTATTGGTTAGATGTGCACCCCGTTGATTGTTGGCGAGATGTAACATTGCTTTAGAGACACTGAATATCTAAGGCAAAGTTTAGTCAATGACTAAATTATCAGTATGAAGAATCAATATGAAGGAAGAAGAGTCTTCAAAGTGTTTTTGAATGTTATGCAGCTGAAGCAATGTTTGTCTATTATTCATGTGAACATTTTGAAATAAGGTAAGGTACATTTATTATGGTCACGTCATATCACGTAAATGATTTGTTAGACCATGATGTACATTTACAATGTGATAATGTATATTCATTTAATTGTGTATTTCTCATAAAAAGCATAGCCACACCGGACAAATCGTACCATTCCACTATAAACTACTAACATTGTTCCATTCTAAAATGCTTCCCCTATAGCAGGTTATTCCCGATTTCTTCCAACTTCCTGTGAGTATCACTTATTAACTTTGAGTTAACTTCACTTAATGAGTGATGGACACAACCTCCCTCATCTACTCCTCTGTGACCACATGAACTCCCCCTCAGGTTATAGCCGACACAGAGTTACATAACCCGGACGAGGGCTACCAGAGGGACCTGTTTTGGAGGGTTGATTGCGATAGCAGACAAACTTCAATCGGAAAGAGCAATAAACAGCCTTTGCCAGGGGCCACGAAGGAGTGGGATGGTTAGAGAGAGAGGGGGAGGGCTGGGAGAGAGAAAGGACCGCGGGAGACGAGTGCGATCCACAATGGCGAAACCCCGTGAGTTTGCGATGCCAAATCCCAGAGCTATGGACTCCTTTGATTGGTAACCTAGGGGAATATTTTAATGAGCCTCCCTCCCTCCCAACACAAGTCAATAGTTAATGTTGTGTTGCTACTTGAGCTCCTATCTTACTGTGGGTGCACTCTCAGGGCTGGCTGGATTCAATCTGTATTGCGGATAACCCACGTTATAGCTCTATAAAAATGTGAAGGCAATGTTCTGTAAAGGGTGCATATTGGCAGCAGAGAGGTCAGGCGCAGGAGAGCAAAAACTGTGTTCCAATGGAGCAGTTTAATAATAAAAACCACCGGAAAATAGAACAAACAATCAATGGGTAACAAAACCCGTCACACACCAGATAACGTGCACATGCACTTACAACAAACAATTCTGGACAAGGACATGGGGGGAACAGAGGGTTAAATACACAACATGTAATGATGGAATTGAAACCAGGTGTGTGGGAAGACAAGACAAAACAAATGGAAAATGAAAAGTAGATCTATGATGGCTAGAAGACCTGCGACGCCGACTGCCACCCGAACAAGGAGAGGCATCGACTTCGGCGGAAGTCGTGACATGTTCCCTGCATTCATGGTAAACGCTGCATATGTCAGCGCAATCGGAAATTACATTTACATTATAAAGCAGATCTTCTGCGATACTTACGCAATGCGGATAGAATCCAACCTTTAATCTGTGAGTTAGCAGCTTTAAAGTATATAGCTGTTGACATTGTGATTTTGTCATTAAGGTATCTCCATTGTCTATATTTGAATGCACACTTGTCGATTGTGGTCTTGGGCACGAATGCACTACAAGCAAGCAATTAAAGTACATTTCTAAGAATACGTTTGGGTGCTGCATTTCCTAGTGAGCTTCTGTTGTTGTGGTGTATAGCCTCCACTGGTTCGTAAACTATTTGCCGTTGTTCTCCCCCTGGGATGGGGGCTATCCAACAATGCTTGTCTGTGGAGGAGAGTGGGACCAGACTGCCAGCCTGTCCCTGGAACAGGAGAGCGAGAGAGAGAGAGAAAGCCCAGGAGAGGATTGGGGGAGAGATAATGAAGCCAGTCCCCTGTGCTCTCATTAGAGCCCGGGATACAGCCATTCCCTGGAGAGACTACTTAATTAAAGGTCTCTCCTGTTTCAAGCAAAATTCTGGAGAGCCGGCAAAGTGAGCGAATTTAGGAGGAGACACGGCCACAGATTAAGGGGGGAAGAGTTGGAGGTTAAAGGAGCAATCAGCAGTTGAAACAATAACAAAGTGTCCTCCCTGCACCTGTTTTGGTAAAAAACTAAGGGATGGTGTTGCAGAAATGTAACCACTCTCAAATTCATAGACAGAGCTAAGAATGTAAGAACTGCATCCATGATATCAAAATTATAGTTTTAACCATTTTTTGAGGCTATATAGTGTTTGTTTGCATTTACCTTGTTTACAAACATTAGAATAAAACAAGCTTCTGGAGTAAAACAAGGGTTCTGAACATGAGTAAAACATTGGAGTAAAACAAAGGTTATGATGGGGTATGAAATCAGAGGCATATATAAAGTTATATTCTTCAAAAATCAATGGGTTCATATGATTAATTTATATGTCCAAAAATGGATGTAGCAACTGCAGATTGGCCCTTTAATGTGGCAAGTGTTTGCGAGAGGTTGGGTTATAGAGACTGGAAAGGGAGGGGAAGACAATTTGCAGCACTGCGGGAGTTCTGTAACAAGTAGCAAGGCTGCATTGCCTGACACCGGAGGGACAAACATATGAAGAAAGCTCTTCAGCACTGTGGACTCCCGAGAGACAGTATTGGACTGCCACACACACACACACACACACACAATTTAATTTTACTAGGACACCTCAAACAGTACCCATATCATATTATGCAATTGTTTTGTTGTTGTAGGGGGTAGGTCAGCTTTAATATTGCAGATAGATTGTAGCTTACATCAATGTAATTGTCTGCATCACTTTCGATCACCGATATATTATTTTGCAAATATATATTCTCATTGTTTCTACAGGTTGTAAATTGAAAATGAACATTTTTGCTAAAAGTATTATTATATCATTGATCGATTGACTATGACTTTTCAGATCGCCCAGTAGTGCTAAAGTGTCTGCAGGGTTAGCTCCGGGTTAAACATTGCAATTCTTCAGCCATTCCTGGACCTGTGACTAAAAACAAGCTACATATGGACAGTACCAAAACAAATGATCGAATAATTCTGTCTCTTCGCAGCAAAATCTGCAGAGCTGGGAAGGTTGTATCCCCCATATAAATAACATTCCATTGGTTGCAAGAATTTTGTATAATAATGGAAAAATGAAAAGTTTTGAATCTGGCTTCGTTTTGCGTATCAGTTCATAAACCATTCTATGTGTTACCATACAATATCACATCATGCCATATTGTAGTATAATAAAGTACTACAGTGCACCTAAACATACAACACCATAACGTATTACAGGACTGGCCTTCTTAGATAGAACAAACACTGGCAGAAAGCTATTTAGATCAAGAAGGATTATACTATATTATATTCTGTCTTTGAATGATAGTAACCCACAATATATTTGTGCTCTGGGATTGGGAAGTCACTCAATTATTCCATGAATGACTTTGTGAAAATAGATATCCATGAGCAGATCCTGGCCTGATACTGTCAGTAATTAATGTTTTATGATGGGCATGTTCTGGTAAATGACCCTATTCCCACATTCATAGTCTGGCTCCATATCTCCCTGATAATGTCAACACCCGTACATTGTACGTGATTAAAAAACGAGTGGATATGTTGGTTCTAGCCAGATGTGATCTGCTTGCGTGAGCGAATGCATCCTATGAATGATAAGTAGAGAGATACCCGTTCCCCCCCCCCCCATATTTTACATTTTCCCTTCAGACAGTCTCCTAACAAGGCAAACACTGGTTAATTCTACCTTGAGAATCTAGTCAATAGACAGGGCCTTGTGTTTGAGATTTGATTAGATCTCAATATACCAGCTTTCCTGCATTTGCTCTAAATCCGATTTTGTTTTCTCCAGAGAGCCAGAGCTCTCAAGAATAGCTCTGTTGTCTTATCGATTGTGATGCTAAACCACTCTTACCAAAGCACATCTCCAATGTCTCTGTTTCTGGGCCCATACCAATGAATCAACAGTAAGAAAATGGGGGGGAAGCAATCTCATTAATGTTGCTTTCCAGAGAGTCTCCCCCAAAACATTGGACAGCTTAACTCTGGGATCGATACCTGTCTTTGTGTTGCGGCTTCACTCGGATGAAGTGATTGTCACAAAACATTTCAATTATGTTAGAAAAAAATATAAGGTCCCCTCTGGGAATGTTGCTTTTGAATGACAACTGTCAGAGTTGCCAAACAATGAAGTAAAATACATTTAGACAGTTAACCTGTTAGGGCTAGGGGGCAGTATTGACACGGCCGGATAAAAAACGTACCCGATTTAATCTGGTTACTACTCCTGCCCAGTAACTAGAAAATGCATATTGGCTTTGGATAGAAAACACCCTAAAGTTTCTAAAACTGTTTGAATGGTGTCTGTGAGTATAACAGAACTCAAATGGCAGGCCAAAACCTGAGAAGATTCCATGCAGGAAGTGGCCTGTCTGACAAGTTGTGTTTCATCTTGGCTCTTTTTATTGAAGACTGAGGATCTTTGCTCTAACGTGACACTTCCTACGGCTCCCATAGGCTCTCAGAGCCTGGGAAAAAGCTGAACGATATCGAGGCAGCCTCTGGCTGAAACACATTATCGCTTTTGGCAAGTGGCCGATCAGAGTACTATGGGCTTAGGCGCGTGCACGAGTCGACCGAATGCTTTATTTTCTTTCGTCTGTTTACCTAAACGCAGATTCCCGGTCGGAATATTATCGCTTTTTTATGAGAAAAATGGCATAAAAATTTATTTTAAACAGCGGTTGACATGCTTCGAAGTACGGTAATGGAATATTTAGAATTTTTTTGTCACGAATTGCGCCATGCTCGTCACCCTTATTTACCCTTTCGGATAGTGTCTTGAACGCACGAACAAAACGCCGCTGTTTGGATATAACTATGGATTATTTTGAACCAAACCAACATTTGTTATTGAAGTAGAAGTCCTGGGAGTGCATTCTGACGAAGACAGCAAAGGTAATAACATTTTTCTTATAGTAAATCTGACTTTGGTGAGTGCTAAACTTGGTGGGTGTCTAAATAGCTAGCCCTGTGATGCCGGGCTATCTACTGAGAATATTGCAAAATGTGCTTTCACCGAAAAGCTATTTTAAAATCGGACATATCGAGTGCATAGAGGAGTTCTGTATCTATAATTCTTAAAATAATTGTTATGTTTTTTGTGAACGTTTATCGTGAGTAATTTAGTCAATTCACCGGCAGTGTTCGGTGGGAATGCTAGTCACATGCTAGTCACATGCTAATGTAAAAAGCTGGTTTTTGATATAAATATGAACTTGATTGAACAAAACATGCATGTATTGTATAACATAATGTCCTAGGGTTGTCATCTGATGAAGATCATCAAAGGTTAGTGCTGCATTTAGCTTTGGTTTGGGTTTATGTGACATTATATGCTAGCTTGAAAAATGGGTGTCTGATTATTTCTGGCTGGGTACTCTGCTGACATAATCTAATGTTTTGCTTTCGTTGTAAAACCTTTTTGAAATCGGACAGTGTGGTTAGATTAACGAGAGTCTTGTCTTTAAAATGGTGTAAAATAGTCATATGTTTGAAAAATTGAAGTTTTTGCATTTTTGAGGTTTTTGAATAACGCGCCACGGGATTACACTGGCTGTTACGTAGGTGGGACGATTTGGTGCCACCTACCCTAGAGAGGTTAATTAAAAAAATTGTCATTGAATGGTACGACGCCGAGGTTATATGATTATGCAATATGAAATGTACAAAATGTGCTAGATGTTGTGTGACTCTTCTTATAGCTAACTGGTTTGCAAATTGCTTGCACATAAAATATAACATCATGGGTTCAAATTGAGAATGAGTGAAAAACTGAGGATTGGACGATGGATGGCCTAGACAGAAACCCTATACATTACAATAATCCATACACTGTACAAGTTTCACAGTTATAACTGTTACATAAGTCGTTATAACTATGTAATTGCATTACCATTTTTCTTCCCCTTGTCCTGGAGGAGTAAGCTTATTCTGGGTTTGGGAAACCGACCCTATCACATATTTATACATGGGTTGTCACCCAGGAATGCATACCCAATCCAAAAGATGGTTCTGACCTTGTTCCCAGGTCTGTTTCAGTGTAAAAGATAAACACTGGATTCTCATATGTGACCAACCATAGAAAAAAGGCACGTTTCAGATTTCTCGATTTTATGTGTTGTAGTTCACTGAAGTATAGAATCAGAGCATAAAAATGTATCCTACAGTGCATTCTGAACACATCCACACCTCCTCTGGGGTAAAACAAGGCAGTGGGTAATATACCGGCACAGTGCAGTCTGTGCACAGAAATGACATGGACATATTTCCCAAACCCGAGGCCATCAGTACTATGTGTGTGATTCAGCTTTTCTCCAAAGGATCATTTGCAGTCTAGCCACCACGCAGGAAATGTATTCATTCATTTATTTGCGGCGTCATTCTTCATAGGGACCTGTCCTTACCGACTCGTTGCTCTTACAAGTGCCATTACAAGGTGTGAAGACTATGGTAAAACTCCACGCCGTCTTGTTTCATTGTTTCTCTTCTTCTGTCCTTTGTCTTGGCATAACACATTGTTGTTTCCTCTGAAATGAAAATCAGAAAAAGGCAGTTTTAAACAAGACAGCGTTTTGTAGATAAAACCAAGATATTTTTAGGTACAGTATTGTAGAATTTGAGGAATGGAGAGTTACGAGGGGCAAGACATCAACTGAGGGTTAGGGATTATTCAAAGGGTGTTGTCGAACAATGCTGTTCTCTGTTGGTGAGGAAAAAAAAGTTTTCCACTCAAGCTTTTTCATTAGATAGTGATTTCAGCCTAAAATGAGGAAAAAGGTAAATTCATTGTTACTCAACTTCTGATTTTTGCCATGAGCATAATACGTCATCATATGAGGGTAAATTGACTGAATTTAAAATATTAACCCTATTACCCTAATCTATGTAACCCTTAATAAACAAGAATAACGTCAGCGCAAAGTAAATTGATAATCAGGCCTTTGTGAACCGACAGAAAGGTTTAACCCTAGCTAAATGAGGGGAGGGATGGACATTAGAAATAATTGACAGGGCAAATCAGCAATCACACTTTGAAAACCCAGTTGTACATTAGCATTTTTCATCATTAATCTTGTTCTGGAGGCAGTGCTGCAGAGTGGTCACTAACTAAACTTAACCCTTACCTTAATCCCACTGTTAATCCTAATGCCTAACCCTAACCTTAAATTAAGACCAAAAATCTAAAAGAAAAAACATGCATTTTTTCAATATAACCAATTTTTACTTTGCAGATGGCCCAACAAACATAAATCACTCAGTTCTGCATCCAGGGCAAAATTCATGACAATAAACATCAACTTGCCTGTCCTTCTGCGGCAACTACATCTCGAAGCAGACTGGGCCCATAACAAGTGTAATTTACTGATGACGAATCTCGGCTCATTCTAATGACTTCATTATCTGCTGGTCCGCACTGACCCGGCCCACGGGGCTATATCGGGGTGGAATGTTTGGTTAACAAACTAAGGAAGGAGAGTTTTTAGGTGCACGTCTTCCTAACACGTCCCCGTGCAACTCAGTCTTTAATGTTGAAGGCCCCGCTGCTTTACACCATGGCGTTCGAGTCCCACTGGGCGCAGGCCACAAATTAGCTGGCCGTCTCAGTGTGCATGTCCCTTTTAATATGCTCCTGCTTGTGTTGCAAAGGGGAGGAGAAGGAGGGATGTGGAGAGAGAGAAAGAAAGAACAAGCCAGCCCAGCTCATTTTATAACTCTGCAGACAGCGGCGCAGTGGAGGCACACTGAAGACCAGCGGAGGATCAGCCTCCCTGCCAATTAATGGAGATGTCTGGGAGGATATGAGAGGAAGGAAACAGAAAATGTAAAGTTCACTTCTTCTTCTCCTTTTTGAAGCAAGTTTACTTCTTTGCCTTCGTGGAATAATGGTATTTATTCCTTGTGGTGTTGTAGAACTCAGACAGACAAGAACATGTCTTCGATTTTATTACACCGCCGCAGAGACAAGACGTCCATCCCCCAGACACAATATTTATTAAAGTACGTATGTGAAGTTTGCTTTAAGATTGAAAATGAGAAAGGAGTAAGCATGCAGTACTGCCCACTCAATTAAAGGCTGCCTATATTAACATGCACAGTGTACAAAACAGGTGAATCTGGGTGAAAGCTATGATCCCTTATTGATGTCACTTGTTAAATCCACTTCAAATCAGTGTAGATGAAAGGGAGAAGACAGGTTAAAGAATGATTTTTAAGCCTCGAGACAATTGAGACATGGATTGTGTATGTGTGCCATTCAGAGGGTGAGTGGGTGAGACAAAATATTTAAGTACCTTTGAACAGGATATGGTAGTAGGTTCCAGGCACACGTCTTTGAGTCTGTCAAGAACGGCAACGTTGCTGGATTCTTTACGCTCAACAGTTTCCCGAGTGTATCAAGAATGGTCCACCACCCAAAGGACATCCAACCAACTTGACACAACTGTGGGAAGCATTGGAGTCAACATGGGCCAGCATCCCTGTGGAACACTTTCAACACCTTCTAGAGTCCATACCCCAACGAATTGATGCTGTTCTGAGGGCAGGGGGGGTATGAAACTCAATATTAGGAAGGTGTTCCTAATGTTTTGTACACTCAGTGTAGCTTTCACCTGGATTCAAGTGGTCAGTCTATGTAATGGAAAGAGCAGGTGTTCCAAATGTTTTGTACACTCAGTGTAGAATATCATTTAGATTAGATTCAACTTTATTTTTTGCAAAGCAATGTCAGAGTCCAGTAGTACTGTGAAGAGTGCAAAAAGAATAGTGCAACAACGTCCCTGAGAGGCAGTACTAAGCAGGCAGGTGGATATGGCTAGTGCCGTGTCACAGAGTTCAGCAGGGTTACAGTAGCTGGAAATAAACTGTTCTTGAGCCTGCTAGTTCGGGAACGTAGAGACCTGTACCGCTTGCCTGATGGTAGGAGGGCAAACAGTTTGTGGCATGGATGTGAAGGGTTCCTGACGTTGCCGCATGCCCTATGCAGACACCGCTTGCACTGGAGGTCTACAATGGCAGGGAGCTTGGCACCAGTGATGTGCTGCGCGGTTTTCACCACCCGTTGCAGGGTCTTCCGGTTGGCCACGGAGCATCCGCCAAATCACACTGTGGCGCAGTTAGTCAGGATGCTCTCGACCGTGCAGCTGTAAAGGTTCACCAGGATCTTGGGAGACAAGTGGGCCTTCTTCAGCCTCCTCAAAAAGTACAGGTGCTGCTGTGCCTTTTTGACCAAGGTTGAGGTGTTGAGGGTCCAGGAGAGGTCATTGGAGATGTAGACACCCAAGAATTTGAAGCTGTGCACGCGCTCCACCTCAGTGCCATCAATGAAAACTGGGGCATGGCTGCAGCTTTTAGACTTCCTGTAATCCACAATGAGCTCCTTGGTTTTCTTTGCATTGAGGGCTAGGTTGTTGTCAGCACACCATGCAGCCAGGTGCTTGACCTCCTCCCTGTAGGCTGACTCATCATTGTCACTGATCAGGCCTACCACCGTGGTGTCATCTGCGAACTTGACAATGGTGTTGGAACGCAGTTGTAGGTGAAGAGGGAGTCCAGGAGGGGGCTCAGCATGCAGCCCTGTGGCACACCGGTGTTCAGGTTCAGGGTTGAGGAGGTGTAGTTGTCTAACCTAACAGACTGGGGTCTGTTGGTTAGGAAGTCCAAAGTCCAGGTACAGAGAGAGGGGCTGATCCCTAGGTCATGGAGTTTGGTGACCAGCCTAGAGGGAACGACTGTGTTGAATGCTGAGCTAAAGTCTATGAACAGCATTCTCACATAGGTGTTGGTTTTGTCCAGGTGGGTCAGGGCAGAGGTAAAGCTGTGGAGATGGCGTCCTCTGTAGCCCTGTTCAGTCGGTAGGCAAACTGGTGGGGATCCAGTGTTGGAGGGAGGCAGGACTTAAGGTAGGCCAAAACCAGTCTTTTGAAGCACTTCATGATTGTGGGGGCAACAGCTCGCAAGTAATTCAGGCTTGATGCGGTCAACTGCTTCGGCACTGGAACAATGGTTGTGGTCTTGAAGCATGTGGGGACAACCGCCTGGGCCAGTGACAGGTTGACAATGTCAGTGAAAACCTTGGCCAGCTGCCCAGCACATGCCCTGAGCACACGACCGGGGACGCCATCAGGACCAGAAGCCTCACGTGCATTCACCCTACTCAGTGTAGACAACACATCTGTGATGGATAGTCTGAGGAGAGGTTTTCTGGGGGGAGCTCAGCTTTGATGGCTGGATCTTTGTTGTTCCTGTGGAAGTGAGCATAAAACCTGTTTCACTAATCGGCGATTGAGACGTCGCTGGCTGTGGGGATAGGTTTTTTTGGCCGATAGTCTGATGGCTTGGGTGCCCTGCCACATGCACCGAGGGTTGGAGTTGTTGTTGAAGTGCTCCTCAATCTGCAGTTTGTGGTTATCTTTATGCCCTTTTTCAGGTTGGCCCTGGATGAGCTGTAGGCTTCCGCATCACCGGATCTAAAAGCAGCGTCGCTTGCCTTTAGCAGTAGTTGGACCTCTCTGTTCATCCAAGTCTTCTGGTTGGGGAAGGTCTTTATTAGTTTATCGATGGTGACATTGTTGATGCAGATGTTGATGTAATCCAGAACGGAAGAAGCATATGTTTCAATGTCCGTATGGCAGTCAAAGTTGGCCTGAGCGGCAAACAACCTCCAGTCTGTGTGTTGAAACTGGTGCTGTATTAATGAGTCTGACCCCTCTGGCCACACTTTGACTGTCCTCACTGATGGTTTCACGTGTTTAATGAGGGGTAAAAACTTGGAGTAGGAACAGGGAAAGGTGATCAGACTGTCCCAGGTGGGGGAGGGGAATGGTTTTGTAAGCCTCCGGAATATACACGTACGGCAGGAGACATTTCGGTGGAATTTGGGAAAAACAGTTTTCGGATTTGAGTGGTTAAAATCCCCTGCAACAATAAAAGCACCATCAGGTTGTGCAGTTTGTTGTTTTGTAATAGAAACCTGCAGTTCTTTAATTTCTAGTTTAGCATTAGCATCCAGAGGTATGATGTAGGCTGCAGTAACAACAGTGGATGTAAGCTCCCGAGGCAAGTAGAAAGGCCTGTACCTAATCATCAGGTGCTCCAGATTGGTTGAGCAGTGACTCCCGGTTATGCTACTGTCTGTACATCATGTTTTGTTTACATAAATGCACAGACCACCTCCTCTGGTCTTACCAGAGTCCTCTGCCGTATGATCAGCTCTGAAAACGTTGTGCCCCTCTAGCCCAATAGCATTGTCAGGTACGCTGCTGTTTAGCCACGATTCCATGATAATCCATAATACTTTTTTGTGAGATGATTCTTAGCCATATTTCGTCCATTTTGTTCACCAGTGACCGGACATTAGCGAGGAAAAGGTAGTGAAAGCCGATGTGGGGTTATCTTTTGCCTAGCCTGGAGGCTTACTAGCTTCCCTCGCCTTTGTTTACGATCTCGATGCCGCCTCCGGGTACTTCCTCTCGGCGATATTTCATTCTCCCAGGCGTCTTCGCGATCTCCAGTGGAAGTTGTAAGTTGTCAAAAACTATTTTTGAGGCATTGTGTTCCAATTTCCAGGAGTTATTGTCAGCTATGTAGATTCTACGTAAGGCTGTATTGAGTGAATAAACTAAGAACTATTAACCTCTTGGGGCTAGGTGGGACGCTAGCGTGCCACCCGTGGTGCACTCCATCAACAGCAGGTGCATTTCAAGAGCGGCAAATTTGAATCCAAATAAATGTCAAAATTCAAATTTTTCAAAAATACAACTATGTTACACCATTTGAAAGATAAACATCTCCTTAATCTAACCACGTTTTACGATTTCAAAAAGGTTTTACGGCGAAAGCATAAATTTAGAGTATGTTAGGACAGTACATTTACAAGAGTTGTGTGTAATGTTTTGTCAAGTCAAAGACAGGGTCACCAAAACCATAAAACCAGCTAAAATGATGCACTAACCTTTTACAATCTCCATCAGATGACACTCCTAGGACATTATGTTAGACAATGCATGCATTTTTAGTTCTATCAAGTTCATATTTATATCCAAAAACAGCGTTTTACTATGGCATTGATGTTGAGGAAATCGTTTCCCTCCAATAACCGGCAGTCAAGTCAGCGTCAGAAATTAAATAATTAAAATTAGAAAACATTGGTAAAATATTATATTGTCATTTAAAGAATTATAGATTTACATCTCTTGAACGCAATCAACTTCCCAGATTTAAAAATAACCTTACTGGGAAATCACACTTTGCAATAATCTGAGCACTGCGCCCAGAAAAATACGCGTTGCGATACAGACTAGACGTCATGTTGGGGAGATCTAAAATCGAAAATACTATGTAAATAATCCATTACCTTTGATTCTCTTCATCAGATGTCACTTCCAGGTATCACAGGTCCATAACGAATGTAGTTTTGTTCAAAAAAGCTCATCATTTATGTCCAAAAATCTCCGTCTCGTTAGCACATGATCTAAGCCAGCCGGACTTCTCGTCATGAACGAGGGGAAAAAATATATTTCCGTTCGTTCAAACATGTCAAACGTTGTATAGCATAAATCATTAGGGCCTTTTTTAACCAGAACATGAATAATATTCAAGGTGGACGAATGCATACTCTTTTATAACGTATTGGAACGAGGGTACCCAACATGAACTAGCGCGCCAGGTGTCTAATGGGACATCACCGTTCCATGGCTCTTGTTCGGTCAGATCTCCCTCCAGAAGACTCAAAACACTTTGTAAAGGCTGGTGACATCTAGTGGAAGCAATAGGAAGTGCCAAAATATTCCTAAGCCCCTGTGTTTTTCAATGGGATAGGTTTAAAGTCAATACAACACATCAGGTATCCACTTCCTGTCAGAAAATGTCTCAGGGTTTTGCCTGCCAAATGAGTTCTGTTATACTCACAGACACCATTCAAACAGTTTTGGAAACTTTAGAGTGTTTTCTATCCATATATAATAAGTATATGCATATTCTAGTTACTGGGTAGGATTAGTAACCAGATTAAATCGGGTACATTTTTTTTATCCAGACGTGCAAATGCTGCCCCCTAGACCCAACAGGTTAACTTGTTATGGATAGGGGGCAGTATTTTTACGGCCGGATAAAAAAACGTACCCGATTTAATCTGATTATTACTCCTGCCCAGAAACTAGAATATGCATATAATTATTAGCTTTGGATAGAAAACACTCCAAAGTTTCTAAAACTGTTTGAATGGTGTCTGTGAGTATAACAGAACTCATTTGGCAGGCCAAAACCTGAGAAGATTCCAAACAGGAAGCGCCCTCTCTGACCATTTCTTGGCCTTCTTGATCCTCTCTATCCAAAACAGGGGATCTCTGCTGTAACGTGACATTTTCTAACGCTCCCATAGGCTCTCAGAAGGCGCCAGAACGTTGAATGATGACTTTGCAGGCCATGGCTGAAAAACAGTAGCGCATTTGGATAGTGGTCGATCTGAGAACAATGAGACTGGTGCGCGCGTGCACGAGAAGAGTCCATTTTACTTTCTCTGTCTTTGAACGAAAACAACGACTCCCGGTCGGAATATTATCGCTTTTTTATGAGAAAAATCGCATAAAAATTGATTTTAAACAGAGTTTGACATGCTTCGAAGTACGGTAATGGAATATTTAGAATTTTTTGGTCACGAAACGCTCCGGGCGCGTCACCCTTCGTTACCCTTCTGATAGTGTCTTGAACGCACGAACAAAACGCCGCTATTTGGATATAACAATGGATTATTTGGAACCAAACCAACATTTGTTATTGAAGTAGAAGTCCTGGGAGTGCATTCTGACAAAGAACAGCAAAGGTAATCCAATTTTTCTTATAGTAAATCTGAGTTTGTTGAGTACCAAACTTGGTGGGTGTCAAAATAGCTAGCCATGATGGCTGGGCTATCTACTCAGAATATTGCAAAATGTGCTTTCACCGAAAAGCTATTTTAAAATCGGACACCGCGATTGCATAAAGGAGTTCTGTATCTATAATTCTTAAAATAATTGTTATGTTTTTTGTGAACGTTTATCGTAAGTAATTTAGTAAATTCACCGGAAGTGTTCGGTGGGAATGTTAGTTCTGAACGTCACATGCTAATGTAAAAAGCTGTTTTTTGATATAAATATGAACTTGATTGAACAAAAACATGCATGTATTCTATAACATAATGTCCTAGGAGTGTCATCTGATGAAGATCATCAAAGTTTAGTGCTGCATTTAGCTGTGGTTTTGTTTTTTGTGACATTATATGCCAGCTTGAAAAATGGGTGTCTGATTATTTCTGGCTGGGTACTCTGCTGACATAATCTAATGTTTTGCTTTCGCTGTAAAGCCTTTTTGAAATCGGACAGTGTGGTTAGATAAAGCAGAGTCTTGTCTTTAAAATGGTGTAAAAACTGTTTTGTTTGTGCGTTCAAGACACTATCCGAAGGGTGACGAAGGGTGACGCGCCCGACGCGTTTCGTGACAAAAAAAATCTAAATATTCCATTACCATTATTAATTCGAAGCATGTCAACCGCTGTTTAAAATCAATTTTTATGCCATTTTTCGCGTAAAAAAGCGATAATATTCCGACCGGGAAAGCGTGTTTACGTTGAAAGAGAGAGAAAATAAAAACATCTCGTGCCCTCGTGCACGAGCCCCAGTCTGATGGTCCTCTGACAGGCCACTATCCAAACGCACTAATGTGTTTCAGCCAGGGGCTGCCTCGATATCATTCAGCTTTTTCCCGGGTTCTGAGAGCCTATGGGAGCAAAGATCCTCAGTCTTCAATAAACAGAGCCACGATGAACAAGAACTTGTCAGACAGGCCACTTCCTGTAAGGAATCTCTCAGGTTTTTGCCTGCCATATGAGTTCTGTTATACTCACAGACACCATTCAAACAGTTTTAGAAACTTTAGGGTGTTTTCTATCCAAAGCCAATAATTATATGCATATTCTAGTTACTGGGCAGGAGTAGTAACCAGATTAAATCGGGTACGTTTTTTATCCGGCCGTGTAAATACTGCCCCCTATCCCTAACAGGTTAACTAGGCCATTCCAAGACATTTAAATGTTTCCCCTTAAACAAAACGAGTGTTGCTTCAGCAGTATGCTTAGGGTCATTGTCCTGCTGGAAGGTGAACCTCCATCCCAGTCTCAAATCTCTAGAACTTCCCTGTATTTAGCGCCATCCATCATTCCTTCAATTCTGACCAGTTTCCCAGTCCCTGCTGATGAAAAACATCCCCACAGCATGATGCTGCAACCACCATGCTTCACTGTGGGGATGGTGTTCTCTGGGTGATGTGAGGTGTTGGGTTTGCGCCAGACATAGCGTTTTTCTTGATGGTCAAAAAGCTCAATTTTAGTCTCATCTGACCAGAGTACCTTCTTCCATATGTTTGGGGAGCCTCCTACATGCCTTTTGGCGAACATCAAATGTGTTTGCTTATTGTTTTCTTTAAGCAATGGCTTTTATTCTGGCCACTCTTCCATAAATCCCTACTCTGTGGAGTGTATGGCTTAAAGTGGTCCTATAGATTGCACACAGGTAGACTTTATTTAACCTCTATGGGCTAGGTGGGACGCTAGCGTGCCACCCGTGGTGCACTCCATCAACAGCAGGTGCATTTCAAGAGCGGCAAATTTGAATCCAAATAAATGTCAAAATTCAAATTTTTCAAACATACAACTATTTTACACCCTTTGAAAGATAAACATCTCCTTAATCTAACCACGTTTTACGATTTCAAAAAGGTTTTACGGCGAAAGCATAAATTTAGAGTATGTTAGGACAGTACATTTACAAGAGTTGTGTGTAATGTTTTGTCAAGTCAAAGACAGGGTCACCAAAACCATAAAACCAGCTAAAATGATGCACTAACCTTTTACAATCTCCATCAGATGACACTCCTAGGACATTATGTTAGACAATGCATGCATTTTTAGTTCTATCAAGTTCATATTTATATCCAAAAACAGCGTTTTACTATGGCATTGATGTTGAGGAAATCGTTTCCCTCCAATAACCGGCAGTCAAGTCAGCGTCAGAAATTAAATAATTAAAATTAGAAAACATTGGTAAAATATTATATTGTCATTTAAAGAATTATAGATTTACATCTCTTGAACGCAATCAACTTGCCAGATTTAAAAATAACCTTACTGGGAAATCACACTTTGCAATAATCTGAGCACTGCGCCCAGAAAAATACGCGTTGCGATACAGACTAGACGTCATGTTGGGGAGATCTAAAATCGAAAATACTATGTAAATAATCCATTACCTTTGATTCTCTTCATCAGATGTCACTTCCAGGTATCACAGGTCCATAACGAATGTAGTTTTGTTCAAAAAAGCTCATCATTTATGTCCAAAAATCTCCGTCTTGTTAGCACATGATCTAAGCCAGCCGGACTTCTCGTCATGAACGAGGGGAAAAAATATATTTACGTTCGTTCAAACATGTCAAACGTTGTATAGCATAAATCATTAGGGCCTTTTTTAACCAGAACATGAATAATATTCAAGGTGGACGAATGCATACTCTTTTATAACGTATTGGAACGAGGGTACCCAACATGAACTCGCGCGCCAGGTGTCTAATGGGACATCATCGTTCCATGGCTCTTGTTCGGTCAGATCTCCCTCCAGAAGACTCAAAACACTTTGTAAAGGCTGGTGACATCTAGTGGAAGCAATAGGAAGTGCCAAAATATTCCTCAGCCCCTGTGTTTTTCAATGGGATAGGTTTAAAGGTAATACAACACATCAGGTTTCCACTTCCTGTCAGAAAATGTCTCAGGGTTTTGCCTGCCAAATGAGTTCTGTTATACTCACAGACACCATTCAAACAGTTTTAGAAACTTTAGAGTGTTTTCTATCCATATATAATAAGTATATGCATATTCTAGTTACTGGGTAGGATTAGTAACCAGATTAAATCGGGTACATTTTTTTATCCAGACGTGCAAATGCTGCCCCCTAGCCCTAACAGGTTAACTAATTATGTGACTTCTGAAGGTAATTGGTTGCACCAGATCGTATTCAGGTACTCCATTGCAGAGGGGGTGAGTACATATGCATGCTTTTCAGTTGAATAATTTTTTTTTATATATTTTTTTTTTGTTCAATTCACTTGACCAATTTGGACTATTTTGTGTATGTCCATTACATGAACTCCAAATAAAAATCAATTTACATTACAGGTTGTAATGCAACAAAATAGGAAACACGCAAAGGGGGATGAATACTTTTACCAGGGACTGTACAACTTGATTGGAGTCCACCTGTGGTAAATTAAATGTATTGGACATGATTTGGAAAGGCACACACCTGTCTATATAAGGCCCCACAGTTGACAGTGAATGTCAGAGCAAAAACCAAGCCATGAGGTCGAAAGAATGGTCCATAGATTTCCGAGACAAAATTGTGTCGAGGCACAGATCTGGGGAAGGGTACCAAACAAATTCTGCAGCATTGAATGTTTCCAAGAACACAGTGGCCTCCAGCATTCTTAAATGGAAGTGAGCATTCAGGGGAGAAGGGCCTTGGTCAGTGAGGTGACCAAGAACCCGATGGTCACTCTGACAGAGCTCCAGAGTTCCTCTGTGGAGATGGGAGAACCTTCCAGAAGGACAACCATCTCTGCATCACTCCACCAATCAGGCCTTTATGGTAGAGTGGCCAGACGGATGCCACTCCTCAGTAAAAAGGCACATGACAGCCCGCTTGGACTTTGCCAAAAATCACCTTAAGGACTCTCAGACCATGAGAAACAAGATTCTCTGGTCTGATGAGACCAAGATTGAACTCTTTGGCCTGAATGCCAAGAGTCACTTCTGGAGGAAACCTAGAACCATCCCTACGGTGAAGCATGTTAGTGGCAGCATCATGCTGTGGGGATGTTTTTCAGCTGCAGGGACTGGGAGACTAGTCAGGATCAGGAGAAATATGAGCGGAGAAAAGTACAGAGAGATCCTTGATGAAAACCTGCTCCAGAGGGCTGAGGACTTCAGACTAGTGTGAATCTTCACATTCCAACAGGACAATGATCCTAACCACCCAGCCAAGACAACGCAGGAATCGAAATTTCAAAAAACTGTTTTTGCATTGTCATTGTGGGGTGTTAGAGTTACAACAAATGATGGTACATAGAAATGTCTTATATCGGCTGAAAGCTTAAATTCTTGTTAATATAACTGCACTGTCGAATTTACAGTAGATATTACTGCAAAAAAAATGCTATGCTATTGTTTGAAGAGAGCTCCTAACAACAAAACTGTCTTTTCATCGCGATAGGTTTGATAAATTCACCTCTGAATGTGAAATGTGTACTTACATTCTGAAATCTTGCTCTGATTTATCATCCAAAGGGTCCCAGAGATAACATGAAGAGTTGTTTTGTTAGATAAAATCCTTTTTCATGTCCTAAAAAGGTCCATATAGCATGCACGATCGATTTTGTATTTCCACTCGTTCAATTTGCAAAGAAAGGAATCTGTGAAAATCTAACCCTAAACGTTGTTTCAACGAGTCAAATCACGTTCGTATCTATTCCTCGGAGATCGAGAAGGTAACAAGACGTCACTATTTCATTAGGGGTGTAGTATATCCTATAGGACACCACATTTGGTCACAGAGAGCGACGCCTTCATGGCACGCCGATGACGCGGGTGGCCATCACTTGAACAACGGCATCTTTGTCAAATAAGTGTAATGATCATCTGAAAGAGGGGAGCAAGATTCAGCGTGGTGAGTGTTCATATTGAAGATTTAATAATACGAAACACTTTAACATAAGAAACAAACGAACGCCAACAGTTCTGTCAGGTGAAAACCACACAACAGAAACAACTACCCACAAAACCCCAAAGGACAACAGGCTGCCTAAGTATGGCTCCCAATCAGCGACAACGATGAACAGCTGTCCCTGATTGAGAGCCATACCAGGCCAAAACAAAGAAATACAAAAACATAGAAAAAAGGACATAGAATGCCCACCCAAATCACACCCTGACCAAACCTAAATAGAGACATAAAGAGGCTCTCTCAGGTCAGGGCGTGACAATAAGCAACAATCGGGGTCAAACAAAGCTAGCTAGATAGCCAATGAGCTGGGCTTTACGGGAGTATCCGGAAACCATGTATATGTCGTAAAATGTAGCTTCTAACCTTGTACGACAGCATGCCTTTTCATTTTGGACAAAAATTATAAGGATATTCAGAGTTATGAAGTTATGAAAACTGGTTGTTATGCATATGTTGAACTTATAATATGGCTACTAATACTTGGAAAGCTAAATCAAAGTCCAAGTATACAGATTTGATGATATTCTTGCAGAAAAATGGAATATGAATGCGAATGTCTTCTTCACGATTTTCCGAAATGTACCTGGGGACTTCACACTAAAAGTCTTGAGGATCAGTCATACTCCAAGATATCCATCTGAAACTTTGCACATACACTGCTGCCATCCTGTGGACACTATTGGAATTACAACCAGAGTGATGGCTATAACAGTGACCTTTCTCTTTCATTTCAAAGATGGTGGTAAAAAAAACACTGTTTGGTTTTTTTCTTTGTATTTTCTTCTACCAGATCTATTGTCATATTCTCCTACATTCAATTCACATTTCCACAAACTTCAAAGTGTTTCCTTTCAAATGGTACCAAGAATATGCACATCCTTGCTTCAGGGCCTGAGCTACAGGCAGTTAGATTTGGTTATGTAATTTAGGTGAAAAATGAAAAAAAAGTTGGCTATCCCTAAGAAGATTATCCTCTACAGGATCGGTCGGTCCCCCGCGGAACGGCTGAGCTAACGTATGCTAATATGATTAGCATGAGGTTGTAAGTAACAAGAACATTTCCCAGGACATAGATATATCTGATTTTGTCAGAAACCTTACATTCTTGCACATCTAACCACAATTCACAGTAGCTATTACAGTGAAAGAATACCATGCTATTGTTTTAGGAGAGTGCACAGTTATGAACTTAAATGTATTAATAAACCAATTAGGCACATTTGGGCAGTCCTGATACAACATTTTGAATAGAAATGCAATGTTCATTGGATCAGTCTAACACTTTGCACATACACTCCTGCCATCTATTGGCCAAAATCTAAAATGCGCCTGGGCTGGAATAATACATTATGGCCTTTCGCTTGCATTTCAAAGATGGTACAAATAACAACAAAAAACACATGTTTTTTCTTTATTATCTTTTACCAGATCTAATTTGTTATTCTCCTACATTAATTTAACATTTCCACAATATTCAAAGTGTTTCCTTTCAAACGGTATCAGGAATATGCATATCCTTGCTTCAGGTCCTGAACTACAGGCATTTAGATTTGGGTATGTCATTTTAGGCGAAAATTTGAAAAAAGTGGCGGATCATTAATTAATAAATGTAGGACCTGCAAAAATTTGGTGATGTCTCATCAGCTTAACAGTCAAAACTTAACTGCAATCCACTTTAATGACTAGACACTGTTCTACGTAACGGAAATAGATTATCGTTGTAAATTAAATGACCTTCCGCCTCAAATTCACTGGTGTTACATAAACTATAGAAATTAGAAATATTAATAAAAATGTGTCAAAACATATCTCCCATTCAACTTGGTCATATCTTTACACCAAACTAACCAACTTCGTGTCTTACAGCCCACTTAAGTTCAGCGAGCACCAGTCGTTGACATCCACAGACTAAAACATGGTACCTCGGCTATTCTTACCAGTATGAAAAATATATATAATCCATTCTCAAACAACGTTCTGCGCTTACCTCTATCGTAAAGTGAAAAACCAACTTGACAACTTTCTCTTCTCCTTCGGCTTCACACTTATGAAATGCCCAATATAAAAGTAACATGTAAAGTGCAAAATCAGTCAATCCATCAGGAAAAAGATACATTTCGGAATACAAGAGCCTCTTCCTGCCCACAAATTCAGTTCGTTGTAGTTGTACCATGCAATAATTAAAACCTATGTTTAGTTATTAATTAAGATCATGGTCACAGCTCTATCGCAAATTGCTTATTCGCTATTAATGGAATTCATGAGATTTAGGTAACTGTCCCGTCTGATTAGGCTACAGGTAATAAAGCAACACTTTCAATTTTTAACAAGCATATATTCAGTTCATAACCGTATCATTAATAGTTGATTCTGTGATTCAAATTACGACATTCCAGAAGTTCACATACACTAAGTTGACTGTGCCTTCAAACAGCTTGGAAAATTCTAGAAAATGATGTCATGGCTTTAGAAGCTTCTGATAGGCTAATTGACATCATTTGAGTCAGTTGTACCTGTGGATGTATTTCAAGGCCAACATCATTATGTTTGGAGGAAAAAGGGGGAAGCTTGCAAGCCGAAGAACACCATCCCAACTGTGAAGCATGGGGGTGGCAGCATCATGTTGTGGGGGTGCTTTGCTACAGGAGGGACTGGTGCACATCACAAAATAGATGGCATCATAAGGTAGGAAAAGTATGTGGATATATTGACGCAACATCTCAAGACATCAGCCAGGAAGTTAAAGCTTGGTCGCAAATGGGCAAATGGGCAAAATTGGTTCCAAATAGACAATCACCCCAAGCATACTTACAAAGTTGTGAAAAAATGGCTTAAGGACAACAAAGTCAAAGTATTGGAGTGGCCATCACAAAGCCCTGACCTCAATCCTATAGAACATTTGTGGGCAGAACTGAAAAAGTGTGTGCAAGCAAGGAGGCCTACAAACCTGTCTCAGTTTCACCAGCTCTGTCAGGAGGAATGGGCCAAAATTCCCCCAACTTATTGTGGGAAGCTTGTGGAAGGCTACCCGAAACGGTTGATCCAAGTTAAGCAATTCAAAGGTAATGCTACCAAATATTAATTGAGTGAATGTACACTTTTGACCAACTGGGAATGTGTTGAAAGTAATAATAGCTGAAATATATCTTTCTCTCTACTTTTATTCTGACATTTCACATTCTTAAAATAAAGTGGCAATCCTAATTGACCTACGACAGGGAATTTTTACTTGGATTAAATGTCAGGAATTGTGATAAACGGAGTTTAAATGTATTTGGCTAAGGTGTATGTAAACTTCCGAATTCAACTGTATATCATAGAAGGGTCCAGCATATCTCTTGATGATTTCTTCCTCAAAGAAATCTCGAGCCATGATACCTGAAAAAGGAGGGAACAGTGAATTATTGTGGAACACATAGCAGTCTGTGAGGTGTAGGCTGCAATATTTTATGAACCTTTAGCTTTGTAAATAGCTAAACTTAACATCAAAAATCAAATATGGGCCTGATCCCTGGCGAGAAATTGTCCCCGCACATGGAGTTTGAGGGGAATGCTTGGGACTCGGCCTGCTTGATCTTCTTCCTTTTTTTCTGTAGCAATTTTGATTAAATTGCTCAAGTGCCACGGTTGATTTGTCTGAATATGACGTCATTGAATGTCTCACCAGCTTTGATCCATAACTGGGCCTGCAGCACGCAAAGTCTTTGTCAGATGAATCATTGGGTCGAAACTACAGAACAGTACAAGACAAGAACATACATGGTTAATGTTCTGGAGAAGAAAACAATTATATATATATATATATATATATGCACTGCTCAAAAAAATAAAGGGAACACTAAAATAACACATCCTAGATCTGAATGAATGAAATAATCTTATTAAATACTTTTTTCTTTACATAGTTGAATGTGCTGACAACAAAATCACACAAAAATTATCAATGGAAATCCAATTTATCAACCCATGGAGGTCTGGATTTGGAGTCACACTCAAAATTGGAAAACCACACTGCTGATCCAAGTGTGTGTGTGGCCTCCACGTGCCTGTATGACCTCCCTACAATGCCTGGGCATGCTCCTGATGAGGTGGCGGATGGTCTCCTGAGGGATCTCCTCCCAGACCTGGACTAAAGCATCCGCCAACTCCTGGACAGTCTGTGGTGCAACGTGGCGTTGGTGGATGGAGCGAGACATGATGTCCCAGATGTGCTCAATTGGATTCAGGTCTGGGGAACGGGCGGGCCAGTCCATAGCATCAATGCCTTCCTCTTGCAGGAACTGCTGACACACTCCAGCCACATGAGGTCTAGCATTTTCTTGCATTAGGAGGAACCCAGGGCCAACCGCACCAGCATATGGTCTCACAAGGGGTCTGAGGATCTCATCTCGGTACCTAATGGCAGTCAGGCTACCTCTGGCGAGCACATGGAGGGCTGTGCGGCCCCCCAAAGAAATGCCACCCCACACCATGACTGACCCACCGCCAAACCGGTCATGCTGGAGGATGTTGCAGGCAGCAGAACGTTCTCCACGGCGTCTCCAGACTCTGTCACGTCTGTCACATGTGCTCAGTGTGAACCTGCTTTCATCTGTGAAGAGCACAGGGCGCCAGTGGCGAATTTGCCAATCTTGGTGTTCTCTGGCAAATGCCAAACGTCCTGCACGGTGTTGGGCTGTACGCACAACCCCCACCTGTGGACGTCGGGCCCTCATACCACCCTCATGGAGTCTGTTTCTGACCGTTTGAGCAGACACATGCACATTTGTGGCCTGCTGGAGGTCATTTTGCAGGGCTCTGGCAGTGCTCCTCCTGCTCCTCCTTGCACAAAGCGGAGGTAGCGGTCCTGCTGCTGGGTTGTTGCCCTCCTACGGCCTCCTCCACGTCTCCTGATGTACTGGCCTCTCTCCTGGTAGCGCCTCCATGCTCTGGACACTACGCTGATAGACACAGCAAACCTTCTTGCCACAGCTCGCATTGATGTGCCATTCTGGATGAGCTGCACTACCTGAGCCACCTGTGTGGGTTGTAGACTCCATCTCATGCTACCACTAGAGTGAAAGCACCTCCAGCATTCAAAAGTGACCAAAACATCAGCCAGGAAGCATAGGAACTGAGAAGTGGTCTGTGGTCACCACCTGCAGAACCACTCCTTTATTGGGGGTGTCTTGCTAATTGCCTATAATTTCCACCTGTTGTCTACTCCATTTGCACAACAGCATGTGAAATGTATTGTCAATCAGTGTTGCTTCCTAAGTGGACAGTTTGATTTCACAGAAGTGTGATTGACTTGGAGTGACATTGTGTTGTTTAAGTGTTCCCTTTATTTTTTTGAGCAGTATATATATATATAAAATAATAATATAAAATGTCTTGTAGAGCCTTTCCATAAGTCCACTCAAGTTTCTTCAACTGTCTTCTGACTGTGATTTAAGCGATGTTGATTGCCTTTGCCGATCGCTCATCATCTTCGATCAGCTCTTTCGAGTGGCGCAGTGGTCTACTGCTTCTCAGTGCTAGAAGCGTCACTACAGACACCCAGGTTTGACTCCAGGCTGTATCACAACCGGACGTGATTGGGAGTCCCATACGGCGCTGCACAATTGGCCCTCTCGTCGTCCGGGTTTAGCCGGTTTAGGCCGTCATTGTAAATGAGAATGTGTTCTTAACTGACTTGCCTAGTTAAATAAAGGTTACATCAGTGAGTCCATCTTACAGAGTCCATAAATGAGATTTACGTTTTCACTGAATCTCCTTTTGGGTATTGGTTAGCTTACATTTAGGGTGTGGAAATGTTAGGAATATTTTGCTCTTGGTAGCCTACTCCCGACCGGTCACGTTGTACAGGGCCACATTTTCCTCACAGAAACCCTGGGGGTTTCGTTATTCCGATTTTCTTGGAATAGAAACACCATAAGGTTAATCAAATGAATCCCAGATACTTACAACAACAACAAAAAATAATGTCCTAGGGTTGTCATCTGATGAAGATCATCAAAGGTGAGTGCTGCATTTAGCTGTCTTCTGGGTTTTGGTGACATTATATGCTGGCTTGAAAAATGGGTGTCTGATTATTTCTGGCTTGGTACTCTGCTGACATAATCTAATGTTTTGCTTTCGTTGTAAAGCCTTTTTGAAATCGGACAGTGTGGTTAGATTAACGAGAGTCTTGTCTTTAAATGGCTGTAAAATAGTCATATGTTTGAGAAATTGAAGTAATAGGATTTTTAAGGTTTTGAAAATCGCGCCACAGGATAGCAGTGGCTGTTACGTAGGTGGGACGAATTCGTCCCGCCTAGCCTAGAGAGGTTAAACGATGTATTCAATACAGACAAGAAAAATACAATAATTTGTGTGTTAGTTTAAGCACGCTGTGCTTGTCTATTGTTGTGACTTAGACGAAGATCAGATAACATTTTATGAACAATTTATGCAGAAATCCAGATAATTCCAAACGGTTCACATACTTTTTCTTACCACTATAGCTAACAACTGGAGTTTCTGTAACTAGCCAGTTAACCTTTGTAGCTAGCAGCAAGCTAGCAAGCAACGCTAAAGGGATTGCAAACAGGTTAGCATAACTCTAGCCAAACAATTAAAAAATATATATATATTAGCTAGCTGACTAGCACTTAACCTCTTACATCTAGACGTTCCGCTAGCGGAACACCTGCTCCAATGTCCAATGATAGGCGTGGCGCGAATTACAAATTCCTCAAAAATACAAAAACTTCAATTTTTCAAACATATGACTATTTCACAGCATTTTAAAGACAAGACTCTCCTTTATCTAACCACACTGTCCGATTTCAAAAAGGCTTTACAGCGAAAGCAAAACATTAGATTATGTCAGCAGAGTACCCAGCCAGAAATAATCAGACACCCATTTTTCAAGCTAGCATATAATGTCACAAAAACCCAGAAGACAGCTAAATGCAGCACTAACCTTTGATGATCATCATCAGATGACACTCCTAGGACATTATGTTATACAATACATGCATGTTTTGTTCAATCAAGTCCATATTTATATCAAAAAACAGCTTTTTACATTAGCATGTGACGTTCAGAACTAGCATACCCCCCGCAAACTTCCGGGGAATTTACTAACAATTTACTAAATTACTCACGATAAACGTTCACAAAAAGCATAACAATTATTTTAAGAATTATAGATACAGAACTCCTCTATGCACTCGATATGTCCGATTTTAAAATAGCTTTTTGGTGAAAGCACATTTTGCAATATTCTAAGTACATAGCCCAGCCATCACGGGCTAGCTATTTAGACACCCGGCAAGTTTAGCCTTCACCAAAATCAGATTTACTATTACAAAAGTTTGATTACCTTTTGTTGTCTTCGTCAGAATGCACTCCCAGGACTGCTACTTCAATAACAAATGTTGGTTTGGTCCAAAATAATCCATCGTTATATCCGAATAGCGGCGTTTTGTTCGTGCGTTCCAGAAACTATCCGAAATGGTAAATCAGGGTCGTGCGCATGGCGCATTTCGTGACAAAAAAATTCTAAATATTCCATTACCGTACTTCGAAGCATGTCAACCGCTGTTTAAAATCAATTTTTATGCAATTTATCTCGTAAAAAAGCGATAATATTCCGACCGGGAATCTCCTTTTCGGCAAACAGAGTAAAAAACATAGAGACGGGGGCGGCCAGTGCACGCGCCTAAGCCCACAGTCCCTTGATCGGCCACTTGACAAAGGCGATAATGTGTTTCAGCCTGGGGCTGGAATGACGACATTCAGGTTTTTCCCGGGCTCTGAGAGCCTATTGGAGCCGTGGGAAGTGTCACGTTACCACAGAGATCCTTTGTAATTGAATGAGATGTCAAAGAAAGACAATAAATGGTCAGACAGGCCACTTCCTGTAAAGGAATCTCTCAGGTTTTGACCTGCCATTTGAGTTCTGTTATACTCACAGACACCATTCAAACAGTTTTAGAAACTTTGGAGTGTTTTCTATCCAAAGCCAATAATTACATGCATATTCTAGTTACTGGGCAGGAGTAGTAACCAGATTAAATCGGGTACGTTTTTTATCCAGCCGTGAAAATACTGCCCCCTAGCCATAACAGGTTATGAGGACTGCAAACACATTCCTCACACGCTAGTAATGTACAGTATTTCCTCCAACGTTTTAATGAAATGGGGCCTCTCCGTCCCTAAACACAAGTTTTCTAGAAACTTGTGGGAGGAGTGCTTATGACATCGCTCACTGAGGAGAAATCTGCACACAATGCATCCTTGACCACTTCCTGAAGTGGTCAGCCAGATCTGAACACAATCAGACCACATAGCAACTTTTGTGCGTCTAGACCCTTTTTTAAATGCGATCTTTGTATTCTGATAGCAGACGTTGCATATAAGTGTCAAGCGTAGACACGACCTAGGTACACTTAAAACATCATCCAGAATAACTGATTCATCCTGCAAAACATTGATAAGGTGACCGTTTAAGATAAAGAGTGCATCTCAAACTCAACTCGCCAGAGACAGCATCCCCATGGGACTTGCCGAGTATCACTCGCTGGGGGAGAGGTTTCGCAAAAATGACTGATGTTTTCCTCTAGTACAGACAAAAAGGTCATGGCTCACCTTCTGTGCTTACACGCCCACCGCCAACCCTCGCGGAGACCTATGGCACTAGCTAGCTAATTAATCTATTCCACTTTACAACCACCAGGTGTGAAGTTTATCACCCAAGATCAGCGGCTACGGTAAAGGGTCACTGCATCCCAACCTGCCAGGGTGCTGAACAGCCAGCCACACAGCTATCCCCAACGGAGCTCTCGTTGCTCCCTCTAAAAAATTACCTCTCGTAGATTGGTAGCAATGTGTGAAATGAAGTGGATTTGGAACTCCCCTCCACCCCACAGACTGCCTCCCACAATATGATAAGTAACCAGTAGAAGCTGATTGCAGGTCTAATTTCTTAAATATATTTGGTGGTTAAAAAAACGTGGTAAGATTGTTTCAGTTTGCTTGTGCTCTGATCAGAACAGAGTACACCGGTCTTACCACACAGCTACCTTCCAGCATGTAGTTCCCTACAGCCTATTTTTCTAAATATATTTTATGGCCACATGAAAGCCTCAGGAAATGTATCAAAGGATCAAAGGAAACAGCAAATCAACAACATGTTGCTATGACTGTCACATGATGTTGTAGTATAAACAACATTTACCCAGACACAACATACATTTTAACCATACTCAGGAGGTCAATCTGACACAGAGAAAACTAGACTCAGTTGGGGATCAGTTATTAACACATTTTGTTTGAAATGTTCCTTGGCATGTGAAATGACTTGATAACCTGTTTCTAATACATTTGTAATGTGTTTATGAACAAAACTGCACTCCTAACTTCATGAAGTAGAGCAAAGCTGAATGGAATGCATTATTAACATGTTAGTATTCAATTTGTACAACATTTTGTTATTGTGTAATTATTGTACATCCAACATGTTTTTAAACATGTACAATTCCTGTAGGGCTACAAAGACACTGGCCGTGTCTGAAATCTGCATGCCTACTACTTACGTAAACTCCATACTGTGTACTAATCGTACTACATATTATTTAGCACATACTGGTTTGTAAAAAGTGTACAGTATGCCATGGCCGAAACGTGATACTTTTGGTCCATTCAAGACAACAGAAAACTGGGAATTCGAGAAAACAAAACGAGCTCAGACTGTGAAAAACAAATTGAGAAGTCAGTGATCTTCAGAGCAGCAGACTCCATCTTTGTCAACCATCTCTCTGACCACCTTCCTCTGATCAAGCCATGAACTGTCCCTCTCCATCTTTGTAGAATGCATGCACTCAGACTTGGTCTTTGTTGGTTGACCTAACCAACTATAGCTAGGCTACTCATGAAGTATTGCTCGTTTGTTTTTTGCTTTTGATGAGCTTTGGGATTATGAAAAGTGCTATTGAAATGTAATACATTTTACACCAAATATGGTTTATTTAGTTTAGTAGAGCAAATGACGAAGGCCAAGAGGCCAACATGTAAGCTTTAACAAAGTGATATTAGCAAGAGTATCACTTTATTAAACACATAAACCGATGTGACAATCAGGAGAACTAGAATAAAATATAAGTGTTGGGACAAGCACCGCTGTGGAAAATAGGAATGTACAGTGGCTTGCGAAAGTATTCATCCCCTTGGCATTTTTCCTATTTTGTTGTCTGACAACATGGAATTAAAATAGATTTTTTATAATTTGATTTACACAACATGCCAACCAAATATTTTTTATTATGAAACAAACAAGAAATAAGACAAAACAGAAAACTTGAGCATGCATAACTATTCACCCCCAAAAAGTAAATACTTTGTAGAGCCACCTTTTGCAGCAATTACAGCTGCAAGTCTCTTGGGGTACGTCTCTATAAGCTTGGCACATCTAGCCACTGGGATTTTTGCCCATTCCTCAAGGCAAAACTGCTCCAGCTCTTTGAAGTTGGATGGGTTCCGCAGGTGTACAGCAATCTTTAAGTCATACCACAGATTCTCAATTGGATTGAAGTCTGGGCTTTGACTAGGCCATTCCAAGACATTTAAATGTTCCCCTTAAACCACTCGAGTGTTGCTTTAGCAGTATGCTTAGGGTCTTTGTCCTACTGGAAGGTGAACCTCCGTCCCAGTCTCAAATCTCTGGAAGACAAACTGGTTACCCTCAAGAATTTCCCTGTATTTAGCGCCATCCATCATTCCTTCAATTCTGACCAGTTTCCCAGTCCCTGCCGATGAAAAACATCCCCATGGTGTTCTCGGACTCATGAGAGGTGTTGGGTTTGTGCCAGACATAGCATTTTCCTTGATTACCAAAAAGCTCAATTTTAGTCTCATCTGACCAGAGTACTTTCTTCCATATGTTTCGGGAGTCTCCCACATGCCTTTTGGTGTTTGCTTATTTTTTTCTTTAATAAGTAATGGCTTTTTTCTGGCCACTCTTCCGTAAAGCCCAGCTCTGTGGAGTGTACGGCTTAAAGTGGTCCTATGGACTGATACTCCAATCTCCGCTCTGCAGCTCCTTAAAGGTTATCTTTGGTCTGTTTGTTGCCTCTCTATTTAATGCCCTTCTTGCCTGGTCTGTGAGTTTTGGTGGGCGGCCATCTCTTGGCAGGTTTGTTGTGGTGCCTCATTTTTTAATAATGGATTTAATGGTGCTATGAGTTACATTTGACCACCACCGCAGAAGCTTCATTATTCATCATCTTCCAAGTTGGTTTGTTTTTTACTTGAAGAGCTATAGCTATCGAAATTCCTGAAAAGTGTGCAGCGAATTCTACTACATTGAACAAAAATATGAATGAAAGATGCAACAATTTCAAAGATTTTGCTGAGTTACAGTTCATATATGGAATCAGTCAATTGAAACAAATTCATTAGACCCTAATCTATTGATGTCACATGACTGGGAATACAGATATGCATCTGTTAGTCACAGATACCTTAAAAAAGGATCAGGATCTTGTCACGGTATCTCTGTGCAGTTGTGTTCGTTGTCCGTAACTTATTCATGCCCATACCATAACCCCACCGCTACCATCGAGCACTTTGTTCACCACGTTGAAATCAGCAAACCACTCACCCACACGATGCTATACGACTGCCATCTGCCCGGTACAGTTGAAACCGGGATTTATCCCTGAAGAGCACACTTGTCCAATGTGCCAGAGGCCATCGAAGGGGAGCTTTTGTCCACTGAAGTCAGTTACGACTCCGAACTGCAGTCAGGTCTTCCCCCCTACCTCACCTCGCTCATCAACTCATCCTTGACCGCTGGCTACGTCCCTTCCTTCTTCAAGAGAGCGAGAGTTGCACCCCTTCTGAAAAAACCTACACTCGATCCCTCCGATGTCAACAACTACAGACCAGTATCCCTTCTTTCTTTTCTCTCCAAAACTCTTGAACGTGCCGTCCTTGGCCAGCTCTCCTGCTATCTCTCTCAGAATTACCTTCTTGATCCTAATCAGTCAGGTTTCAAGACTGGGCATTCAACTGAGACTGCTCTTCTCTGTGTCACGGAGGCTCTCCGCACTGCTAAAGCTAACTCTCTCTCCTCTGCTCTCATCCTTCTAGACCTATCTGCTGCCTTTCATACTGTGAACCATCAGATCCTCCTCTCCACCCTCTCCGGGTTGGGCATCTCCGGCGCGGCCCACGCTTGGATTGCGTCCTACCTGACAGGTCGCTCCTACCAGGTGGCGTGGCGAGAATCTGTCTCCGCACCATGCGCTCTCACCACTGGTGTCCCCCAGGGCTCTGTTCTAGGCCCTCTCCTATTCTCGCTATACACCAAGTCACTTGGCTCTGTCATATCCTCACATGGTCTCTCCTATCATTGCTATGCAGACGACACACAATTAATCTTCTCCTTTCCCCCTTCTGATAACCAGGCGGCGAATCGCATCTCTGCATGTCTGTCAGACATATCAGTGTGGATGATGGATCACCACCTCAAGCTGAACCTCGGCAAGACGGAGCTGTTCTTCCTCCCGGGGAAGGACTGCCCGTTCCATGATCTCACCATCACGGTTGACAACTCCCTTGTGTCCTCCTCCCAGAGTGCTAAGAACCTTGGCGTGATCCTGGACAACACCCTGTCGTTCTCCACTAACATCAAGGCGGTGACCCGATCCTGTAGGTTCATGCTCTACAACATTCGCAGAGTACGACCCTGCCTCACACAGGAAGCGGCGCAGGTCCTAATCCAGGCACTTGTCCTCTCCCGTCTGGATTCCTGCAACTCGCTGTTGGCTGGGCTCCCTGCCTGTGCCATTAAACCCCTACAACTCATCCAGAACGCTGCAGCCCGTCTGGTGTTCAACCTTCCCAAGTTCTCTCACGTCACCCCGCTCCTCCGCTCTCTCCACTGGCTTCCAGTTGAAGCTCGCATCCGCTACAAGACCATGGTGATTGCCTACGGAGCTGTGAAGGGAACGGCACCTCCATACCTTCAGGCTCTGATCAGGCCCTACACCCAAACAAGGGCACTGCGTTCATCCACCTCTGGCCTGCTGGCCCCCCTACCTCTGAGGAAGCACAGTTCCCGCTCAGCCCAGTCAAAACTGTTCGCTGCTCTGGCACCCCAATGGTGGAACAAGCTCCCTCACGACGCCAGGACAGCGGAGTCAATCACCACCTTCCGGAGACACCTGAAACCCCACCTCTAAGGAATACCTAGGATAGGATAAAGTAATCCTTCTAACCCCCCCCCCCCCCCCCCTTAAAAGATTTAGATGCACTATTGTAAAGTGGTTGTTCCACTGGATATCATAAGGTGAATGCACCAATTTGTAAGTCGCTCTGGATAAGAGCGTCTGCTAAATGACTTAAATGTAATGTAATGTAAGGTCAAGACCCTGGTGAAGACGACGAGCATGCAGATGAGCTTCCCTGAGATTATTTTTTTTACAGTTGGTGCAGAAATTCTTTGGTTATGCAAACCCACAGTTTCATCAGCTGTCCGGGTGACTGGTCACACACAATCCCACAGGTGAAGAAGCTCTATGTGGAGGTCCTGGGCCAGCATGATTACACATTCAAAACTTCAGTCATTTGTGGCATTGTGTTGTGTGACAAAACTGCATATTTTAGAGTGGCCTTTTATTGTCCCCAGCACAAGGTGCACCTGTGCAATGACCATGTGGTAAAATCAACTTCTTGATATGCCACACCTGTCAGGTGGATGGATTATCTTGGCAAAGGAGAAATGCTCACTAACATTGATGTAAACAAATTTGTGCCCAAAATTTGAAAGAAATAAGACTTTTGTGCATATGGAACATTTCTGGGATATTTTATTTTAGCTCATGAAACATGGGACCAACACTTTACAGGTTGCATTTATATTTTTGTTTAGTATAGATGAAAAGCCAAAAATGAGTATAACATCCTGGCATTTAAAGTATAGTTCATTTTTGAAATGTCACACACTATTAAACTATTAAAATGTACAAAAAAAATATAATTAAACTTAATTTTTTGGCATATTCAAACGGCCTACTATTTAGGACGCAAGTATGGGTGTGCGGACACGGTCATTGTTTAGCTGTCTTTACAGCTGTTAATGGGTTGAAACATAAGTATGCAACCCTGTGCCATATGTTTCACTACTCACTCTCAATAAGCAAAAGGGGGATCAATTAAGTGTTAATATGTACTTAACATTAATTGATTATGTCTCAAATGGGCAGAGAGCTCTTTGATTACTGATTTAATAACCATTGGTGAGATGAGAGGAGCTCTTACGGTGATTATGCAAGGAAAATCCATCTTCTTGCAAGTTCCTTTAAAATGGATTGGAAATAGCTTTGCACACGAGTACTGCTCATAAAGCAATTTAATCCTGTCTAACATCTGGATTAATATAATAGGAGGCATGTCTATTGTTTACACAAAACTCATTCAACACTTTCAGATGAAGTTGTGTGTAAAAAGGACTTGTGGGGGGGGGGGGGGGTAAAATATATTTCTCCCATGGGCAAAGAAACTCAAAAGGGTTGATGATATTAAATTTACAATAATTTCGATCCACATGTGCAAACAGATCCGCAAGGAAGGTGACATCTTTCAAATATGCAATTGGACCATAAACAGATTTGGCTCATTAATAATGATGATCCACACTTTGAAAATATATCTAATAATTTATCAATCTTAAAAGCAATACATAACTCTATTGTTATGGTGGGAGATTATACTACAGGTTTAACCTGTTGGGTCTAGGGGGCAGCATTTGCACGTCTGGATAAAAAAAATGTACCCGATTTAATCTGGTTACTAATCCTACCCAGTAACTAGAATATGCATATACTTATTATATATGGATAGAAAACACTCTAAAGTTTCCAAAACTGTTTGAATGGTGTCTGTGAGTATAACAGAACTCATTTGGCAGGCAAAACCCTGAGACATTTTCTGACAGGAAGTGGATACCTGATGTGTTGTATTGACTTTAAACCTATCCCATTGAAAAACACAGGGGTTTAGGAATATTTTGGCACTTCCTATTGCTTCCACTAGATGTCACCAGCCTTTACAAAGTGTTTTGAGTCTTCTGGAGGGAGATCTGACCGAACAAGAGCCATGGAACGGTGATGTCCCATTAGACACCTGGCGCGCTACTTCATGTTGGGTACCCTCGTTCCAATACGTTATAAAAGACTATGCATTCGTCCACCTTGAATATTATTCATGTTCTGGTTAAAAAAGGCCCTAATGATTTATGCTATACAACGTTTGACATGTTTGAACGAACGGAAATATATTTTTTCCCCTCGTTCATGACGAGAAGTCCGGCTGGCTTACATCATGTGCTAACGAGACGGAGATTTTTGGACATAAATGATGAGCTTTTTTGAACAAAACTACATTCGTTATGGACCTGTGATACCTGGAAGTGACATCTGATGAAGAGAATCAAAGGTAATGGATTATTTACATAGTATTTTCGATTTTAGATCTCCCCAACATGACGTCTAGTCTGTATCGCAACGCGTATTTTTCTGGGCACAGTGCTCAGATTATTGCAAAGTGTGATTTCCCAGTAAGGTTATTTTTAAATCTGGCAAGTTGATTGCGTTCAAAAGATGTAAAACTATAATTCTTTAAATGACAATATAATATTTTACCAATGTTTTCTAATTTTAATTATTTAATTTGTGACGCTGACTTGACTGCCGGTTATTGGAGGGAAACGATTTCCTCAACATCAATGCCATAGTAAAACGCTGTTTTTGGATATAAATATCAACTTGATAGAACTAAAAATGCATGCATTGTCTAACATAATGTCCTAGGAGTGTCATCTGATGGAGATTGTAAAAGGTTAGTGTATCATTTTAGCTGGTTTTATGGTTTTGGTGACCCTGTCTTTGACTTGACAAAACATTACACACAACTCTTGTAAATGTACTGTCCTAACATACTCTAAATTTATGCTTTCGCCGTAAAACCTTTTTGAAATCGTAAAACGTGGTTAGATTAAGGAGATGTTTATCTTTCAAATGGTGTAACATAGTTGTATTTTTGAAAAATTTGAATTTTGACATTTATTTGGATTCAAATTTGCCGCTCTTGAAATGCACCTGCTGTTGATGGAGTGCACCACGGGTGGCACGCTAGCGTCCCACCTAGCCCCAAGAGGTTAAGTACCTCAATGGACTGTAAAGTAAATCACACTACAAACTATCACCCTTATGCAGGCTTAAAACCTCTTCGGGACAGGGGGCAGTATTTTCACGGCCGGATGAAAAACGTACCCAAATTAAACAGCCTGCTTCTCGGCCCAGAAACTAAGATATGCATATTATTAGTAGATATGGATAGAAAACACTCTGAAGTTTCCAAAACTGTTTGAATGATGTCTGTGAGTATAACAGAACTCATATGGCACGCAAAAACCTGAGAATAATCCAACCAGGAAGTGGGAAATCTGAGGATTGTAGTTTTTCAATCCATTGTCTATTGCATTTGTAGTCTTTACGGGGTCATGTTGCACTTCCCAAGGCTTCCACTAGATGTCAACAGTCTTTAGAACCTTGTTTGAGGATTCTATGGTGCATTTGAAGGGGATAACAGCCCAAGGAAGTAGGTGTCCCATTAATAGGCATGGGTTCAGTCATGCGCGTCGCCTTGGGAGCGAGCTGAGTTCATATTCACTCCTAAAGAGAAAACGGATTTGTCCGGTTGGAATTTTAATGAAGATATATGTTAAAAACAACCTAAAAATTGATTCTATACACCGTTTGACATGTTTCTACAAACTGTAGTATAACTTTTTTGACTTTTCGTCTGGACTAATAAGTAAGCACGCGCGTTGTGGATTTGGATAGTGAACCTAACGCGCGAACAAAATGGATGTATTTCGACATAAAGATAATCTTTATCGAACATTTATTGTGGAGCTGGGATTCCTGGGAGTGCATTCTGATGAAGATAATCAAAGGTAAATGAATATTTATAATGTAATTTGTGACTTCTGTTTTATTGACTCCAAGATAGCGGGTTTCTGTTTGCTTCTTGTTGGTGTCTTCTGGGCTGTACTCGGATTATTGCAAATTGTGCTTTCGCCGTGAACCTTTTTTGAAATCTGACAAAGCGGTTGCATTTAGGAAAAGTGTATTTATAATTCTGTGCATAACACTTGTATATTGATCAAAGTTTATGATGAGTATTTCTGTAATATGTGTGCTCATTGTGCTCATTCACCGGGAGGTTTGGAGGGAAAACATTTCTGAACATTACGCGCCAATGTAAAATGCTGTTTTTGGATATAAATATGAACTTGATCGAACAAAAGATACATGTATTGTGTAACATGATGTCCTATGAGTGTCATCTGATAAAGATCGTCAAAGGTTAGTGCTTAATTTTAGCTGTAGTTCAGGTTTTTGTGACGCCTCTCCTTGCTAGGAAAATGGCTGTGTGGCTTTTCTTGTTTAGGTGGTGTCCTAACATAATGTAATGTTTTGCTTTCACTGTAAAGCCTTTTTGAAATCGGACAATGTGGTTGCATAAACGAGAAGTGTATCTTTAAAATGGTGTAAAATAGTCGTATGTTTGTGAAAATTGAAATTATTCAATTTATGTTGTTTTGAATTTCGCGCCATGCTATTCTGTCAAATGATCCCGTTAACGGGATCCTGTCTCGAAGGGGTCACTAAAATGTTAAATATCCTGACCTAGTGAGATATACATTGAGGAAGCTATATCAAGCTAGTCATCTTGATTACTTTCTTTACGGCCAGATAAAAAACGTACCCGATTTAATCTGGTTATTACTCCTGCCCAGAAACTAGAATATGCATATAATTAGTAGATTTGCATAGAAAACACCCTAAAGTTTCTAAAACTGTTTGAATGGTGTCTGTGAGTATAACAGAACTCATATGGCAGGCCAAAACCTGAGAAGATTCTATATGGGAAGTACCCTGTCTGACCATTTCTTGTCCTTCTATAGCCTCTTTATTGAAAATACAGGATCTCTGCTGTAACGTGACATTTTCTAAGGGTTTCATTGGCTCTCAGAAGGCGCCAGAAGGTTGAATGAGATCTCTGCAGTCTCTGGGCGAAAAACCGCAGGGGTTTTGGAGAGTGGTACTTCTGAGAACAATAGCACTGGCGCGCGCGTGCATGTGACGACTCCATGTTTTACTTTCAGTGTTTGAATGGATACAACGTCTCCCGGTTGGAATATTATCACTATTTTATGAGAAAAATCGCATAAAATTTGATTTTAAACAGCGTTTGACATGCTTCGAAGTACGGTAATGGAATATTTAGAATTTTTTTGTCACGAAAAGCGCCGGCGCGTCACCCTTCGGATAGTGACTTGAATGCACGAACAAAACGGAGCTATTTGGATATAACTATGGATTATTTGGAACCAAAACAATATTGGTTGTTGAAGTTGACGTCCTGGGAGTGCATTCTGACGAAGAACAGCAAAGGTAATCAAATTTTTCTTATAGTAAATCTGAGTTTGGTGAGTGCCAAACTTGCTGGGTGTCAAAATAGCTAGCCATGATGGCCGGGCTATGTACTCAGAATATTGCAAAATGTGCTTTCACCGAAAAACTATTTTAAAATCGGACACCGCGATTGCATAAAGGAGTTCTGTATCTATAATTCTTATAATAATTCTTATGTTTTTTTGTCAACGTTTATCGTGAGTAATTTAGTAAATTCACCGGAAGTTTTGTCTTTAAAATGGTGTAAAATAGTCATATGTTTGAAAAATTTAAGTTTTTGGATTTTTGAGGTATTTGTAATTCGTACCACTCTATACCATTGGATATTGGTGAGGCATTCCGCTAGCGGAACGTCTGTCCCTAACAGGTTAATGAGGTAGTTAAATAGGATATTCTGATTCTCCAATTAGGGCATCTCCCTCAACTGTCAGACTAGTCATTAATTGTGTACTGAAACTAGAGCCTGAATTCAACTTGTTACACTTTGTGGATGATGAGAACAGGCTTCGTTGTAAATTAACCTCTATTTCTTTAAGATGTATTTTTTTACATGTTATTTGTTTGCGTGCCTTTTCAGTCATTCATTGACATGCAGTATATGTGACTTCAGTACATACTGGTTTGTCATATTTCCTACACACCTAACTGTATATACAGTAGTTAACAAAAGAGACATACATGACTAGTCTTTTTTTTGCGGTGGAGATTATGTCCCTTTTAGAACTGACACATGACTATAGTGAAGAGCTCTCTGCATGTAGGCCGCTGTATCATATTGTAGTCTCATTGGTTTTAATTCAAATCAAATTAGATTTGTCACATGCACTGAATACATCTGGTGTAGACTTTACCGTGAAATGCTTGCTTAGAAGCCCCAACAATGCAGAGTTTAAAAATAGTAACAAAATAGGAATAAAATAAAATGCACAAGAATGGAGCTATATACAGGGAGTACCAGTACCAGATTAATGTGCAGAGTTATGAGATACAGTATTTGAGGTAGATATGTACATGAAGGCAGTGTAAAGTGACTAGGCATCGGGATAGATAATAATAAGAGAAAAATAAAGAACAGAGTAGCAGCAGCAAATGATGACTGTAAAAGTGTTTGCGTGTGTAATGTGTATGTACTGTGTGTGTATGTTGTCGTGACTCTCATTAATAATTATCCTCTTGGGGCTAGGGGGCAGTATTGAGAATTTTGAAATAAATATGTGCCCATTTTTAACTGCCTCCTACACAAACTCAGAAGCTAGGATATGCATATTATGAACAGATTTGGATAGAAAACACTCTGCATTTTCAAAAACTGTTTGAATGGTTTCTGTAAGTATAACAGAACTCATATGGCAGTCAAAACCCTGAGACAAATTCTAACAGGAAGTGGATATCTGATGTGTTGAATTACGTTTAAGCCTATGCCATTGAAACACACAGGGACTTATTAATCCTTGAGCACTTCCTACGCCATCCACTAGATGTCACCAGTCTTTACAAAGTGGTTTGAGTCTTCTACTGTGAAAACTGACCGAACTAGAGGCTTGGAATGTTGGTCATAAGCGGATGGCCTATACTACTCTGGCGCGCGAGTGCATGTTTGGATACTCTCGTTCCAATACGTTTTAAAAGAGAATGCAATCGTCCGCCTTGAATATTATTGAAGTTCTGATTGAAAAAGGCCCTAATGATTTATGCTATACAATGTTTGACATGTTTGAACAAACGTAAATCATTTTTTTTCCCTCTTTGGTGAAGACAAGTCCGGCACGCGACGTTCATGTTTTTGAGTAGCCTACAGGACGCGCTAACAACACGGAGCTTTTTGGACATAAATTATGAACAAAACTACATTTGTTATGGACCTGGGAAATCCTGGAAGTGCCTTCTGATGAAGATAATCAAAGTTAAGGGAATATTTACATAGTATTTTTGATTTTAGATCTCTCCAACATGGCGCCTAGTCTGTATCGCCAAGCCTATTTTTCTGAGCGCAGTACTCAGATTATTGCAAAGTGTGATTTCCCAGTAAAGTTATTTTTAAATCTGGCAATGCGGTTGCGTTCATGAGATGTTAATCTATAATTCTTTGAATGACAATATAATATTTTACCAATGGTTTCGTATAGTAATTATTTAATTTGTTGTGCTGATTGACTGGCGGTATTGGAGGGAAAATATTTTCTCAACATCAACGCCATTGTAAAATGCAGTTTTTGGATATAAATATGAACTTGATAGAACAAAAAATGCATGTATTGTCTAACATAATGTCCTAGGAGTGTCATCTGATGAAGATTGTCAAAGGTTAGTGCATAATTCTAGCTGGTTTTCTGCTTTTGGTGACGCCTGTCTTTGCATTGACAAAACATTACACACAGCTATTTTCAATGTACTGTCCTAACATAATCTAACTTTATGCTTTCGCCGTAAAGCCTTTTTGAAATCGGACAACGTGGTTAGATTAAGGAGATGTTTATCTTTCAAAGGGTGTAAGATAGTTGTATGTTTGAGAAATTTGAATTATGACATTTAATTGTTTTCAAATTTGGCGCCCTTGATATTTCACCTGCTGTTGATAGGGTGTACCAGGGGTGAGACGCTTGCCCATAGAAGTTAATATGATGACTTATTTATCAAATAATTACCTGCTATGTTTAATTGTTATTGGATTAAATTGATCATGTAACAATTAACTCATTAGGCATTTGAGGCACCGCGGGAAAAGTTGTTTACAGAGTTATCGTCTCCCTAATTAACTCAAGAATATATATATCGATAACAGTCACTATTTAATCATTTCCTCATGTCAGTCTTATTCTGAACGTCGCAGACTTCATCAATCTGCACAAACCCAAGTCTTACTAATCATTGCGTACCACACAAATTGATTTGATTATTTATTTACTAACAAACTAAATGATAACACAGGATACACACACACAGACACACGGTATAGGTTATTGATTTGAAACTTAATACGGGGACAACAGGTCCCTAGCGGAATAACACAATATGACACTTGTTACATAAGATGGAGATTTAAAGGGAGAGAGAGAGCGAGAGAGAAAGAGAAGCAACACTTGGATACATTTGGGAACAACGCTCACAGTAACCTTAACTTGGCTTTCAAAGACTTTAGAAAGGCAGGGCAGGATAGATATTGGTCTGTAACAGTTTGGGTTTAGAGGGTCTTCCCCTTAGAGCTTTCCAATCTTTAGGGATCTCAGATGATACAAAAAATAGGTTGAACAGGCTAGTAATAGGGGTTGCAACAATTGCGGCGGATATTTTTAGAAAGAGAGGGTCCAGATTGTCTAGCCCAGCTGATTTGTAGGGGTCCAGATTTTTCAGCTCTTTCAGAACATCAGTTATCTGGATTTGGGTGAAGGAGAAGTGGGGTCGTCTCGGGCAAGTTGCTGTAGGGAGTGCAGAGCTGCTAGCCAGGTGGAAAGCATGGCAAGCTGTAGAAACATTCTTATTGAAATTCTTGATTATCGTAGACTTATCGGTGGTGACAGTGTTTCCTAGCCTCAGTGCATTGGGCAGCTGGGAGGAAGTACTCTTATTCTCCATGGACTTTACGGTGTCCCGGAACTTTTTGGAGTTTGTGCTACAGGATGCAAATTTCTGTTTGAAAAAGCTAGCCTTTGCTTTCCTAACTGACTGTGTATATTGGTTCCTAACTTCCCCGAAAAGCTGCATATTGCGGGGACTATACTGCTAATGCAGTATGCCACAGGATGTTTTTGTGCTGGTTAAGGGCAGTCAAGTCTGGAGTGAACCAAGGGCTATATCTGTTCTTAGGTCTACATTTTTTGGAATGCGGCATGCTTATTTAAGATGGTGAGGAAAGCACTTTCAAAGAATAACCAGGCATCCTCCACTGACGGGATGAGGTCAATATCCTTCCAGGATACCGGGCCAGGTCGATTAGAAAGGCCTGCTCGCTGAAGTATTTTAGGGAGCGTTTGACAGTGATGAGGAGTGGTCGTTTGACTGCGGATCCATTACAGACTCTGAGATACTCTGAATGAACTGACATTTACTCCTGAGGTGCTGACCTGTTGCACTCTCTACAACCACTGTGATTATTATTATTTGACCCTGCTGGTGGTGAATGAACATTTGAACATCTTGGCCATGTTCTGTTATAATCTCCACCCGGCACAGCCAGAAGAGGACTGGCTACCCCTCATAGCCTGGTTCCTCTCTAGGTTTCTTCCTAGGTTCTGCCCTTTCTAGGGAGTTTTTCCTAGCCACCGTGCTTCTACACCTGCATTGCTTGCTGTTGGGGGTTTTAGGCTGGGTTTCTGTACAGCACTTTGTGACATCAGCTGATGAAAGAAGTACTTTTTAAATACATTTGATTGATTGACTGATATAAAATACTGATATAATGGGAAACAGGGGTTGCAAAAGGAATTCTTGGAATTAATTAAAGCCTTTTAGACAATTTAGCTAATTATACATTGACATGGGAAGATACAGAAAATATATGCTGAAAAGCATATTACTGCTATAACATACACTGCTCAAAAAAATAAAGGGAACACTTAAACAACACAATGTAACTCCAAGTCAATCACACTTCTGTGAAATCAAACTGTCCACTTAGGAAGCAACACTGATTGACAATACATTTCACATGCTGTTGTGCAAATGGAATAGACAACAGGTGGAAATTATAGGCAATTAGGCAATTAGCACAAGTGGCTCAGGTAGTGCAGCTCATCCAGGATGGCACATCAATGCGAGCTGTGGCAAGAAGGTTTGCTGTGTCTGTCAGCTTAGTATCCAGAGCATGGAGGCGCTACCAGGAGACAGGACAGTACATCAATAGACGTGGAGGAGGCCGTAGGAGGGCAACAACCCAGCAGCAGGACCTCTACCTCCGCCTTTGTGCAAGAAGGAGCAGGAGAAGCACTGCCAGAGCCCTGCAAAATGACCTCCAGCAGGCCACAAATGTGCATGTGTCTGCTCAAACGGTCAGAAACAGACTCCATGAGGGTGGTATGAGGGCCCGACGTCCACAGGTGGGGGTTGTGCTTACAGCCCAACACCGTGCAGGACGTTTGGCATTTGCCAGAGAACACCAAGATTGGCAAATTCGCCACTGGCGCCCTGTGCTCTTCACAGGTGAAAGCAGGTTCACACTGAGCACGTGACAGACGTGACAGAGTCTGGAGACACCGTGGAGAACGTTCTGCTGCCTGCAACATCCTCCAGCATGACCGGTTTGGCGGTGGGTCAGTCATGGTGTGGGGTGGCATTTCTTTGGGGGGCCGCACAGCCCTCCATGTGCTCGCCAGAGGTAGCCTGACTGCCATTAGGTACCGAGATGAGATCCTCAGACCCCTTGTGAGACCATATGCTGGTGCGGTTGGCCCTGGGTTCCTCCTAATGCAAGACAATGCTAGAACTCATGCGTCTGCAGTGTGTCAGCAGTTCCTGCAAGAGGAAGGCATTGATGCTATGGACTGGCCCGCCCGTTCCCCAGACCTGAATCCAATTGAGTACATCTGGGACATCATGTCTCGCTCCATCCACCAACGCCACGTTGCACCACAGACTGTCCAGGAGTTGGCGGATGCTTTAGTCCAGGTCTGGGAGGTGATCCCTCAGGAGACCATCCGCCACCTCATCAGGAGCATGCCCAGGCGTTGTAGGGAGGTCATACAGGCACGTGGAGACCACACACACTACTGAGCCTCATTTTGACTTGTTTTAAGGACATTACATCAAAGTTGGATCAGCCTGTAGTGTGGTTTTCCACTTTAATTTTGAGCGTGACTCCCAATCCAGACCTCCATGGGTTGATAAATTGGATTTCCATTGATTATTTTTGTGTGAATTTGTTGTCAGCACATTCAACTATGTAAAGAAAAAAGTATTTAATAAGATTATTTCATTCATTCAAATCTAGGATGTGTTGTTTAAGTGTTCCCTTTATTTTTTTGAGCATTATATTATTAAATATGGGAGCACACCACACCGCAGTCATAATCAACCATTGACAAAGACAACCTGCCGTGTGACCGATTCGCAGGTCAAGACTAAAGGTGTTTTTATGACAATACCATACGGCAATGGTTATTTATATACCTACACTGCTGTACTTACTCCAGATCCTGCCATTAAATCCTTGCTATGTAGGATCTCTGAAACCTGCCCCCTGAATGAGAATGAATTATGCGGGAGTCTCCCCCCTGCTGAATACAGGTGGGACACGGGACCTACTTATTACAGCCCAGATGTGCCTGCAATCGATCACTGTCGCACCCGCTCAGATAGCACTCCAGTAGATGTCTGAAATGCAGCTCCTGTGTATGTGTGTTATTTGTATGTGTTTACCTGCATTTGCGTGTGTGTCTGTGTGCGCAAACATTTTCCTTTCTGCATTCTCTCTCTGTGGAGCAACTTTTATAGTTTATATGCTGCATAATTAAACTGATGTTTCACATGTGTTTTTAAATTAATAAACTGATGATTGGAGTTTACATTAGCTACGTGTCTGTAGCCTTGTAATGTTTGTATCTACAGTACACAATATATATGTAAATATTGTACAGGCATGAATTACATTACATTCAGAGTATTGTAGTGCCCCTGTATGTAATCGGATAGCAATACAGCCTCTGCCAGGAGGTCCAGACGGGGAAGTTTGCTTGGCCTGTTATCACAGGGCTGATGGTTCAAGTCCCACTCCGGCTCTTCCACCCTCAGTTGCTATAATAAGACACAAAAAACTTCACACAGCCAAGTGTCTCTTGCAATTGTCCGTTGTGGCATTGCATAAACTAGACAGTTGGATATCTAACAGGGTTCCGCAGTAGCAGGGAAACGGTTGCATTCCTGGTATCTGTGTATATGTGCCGACTGCCCAGCCCTCATCCAAGCTCCCAGTCTAGCACAGTGTTGCCAACAGCAGCTAATTTAAGAGACGATCAAACACGATCTGCGCAATGCCGACTCCATGCCACACCTACATACTCCTGTTCCCATATGCATCACTTCCCGCCGGACCGCAGAAATGCCAAGTCTCCATATGTCGACCACAGTCATGCCTCTTTCTATGTAGAACACGTCAATCAGAACAGAAAATGGTTAATATGAGAAACCGCTGACCTTGATTATCCCCTGCATTGACTCTCTCACTTAATTTCTCTCTTGCCATCTCTTTTGCTCTACCTCTCTCACTCTTTCTTCATCTTTGGTATTTGATTGGTCCCCTCTAAACCAGTGATCACACTTTGTCAGCTGCGGTGACTTACTGATAATATAGAAAGTGTCTCATTGTCGAAAGATAGGATTTGGCTATTGTTATTCGCTCAAATGAGCAAATTAGACACAGGGGATATCCATTGATGATGGCAAATTACTTTTGCTTACAGGCACATAGCCTGTGTTGACATTAATCAACACGTTACATTACTGTACTATAAGGTTCTCTGCAGCTAGTGTACAATATTAATAATAATTTAGAAGATTTATATAGTGCTTTTCCAGGAGCAAGAGCTTTACATAGTAAGGAAACTCACCTCATCCAACAAATCATCCACCATCAATAATAATACAATCTCCATCATGTTTTACCACAAACCATTTTCCTTATAGCCTGTCTCTTGTCGATGGGGTGGTAATCCACGGCTATCCAGCAGAAGACAGGTTTCCCATGTGCTTGAGCCATTATCGGCCAGGAGTAGGAGCTATCGGCAAAAACAGTATGTTTGTTTTAATCGGCTCCCCATGTGCCCATACCCCCCATCTGGCACAGATTTCTCATGCATTGCAATAATTGACCGATCAATACAAAAGTGTCAATTGTGTCACGTTGTGAGAGAGGGGGAAGAAAACAAGAACAACACGAAGCAAATAACCACCCTCGGCAGAGAGCTAATCCGTCCTTGGATCGATTCAAACGATGACACCCGGACGACAATGGCATTGGCAATATCATCTTTAACCGGAAGCCACCTGGGGAGGTGGTTGATGAAATGCGATGCGACTATAGCCAATTGTTACAGATTATGCCACAATCCCTCAAAGTGTCTGGCAGACTGAAGAGGCTGTGGAATATGAGGTATTTCCTTTCAGCATAAATAAGGATAGAAAGCCAGCACAAGGCAAATGCTGCTCCCAAGTGCTTTCATTCCACCTGCTCCAGAAGATGACGACTCAGATTGTCAAAGCTACTGCGTTCGTGTACTCAGAGGGAACTGCTTTAGTTCCAAATCCATCTCTCTAGGGTCAAAGGTCACGATTCGAAGGTGGAAAAAGTGGGCGGTTATTCCGATTGGCCATGTCACATCATACCTCTGGTAGTTTATGATTGTGACATTTTTAACCAGCTGAGCAAAACATCTCCATCTCCCACAGTATCCTCCTGAGTCCTCCTTACACATATTCCCCTCTATATTTCTGTGCTGCCTAAGTCTAGTTTTTTATCGTACTTGAACATGGAGTGAGTGAGTCATACATCACTCACATTGCTGTCAATTATGGGGAAAGAGGAGGAGGGGGTGGGAAGAAAATAGAAAAATCCGGCACAACCCAGGGCCCCTCCAGATTGATCCATCTTCCCTTATCAATATTCACTTGATTGCTTGTCGTTCTGGCCGAAGAGAAGGCTAGTTAAGGGGCAGAAGAAAATACAGGCTAATTTCAATGCACAGCAATTAAAGAGAAGCAGGGGAACCCTTCCCACATACGTCTTCCCTGCCTGACATTTACCAGATCAGTGATGGATCAGGGGGAAAATCGCTATGAGGACATCCCTCGCCATCCTTCCCCATTTACTTTTTCATTCACGACTTAATTTTGCTAATCGTGCAATGTGTGCATAAACTCGCAAGCGTTTTCAGTAGCTAATTGCTAGGATATCGGTGGTGACAAAAGGTCACGGCTACATTCTCACTACATTTACTTCTCCTCTCCAGTTAGGCCCACAGGGACACATGAGAAGAGAAAAGAAAGCGAGGGAGGAAGGAGAGCGAGGCCTTAATCAGTCCAGGAGGAGTGAAAGAGATGACAAGCAAAGACACATCCAATTTGTCTGTCACGAGCGCGTTTCTTTTTAGAGTGAGCTTGTGTTGGCTGCTCTTTTGAATGATATCCACGATATTCCACTACCACTGCCACAATAATGCAACGTATAGTAGACAGACATCATTATTATCTCCACAAACTGCAGAGAGGAGGGAAGCAATAGAGAGGGGGAGAGGAGTGCATGACTCTAGTAAGGGCTTTAAATTCATTCCAAGTAAAACCTCAACCCTTTGTCCATGTGTGTAACATGTTTTAAACATTTTGTTTGTCATTTGTTTATACAAAATATTTCCCAGAAAATCTTGAGAGGAGAATGGGAAAAACACAATGCTTTTTCAGAGTGCTAATGAAGTTGTCGTTGGCGTCATTAATAAGACGCAAGTGTATTTCAGACCCAATTGAAGTGGTTGAAAGAAAAACATCAGTGGAAATTGAGGCATAATTACTAGTAAAAAAACAATCCCCTCAACAGATCATTAGTACATAGTCATCCCTCCTTCTCATCCTCATCCTCCTCCTCCTCCTCCTCGAGAAGTGCTTTCAAACCTGTTAGGCTCGTTTTTGCAAGCTTACCTCGTCAGCGGGTGAGACGTATAGATAAACTCTCCTACACCCCCAGCTTCGTTTGAAGCTTTCCCAGAGGGCTTAGCAGTTCAACCGGAGAACAAAACACAATCTCCCATCTCTTTGTTGCTATTCCACCTCATTAACTACGTGTTCTCCGACCCACCTAGCCAGAGGCTCATAACCAGGTAGAGGCTGCCTGTCAGGCTCATTTGATGGAGGAGGGAAGTGAGTGTCAGTGGCCAGTCTTTCTTAGACTATTGGTCTGGACCCAAAGTGGACCATTGGCATGTGAAAGTGTGGGTCAGAAATTATGAGAATACATCTATATTCATCCACTATTTCTTCATTTGGAGGACTGTTTGGTTCATGAGAGGACAGTCAATTTCTCATTTGGGACCCATAAATTAAAAAAGTTAAACAACCCCTGGCATAGGCTAAATCCTCCGGCCCTCTCATTATGGGGTGTGGCTCTATGAAGACACAGGAGCGCTAGCCAAGGTTTTATAGTAAACTAAAACTGAAATGAAAAATGGAACTAATCATGAAAAAATGATTTAGTAAACTGAAATAAAATGATTAACGAACCCGTTTGAAAAACTAAAACTATACTGAAACTATTATCTTTGATTCTAAAACAAGCTAAAATAAAACGGGTCAAACGTCGCCTTTGTTATCCAATACAGAAAGACCGGGAGAAACTCACACCGCATAGGCATTGGCTTAATCGGCTTAAACTATCAACCAATCATCTCCCACAACAGCTTCCCCCTAACCCTCCTCTGTACGCTAGCACACCACAAGCACAGGGCCATGCCTCGCAGTTGTCTGATTTGCTCAAATTAAATGATGACATATACTTTATTCACTCAGGTCACTCCCTTAGAAGTCTATGGTCAGTCCCACTAAGGCCAATTTTGAATTGATGATGTACAAGGCTTATATGCACAATATCCTGGGGACGAGGTTACATTGAGATTCACTTTATATTTTAAACCTAACCTAACCTTAGCTCTTGAGAACCAAGGCCATACAGCCATAAGGTTCTCATGTGAACCATCACATTTAACCATGGCAAGGGGATTGGGAATATGGCTGAATACAAACAGTGCAGTTATTCCCTCCATAAGGAAATCAAACAGGCAAAACATCAGTATAGAGACAAAGTGGAGTCTCAATTCTATGGCTCAGACACAAGACGTATGTGGCAGGGTCTACAGACAATCACGGACTACAAAGGGAAAACCAGCCACGTCACAGACACCGACGTGTTGCTTCCCGACAGCCTTCTTCGCCTGCTTTGAGGATAACACAGTGCCACCGATGTGACATGCTAGCAAGGACTGTGGGCTCTCCTACTCTTTGGCCGACGTGAGAAAGACATTTAACCTCTCTGGGCTAGGTGGCACCAAATCGTCCCACCTACGTAACAGCCAGTTGAATCCAGTGGCGCGATTTTCAAATACCTTAGAAATGCTATTACTTCAATTTCTCAAACATATGACTATTTTACAGCTATTTAAAGACAAGACTCTCGTTAATCTAACCACACTGTCCGATTTCAAAAAGGCTTTACAACGAAAGCAAAACATTAGATTATGTCAGCAGAGTACCCAGCCAGAAATAATCAGACACCCATTTTTCAAGCTAGCATATAATGTCACAAAAACCCAGAAGACAGCTAAATGCAGCACTAACCTTTGATGATCTTCATCAGATGACACACCTAGGACATTATATGCATGTGCATTGAACAAAACATGCATGTTTTGTTCAATCAAGTTCATATTTATATCAAAAAACAGCTTTTTACATTAGCATGTGACGTTCAGAACTAGCATACCCCCCGCAAACTTCCGGGGAATTTACTAACAATTTACTAAATTACTCACGATAAACGTTCACAAAAAGCATAACAATTATTTTAAGAATTATAGATACAGAACTCCTCTATGCACTCGATATGTCCGATTTTAAAATAGCTTTTTGGTGAAAGCACATTTTGCAATATTCTAAGTACATAGCCCAGCCATCACGGGCTAGCTATTTAGACACCCAGCAAGTTTAGCCTTCACCAAAATCAGATTTACTATAACAAAAATGTTATTACCTTTGATGTTCTTTGTCAGAATGCACTCCCAGGACTTCTACTTCAATAACAAATGTTGGTTTGGTCCAAAATAATCCATCGTTATATCCAAATAGCGGCGTTTTGTTCGTGCGTTCTAGACACTATCCGAAATGGTAAATCAGGGTTACGAGCATGGCGCATTTCGTGACAAAAAAAAACAAAATATTCCATTACCGTACTTCGAAGCATGTCAACCGCTGTTTAAAATCAATTTTTATGCAATTTATCTCGTAAAAAAGCGATAATATTCCGACCGGGAATCTGCGTTTTGGTAAATAGAGGGAAAAAAAGAAAGACGGGGGCGACCAGTGCACGCGCCTAAGCCCACTGTCCCTTGATCGGCCACTTGACGAAGGCGATAATGTGTTTGAGCCTGGGGCTGGAATGACGACATTCAGCTTTTTCCCGGGCTCTGAGAGCCTATGGGAGCCGTGGGAAGTGTCACGTTACCGCAGAGATCCTTTGTTTTGGAAAGAGATGTCAAAGAAAGCCAATAAATGGTCAGACAGGCCACTTCCTGTAAAGGAATCTCTCAGGTTTTTGCCTGCCATATGAGTTCTGTTATACTCACAGACACCATTCAAACAGTTTTAGAAACTTTAGGGTGTTTTCTATCCATATCTAATAAGTATATGCATATTCTAGTTACTGGGTAGGAGTAGTAACCAGATTAAATTGGGTACGTTTTTATCCGGCGGTGTAAATACTGCCCCCTAGCCCTAAGAGGTTAAGCGTGTTAACCTGTTATGGCTAGGGGGCAGTATTTTCACGGCCGGATAAAAAATGTACCCGATTTAATCTGATTATTACTCCTGCCCAGAAACTAGAATATGCATATAATTATTAGCTTTGGATAGAAAACACTCCAAAGTTTCTAAAACTGTTTGAATGGTGTCTGTGAGTATAACAGAACTCATTTGGCAGGCCAAAACCTGAGAAGATTCTGTACAGGAAGTACCCTGTCTGACCATTTCTTGGCCTTCTTGATTATCTCTATCCAAAACAGGGGATCTCTGCTGTTACGTGACACTTCCTACGGCTCCCATGGGCTCTCAGAAGGCGGAAAAAAGCTGAATCGTGGCTTTGCAGGCCCTGGCTGAAAAACAGTAGCGCGTTTGGATAGTGGCCGGTCAGAGAACTATGAGACTGAGGCTCGTGCACGAGTCGACTCCATGTTTTTATTCTTTCGTCTTTGAACGAAAACCACCACTCCCGGTCGGAATATTATCGCTTTTTTACGAGAAAAATGGCATAAAAATTGATTTTAAACAGCGGTTAACATGCTTCGAAGTACGGTAATGGAATTTTTCGAATTTTTTTGTCACGAAATGCGTCGTGCACGTGACCCTTATTTAAACTTCGGATAGTGTCTTGAACGCACGAACAAAACGCCGCTATTTCGATATAACTATGTATTATTTTGAACCAAACCAACATTTGTTATTGAAGTAGCAGTTCTGGGAGTGCATTCTGACGAAGAACACCAAACGTAATCAAACTTTTCTAATAGTAAATAGGAGTTTGGTCAGGGCTAAACTTGGTGGGTGTCAAAATAGCTAGCCTGTGATGGCGAGCTATCTACTCAGAATATTGCAAAATGTGCTTTCACCGAAAAGCTATTTTATGTTTTTTGTGAACGTTTATCGTGAGTAATTTAGTAAATTCACCGGAAGTGTTCGGTGGGAATGCTAGTTCTGAACATCACATGCTAATGTAAAAAGCTGGTTTTTGATATAAATATGAACTTGATTGAACAAAACATGCATGTATTGTATAACATAATGTCCTAGGCGTGTCATCTGATGAAGATCATCAAAGGTTAGTGCTGCATTTAGCTGTGGTTTGGGTTCATGTGACATTCTATGCTTGCTTGAAAAATGGGTGTCTGATTATTTCTGGCTGGGTACTCTGCTGACATAATCTAATGTTTTGCTTTCGCTGTAAAGTCTTTTTGAAATCGGACAGTGTGGTTAGATAGAGGAGAGTCTTGTCTTTAAAATGCTGTAAAATAGTCATATGTTTGAAAAATTGAAGTTTTTGTATTTTTGAGGAATTTGTCATTCGCGCCACGCCTATCATTGGATATTGGAGCAGGTGTTTCGCTAGCGGAACGTCTAGATGTAAGAGGTTAACCCTTGTAAGGCTGCCGGCCCAGACAGCATTCCCTAGCCGCATCCTCAGAGCATGTGCAGACCAGCTGGCTGGAGTGTTTACGGACATATTCAATTGCTCCCTATCCCAGTCTGCTGTCCCCACATGCTTCAAGATGTCCACCACTGTTCATGTACCCAAGAAAGCAAAGGTAACTGAACTAAATGTCTATCGCCCCGTAGCACTCACTTCTGTCATCATGAAGTGCTTTGAGAGACTAGTCAAGGAAAATATATCTCTACCTTACCTGACACCCTAGACCCATTTCAATTTGCTTACTGCCCCAATAAATCCACAGACGATGCAATCGCCATCACACTGCACACTGCCCTATCCCATCTGGACAAGAGGAATACCTATGTAAAAAATGCTGTTCATTGACTAAAGCTCAGCATTCAACACCATAGTACCCTCCAAGCTCATCATTAACCTGTTGGGTCTAGGGGGCAGCATTTGCACGTCTGGATAAAAAAAATGTACCCGATTTAATCTGGTTACTAATCCTACCCAGTAACTAGAATATGCATATACTTATTATATATGGATAGAAAACACTCTAAAGTTTCCAAAACTGTTTGAATGGTGTCTGTGAGTATAACAGAACTCATTTGGCAGGCAAAACCCTGAGACATTTTCTGACAGGAAGTGGATACCTGATGTGTTGTATTGACTTTAAACCTATCCCATTGAAAAACACAGGGGTTTAGGAATATTTTGGCACTTCCTATTGCTTCCACTAGATGTCACCAGCCTTTACAAAGTGTTTTGAGTCTTCTGGAGGGAGATCTGACCGAACAAGAGCCATGGAACGATGATGTCCCATAAGACACCTGGCGCGCGAGTTCATGTTGGGTACCCTCGTTCCAATACGTTATAAAAGAGTATGCATTCGTCCACCTTGAATATTATTCATGTTCTGGTTAAAAAAGGCCCTAATGATTTATGCTATACAACGTTTGACATGTTTGAACGAACGGAAATATATTTTTTCCCCTCGTTCATGACGAGAAGTCCGGCTGGCTTACATCATGTGCTAACGAGACGGAGATTTTTGAACATAAATGATGAGCTTTTTTGAACAAAACTACATTCGTTATGGACCTGTGATACCTGGAAGTGACATCTGATGAAGAGAATCAAAGGTAATGGATTATTTACATAGTATTTTTGATTTTAGATCTCCCCAACATGACGTCTAGTCTGTATCGCAACGCGTATTTTTCTGGGCGCAGTGCTCAGATTATTGCAAAGTGTGATTTCCCAGTAAGGTTATTTTTAAATCTGGCAAGTTGATTGCGTTCAAGAGATGTAAATCTATAATTCTTTAAATGACAATATAATATTTTACCAATGTTTTCTAATTTTAATTATTTAATTTGTTACGCTGACTTGACTGCCGGTTATTGGAGGGAAACGATTTCCTCAACATCAATGCCATAGTAAAACGCTGTTTTTGGATATAAATATGAACTTGATAGAACTAAAAATGCATGCATTGTCTAACATAATGTCCTAGGAGTGTCATCTGATGGAGATTGTAAAAGGTTAGTGCATCATTTTAGCTGGTTTTATGGTTTTGGTGACCCTGTCTTTGACTTGACAAAACATTACACACAACTCTTGTAAATGTACTCTCCTAACATACTCTAAATTTATGCTTTCGCCGTAAAACCTTTTTGAAATCGTAAAACGTGGTTAGATTAAGGAGATGTTTATCTTTCAAATGGTGTAAAATAGTTGTATGTTTGAAAAATTTGAATTTTGACATTTATTTGGATTCAAATTTGCCGCTCTTGAAATGCACCTGCTGTTGATGGAGTGCACCACGGGTGGCACGCTAGCGTCCCACCTAGCCCCAAGAGGTTAAGCTCGAGGCCCTGGGTCTGAACCCCGCCCTGTGCAACTGGGTCCTGGACTTCCTGACGGGCCTCCCCACAGGTGGTGAAGGTAGGAAACAACACCTCCATTTCGCTGATCCTCAACACTGGGGCCCCACAAGGATGTGTGCTCAGCCCCTTCCTGTACTCCAGGTTCACTGATTACTGCGTGGCCACGCATGCTTCCAACTCAATCATCAAGTTTGCAGATGACACTATAGTAGTATGCCTGATTACCAACAATAACGAGACAGCCTAAAGGTAGGAGGTCAGGGCCCTAGGAGTGTAGTGCCAGGAAAATAACCTCTCACCCAACGTCAAGAAAACGAAGGAGCTGATCGTGGACTTCAGGAAACAGCAGAAGGAGCAACCCCCATCCACATCAATGGGACCACAGTGGAGAAGGTGGAAAGCAAGTTCCTCTGTGTACATATCACTGACAAACTGAAATGGTCCACCCACACAGACAGTGTGGGGAAGAAGGTGCAACAGCGCCTCTTCATCCTCAGGAGGCTGAAGACATTTGTCTTGGCACCTAAAACCCTCACAAACTTTTATTGATGCACAATTGAGAGCATCCTGTCGGGCTGTATCACAGCCTGGTACGACAACTGCACCGCCAGCAACCGCAGGGCTCTCCAGAGGGTGGGGCGGTCTGCCCAACACATCACCGGGGGAAAACTACCTGCCCTCCAGGACACCTACAGCACCGAATGTCACAGGAAGGCCAAAAAGATCATCAAGGACAACAACCACCCGAGCCACTGCCTGTTCACCCCGCTATCATCCAAAAGGTGAGGTCAGTACAGGTGCATCAAAGCTGGGATCAAAAGACTGAAAAACAGCTTCTATCTCAGACTGTTAAATAGCCGTCACTTACACATTAGAGGCTGCTGCAGTGAAATCACTGGCCACTTTAATAATTGAACACTAGACACTTTAATAATGTTTACGTATTTTGCATATTTTGTATTTATTATATCCTTTTCTACTGTATCTTAGTCCATGCCCCTCTGACACTGCTCGCCCAAATATTTATATATTCTTAATTCCATTCCTTTACTTTAGGTTTATGTGTATTGTGTGTATTGTTGTGAAATTGTTATATGTTAGATAGTACTGCACTGTTGGAGCTAGAAACATCCGAAGTAACATCTGCTAAACACGTGTATGTGACAAATTACATTTGATTTAGTTTGATTTTTGATTTTAACAATTGACCACAGCCGTGCCAACATGTACAACTACCGACACTGTATCTACACGTTAATAATCACAGTGTGCAATACAGTTTTGGAAACCTTTGAAATTCATATCAACCCAAAATGTTACAATTACAAAATATACACTTACTGTACGTCGTTGTAACACAGATTCCCACAGAGACGTTTTGCGTTGCACTTCCTGAGTTAATTTAAACTTGGGGTAACTTACAAAAAAAAGTCAACTCGAAGCTTAGTTACACTTTTGTATCTGTATCTTGCCTTAATTGTCTAAGAAAAGTGAGGAGAGAGGATACCTCAACTTACTTAGGTCTATAATCAATAACCTAACTGTTAAATGTGCCTGGCTTTATAAATCATCCATATATATCCACAGAAATAAGACAGATCCTGCTTCTGTTGCGTGTTTGAGCGTTTGCTTGATAGCCTACTGATTCCGTGAGCATCAAGCATCACGCAACTATTTCACAAATCGGCTGTTTTTAATTTTTGCTTTGCTGTAATAAATGCTTTACAAGGCTTTTTTTTCCGTTAGACCAGCCTCTCTGGTATTATTTATAATTTATCTAGTGTTGTTTACACTGTTCCAAATTGTCAGAAAATGTATATTTATAAAAAATAATATCAACAATAACCCTCCTTTTTCCTTGATCTCCTTCTTGTTGTTATTATTACTATTATTATTATGATCATCATTATAATAATAGTTAATGTCATTATCATTACTAGGCTTAGTATACCATCAAGCTGTTGGCCTAAGAGCTCATCCTATTTAGTCTTAATGCTGCAACTTACTTAGGCCTATATTTCAATACTTATTTAGGCTACTGTATCAATCAATCAATAATTTATTTGTTAATGTCATTACACAGCGTACGAGTCATTGATGATGTGAAATGCTTGTTAGTTTAACAATAAAATAACAAAGCCTCCATTGAATAATTAGTGTAAACAATAAATAGGCCTAAACCATTTCATTTTGGAAAATGCATTCATGAATGTAACTGTTTTTAGTCTTTTCTCTAATAAAGGCTTTACAAAAATAAAAAAATTACAACAGACTTTCTGGTACTCTAACCATTCATTAAAAAAAAAAAAAATATTACAAAAACACAAGGAAGGGGTAACATTAAAGTACTAGAACATGAAGGACAATCAATACAGCATCAAGACACTATCAAACATGTATCAGTCTTTCCGCAACAGAACCATCCTTATGTGTGAGTGTGCGTGTGCATGATAGTGATATAAAATATATGTCATAGTTTCCTTTTTCATGATCACAATCTTATGAAACCCGAACCCTCCAAGATCCCCCCACAGTTCCCCAATAGCTGTCCCTCAACCATTCGAGACAGTCCCCCCCAGAAAGAAATACATTTAAAAATACAATTAATTTCATTCCCCATCCCCAAGAACCCCCCAATGCACCAAGAGAATGAACTAAAGAGAAAAAAGGAAAAGACAGAAGAAAACAGCAAACAACAATGCAATTTTTTATTTTTTCATAATAAATGTACAATGAAGGACATCAAGGACAACTGAAATCATAACAGCAATGCCTACTTTATATGTTTGTGTGCATGTCTGGCACTATTACATGTATGTGTGTGTTCTTGTATGTTTATTTTGTTTTGTTTACATTATTCCAAACGTCGTTTACATTGTTCCAAGCACTTGCTCCATACCTTATTTTTCCTGATCTCCAGTATTTTCCACAACGAGTCAAATTTATTCCTCACATCAGACTTCCCTTTTACCTACTGCGCAAACAGTAAACATTTCCACATTTTGAGTTTATTTGTCAAGTCCTCTGCATCCATTTTCCTGTCACATGTGTTCAGCGTTTGTTATAACCAATTTATTGACGTGATTATGTAATGCTATACTGTAAGTCAGACCCTATTGGGCATGTGCATGTGAAGCATACAGTACATGTGTCATGTAAAGAGAGAAAGGGTTGAGGGAATAGGGAATGTTTTTCCTAAACAAATTAGGAATTTCGGTAACATAGCTTTTCAGTCAGAAATGGATGTAATTATGTTGCAGCCTTGCGGACAGCGCTATACACACTGTTCTGTGGTGGTCGCTGCAGCAGGGAGAGAGAACGGGTGCTTGTCACACAGTCACTCAGGCGGCATAATCAAATCAATTGCAGTCGGACTCCTTTTAGTCATTTGTGCGCTTAATTATTTCATTAAACAGTTTGGTTAAAGCATCAGACAAGCTCCGTGCATATAGTTGATTTGATTAAAACACATAGGAAGTGTCTCTATATGGTAAAATACACGTTTTAAAGAACAGACGACTTAGTCGACCAAGATTTTTTTGGGGTCGGCAACAGCCCTATTCTAGATAAAGCATTTCAGACTTGACTAAATCACCTGAACTAATCAAAAGGGACGTGGAATGAGTAGTCATGAGAAGTGCTAACCTAACCTATGACCAGACCCATTACCTTATGTATTATTGCCCCCCAGTTCCAAGAAGTGATATCCCAAAATAAAAATAAAAACATTCCCTATTCCCTCAACCATATAGAGACACTTATACAACCAAAATGTCTCCTAGCCTCCCACACATGCTTTCTGTCCCTAAAGATAAAACTGAAACTAAATAATCTAAAAATGAAATATAAATATTTTTATACAACTATAACTACATCGGGTCTGAAAACCAAAACTCAGTAAACTAATAGAAATAAAAACGAATATAAAAACACAAAACTATTATAACCTTGGTGACAGCACGGAAGAATCCCTCCCCAGCGGCGGAGCGAGACTCAACCAGCCTGAGACGAAGGAACCAGCCACTGTTTGATGTTATTGATTTACTCTTTGGAGCTCTCAGACTGGCCTCAGTCACTTTATAATACAGGATGTCTGAGAAGTGAAAACACCCACACACACTCAGAAACACAGACTGGGCTAAAAAAGCTAATACATGCACACACCAAAGCACACAACAAAGTCTTGGAAAGAATATCCACACTGTTCAATATAAACAATGACAAGCCCAGACATAACACTCTCCCTACAAAACATAACACACACCTTCCCAGTCAAAATCAAAAATTCGTTTACAGACGCAGCAACCGAAAAAAACCTGTGAAGACAGCAGTTTCATCCTCAAAGTCAGAGAAAGTTGCGGGGTATTGCCGCGAAACAGCATGTAAGGGAGGCATGCCGTCCCTTTTGGAGAAGGTTGAAGGGCCTGTGTTAATGATGCTTTCATCCGGGGCTGGAGAGCAGTGTGCCCCCCCATGGATCCTCATAACACTGATCCACCTGGGCCTCAACAACTCAATAATGCCTCTTCTAGCAACTTGCAGAGTACCAGGCCCTGTTCGAATCATCAAAAAAATGATTCCTTCTTCACTTGAAACAAGAATCTCAAGGAGTTGGATAGATGAGGTTTTCACCGTATTACTTTCAACAGCATGTCATGATCATATCAGAGCAGTCATCTCTACAAAGAGGGAAGACCGTACTTTTGAAGTTTTTTTTGTTGAGTACTCCTTTTAAGGAGTACAATGACATCCAACATACATGTCTACAATATCACTGACCCATCACTCAATTTGGAGACAAAAAAAGCTCTTTGATGCCCAATGGTATCTGGGATTTTGTTTTATTTTTATATAACCTTTATTTAACTAGGCAAGTCAGTTAAGAACACATTCTTATTTACATTGACAGCCTACCGGGGAACAGTGGGTTAACTACCTTGTTCAGGGGCAGAATGACAGATTTTTACCTCGTCAGCTCAGGGATTCAATCCAGCAACCTTTTGGTGACTGGCCCAACACTCTAACCACTAGGTTACCTGCATGTATCGAGTGTGGGAGTATGGATTTCGGATCAGTTTTGCCTGTTAGGATGGATAAAATGTATATGATTACGTGGACCGGGGGACCTGATCCTAGATCAGCCCTTCTTCTCGGATGTGCTTGATACAATCGTCCCCTTATATCACTATTCTTCCATGTTCTTCACTGTGAGGTCAGTTTGGGGGATGTTGGCTCCCAGTAGCTGGCTCCAAAGCTTTTTGATATCAACAAGAGTCTAATCAAACACTGACACTTAATGATAGCATTGGAATCTAAGTTGTTTTCCCTGACTCTTAGAAAACATTTTAGGAAGGATTACATTTGTATATTAAAAAAAAATAATTGTGACGCCACTGGCACGTTCACTGGAAGAAAGTGATTTGAAAATAGTACACCCGGCAGTAAATGAAGGTGATAATTGGGACAAGGGAGTCCAAGTCGACAAAGACGAGGAAGCAGGATGTGGTGTTTCACGCCTCTCTGGACTCACATGAAGTGACAGGCTGGTAAACACCTGAGGCTCGGACTGCGAAGGAGTGTCATGGGGAGATGCGCTGCCATGCTTGAGCCCGACTCCGGTCTCGATCTTCCGCTCGCCTGGTGATAATCGAAATAAACAGGAGCGCAAATGAGCTTCCGTCTCTGTCTGAAAGCCACCTTTATGGACAGTGGGCTGGGAGTCGCTGGGACAAGAGGCAGATCCATTTGTGTCTCTTATTAGGGAGACCGGGTGGCCGTCATTGCAGATGCCCATCATTGCTGCTTTCGCTACACCGTGACGGATACAAATGTTGCTACACCTTCTCTTTTCCACCCCACCAACCCCTTCTTGTTTTGGCATGCCATCATCCACAGGATTCATATTATTATTGGGGTGAGACAGCCCCTCCCTTCTGTAGTGAAGCAATGTAGATACATGCACTCCTAGGAGAGATAACAAAGAGGTGGGCTTGGTGCTGAGATTGAATTTCTCAAAACGAGTAGTAGTATATATGCTGAGTGTGTACACACACAACATTGCACTGGAGTAGAACCACCACAAGGAATTGCATTGCATATTAGGTCAAAAGGTATCACATGACAGATCAGTTATTGAGTCCTGTGGTCTGAAGAGTGTCTGTCATGACCATGGAAACGAGTGCTTTGGATGGCGAGGGAAGAGGACACAGTGACCTCTGGCCCAGATGAGAAATGTGTTTGTCGATGACAAACAAGGTTATATGAAGTGAGCCGAGCTAACTGTGAATTGCTTTCACTGGATTCTCGAAGCAACAGCCACGGACACATGCAAGCACGTATACACACACCCAATAAGACACAAGTGTTACTCCAACAAATTCCCAGTATGAAGCAATCAGTGTGGCAGGCGGGGCTAGTGGTGGCATCCCCAATAAACTGTGAGAGTAGGTAATGAAAGGGAATTTAACAGGACGCCCACAAAGCCAAAGCAAAAGGGATCATGTGCTGTCACTCAGCCACAAGGGGGAAGCAGGATGAAGTTGCCTCCTATACACTGATCTAAGGTCAGTACTGTGTTTTCCCCATAGTGATTAATGCTACACTCTTAGAAAAAAAGGTTCCAAAAAGGTTCTTCGGCTACCCCTAAAGGAAAACCCTTTTGGTTCCAGCTAGAACCATTTTGGGTTCCAGGTAGAACCCTCTTGGAAAGGGATCTACCTGGAACCAACAAGGGTTCTTTAAAGAGTTCTCCTATGGGGACTGCCGAAGAACCATTTTAGGTTCTAGATATCACCTTTTTATCTTAGAGTGTAGGATTTGGCGAGAGTTAGCTATTCCTAGAAATCTGCCTATATGGGCAACTTTTTTCCAGGAGCCTGGAAGGGTGGTAGGCTGCATCATTAATTCCAATGACACCCAGGACCTGGATGAGAAGTTTGTTATTGATTCCGAGGGAGGGAAATTAAGGTTTGCCACCAGCAGTAAACATGGACAGTAAAGACATACACATTCACAACAGAGATGGCAGTGCTGATGCCTGGACAATGTTATTGTACATACTATAACTAAACGTGTGCCAGGCAACAACACCAATGTTCAGAGATTTAGGCCGCGAGTCAATCCGTATACCGCTGTCAATAATGCACCTTATAAAGGCAATTGTAAACACTGCAGGTGTCGGATCATATGGACATTAACTTAAAATGTCAAGTGGGATATAATGAGGTTTTGGATTGAATCCCGGCCAAAATCTTGTGTGCAAAAGTTATATTTTATTCTACAGAGACACCAACACCTTCTTTTGTTTTTCTTTCACTCCTCTGCCTCTTTTTTTCCACTTCTCCAAGAGTACCAAGATGGAAATCCAATCACTTGAATAGCCAGCACATGGCTCAAGTATGAAAAACAATCAAATGTAGATGAAGCCAAGAGGACTTAAAACATGTTCACCCTTCCAACCCACCTTCGAATCAAACTCCCTGCAGAGGTCATGTCTATTCCTTGTGAAGTGAGGTATAACATCCTGATTTGGGATACTAGAAGGAAAATAATATGGTATATATGGTGCGAGAGAGCGCAAGAGAGAGGGAACGCATGCATGCAGTGCCTTCAGAAAGTATTCACACCACTTGACTTTTTCCACATTTTGTTGTGTTACAGCCTGAATTTCAAATTGACTCAATTGAGATTTCGTGTCACTGGCCTACACACAAAACCCCACAATGTCAAAGTGGAATTATGTTTTTTAGACGTATTTATAAATTAATTCAAAATGAAAAGCTAAAATGTCTTGAGTCAATAACTATTCAACCCCTTTGTTATAGCAAGCCTAAATAAGTTCAGGAGTAAACATTTGCTAATAATAAGTTGCATGGACTCACTCTGTGTTCAATAATAGTGTTTAACAAGATTTTTAAATGACTACCTCATCTCTGTACACCACACATACAGATAATTGTAAGGTCCCTCAGTCGAGCAGTGAATTTCAAACACAGATTCAACCACAAAGACCAGGGAGGTTTTCCAATGCCTCTCAAATAAGGGCACCTATGGGTAGATGGGTCAAAATAAAAAAAAGCAGACATTGAATATTCCTTTGAACATGGTGAAGTTATTCATTACACGTTGGATGGTGTATCGATAAACCCACTTACTGGAAAGATACAGGCACCCTTCCTAACTCAGTTGCCAGAGTAGAAGGAAACCTCTCAGGGTTTTCACCATGAGGCCAATGGTGACTTTAAAATAGTTAGAGTTTAATGGCTGTGAAAGGAGAAAAGTGAGGATGGATCAACCATATTGTAGTTACTCCACAATATTAACTTAAATGATAGTGAAAAGATGGAAGTCTGTACAGATTTTTTTTTATTCTCCAAAGCATGCATCCTGTTTGCAATAAGGCACTAAAGTAAAACTACAAACAATGTGGCAAAGAAATTAAGTGAAATAAAATATTTTAAAATCGCGCCAGATTTTTTTAAATCGCGCCACAGGATTCAACTGGCTGTTACGTAGGTGGGACGATTTGGGGCCACCTGCCCTAGAGAGGTTAATAAGTGACTCAACTTTTGAACGGTAGTGTACATATGAGATGAATAATGTAAGATATGTAAACATTTGCCACATCCTGACCAGTATAGAGGATTATTTGTTATTGTAGTTTGGTCTGGACATGGCAGAGGGTAGTTAGTTTATGTATTCCGGGGTTTGGGGTTTCTTTTCTATGTTTGTGTTTCTATGGGTTTTCTATCTGTTCTGTTTCTATGTTAGTTAATTGGGGTATGGACTCTCAATTGATGGCAGGTGTTTTGTAGTTGCCTTTGATTGGGAGTCCTATATATTAGGGTGTGTTTGGTCTTGTTGTTTGTGGGTAGTTGAGCTAGCACTGCGAATATTTTTGTTTGTAGTAGCCTGTTAGCCTGTCGTGAGTTTCGTGTTTATTGTTTTCCTGTGTATACTTTGCTTTAATTTATTAAAAAGATGAGTATCCACATTTCGCCTGCTGCAGTTTGGTCCATTCAACACGGCTGCAACTATGACAACATTATTAAAGTGCCATTATAAAATGACTAGTGATCCATTTATTAAAGTGGCCAATGATTCAAGTCTGTATGTAGGCAGCAGCCTCTATGTGTTAGTGATGGCTGTTTAACAGTCTGATGGCCTTGAGATAGAAGCTGTTTTTCAGTCTCTCGGTCCCATCTGTGATGCACCTGTACTGACCTCGCCTTCCGGATGTTAGCGGGGTGAACAGGCATTGGCTCGGGTGGTTGTTGTCCTTGATGATCTTTTTGGCCTCCCTGTGACATCGGGTGCTGTAGATGTCCTAGAAGGCAGGTAGTTTGCCCCTGGTGATGCATTGTGCAGACCGCACCAATCTCTGGAGAGCCTTGCGGTTGAGGGCGGTGCAGTTTGCTGTACCAGGCAATGATACAGCCTGACAGGATGCTCTCAATTGTGCATTTGGAAAAGTTTGTGAGGGTTTTAGGTAACAAGCCAAATTTATTCAGCCTCCTGAGGTTGAAGAGGCGCTGTTGCGCCTTCTTCACCACACTGTCTGTGTGGGTGGACCATTTCAGTTTGTCCGTGATGTGTACGCCAAGGAACTTAACCTCTTGGGGCTAGGTGGGACGCTAGCGTGCCACCCGTGGTGCACTCCATCAACAGCAGGTGCATTTCAAGAGCGGCAAATTTGAATCCAAATAAATGTCAAAATTCAAATTTTTCAAAAATACAACTATGTTACACCATTTGAAAGATAAACATCTCCTTAATCTAACCACGTTTCACGATTTCAAAAAGGTTTTACGGCGAAAGCATAAATTTAGAGTATGTTAGGACAGTACATTTACAAGAGTTGTGTGTAATGTTTTGTCAAGTCAAAGACAGGGTCACCAAAACCATAAAACCAGCTAAAATGATACACTAACCTTTTACAATCTCCATCAGATGACACTCCTAGGACATTATGTTAGACAATGCATGCATTTTTAGTTCTATCAAGTTGATATTTATATCCAAAAACAGCGTTTTACTATGGCATTGATGTTGAGGAAATCGTTTCCCTCCAATAACCGGCAGTCAAGTCAGCGTCACAAATTAAATAATTAAAATTAGAAAACATTGGTAAAATATTATATTGTCATTTAAAGAATTATAGATTTACATCTTTTGAACGCAATCAACTTGCCAGATTTAAAAATAACCTTACTGGGAAATCACACTTTGCAATAATCTGAGCACTGTGCCCAGAAAAATACGCGTTGCGATACAGACTAGACGTCATGTTGGGGAGATCTAAAATCGAAAATACTATGTAAATAATCCATTACCTTTGATTCTCTTCATCAGATGTCACTTCCAGGTATCACAGGTCCATAACGAATGTAGTTTTGTTCAAAAAAGCTCATCATTTATGTCCAAAAATCTCCGTCTCGTTAGCACATGATGTAAGCCAGCCGGACTTCTCGTCATGAACGAGGGGAAAAAATATATTTCCGTTCGTTCAAACATGTCAAACGTTGTATAGCATAAATCATTAGGGCCTTTTTTAACCAGAACATGAATAATATTCAAGGTGGACGAATGCATAGTCTTTTATAACGTATTGGAACGAGGGTACCCAACATGAAGTAGCGCGCCAGGTGTCTAATGGGACATCACCGTTCCATGGCTCTTGTTCGGTCAGATCTCCCTCCAGAAGACTCAAAACACTTTGTAAAGGCTGGTGACATCTAGTGGAAGCAAAAGGAAGTGCCAAAATATTCCTAAACCCCTGTGTTTTTCAATGGGATAGGTTTAAAGTCAATACAACACATCAGGTATCCACTTCCTGTCAGAAAATGTCTCAGGGTTTTGCCTGCCAAATGAGTTCTGTTATACTCACAGACACCATTCAAACAGTTTTGGAAACTTTAGAGTGTTTTCTATCCATATATAATAAGTATATGCATATTCTAGTTACTGGGTAGGATTAGTAACCAGATTAAATCGGGTACATTTTTTTTATCCAGACGTGCAAATGCTGCCCCCTAGACCCAACAGGTTAAAACTCTCCACTGCTGTCCCATTGGTGTGGATAGGTTGGTGCTCCCTCTACACGATCATCTCCTTTGTTTTGTAGACTTTGAGTGAGGTTGTTTTCCTGACACCACACTCCAAGTGCCCTCACCTCCTCCCTGTAGGCTGTCTCGTCGTTGTTGGTAATCAAGCCCACTACTGTTGTCGTCTGCAAAATTGATGATTGAGTTGGAGGTGTGCATGGTCATGCAGTGACGGGTGAACAGGAAGTACAGGACAGGGCTGAGCATGTACCCCAGTGTTGGGGATCAGCGAAGTGGAGATGTTGTTTCCTACCTTCACCACCTGGGGGCGGCCCGTCAGAAAGTCCAGGACCCAATTGTACAGGGCGGGGTTGAGACCCAGGGCCTCAAGCTTAAGCTGTTGGGGGTAGGGGGCAGTATTTACACGGCCGGATAAAAAACGTACCCAATTTAATCTGGTTATTACTACTGCCCAGAAACTAGAATATGCATATAATTATTAGCTTTGGATAGAAAACACTCCAAAGTTTCTAAAACTGTTTGAATGGTGTCTGTGAGTATAACAGAACTCATTTGGCAGGTCAAAATCTGAGAAGATTCTGTACAGGAAGTACCCTGTCTGACCATTTCTTGGCCTTCTTGATTATCTCTATCCAATACAGGGGATCTCTGCTGTTACGTGACACTTCCTACGGCTCCCATGGGCTCTCAGATGGCGGCAAAAAGCTGAATGATATCGAAGCAGCCCCTGGCTGAAAAACATTAGCGCGTTTGGATAGTGGCCAGTCACAGTACTATGAGAGTCAGGCTCGTGCACAAGGGGATCCCATGCTTTTATTTTCTCTCTCTTTTGTACATGAACACGCTTTCCCGGTCGGAATATTATCGCTTTTTTACGAGAAAAATTGCATAAAAATTGATTTTAAACAGCGGTTGACATGCTTCGAAGTACGGTAATGGAATATTTAGAAATCTTTTGTCACGAATTGCACCATGACCCTTATTTACACTTCGGATAGTGTCTTGAACGCACGAACAAAACGTCGCTATTTGGATATAACGATGGATTATTTTGGACCAAACCAACATTTGTTATTGAAGTAGCAGTCCTGGGAGTGCATTCTGACGAAGAACACCAAAGGTAATCAAACTTTTGTAATAGTAAATCTGAGTTTGGTCAGGGCTAAAGTTGGTGGGTGTCTAAATAGCTAGCCGTGATGGCTGGGCTATGTACTCAGAATATTGCAAAATGTGCTTTCACCGAAAGGCTATTTTCAAATCGGACACCTCGATTGCACAAAGGAGTTCTGTATCTATAATTCTTAAAATAATTGTTATGTTTTTTGTGAATGTTTATCGTGAGTAATTTAGTAAATTCACCGGAGGTTTGCGGGGGGTATGCTAGTTCTGAACATCACATGCTAATGTAAAAAGCTGTTTTTTGATATAAATATGAACTTGATTGAACAAAACATGCATGTATTGTATAACATAATGTCCTAGGTGTGACATCTGATGACGATCATCAAGGACAGAAGAGGAGTCAGCTATGGGAGGAGGTACTACAGTTTTATGGTGAGATTTAGCTTTTAGAGGTAAGATGTACATGTATTATACTTCAGCTGTAGAGGGCAAAGATAAGAAAAAGAGAACATTTTATAAAAAGTCTATATGGTATTTATAGACAAGTAATCTATCTTGTTTTTTCTTAGAAAAAATCAACCTCATTCAGATTAGTAATGTTATTTATTTGCTTGGACTGGTATCCTTCCCAACCAATTTTGGTAAAGAAATAAGAGTGGTTTTCGCACTAAACAGCATAGTATACATGGCATGATAATCAATTTCCCTACAAATTTCAAAGACTGTCACATCTTCTTTATTAACATTCACTGCACTGATGTTTGGGGCCTGCAAACAAATGTTTTATTCATTATCAACTCGTGGGAGTTTTGTAAACAGAATTGTTTTTCAGTATATCATTAATGAATAATCTCATTCAAAGTCACCTTAGATAAAGTTAATCGAATTATAAAAATGTTCAAGGTGAAAAAGAAACGAGAATAAAGGTATTTCTAAAGGTTTACTGTTACGTAACGATCTCTATCGTCATTATCAATTATTGTGAAATTTTATTAAACAAGTGCTGTAACGAGTGCGCTGAGAGTCGGGAAGCAAGTTCGGGGAGTGTGTGTTTTAATAAATAAACGTAACATAATACAAAACAAGAAAACACAAACAATGCACAGACATGACACTGGAACAGAAACAATAACGGCTGGGGAAGGAACCAAAGGGAGTGACATATATAGGGAAGGTAATCAGGGAGGTGATGGAGTCCATGTGAGTCTGCTGACGTGCAGGTGCGTGTAACGATGGTGACTGGTGACAGGTGTTCTCCATAACGAGCAGCCTGGTGACCTAGAGGCTGGAGAGGGAGCACACGTGACAAGTGCATTGAGATGGCCATTAACATTTGAAAGGAGTGAGGAAAGAAAAATGCGTAGGTATATGAGAGTTAACCTGACTGGGCCAGTGGGACGCTTGCGTCCCACCCTAATCAACAGCCAGTAAATGCAAAACCTCATAAATGCTATAACTTCAATTTCTCAAACATGTGACTATTTTACACCGTTTTATAGATACACCTCTCCTGAATCGAACCACGTTGTCCGATTTCAAAAAGGCTTTACAGCAAAAGCAAAACATTAGATTATGTCAGCAGAGTACCCAGCCAGAAATAATCACACAGCCATTTTCAAAGCAACTAGCATGCATCACAAATACCCAAAACACAGCTAAATGCAGCACTAACCTTTGACAACCTTCATCAGATGACACTCATGTTACACAACACATGCATTTTTTGTTCGATAAAGTTCATATTTATACACTGCTCAAAAAAATAAAGGGAACACTAAAATAACACATTCTATATCTGAATGAATGAAATAATCTTATTAAATACTTTTTCCTTTACATAGTTGAATGTGCTGACATCAAAATCACACAAAAATAATCAATGGAAATCCAATTTATCAACCCATGGAGGTCTGGATTTGGAGTCACACTCAAAATTAAAGTGGAAAACCACACTACAGGCTGATCCAACTTTGATGTAATGTCCTTAAATGTTTTTGTTGTAAACAATGTTTATGAAATAACTGCTATAATGGAAAATGATGGATCAAGGTTCTTAACAGGGCTAACATGATGGAATTGATAAATACAATAAAAAATGAATAAAAAGATTGCAAAAGTATTATTTGTGTCATTTTAGTGTCATCTACCATAATACATTACGTGAGGAATATCTGGGAAGATATTCAATAATAATAATATCTTCTACTTCCCTTGGTTAAGTCTTAGTTGAAACATTGGTAGTCTTCTATGTTTATATTTCAATACATGTATGTAAAGCAGCTAAAAAAAGCCTATTTTTGCATGTGTTCCCATGCTCGCAACTAATAAGCTGTTCAGTTCCATCATAAATCTGTGAACTATTTTTTATTTTATTAGGATCCCCATTAGCTGTTGAGAAAGCAGCAGCTACTCTTCCTGGAGTCGACACAAAACATGAAACATTAAATAATACAGAACATTAACAGACAGAAATAAATACATTTTAAACATCACACATAGCCTACATGTCAGTACATACACACAAAATATCTAGGTCAAATAGGAAAGAGGCGTTGTGCCGTGAGATGTTGCTTTATCTGTTTTTTTTAACCAGGTTTGCTGTTCAATTGAGCAATCGGAGATGGAAGGGAGTTCCATGCAATCATGGCTCTATATAATTATGTATGTTTTCTTGAATTTGTTCTGGATTTGGGGACTGTGAAAAGACCCTTGGTGGCATGTCTGGTGGGGTAAGTGAGTGTGTCAGAGCTGTGTGTATATTGACTATGCAAACAATTTGGAATTTTCAACACCCTAAAAAGAAGTGATGCAGTCAGTTTCTCCCCTACTTCTAACCAAGAGAGACTGGCATGCATAGTATTGATATTAGCCATCTGATTACAGTGAAGTGCAAGACGTGCCACTCTGATCTGGGCCAGCTGCAGTTTTTTAGGTCATTCTTGCAGCAAATGACCATATGACAGGTCAATAATCAATATAATATAAAACTAGAGCCTGCAGGACTTGCATTGTGGAGTGTGGTGTCAAAAGAGCAGTGCATCTCTTTATCACAAACAGACCTCTCCCCAACTTTACAGCCATTGAATCAATATGTTTTGACCATGACCGTTTATAATCCAAGGTAACACCAAGTAATTTAGTCTCCTCAACTTGCTCAACAGCCACATTATTCATTATCAGATTCAGCTGAGGTCTAGAATTTATGGAATGATTTGTACTAAATACAGTGTTCTTTGTTCTACAGATGTTTAGGACTAGTTTATTACTGGCCACCTATTCTAAAACTGATTGCAGCTCTTTGTTCAGGGTTCCATTGATTTCACTAACTCTGGTTGCTGACACATATAGGGTTGAATCATCAGCAAATATAGACACACTGGCTTTGTAAAAATAGAAAAGAGTAGGGGACCAAGAGAGCTGCCCTGCAGTACACCATGTTTTACATGTTTAATATTAGAGAATCTTCCATTAAAGAAAACCCTCTGTGTTCTTGTAGATAGATAGCTCTGAATCCACCATACAAAATGCCAACAATAGGCTATGGTCAATAATATCAAACGCTGCACTGAAATATAACAGTACAGTTCCCACAATCTTCTTATTATCAGTTTATTTGAACCAATCATCAGTCATTTGTGTCAGTGCAGTACATGTTGAGTGCCATTCTCTATAAGCATGCTGAAAGTCTGTTGTTAATTTCTTTACAGAGAAATACCATTGTATATTGCTCAAACACAATTTTTTGTGGGAATAACTTTGGCTTCCCTCCAGGTCTGAGGACAATGTTTTTTTCTCCAGACTCAGATAAAAAATATGGCAAATATGAGTGCCAATATAGTCCGCTACAATCCTCAGTAGATTTCCATCTAAGCTGTCAACACCAGGTGGTTTATCATTATTGATGGACAACAATTTATTTTCCAAACTATAAATATTTCAGGGAGTGATATTGGTGTTTAGTTCCCCCCGTTCTTGAATACTGTATGCATAATCTCATATTACATAATTACTCTCTCTTTCTCATTGGGCAATATGATACTTTCAAAATGCTCTCTGCAAGAAATTGCAGCAAAGTACTTTTAAATTGCAAAGTTGCAATTGCACAAGAGAAGGATAGAAGGTAATCACATTAAACTTGAATCCATGGAATTACCAGAAAGCATTTTGAAAAGTGAGAAAATCTGGAAAAAGCTAGGTGTTCTCAAAAAGGCAATGTTATATTTTGGGTTATGGCCTTCAAACAAAAGTCAATATGGTAACGTAATAGTGTAATTTGGAATTCAATCAATGACCTTCAGCAACTTTCTATCAGCAGTTAGATTGAAATGCCTAACAATTGTAACAGTTCATGCATATACCTGTATATAGCTGAGAATCACACTGGTACTCACTGACACAGTTACCAGCCCTTTCAAGCTTAACATCCTTATCATTTATCGCCCTCCAGGTTCCCTTGGAGAGTTCATCAATGAGCTTGACGCCTTGATAAGTTCCTTTCCCGAGGATGGCTCACCTCTCACAGTTCTGGGTGACTTTAACCTCCCCACGTCTACCTTTGACTCATTCCTCTCTGCCTCCTTCTTTCCACTCCTCTCCTCTTTTGACCTCACCCTCTCACCTTCCCCCCCTACTCACAAGGCAGGCAATACGCTTGACCTCATCTTTACTAGATGCTGTTCTTCCACTAATCTCATTGCAACTCCCCTCCAAATCTCTGACCACTACCTTGTATCCTTTTCCCTCTTGCTCTCATCCAACACTTCTCACTCTGCCCCTACTCGGATGGTATTGCGCCGTCCCAACCTTCGCTCTCTCTCTCCCGCTACTCTCTCCTCTTCCATCCTATCATCTCTTCCTTCTGCTCAAACCTTCTCCAACCTATCTCCTTATTCTGCCTCCTCAACCCTCCTCTCCTCCCTTTCTGCATCCTTTGATTTTCTCTGTCCCCTATCCTCCAGGCCGGCTCAGTCCTCCCCTCCAGCTCCATGGCTCGACGACTCACTACGAGCTCACAGAACAGGGCTCCGGGCAGCCGAGCGGAAATGGAGGAAAACTCGCCTCCCTGTGGACCTGGCATCCTTTCACTCCCTCCTCTCTACATTCTCCTCTTCTGTCTCTGCTGCTAAAGCCACTTTCTACCACTCTAAATTCCAAGCATCTGCCTCTAACCCTAGGAAGCTCTTTGCTACCTTCTCCTCCCTCCTGAATCCTCCTCCCCCTCCCCCCCCCCCCCCCCCCTCCCTCTCTGCGGATGACTTCGTCAACCATTTTGAAAAGAAGGTTGACGATATCCGATCCTCGTTTGCTAAGTCAAACGACACCGCTGGTCCTGCTCACACTGCTCTACCCTGTGCTTTGACCTCTTTCTCCCCTCTCTCTCCAGATGAAATCTCGCGTCTTGTGACGGCCGGCCGCCCAACAACCTGCCCACTTGACCCTATCCCCTCCTCTCTTCTCCAGACCATTTCCGGAGACCTTCTCCCCTTCCTCACCTCGCTCATCAACTCATCCTTGACCGCTGGCTACGTCCCTTCCGTCTTCAAGAGAGCGAGAGTTGCACCCCTTCTGAAAAAACCTACACTCGATCCCTCCGATGTCAAGAACTACAGACCAGTATCCCTTCTTTCTTTTCTCTCCAAAACTCTTGAACGTGCCGTCCTTGGCCAGCTCTCCTGCTATCTCTCTCAGAATGACCTTCTTGATCCTAATCAGTCAGGTTTCAAGACTGGGCATTCAACTGAGACTGCTCTTCTCTGTGTCACGGAGGCTCTCCGCACTGCTAAAGCTAACTCTCTCTCCTCTGCTCTCATCCTTCTAGACCTATCTGCTGCCTTTGATACTGTGAACCATCAGATCCTCCTCTCCACCCTCTCCGAGTTGGGCATCTCCGGCGCGGCCCATGCTTGGATTGCGTCCTACCTGACAGGTCGCTCCTACCAGGTGGCGTGGCGAGAATCTGTCTCCGCACCATGCGCTCTCACCACTGGTGTCCCCCAGGGCTTTGTTCTAGGCCCTCTCCTATTCTCGCTATACACCAAGTCACTTGGCTCTGTCATATCCTCACATGGTCTCTCCTATCATTGCTATGCAGACGACACACAATTACTCTTCTCCTTTCCCCCTTCTGATAACCAGGCGGCGAATCGCATCTCTGCATGTCTGTCAGACATATCAGTGTGGATGACGGATCACCAGCTCAAGCTGAACCTCGGCAAGACGGAGCTGTTCTTCCTCCCGGGGAAGGACTGCCCGTTCCATGATCTCGCCATCACGGTTGACAACTCCCTTGTGTCCTCCTCCCAGAGTGCTAAGAACCTTGGCGTGATCCTGGACAACACCCTGTCGTTCTCCACTAACATCAAGGCGGTGACCCGATCCTGTAGGTTCATGCTCTACAACATTCGCAGAGTACGACCCTGCCTCACACAGGAAGCGGCGCAGGTCCTAATCCAGGCACTTGTCCTCTCCCGTCTGGATTACTGCAACTCGCTGTTGGCTGGGCTCCCTGCCTGTGCCATTAAACCCCTACAACTCATCCAGAACGCCGCAGCCCGTCTGGTGTTCAACCTTCCCAAGTTCTCTCACGTCACCCCGCTCCTCCGCTCTCTCCACTGGCTTCCAGTTGAAGCTCGCATCCGCTACAAGACCATGGTGATTGCCTACGGAGCTGTGAAGGGAACGGCACCTCCATACCTTCAGGCTCTGATCAGGCCCTACACACAAACAAGGGCACTGCGTTCATCCACCTGCTGGCGTTCATCCACCTGCTGGCCCCCCTACCTCTGAGGAAGCACAGTTCCCGCTCAGCCCAGTCAAAACTGTTCGCTGCTCTGGCACCCCAATGGTGGAACAAGCTCCCTCACGACGCCAGGACAGCGGAGTCAATCACCACCTTCCGGAGACACCTGAAACCCCACCTCTTTAAGGAATACCTAGGATAGGATAAAGTAATCCTTCTAACCCCCCCCCCCCCCCCCTTAACCTGTTAGGGCTAGGGGGCAGCATTTGCACGTCTGGATAAAAAAAATGTACCCGATTTAATCTGGTTATTAATCCTACCCAGTAACTAGAATATGCATATACTTATTATATATGGATAGAAAACACTCTAAAGTTTCTAAAACTGTTTGAATGGTGTCTGTGAGTATAACAGAACTCATTTGGCAGGCAAAACCCTGAGACATTTTCTGACAGGAAGTGGATACCTGATGTGTTGTATTGACTTTAAACCTATCCCATTGAAAAACACAGGGGCTGAGGAATATTTTGGCACTTCCTATTGCTTCCACTAGATGTCACCAGCCTTTACAAAGTGTTTTGAGTCTTCTGGAGGGAGATCTGACCGAACAAGAGCCATGGAACGATGATGTCCCATTAGACACCTGGCGCGCGAGTTCAGGTTAACCTCTATGGGCTAGGTGGGACGCAAGCGTCCCACCCGTGGTGCACTCCATCAACAGCAGGTGCATTTCAAGAGCGGCAAATTTGAATCCAAATAAATGTCAAAATTCAAATTTTTCAAACATACAACTATTTTACACCCTTTGAAAGATAAACATCTCCTTAATCTAACCACGTTTTACGATTTCAAAAAGGTTTTACGGCGAAAGCATAAATTTAGAGTATGTTAGGACAGTACATTTACAAGTGTTGTGTGTAATGTTTTGTCAATTCAAAGACAGGGTCACCAAAACCATAAAACCAGCTAAAATGATGCACTAACCTTTTACAATCTCCATCAGATGACACTCCTAGGACATTATGTTAGACAATGCATGCATTTTTAGTTCTATCAAGTTCATATTTATATCCAAAAACAGCGTTTTACTATGGCATTGATGTTGAGGAAATCGTTTCCCTCCAATAACCGGCAGTCAAGTCAGCACCACAAATTAAATAATTAAAATTAGAAAACATTGGTAAAATATTATATTGTCATTTAAAGAATTATAGATTTACATCTCTTGAACGCAATCAACTTGCCAGATTTAAAAATAACCTTACTGGGAAATCACACTTTGCAATAATCTGAGCACTGCGCCCAGAAAAATACGCGTTGCGATACAGACTAGCCGTCATGTTGGGGAGATCTAAAATCGAAAATACTATGTAAATAATCCATTACCTTTGATTCTCTTCATCAGATGTCACTTCCAGGTATCACAGGTCCATAACGAATGTAGTTTTGTTCAAAAAAGCTCATCATTTATGTCCAAAAATCTCCGTCTTGTTAGCACATGATCTAAGCCCGCCGGACTTCACTTCATGAACGAGGGGAAAAAATATATTTACGTTCGTTCAAACATGTCAAACGTTGTATAGCATAAATCATTAGGGCCTTTTTTAACCAGAACATGAATAATATTCAAGGTGGACGAATGCATTCTCTTTTATAACGTATTGGAACGAGGGTACCCAACATGAACTCGCGCGCCAGGTGTCTAATGGGCCATCATCGTTCCATGGCTCTTGTTCGGTCAGATCTCCCTCCAGAAGACTCAAAACACTTTGTAAAGGCTGGTGACATCTAGTGGAAGCAATAGGAAGTGCCAAAATATTCCTCAGCCCCTGTGTTTTTCAATGGCATAGGTTTAAAGGTAATACAACACATCAGGTATCCACTTCCTGTCAGAAAATGTCTCAGGGTTTTGCCTGCCAAATGAGTTCTGTTATACTCACAGACACCATTCAAACAGTTTTAGAAACTTTAGAGTGTTTTCTATCCATATATAATAAGTATATGCATATTCTAGCTACTGGGTAGGATTAGTAACCAGATTAAATCGGGTACATTTTTTTTATCCAGCCGTGCAAATACTGCCCCCTAGCCCTAACAGGTTAAAAGATTTAGATGCACTATTATAAAGTGGTTGTTCCACTGGATATCATAAGGTGAATGCACCAATTTGTAAGTCGCTCTGGATAAGAGCGTCTGCTAAATGACTTAAATGTAAATGTAAATGTAAATGTACTCCCTACAATATCTAACTAAGAGAGACAATGAAAGTATCTTGGGTTGGGAGAATAGATAAAGTGATTTCTATTAAGTATGAATTAAATATGACTGAGATGTCGATGAGGATTTTGAGGAGTTAGGGAATTGTTTGAGAGATTTGTGGTCTTTGAGGAGCCTTATGTCATATGACAGCTTGGTCTTATGTCACTGTAGGAGATGTATTTTCTCATGCTGTTCATTGGCAGCCTATAATACTGCATGTCTCCCTCCTTAATTTTCTCACTCTGTCTACCTCATCACTTTCTTCTTACCGTCTTACCTCTGAGTCACTCCTGTTATTACATTTCTCTCCCCTTGTCTCTATCTTCATGTCTTTCTGTGTTCACCTCAATTTTGTTCTCTCTCTCTCTCTCTCTCTCTCTCTCTCTCTCTCTCTCTCTCTCTCTCTCTCTCTCTCTCTCTCTCTCTCTCTTAGTATCTGTCCCAACTCCCCACCCCTTCCCTCACTCCAATTGTCTGTGTCTGTTGTCACCCTTTCTCTCTCTTCTCCATCTCTCTTTCCCTGGGACATATTGTTTTAAGTGAGTGTCTGGGTTGAATTGCATGGTTTTCATCCTCTTCTAATGAGTAAGATGCCCCCCTGGAATCACACGCGGTACCAACTCTGCATCATGAATCGTACCCTATTCCCTATGTAGTGGACTACTTTTGACCATGGGCCCTGGTCAATAATAGTGCACTACATAGGGAATAGTGTGATATTTGGGATGTAGCACTAGAATCACTCCTATACCTGACTCAGTTCCTCCCCAGCTGTGTAGACACTGCAAAACAGCCGGGAACCCCACATAGACGAGGAGTCACACTGAGAAGGAGCCCAAGGCAACTTACAAACACACAGAGATGAATGGACACACAGATGAACGCAAACACACACCAGAGGAAGACAATGGGCTTTTGTTGTTGCTTTTCTGATTGGGACATAACATGTTTCATTTCCTCCCTTAGCGTCCAAAGCCCCTTGTGAGACACCTCACCCCATTGGCTCTTTGGGACATTTGTCCCAAATGCTTCCTTGTAACAACAGCAGGTGAAATTGTGTTCCAAAAACAAACCACCAAGGACACCGATATGTGATGATATTCGATTTTCACTTGATATTACAGCCCAAAACTTCATAATAAAATGAATATGGGTATGCTGGACCCATAATATAAAAAGAGAGCTTGTGAATTGAAAATGGAGTGTTTACAATGTTATGTGGCTTCATGTTACTGTGCTATGATTCATTTTCATTTTGTGTGTTTTACATGGGGACTCGGGTCCGGTGGGCAGTGTAAGACACATCCATGCCATAAAACATCTGAGTGGCAGATTTACGGTGCAGCTGTATGGGCTCTTTATTAGTGGGCAGCTTTCAGCGGGCTTGCCTCCATTGCTATTACAACCTCGCTTTTCTGCCTCCTCTTTGGGTTCCGCCCAAACATTGACCGGTCACTTTGGGACATGTAAACCAGGCTCTGACCTAACAGAGTGAATGTAGAGCTCGGCTCATAATAATGCCTGGAATGAAGTAAATGGATTGGTATCAAACACATGGAAAACATTCCATTAATTCCAGCCATTACTATGAGCTCATCCACCCAAATTAAGGAACCACCTGTGGAATGGACAGTATAACATAATGTCTGTACTATTCTGCAAACAGGCCAACACTTGATAATTATTCCCATGGCTTCCAGGAAATGAGACCATAATAACATATGTCAGAGTTATAATTACAAAAGTCATCATACACTCACAGGCTAGTTTGTTAAGTAGTACTGGGCCGGACCCCTTTGCTTCCAGAACAGTCCCTTGACTTTTTGGCCCTGAACAAGACATGGATCAACCCAGAGAACACTGCTACTCCAGCTTCTCTTTCTTCATCTGACTAAGTTTTCTCTCACATTCCGTGAGCATCATGGTGGTGGTACAGGTCTACTCATTTCTCCTAAGTGGAGATTTTCTCTTTTCTCCCTCTCTCACCTGTCCATCTCCTCATTTGAATTCCAAGCTGTCACTGTCACTTGTCCACTCAAGTTTAACATTATTGTCATCCGTCACCCACCAGGTGCCCTTAGAGAGTTCCTCAATAAGCTTGACACCTTGATAAGCTCATTTCCTGATGATGGCTCACTGCTCTTCGTACTTGGCGACTTCAACCTCCCAATGTCTGCCTTCGATTCATTTCTTTTCAACTTTCTCTTTTCCCTCCTTGCCTCTTTTGACCTCACCCTTTCCCAAGCCCTTCCAACTCACAAGGCAGGCAATACGCTTGACCTCATCTTTACTAGAGGCTGCTCGCCTACTAATCTCGCTGCAACCCACTTCCAGGTCTCTGATCAATACTTTACGTTTCCTTTTCTGTCTCCCTTTCCTCCAATCCTATCCACTCAGCCCCTACCAAGATGGTCATGCGGCATTACAATCTTCTCTCTCTCTCTCTCTCTCTCTCTCTCTCTCTCTCTCTCTCTCTCTCTCTCTTTCTCTCTCTCCCACTACTCTCTCCTCTTCTACCCTATCATATCTCCCTCCTGCTAGATTATTCACCCTCCTGTCTCCTGATTCTGCCTCTTCGATCATACTGTCCTCCCTTTCCGCATGGTATGACACGCACTGTACCTTTCCTCCTGGCCGGCTCAGCCCGCTCCTCCTGCTCCATGGCTGAGTGACTCATTGTCAGCTTACAGAACAGGGCTGTGGGCAGCTGAGCAAAAAATGTAAAAAAAACTAAACTTCCGGAGGACCCATCATCATCTAACTCCCTCCTCTCTACCTTCTCTTTCTCTGTGTCCACTGCTAAAGCCACTTTCTACCGCTCTAAATTTCAATCTTCTGCCTCTAATCCAAGGAAAGTATTTTCCACTTTCTCCTGCCTCATTAATCCTCCCTCCTCCCTCTCTGCGAAAACTTTGTCAATCACTTTGAAAAGAGGTTTGACGACATCTGCTACTCATTCACTCAGTGTATTGAGTACACTGGTCTCACTCACACAAAACTACCCTATGCCTTAACCACATTCTCCCCTCTCTCTCCAGATGACATCCTGCGACTAGTAAGGTCTGGCCGCCCGACAACCTGTCCGCTCGACCCCTCCTCCCTTCTCCAGACCATCTCTGGAGACCTTCCTTACTTCTCTCATCAACTCATCCCTGTGTCTGGCTGTCTCCCCTCTGACTTCAAAATGGCCCAAGTCGCTCCACTCCTCAAGAAACCAACACTCGAATCAACTGATACCAAAAACTATGGATCTGTATCCCTTCTTTCTTTATTTCCAAAACACTTGAGAGGGCTGTCTCTGATTAACTTTGTTATCTCTCTTAGAATGATCTTCTTCACCCTAAGCAGTCAGGCTTCAAGACGGGTCACTCAACCGAGACTGCTCTTCTCTGTGTCATGGAGGTTCTCCGCACTGCCAAAGCTGACTTTCTCTCTGTTCTCATCCTCCTAGATCTATTCGCTGCCTTCGACACAGTGAAGCATCTGATCTCCACCTTCTCAGGTCTGGGCATCTCAGGCTCTGCACTCTTGGATTGTATCCTACCTGGCAGGACGCTCCTACCAGGTGACGTGTAGAGGATCTGTGTCTGCACCACGTACTCTCACTACTGGTGTCCCCCAAGGCTCGGTTCAAGGCACTCTCCTCTCCTCTTCTCTCTATAGACCAAGTCACTCAGCTCCATCATATCCTCTCATATTATTGCTATGCGGATGACACTCAGCTACTTTTCTCCTTCCCCCTTCTGACACCCAGGTGGTGACATGCATCTCTGCGTGCCTGGCAGATATCTCAACTTGGATGTCGGCCCACCACCTCAAGCTCAACAAGATGGAGCTGCTCTTCCTCCCAGAAAAGGCCTGCCCGCTAAAAGACTTCTCCATCACGGTTGACAACTCCACAGTGTCGCCCTCTCAGAGTGCAAAGAGTCTTGGCGTGACCCTGGACAACACCCTGTATTTCCCTGCAAACATCAAAGCAGTGACTCGCTCCTGCAGGTTCATCTTCCACAACATCCATAGAGTATGACCCTACCTCACACAGGAAGTGTCACAGGTCCTAATCCAGGCTCTTGTCCTCTCTTGTCTGGACTACTGCAACTCGCTGTTGGCTTGGCTCTGCCTGCCTGCCTGATTTTCAACCTTCCCAAGTTATCTCATGTCACCCTGCCCCTCCGCACACTCCACTGACCTCCAGTCGAAGCTCGCATCCACTACAAGACCATGGTGCTTTCCAGCAAGAGGAACTGCAAAAGGAACTGCCCATCCCTACCATCAGGCTATGCTCAAACACTACACCCCAACCTGAGCACTCCGCCACCTTAGGTCTATTGGCCCTAACACCTCCTGCTTAACCCAGTCAAAGCTCTTCTCTGTCCTGGTACCCCAATGGTTGAACCTGCTTCCCCCTGAAGCTAGGACAGCAGAGTCCCTGCCCATCATCCAAAAACAGTATTTTAAATAACCCTCCTCTTCACCTCGACCCGCCCTTCTAGCTCTGACTCTACTGATAGCTACAGTGGGGGGAAAAAGTATTTGATAAAAAAAGTATTTTGTACGTTTGCCCACTGACAAAGAAAGGATCAGTCTATAATTTTAACCTCTTATGGCTAGGGGGCAGTATTTTCACGGCTGGATAAAAAACGTACCCGATTTAATCTGGTTACTAATCCTACCCAGTAACTAGAATATGCATATACTTATTATATATGGATAGAAAACACCCTAAAGTTTCTAAAACTGTTTGAATGGTGTCTGTGAGTATAACAGAACTGAAATGGCAGGTCAAAACCTGAGAGATTCCTTTACAGGAAGTGGCCTGTCTGACCATTTCTGGAACTTCTTTGCCATCTCTATCTTTTACAAAGGATCTCTGCTCTAACGTGACACTTCCTACGTCGTCCATAGGCGCTCAGAGCCCGGGAAAAACCTGAATGTCGTCATCCCAGCCCCAGGCTGAAACACATTATCGCCTTTCTCAAGTGGCCGATCAAGGGACTGTTGGCTTAGGCGCGTGACCTGGCTGCCCCCGTCTTTGTGATTTTTTCCTCTGTTTGCCGAAAAGGAGATTCCCGGTCGGAATATTATCGCTTTTCTACGAGAAAAATGGCATAAAAATTGATTTTAAACAGCGGTTGACATGCTTCGAAGTACGGTAATGGAATATTTACAATTTTTTTGTCACGAATTGCGCCATGCGCACGACCCTTCTTTACCATTCGGATAGTGTCTGGGACGCACGAACAAAACGTCGCTATTCGGATATAACGATGGATTATTTTGGACCAGCCCAACATTTGTTATTGAAGGGGCAGTCCTGGGAGTGCATTCTGACGAAGACAACAAAAGGTAATCAAACTTTTATAATAGTAAATCTGATATTGGTGAATGCTAAACTTGCCGGGTGTCTAAATAGCTAGCCCGTGATGGCTGGGCTATGTACTTAGAATATTGCAAAATGTGCTTCCACCAAAAAGCTATTTTAAAATCGGACATATCGAGTGCATAGAGGAGTTCTGTATCTATAATTCTTTAAATAATTGTTATGCTTTTTGTGAACGTTTATCGTGAGTAATTTAGTAAATTGTTAGCAAATTCCTCCGGAAGTTTGCGGGGGGTATGCTAGTTCTGAACGTCACATGCTAATGTAAAAAGCAGTTTTTTGATATAAATATGAACTTGATTGAACAAAACATGCATGTATTGTATAACATAATGTCCTAGGTGTGTCATCTGATGAAGATCATCAAAGGTTAGTGCTGCATTTAGCTGTCTTCTGGGTTTTTGTAACATTATATGCTAGCTTGAAAAATGGGTGTCTGATTATTTCTGGCTTGGTACTCTGCTGACATAATCTAATGTTTTGCTTTCGCTGTAAAGCCTTTTTGAAATCGGACAGTGTGGTTAGATAAAGGAGAGTCTTGTCTTTAAAATGCTGTGAAATAGTCATATGGTTGAAAAATTGAAGTTTTTGTATTTTTGAGGAATTTGTAATTCGCGCCACGCCTATCATTGGATATTGGAGCAGGTGTTCCGCTAGCGGAACGTCTAGATGTAAGAGGTTTTAATGGTAGGTTTATTTGAACAATGAGAGACAGAAAATCAACAAAAATATCCAGAAAAACGCATGTCAGAAATGTTATAAATATATTTGCATTTTAATGAGGGAAATAAGTATTTGACCCCCTCTCAATCAGAAAGATTTCTGGCTCCCAGGTGTCTTTTATACAGGTAACAAGCTGAGATTAGGAACACACTCTTAATTAACCTGTTGGGGATACAATCCCGTCATTTTATGACATTATTGATATGCGTTTTTCAGAATTTTTTTGTTGTTATTCTGTCTCTCACTGTTCTAATAAACCAACTATTAAAATTATGGACTGATCATTTCTTTGTAAGTGGGCAAACGTACAAAATCAGCAGGGGATCAAATACTTTTTTCCCCCACTGTACTTTATTGAGGAAAAATGTACTTTCTATGCCTATGATATGTGGTTGTCTCACCGAGCTATCTTAAGACGAATGCACTAACTGTAAGTTGCTCTGTAGAAAACATCTGCTAAATGTAAAAAGAAACCTGCCTAAATTCTTTGGGCATGGATTCTACAACATATCAGAAATGTTTCTTGCTCAATTGGTATGAAAGGACCTAACGTGTGCCAGTACACCACCGCCACTAGCCTGTACAGTTGACACCAGGCAGAATGGCTCCATTCACTCATGCTGCTTACGCCGAATTATGACTTTGTCATCAGCATGACACAACAGCAATCATCGGACCATGCATTGTTTTTCCACTCCTCAATTGTCCAGTGTTGTTGATCGCGTGCCCACTGGAGCTAGTTATTCTTGTTTTTAGCTGATAGGAATGGAACCCAGTGTGGTCGTCTGATGCAATAGCTCATCCGTGACCAGGATCGACGAGTAGTGCATTCCGAGATGCCTTTCAGCACACCACTGTTGTACTGCGCTGTGTTATTTGTCACTTCGTGACCCACCTGTTAGTTTGCACGATTCATGCCATTTTCATCCAACCTCTCTCATCAATGAGCTGTTTTCGCTGACAGGACTGCCGCTGACTGGATGTTTATTGTTTGTCGCACCATTCTCAGTCAATCATACACATTGTTGAGCATGAAAAGTCCAGGAGGGCTGCCATTTCTGAGATACTGGATCCGGCACGCTTTGCACCAATGATCATACCACGCATCACTCGTTTTGCCCATTCTAATGTTCAATCAAACTGTAACTGAATGCCTCGATGCCTGTCTGCCTGCTTTATATAGAAAGCCACAGCCACTTGACTCACTGTGTGTAGGAGCGATCCATTTTCATGAACGGGGTGGTGTACCTAATAAACTGGCCAGTGAGTGCATGTCGCCCATATGTCACTTAAATCATTACCTACCATTACCTACCTCAACCAAGAGAGTGCATTTTACCAACATAAACCTATCGACATAGGCCACTGAGTGGGAAACGTGTGTCTGTCAGGTGTCATTAGGAGACAGAGATGCATTAAGAGGCCTGGCAGGGAACAAGTAATGGGGTTCTCCTCTAATTTCTAACAGGGATAGAGTCAATACCGAGAGCAAATTGGAAATGGTGTCTAAATAGAGTGGAGGCACAGCTGATTGCACTGAGGAGGGGAGAGAGAGATATACATTTGAGATAAATTTCTTAACAGCAGGAGACAAAGTGCAGCACTGCACAAAGACTGACTTCATTTGTTAGTCTGTTATTATTTATAATTTGAGTGACTATGCCAAAGAATAATTAATATGATCCATTGTGTTGCCTTTATTTCACAATTCAGAAATCTTCAATGACATCCACGTACACATTGTTAAAAAGACACCCAATCATCCTTCTGATCAATGGTTAAAACTGCACAATGAGGCAAAGATTTCAGTTTGTTTCTTACTTTCACTGGTTTAAAGGTGCACTATGCCGAAATTGCTCCGCCATTTACTGGTTGCTGAAATTCTAATAGTTAACCGAATATCATTTTATGTGACAAAACAAGCAAATATAGTGTAGAGAATCATTGTACCATCGAAGCTAATGTGAAATATATTTTCCATAATCAAAAATATTGTATTTTCAGCTGTTTGAAGATGGTGTACAAACCCGACAGTAAAAGATGTAAAAACGAACCCTTGCCTGTTTTATGGACTCCGTACCCGCCTGCCTGATCATTCTGTCTGCCCTGACCTCGAGCTTGCCTGCCACTCTGTACCTCCTGGACTCTGAACTGGTTTGCCTGAACTTTTGCCTGTCCACGACCATTCTCTTGCCTACCCTTTTTGGATTGTTTAATAAATATCAAGATTCAAACCATCTGCCTCCCTTGTCTGCATCTGGGTCTCGCCTTGTGCCCTTATACTCTCTCTGTCCTTCTCGTGGTCCGAATCACACATAGGATTATTGATAAGGAGGAGTTGGGATGGCGAGAAAGACAGAGAGAAAGAAAGAGAGAGAGAAAGACAGACACAATGTTGAAAGTCCAGTTGGGATTTAAAACATCTCAGCAGAGATTGAATTCAGAGCTCACAATCACCACAAGCTTTGTGTGAAGCAAATCAGCAGTGTTTTTCTAGGGCGTTTTAATGTCCTCTCAGAGCCTGGCTGGAGTGATTGGAGTGAGTTGGGAATGACCTGCCAGCTAGGCAACAGTAGCCAGGGAGAATTTGGAGCATAGCAGACCATCATCGGAGGGGAAAATGTGTTGCGTGGACGATGCACAAGTCCTACTGTACATCTAATGCTTTATTGAACACTGTTTCTAATGTATGTTAAAATTCGATAAAACATTGTTTAACTGACTCATTCCTAACGTTGAGGGCTTTAATGAGGAAAATTGTAATTTTTGTTTAATTCTTGAATTGACTGAGTTGAAATCGAATTGACCCCAAACCTGGTCAGTCACTGAACAATTCAACAATGGACCATCTATTGTTGTCAAATTGAGTGGGGCCAGCAAATCTCTTGTCAATTTGACAACAATAGCCGGTCCGTTGTTGCATTGTTACATGTAGTGCCTTTTAATCCTATCCAAATCCTTAATTCTAATCTTAACCACTCAAAAGTAATGTCGGTTTCAAATGTCGGCAAAACACTCTGCAATTAAAACAAGACACTCCTTCATTAAAAGGGCACACTCCGTAATCTCTCTTCCCTGGTAAATGTCTCGATTGGCCTTGGAGGTTACGTTGGTAATTCCACAGTAGGTGGAGGTGGCAAAGCCACTGTCAACAACTCTAAAAACTCTTCAACAGTGGAAGCACACAATCAGTGATGGAGTGGTTTACCCACATTTTGTGAGAAAATGCAGTGAAAGTATAGGGAGTACTACTTTACTCACTGCGATCAGCGTTTACCCACCTATTGTTTTTCCCACCACATCACTGCTCCCAACCAAACCGGAGTCAGTAATGCGTAAAGTCTTTCATTGGGTTTTGTATTGGTGATTGAATTGCCCCTGAGATAGGCTGTGGTAGTTAACCAAGTAAACAAAATAAACAAATCACCCTCTTTCTTTGGAGTTGATCTTCCAAGAAACTCAAGGTCGGTCTAGATTACAAGCCATCTGCTGAAAAGACCAAACAAGTTGTTGCTAGGTGAAAGCTGCTGCTGGATGTCGCTGTCGCTAAGGTTCAGCAAACTAGCTAGATCATGAATAGAGTGCCTTTTATGTCCTTGTGACATTATGTGTGTACGTGTTGATATAACACTACATGTAACAGTTGGAGCAAATTCAGTACATCTATGCTCTAACGTAACTAAATCATGTAAAAAATTGCCAATAGTAGTGGGTTTTCATTAAAATAAATGTGTTAGTTTTTCTCAGAAAATCACCAGTATGGCATGTCCCACCTCATATGTCTGACTTCTAGGAATATTTTGACCCAATTAACCCCAAAATGCCCCCAAGTTTTCAACGTCATTATAAAGCCCTTTATTGTGTTGCTTTGACAAAGTTATTTCTGACGATATAAACTCAGCTAAAAAAGAAACAGGCCGAGGGACACATTTGAGGTGACAGACAGAGACACATGCAGACAATGACATTCAGTACCACCTTGCACACTCTTGCCTGCATCTAGCTAATATAAACTCAGTAAAAAAAAACGTCCCTTTTTCTGGACCCTGTCTTTCAAAGATAATTCCTAAAAATCAAAATAACTTCACAGATCTTCATTGCAAAGGGTTTAAACACTGTTTCCCATGCCTGTTCAATGAACCATAAACAATTAATGAACATGCACTTGTGGAACTGTCGTTAAGACACTAACAGCTTACAGACGGTAGGCAATTAAGGTGACAGTTATGGACACTAAAGAGGCCTTTCTACTGACTCTGAAAAACACCAAAAGAAAGATGCCCAGGTCCCTGCTCATCTGTGTGATCGTGCCTTAGGCATGCTGCAAGGAGGCATGAGGACTGCAGATGTGGCCAGGGCAGTAAGTTGCAATTTCCGTACTGTGAGACGCCTAAGACAGTGCTACAGGTGCGTTAGGGCGGACAGCTGAACGTCCTCGCAGTGGCAGACCACGTGTAACAACACCTGTACTGTCACGCTCGAGATAATGGACGGACCAAAGCACAGCGTGATTTGAGTTCCACATCTTTTTATTAAGTGGAAACTTTTCAACAAAACAATAAACAAGCAACGAAACATTACTTATGTGGTGCAACAAGCACAAACACAAACAATATCTCACAAATGCAGGTGGGAACAGGGACACCTTAAGTATGATCCCCAATTAGAGACAATGATAATCAGCTGGCTCTAATTGGGAACCATACTCAAACCCAAATGTAGAAATATATCGACTAGAACACCCCCTAGTCACGCCCTGATCTACAACACCATAGAGAACCAAGGGCTCTCCATGGTCAGGGTGTGACAGTACCCCCCCCAAAGGTGCGGACTCCGGCCGCAAAACCTGAAACCAAATGGGGAGGGTAGTGGGGGTGACTAGTGTCGGTGGCGGCTCCGGTGCAGGTCGTAGCCCCCACCCAGACCCCAGATCCGGCCATGGCGACGGGCTGAACGCCGTGCCTGGACTGGGCACCGGCGTAGAGGAAGGCTCCTGCCATGGAGCAGGACTGGACACGTGCCTGGACTGGGCACCGATGCAGAGGAAGGCTCCGGCCTTGGAGCGGGACTGGGGAGGCGCACTGGAAGCCTGGTGCGTGGAGCCGGCACAGGTTGCACCGGACTGGTAACACGCTCCTCAGGGCGAGTGTGGAGAACTGGCACAGGATATACCATGCTGGGGAGACGCACTGGGGGCCTGGAGCGTGGAGCCGGTACAGGTGGCACCGGACTGGTGACACGCTCTTCAGGGCGAGTGCGGGTAGCAGGCACAGGACGTACCAGACTGGGAAGGCACCCTGGAGGCCTGGTGCGTGGAGCCGGCACAGGACGTTCCGGACTGGGGAGGCGCACTGGAGGCCTGATGCGTGGAGCCAGCACAGGACGTACCGGACTGGGGAGGCGCACTGGAGGCCTGGTGCGTGGAGCCGGCACAGGTGGCACCGGACTGGTGACACGCTCTTCAGGGCGAGTGCGGGGAGCAGGCACAGAACGTACCAGACTGGGGAGGTGCACTGGAGGCCTGGTGCGTGGAGCCGGCACAGGTGGCACCGGACTGGTGACACGCACTTCAGGGAGGGTGCGGGGAGCTGGCACAGGACTCACCAGACTGCTGACAGGCTCTTCAGGTCGAATGTTGTGCGGAACACACCTGGCCAACATCTCTCTCCTCTCTCTCTCCATCGCCTCCTTGACGGTCTCTGGCTCTTCAGGGCGAGTGCAAGGAACCGGCACAGGACATACCGGGCTGAGAAGGCTCACTGGGGGCCTGGTGCGTGGAGCCGGCGCAGATGGCACCGGACTGGTCACGCTCTTCAGCACGCCTACGCTGCAGCATACTCCTCACTACCACCTCTCTCCGGTATCTTTCATTGCATTCCTCCACCGACTCCCAAATGGGCTCTGGCACTCCCCGCTGCTCAGTCGACCACCCCATGTGACCCCCCCCCCCAAAACAATCTTGGTTTCTGTGGTCGCGGTCCCCGGTGTCGTCGCTGTCCTTCCTGATCTTTCTGCGATTCTCTCCAAGGAAGGGTCTCACATCCTCCCCGGATTTCCTCCCAGATCCAACTCACTTTATCCTCCCGAGCACACTGCTTGGTCCTTGATTGGTGGGATATTCTGTCACGCTCGTGATAATGGACGGACCAAGGCGCAGCGTGATTTCAGTTCCACATCCTTTTATTAAGTGAAAACTTCTCAACAAAACAAGCAACGAAACGTGACTTACTTGGTGCAACAAGCACAAACACAAACAATATCCCACAAATGCAGGTGGGAACAGGGACACCTTAAGTATGATCCCCAATTAGAGACAATGATAATCAGCTGCCTCTAATTGGGAACCATACTCAAACCCAAACATAGAAATATATCGACTAGAACACCCCCTAGTCACGCCCTGACCTGCAACACCACAGAGAACCAAGGGCTCTCCATGGTCAGGGCGTGACATGTACAGGATTGGTACATCCGAACATCACACCTGCGGGACAACAACAACTGCCCGAGTTACACCAGGAATGCACAAACCCACCGTTGCTGGACCAGACAGGACTGGCAGAAAGTGCTCTTCACTGACGAGTCGTGGTTTTGTCTGTGATGGTCGGATTCGCATTTATCGTCAAAGGAATGAGCAAGGAGGAGGAGGTTGAGAAGCACTGCAGTACTTAAAACCTCTTTGGGCTAGGGGGCAGTATTTTCACGTCCGGATGAAAAACGTGCCCAAAGTAAACTACCTGCTACTCAGGCCCAGAAGCTAGGATATGCATATTATTAGTAGATTTGGATAGAAAACACACTCTGAAGTTTCTAAAAATTTTTGAATAATGTCTGTGAATAACAGAACTGATTTGGCAGGCGAAACCCTGAGCACAATCCATCTAGGGAAAAAGAATGTTGAGCTCAATCTGTCTTCCATCGAGAATTCCATGGCAATCCCTTTTCAATAGAAATATTCTTGCAGTTCCTATGGCTTCCACTAGATATTAACAGTCTTTAGAAATTGGTTGATGTTTTTCTTTTGAGAAATAAAGAAGTAGCCCTTTCCTTTCTGAGAGTCAAGCCAAGTGTACTTTTTTGTTTGGGGCGAGCGACCTGGAACTCGTTCCATTTTCATTTTATCCGCTATTGAACACAGTATATTACGTCTTAAATTGTATTGATTATTTACATTTTAAAATACCTAAAGTTGGATTAGGAAAGTTGTTTGAAATGTTTGGACAAAGTTTACAGGTAACTTATTAGATACTTTGTAGGCATGTTGGGCGAGTTGGAACCGGTGTTTTTCTGAATCAAACGCGCCAAATAAATGGACATTTTGGGGATATAAAGAAACAATTTATCGAACAAAAGGACCATTTGTGATGTTTATGGAACATTTTGGAGTGCCAACAGAAGAAGATCTTCAAAGGTAAGGCATGAATTATGTCGTTATTTCTGACTTTTGTGTAGCACCTGCCTGGTTGAAATCTGATTTTCATGTGTTGGTATGCTGGGCGCTGTCCTCAGATAATCGCATGGTCTGCTTTCGCCGTAAAGACTTTTTGAAATCTGACACTGCGGCTGGATTAACAAGAAGTTAATCTTTAAACCGATGTACAACACTTGTATGCTTTTTGAATTCTTATTATGAGTATTTCTGTTTTTGAATTTGGCGCGCTGCAATTTCACTGGGTGTTGTCAAATCAATCCCGCTAAAGGGATTGGCACGCGACGGGATCCATGAGAAGTTAATGCAGATTGTGGCCACACCAGATACTGACTGTTACTTTTGATTTTGACCCCCCCCCCCCCCTTTGTTTAAGGACACATTATTCAATTTCTGTTAGTCATATGTCTGTGGAACTTGTTCAGTTTATGTCTCAGATCTTGAATCTTATTATGTTCATGAAAATAAACGCAGTTGACAGTGAGAGGACATTTCTTTTTTTGCTGAGTTTATTTATTTAATGTGATAAGTGATTATTTTAAATGTGTCCCTCAGGTGTAAGGTCAACCCTGTTAATTAAACTGAATTATCGTTTTGATATGGTAAAAAATTTCAATAAATTAGATTAAATAATAATTGTCAAATCATAGTTAGTTGTTTCTACTCTTTATGGACAATTTCTTGGGTTTTGTGGTTGAAAATTGAGCGCATCGAGCATAAAACGTCAACCTTGGTACCCATAGATAGACAGGCCAGAAATGTTTTAACAAGTTCAAATAGTTTTTCAAGCTTGCATTCAATTGTTCCTCCCTATTGTTTAGTTGCCATGCTGGCTGGCAATGATCTCGCGTGCTAGCTATCCAACTATGGCTAACACAGTCACGTCAAACAGTGTAGCCAGAATAACAGTAAAGTAGCTGCATTTGTGTTTGTTTAAAGCTGCAAATTGTAACTTTTTGTGCGACCCGATTGCATTTTTGGTATAAATCTGTCATTATAATTGAAAGCAAGTGTAAGAGGCGGTAGATCGGTTCTACGTGCGCTATTTCTATGCTTTTTGTTTTGTACACCAGCTTCAAACTGCTGAAAAAACTATATTTTTGGTTGTGGAAAATATATTTCACAGAGGTTTAGACGATACAATGATTCTCTAAACTACAATTGCTTATTTTATCACATAAACTGAAATTAGGCAAACTATTAGAATTTTTGCAAGCAGGAAATACCAGTTGTGCATCTTTAATATTTAGTTTTTGTCCCAGTCGATCTGTGCAAAACATCATAAGACAACCAAACTTTGTAATTTAATTTGTTTTTTATGTATACTGAACAAAAATATAAACGCAACATGTAAAGTGTTGGTCCCATGTTTCATGAGCTGATATCAAAGCTCCCAGAAATGTTCCATATAAACAAAAAGCGTATTTCTCTCACATTTTGTGCACAAATGTGCTAACATCCCTGTTAGTGAACATTTATCTTTTGCCAAGATAATCCATCCACCTGACTGCTGTAGTATGTCAAGAAGCTGATTAAACAGCATGATCATTACACAGGTGCACCTTGTGCTGGGGACAATAAAAGGCCACTCTAAAATGTTTTGTCACACAACACAATGCCACAGATGTCTCAAGTTTTGAGCAAGTTTGCAATTGGCATGCTGACTGCAGGAATGTCCACCAGAGCTGTTGCCAGAGAATTTAATGTTAATTTCTCTACCACAAGCTATCTCAAACATCATTTTAGAGAATTTGCCAGTAAGTCCAATCCGCCTCATATACGCAGACCACGTGTAACCACGCCAGCCCAGGACCTCCACAACCGGCTTCTTCACCTGCGGGATTGTGTGAGATCAACCATCCAGACAGCTGATGAAACTGTGGGTTTGCAAAACCCAAGAATTTCAGCCCCAACTGTCAGAAACCGTCTCATGTAAACTCATCTGCGTGCTTGCCGTCCTCACCGTGGTTTGATTTGACTGCAGTTCAGTGTCATAACTGACTTCAGTTGGCAAATGCTTACCTTTGATGGCCACTGGAATGCTGGTGAAGTGTGCCCTTCACGGATGAATCCCGGTTTCAACTGTACGAGGCAGATGGAAGACAGCGTGTATGGCATCATGTGGGCGAGTGGTTGTCAACGTTGTGAACAGAGTGCCCCATGGTGGTGGTGGGGTTACGGTATGGGCAGACGTAAGCTACGGACATTTACATTTACATTTACATTTTAGTCATTTAGCAGACGCTCTTATCCAGAGCGACTTACAAACGGACAACAAACACAATTGCATTTTATCAATGGCAATTTGAACGCACAGAGATACTGTGACGAGGCCCATTGTCGTGTCATTCATACGCCGCCATCACCTCAGGTTGCAGCATGTTATTGCACAGCCCCATGTCTTAAAGATCTGTACACAATTCCTGGAAGCTGAAAGTGCCCCAGTTCTTCCATGGCTTGCATTCTAACCAGACATGCCACCCATTGCACATGTTTGGGATGCTCTGGGTCGACGTGTTCCGCCAATATCCAGAAACTTTGCACAGCCATTGAAGAGGAGTGGGACAAAATTCCACAAGCCACAAACAACAAACAGCCTGATCAACTCTATGAGCAGGAGAAATGTTGCGCTGCATGATGCAAATGGTGGTCGCACCAGATACTGACTGTTTTTTCTGATCCACGGCCCTACCTTTTTCAAAGGTATCAAATCAAATCATTAAAATCACATTTTATTTTTCACATGCGGCGAATACAACAAGTGTAGACCTTACCGTGAAATGCAAGCCTTACTTATTAATTTGCACACAATGTATACATATTTTTCTATTGTTATTGACTGCACATTTGTTTATCACATGTGTAACTCTGTATTGTTGTTTTTGTCGCACTGCTTTGCTTTATCTTGGCCAGGTCGTAGTTGTAAATGAGAATTTGTTCTCAACTGGCCTACCTGGTTAAATAAAGGTGAAAGACAATTTTAAAAAGCCCTTCAACAATGCAGTTCAAGAAATAAAGTTAAGAAAATATTTACTAAATAAACTAAATTAAAAAATAAAAAATACAAAATAAAATAACAATAACAAGGCTATATACAGGGGGTACCGGTACTGAGTCAATATGGGGGGTACAGGTTAGTCGAGGTACATGTAGGTAGGGGTAAAGTGACTATGCATAGATAACAAATAGCGAGTAGCAGTAGTGTAAAAATAAAGGGGAGGGGTGTCAATGTATATAGTCCGGGTGGGCATTTTATTAATTGTTCAGCAGTCTTATAGCTTGGGGGTTGAAGCTGATTGGAGCCTTTTGGAGCTAGATCTGGTGCTCCGGTACCGCTTGCTGTACCAGAGCACCAGACTTGGGTGACTGGAGTCTTTGACCATTTTTTGGGCCTTCCTCTGACACCGCCTAATTTATAGGTCCTGGATGGCAGGAAGCTTGGTCCCAGTGATGTACTTGGCTGTATCCACTACCCTTTGTAGCGCCTTATGTTCGGAATGCCCAAGCAGTTGCCATACCAGGCGGAAGTGTCATCGTTCAGCCACTACTCTGTGAAACATAAGATATTACAGTTTTAATGTCTCATTGGTAGGATAATATCAAATGGAGATCATCCAGTTTATTTTACAGTGTTTGCATGTTGGTCAATAGAACGGATGGTAGAGGCGGGTTACCCACTCGCCGACAAATTCTCACAAGTCACCCTGATCTCCGCCCCTGTATTTATGTATTTTCTTCACGCGAATGACAGGGATTTGGGCCTGTCTCGGGGAAGCAGTATATCCTTCGCGTCGGACTCCTTAAAGAAAAAATCTTTGTCCAGTTCGAGGTGAGTAATCGCTGTTCAGATATCCAGAAGCTATTTTTGGTCATTAGAGACGGTAGCAGCAATATTATGTACAAAAACAGTTACAAAAAATGCTAAAAAACAGTTGGTTAGGAGCCCGTAAAACAGCTGCCATCCCCTCCGCCGTTATTATCCACATTATCTGTGACCAACAGATGCATATCTGCATTCTCAGTTGCGAAATCCATTAGGGCCTAATTCCTTTATTTCAAATGACTGATTTCCTTATATGACCTGCATCTCAGTAAAATCTTTGAAATTGTTCCATATTGTGTTTATATTTTTTTTCAGTGTAGTTATTTTGTTGGTTGGTTAGTTGGTATAAATGAAGACACATTACGTACCTGAAGCTGAGGTATTTGTGGATGTCTTTTAAACAGCGATGGTTGAGGACAATGTATGTGAGGGCCTGGTGAGCCAGTGAGAGCCATTGCTCTCATTTCAGATGTCATTACTCTCCTTTCACAAACACACATAAATGCAAGAGAAAAGACAACCTCTCATTAACCTGTTATGGATAGGGGGCAGTATTTTCACGGACGGATAAAAATCGTACCCGATTTAATCTGTTTATTACTCCTGCCCAGAAACTAGAATATGCATATAATTATTAGCTTTGGGTAGCATAACATAATGTCCTAGGAGTGTCATCTGATGAAGATCGTCAAAGGTTAGTGCTTCATTTAGCTGTGTTTTGGGTTTTATTGACACATGTCCTTGCTTTGAAAATGGCTGTCTGATTATTTGTGTCTATGTACTCTGCTAACATAATCTAATGTTTTGCTTTCGTTGTAAAGCCTTTGTGAAATCGGACAATGTGGTTACATCAAGGAGAAGTGTATCTTTAAAATGGTGTAAAATAGTTGTATGTTTGAGAAAGTTGAATTATGACATTTTGTTGTTTTTGAATTTCTGCCCTGATATTTCAATGGCTGTGTCCCGCAGGTGGCACGCTAGCGTCCCACGTAGCCCATAGACGTTAATGCCCAGCTCTGTGGAGTGTACGGCTTAAAACCTGTTAGGGACAATCATTCCGCTAGCGAAACGCCTCACCAATATCCAATGGTATAGCGTGGCGAAAATTACAAATACCTCAAAAATGCAAAAACTTACATTTTTCAAATAAATTACTATTTTACACTATTTTAAAGACAAGACTCTCCTTTATCTAACAACATTGTCCGATTTCAAAAAGGCTTTACAATGAAAGCAAAACATTAGATTATGTCAGCAGAGTACCCAGCCAGAAATAATCAGACACCCATTTTTCAAGCTAGCATATAATGTCACATAAACCCAAACCACAGCTAAATGCAGCACTAACCTTTGATGATCTTCATCAGATGACAATCCTAGGACATTATGTTATACAATACATGCATGTTTTGTTCAATCAAGTTCATATTTATATCAAAAACCAGCTTTTTACATTAGCATGTGACTTTCAGAACTAGCATACCCACCGAAAACGTCCGGTGAATTTACTAAATTACTCATGATAAACGTTGACAAAAAACATAATTATTTTAAGAATAATAGATACAGAACTCCTTTATGCAATCGCGGTGTCCGATTTTAAAATAGCTTTTCGGTGAAAGCACATTTTGCAATATTCTGAGTAGATAGCCCGGCCATCACGTCTAGCTATTTTGACACCCACCAAGTTTGGCACTCACCAAACTCAGATTTACTATAAGAAAAATTGGATTACCTTTGCTGTTCTTCGTCAGAATGCACTCCCAGGACTTCTACTTCAACACCCAATGTTGTTTTGGTTCCAAATAATTCATAGTTATATCCAAATAGCTCCGTTTTGTTTGTGCGTTCAAATCACTATCCGAAGGGTGACGCACCGGCGCGTTTCGTGACAAAAAAATTCAAAATATTCCATTACCGTACTTCGAAGCATGTCAAACGCTGTTTAAAATCAATTTTTATGCATAATATTCCAACCGGGAGATGTTGTATCCGTTCAAACACTGAAATAAGAAAATGGAGTCATCACATGCAAGTGCGCGCCAGTGTCATTGTTCTCAGAAGTACCACTCTCCAAAACCCCTACTGTTTTTCGCCCAGAGACTGCAGAGTTATCATTCAACGTTCTGGCGCCTTCTGAGAGCCAATGAAAGCCTTAGAAAATGTCATGTTACAGCAGAGATCCTGTATTTTCGATAAAGAGGCTACAGAAGGCCAAGAAATGGTCAGACAGGGCACTTCCCATATAGAATCTTCTCAGGTTTTGGCCTGCCATATGTGTTCTGTTATACTCACAGACACCATTCAAACAGTTTTTAGAAACTTTAGGGTGTTTTCTATCCAAATCTACTAATTATATGCATATTATAGTTTCTGGGCAGGAGTAATAACCCGATTAAATCGGGTACGTTTTTTTATCTGGCCGTGAAAATACTGCCCCCTATCCCAAACAGGTTAAAGTGGTCCTATGGACAGATACTCCAATCTCTGCTGTGGAGCTTTGCAGCTCCTTCAAGGTTATCTTTGGTCTGTTTGTTGCCTCTCTGATTAATACCCTCCTTGCATGGTCCTTGAGTTTTGGTGGGGACCCTCTCTTGGCAGGTTTGTTGTTGTGCCGTATTCTTTCCATTTTTTAGTAATGGATTTAATTGTTTTAGTATTTAGTAGTTTTTCCATTTTAGTAAAGGAAAATTGTATTTGATACATGCACTACTTACATTCTTTATACACATCTTTAGAACTCTGTAGAACTAGTTGGTTGGAAAAGGGACCAAAGACTGCAGGTGGTGGCATTTAAAGGGATAGCCCTACATCTTTCAAGTGGTTGTGATATAGTCTTGAGGTTTGATTGTGTGTGTCTACCAATGAGGGCAGGTTCCCCTCCAGGGTAGGGCGGTGAAGTGGGAGGAGGTTTCTACATCTACTGTCTACTATATACCACTATCTATTGTCCAACCTTAGTTTTCTGAGACATTATTTGCCATTCATGACACTATTAATCTGCATTATAATCAGGGTGTCATAAGATTAGAAATATAATCTATTTCACCTTTTTTCCAGGTGGATTCTATTTCTATGGTCGTAAGGCTAGAAAATACTAAAATATATGTCACAACGCATGCACATGTGTCATAATACTGTCATTACATATTTATGACATTTATGAAGGTGTTACAGCAATATCTTCAAATAAAGTGTTTCCAAAAATACTTTTTTTAGATACTTTAGATTCAAGAACTATACTCACAGGAAGGATCAAAAAGAAGGAAACCGCAACATTGCAACAAAAATCACAGGAGCACAGCTGGCCGTCTAGCAGTGAGTCATGTCAAAGTATCACACTGATTCACTGAAGAACTGCAGGGCCAATATGATGAGCATTGGAGCTGACATTACGAAATGGATTATATTTGAGCTCAATTAAAAATGAATTGCCTGAAATGAGCACTGACCCTCACCGAATTGGATGCCACTGATCTCATTAGCATCATAGCCAACACTGGCCCCGGCGAGCGGCTAGAGACCCCGTTCCTGCATAATGCAAAGTTTACCATTTTGCAAGCACGGGGAGAATAAAGCACATGCCAAGGGTGTATGTGTTTCATTTTCCCTGTGTGTGTGTGGACGTGAGTGTTATGTGAGATGAAACAGGTTACATTTTCGTTAAAAGCAAAGAGAAATAGTAGTCTGCATAACATGCACTCAGTTAACACAGGGGCTATTGTACCATCTGGCTTTAATTGTGTTTCTAATCAATAGCTATCATCTCTTTTCTCTACACCAGGCCTGGACAAAGGCCGGCCCGGGGGCCGTATGCGGCCCACGACCTGATGCAATTCGGCCCGCGGAATCATGCTCTGATCACATAAAGAATTTGCGACAGTAAAGTTTTGAAAAACGTATTTGTTATTCAAATTAAAAGCCCAATGAATACTCGCATTTGTGTGATGATTTAACTCCCACTGTCACGACACCGACGGATGATGGCGCCCCTCCTCGGCCGGGCGGAGCTCGGCGGTCGTCGCCGCCGGCCTACTAGCTGCCATCGATCCTTTTTTGTTTCACTTTCTGTTGGTTAGGTCTAGGTAGGCACGCACCTGTTTTGGGTTAGTCATTAGTGGGGGGGGGCGTTATTTAGTTTAGCGTAGGTTGTCTGTGTTTGTGCGTGATTGTGTTTCTTGTCCGGTTTATGTGCTTGAGGAACGTGTGCTGGTTTTCCTCTGCCTGTGGTTGGTTTCGTTGTGTTCACCACGGCAGAAGTATTTAAGGGCTGCGTCCCTATATTTTTGGCGACCACATCCATTTTCTTGAATAAAGAAGTGTGGTCAAGAATTCTTTGTCTCCTGCGCCTGACTCTACCTCTCCTGCTTTTTTTGAGCCAGCTCGTGACACCCACTGCTTGTGAGACATTTATTTTGAAGGCACATATAAATAACAACTGCACGAGGACAGACGGTGACTGACAGGCTGACACACACGTCATAGTTACAAATAGTAGCTAGCTAGAAATTGTGCAAAAATGTGTTTTTCAAAGATTTCAAAGAAAAGGAAAGTAGACAGTGAATGTAGGGTGTTCCAGCAAGAGCAGACATTGAAATATTTATTTATTGAGGTATCAGGGAAAGCTGTGTGGTTAGTGTGCAAAGAGAGCATCGCTGTCTTGAAAGACTACAACTTGTCTGACACTTCCAGACAAAGCATGCTGAGAAATAGGAATATGTATTCTGAGCAGAGGACAAGTGCATCGAAAGAGTTGCTTTTTGAGTTGCAAAAGCAGCAAGGACTTTTCACAAAACTGCATTCAGCAAACAACGGAATTGCGAGAGCTAGCTATGTACTGTCCCACAAAATTGCTAAACATAACAAGCCATTCGCTGAGGGAGAATTTATTAAAGAATGTTAAATTGACTCTGCAGCAATACTTTACCCCGACAAGAAAGAGCTGTTTGAAAATGTTTTCCTGTCAAGATGAACAGTGACACGGCGTGTTGAGGATATCACAGAGAATATGGAACAACAGTTAACCTGTTGGGGGTAGGGGGCAGTATTTACACGGCCGGATAAAAAACGTACCCGATTTAATCTGGTTATTACTACTGCCCAGAAACTAGAATATGCATATAATTATTGGCTTTGGATAGAAAATACCCTAAAGTTTCTAAAACTGTTTGAATGGTGTCTGTGAGTATAACAGAACTCATATGGCAGGCCAAAACCTGAGAAGATTCTGTATAGGAACTGCCCTCTCTGACCATTCCTTGAGCTTCTTGACTCTGTTTCTTGAAGACTGAGGATCTTTGCTGTAACGTGACACTTCCTACGGCTCCCATAGGCTCTCAGAAGGCGGGAAAAAGCTGAATGATGTAATTCCAGCCACTGGCTGAAAAATATTAGCGCTTTTGGCAAGTGCTCTATCAGAGGACAATGGGCTGAGGCGCGTGCACGAGTCGACCCCGTGTTTTTATTTTCTTTCGTCTTTGAACCTAAACACAGATTCCCGGTCGGAATATTATCGCTTTTTTACGAGAAAAATGGCATAAAAATTGATTTTAAACAGCGATTGACATGCTTCGAAGTACGGTAATGGAATATTTAGAATTTTTTTGTCACGAAATGCGTCATGCGCGTCACCCTTCTTTACCACTGTGACCACAGAAAAGGATAGAAGATCAAGTAGCTGAGCTGAACCCAGAACAGAAAATTATTTTCCTGCATTGCATTATTCATCAGGAGGTGCTCTGTAAATGTGTCCTGAAAATGAGTCATGTTGTGTATACAGTCACTAAAGTGATCAACTTCATAAGAGAAAAATCTTTAAACCACAGGTAGTTTGTCCCACTGTTGGAAGAGAGAGTCGGGTCATGCAGATGTCCCCTACCACACAAACGTGAGATGGCTGAGTTTGGGGAAGGTGCTTAAAAGGGTGAAGCTCTCACTGAATCACTGACCTAGGACCATTCTCACACATATTCTCATACTAGTTAAATAAGTAGCAGGTCTGGATGTGATTTACAGTAGATATATCTGTCAACACAGTCATACACATGATCTATAATCCTGTAATATGTTTCTGGCCCACGAATGGCAAAAGTATTTTCTAATGTGGCCAGCCATGGTTAATAATTGCCTAGGCCTGTTCTACACAATGGCATCTGCAGATTTAGACACTCTTACCATGATTATGAGATCAGCGTGTGCGCGTCCGTCGAGACTTCAAAATTACAACCCCTCCCCTCCCTCCTTCTCCTTCCCTCTCTTGCACAATTAAACGTCTGCCGTTTGTCCAGACAGCATTTTGATTGTTCATTAAGGGTCTGAAGCTTTCTGCCGGGGACTTCGCTGTTATCTTGCTGGGTAATTAATGAGTGGAGGATAAAAAAGCAGGGGATGAAAATAATGAAAGGAAGTCTAGACGGATGGGAGATTGTGATGGATCCGGAGGCCAATCAGTCGTACGTCTTAATCATTAGAAGGGATAGTCCTGGTTTTATGTCCTCATCACAGCAAGTGACCTCGGTGTCAACCTTATCAAAGAACCTCCGTTAACGGACATGACAACCAATTGGAGCACCATATGCAAGTTCGATTAACCTTTGACCTCTTGAGCATAAGTGCTGCTGGGCTCTGGGATTGCTGCTTCACTGGGAAGTGTTTGTGCCTGGAATCCAGGTCTTACTGGGAACTGATGCTTTGATGTGCAGACCTTTGTCCCCTGGGCCCCGGTTAATGTACTTCCAAGGTTGTCTGTCCTCTCTCTCAACAGTCGAGCGCTGAAACGGTCTCTGACAGCATCGTCGGCCTGTTTGTACATGGATGGAACAGCCTCGGGAAGCACATTAGCCATTAAAAATGGATGGATCAATAATAAAAATACATGTAACTTGGGCTGTTTCTATGTTAATTCAGGGTGAGACAAGATGGGGTGTGACCGGGAGAGAAGGGATAGAGGTTACGAGTTTACATGGATGAATCAGATTGGACTGGTTAAGGGGAATCTGGGCGATGGCTGTCAAGTGCGTAGGGGAAGAGGTCCAGACGTCCTGGGCTAATGCTTGCTGAACCGTTTTATGTTTCCGTTCGCCATTTGTTTCCACTCTACTGCGTCCACATTTTCTCTGATCCCTCACATTGTGTGTCTATGCCCCTCACAAACAACAATCAACCTCAATAAATGAACCATACATGGCAGAGTCAATGCAATATGCTTTTTAAGGCTCTGTGACGAAAATAAAAGAAACAAAATTATAGTAAATTTCACATTGGGGTGCATTTACTGTTTTTCTCCCGTTGTGTGTGAATTGGGATAAAAACACTTCACATTTCACAAGAGACCCAGTCAACAGATGCATCTAGCTTATCCTAAACTAAATACTACTCAACTAAGATTTTATTTGTCACATGTGCCAAATAAAACAGCTGTAGACTTTACCGTGAAATGCTTACTTACGAGCCCTTTCCCAACAATACAAATTTCAAAAGTAATTTTGACAGAAAAAGGAAATGGGTAACACAAAATAACAATAACGAGACTATATACAAGGAGTACCGATACCGAGTCAATGTACATGTAGGTAGGGGTAAAAGTGACTAGGCATTTAGGATAGATAATATACAGAGTAGCAGCAGTATATGTGAAGTGTGTGAACGTGTATTTATGTGTGAATGTGTGTGTGTGGCGTCAATATGCATGTGTGTGTGTGTGTATGAGCATTTGGGAGTGTCTGTGTAGTCTGTGTGAGTGTGTAGGTAGAGTCCAGTGAGTGTGCATAGAGCCAGTGCAAGAAAGTCAGTGCACTTAAAAAGGTGGACTATATTTATGGCATTCCTCTGACACCGCCTGGTATAGAGGCCGTATGCAATACCCTTTGTAGCACCTAGCGGTCGGATGCCAAGCAGTTGCCATACCAAGTGGTGATGCAGCCAGTCAACATGCTCTCGATGGTGCGGCTGTAGAACTTTTGAGGGGCCATGCCAAATCTTTTTCGGAATTCTGAAGGGAAAGAGGTGTTGTTGTGCCCTCTTCACGACTGTGTTGGTATGTTTAGACCATGATAGGTCCTTGGTGATGCGGAGAAATTTGAAGCTCTCGACCCGCTCCACAACAGCCCCGTTGATGTGAATGGGGACGTGCACAGCCTTCCATTTCCTGTAATCCACAATCAGCTCCTTTGTCTTGATAACGTTGAGGGAGAGGTTCTCTCTGACCTCCTCCCTGTAGGTTGTCTCATCATTGTCTGTGATCAGGCCTACCACCGTCGTATCGTCGGCAAACTTAATGATGGTGTTGGAGTGGTGCGCGGCCACACAGTCATTGGTGGACAGGGAGTACAGGAGGGGACTAAGCACGCACCCCTGAGGCGGCCCCGTGTTGAGGGTCAGCGTGGCGGATGTGTTGTTGCCTACCCTCACCACCTGGGGGTGGCCAGTTGGGAAGTCCAGGATCCAGTTTCCGAGTAAGGTGTTCAGTCCCAGGGTCCTTAGCTTACTGAAGAGCTTGAAGGGCACATTCTCATGTAGGTGTTTCTTTTGTCCAGGTGGGAAAGGGCAGTGTGGAGTGCAAAAAAGATCGCATCATCTCTGGATCTGTTGGTGCGGTATGGAAATTGGAGTGGGTCCAGGGTGTCTGGGATGATGGTGTTGATATGAGCCATGCCCAGCCTTTACAAGCATTTCATGGCTACATATGTGAATGCTACGGGGTGATAGTCTTTTAGACAGGTTACCTTGGCATTCACAGGAAATATGATGGTTTGCTTGAAACATGTAGGTATTACAGACTGGGTCAGGGAGAGTTTGAAAATGTCAGTGAAGACATTTGCCAGCATGTCAGCAAATGCTCTGAGTATGCATCCTGGTAATCCGACTAGCTCTGCGACCTTGTGAATGTTAACCTGTTTAAAGGTCTTACATCGGCTATGGAGAGCATGATCACAAAGTCATCTGGAACAGCTGGTGCTCTCATGCATGGTTCAGTGTTGCTAGCCTCAAAGCGAGCATAGAAAGCATTTAGCATTCATCTGGTAGGCTTTCATTGCTGAGCAGCTCGTGGCTGGGTTTCCCTTTGTAATCCTTGATAGTTTGCAAGCCCTGCCAAATCAGACAAGCGTCAGAGCCGGTGTAGTAGGATTCTTTGTCTTGTATTGATGCTTTGCCTGTTTAACCTCCCTGGGCTAGGTGGAACGAAATCGTCCCAGCTACGCAACAGCCAGTGTAATCCCGTGGCGCGATATTCAAATACCTTAGAAATGCTATTACTTCAATTTCTCAAACATATGACTATTTTACACCATTTTAAAGACAAGACTCTTGTTAATCTAACCACACTGTCCGATTTCAAAAAGGCTTTACAACAAAAGCAAAACATTACATTATGTCAGCAGAGTACCCAGCCAGAAATAATCAGACACCCATTTTTCAAGCTAGCATATAATGTCACATAAACCCAAACCACAGCTAAATGCAGCACTAACCTTTGATGATCTTCATCAGATGACAATCCTAGGACATTATGTTATACAATACCTGCATGTTTTGTTCAATCAAGTTCATATTTATATCAAAAACCAGCTTTTTACATTAGCATGTGACGTTCAGAACTAGCATACCCCCCGCAAACTTCCGGTGAATTTACTAAATTACTCACGATAAACGTTCACAAAAAACATAACAATTATTTTAAGAATTATAGATACAGAACTCCTTTATGCACTCGCTATGTCCGATTTTAAAATAGCTTTCGGTGAAAGCACATTTTGCAATATTCTGAGTAGATAGCCCAGCATCACAGGGCTAGCTATTTAGACACCCACCAAGTTTAGCCCTCACCAAAGTCAGATTTACTATGAGAAAAATGTTATTACCTTTGCTGTTCTTCATCAGAATGCACTCCCAGGACTTCTACTTCAATAACAAATGTTGGTTTGGTTCAAAATAATCCATAGTTATATCCAAATAGCGGCGTTTTGTTCGTGCGTTCAAGACACTATCCGAAAGGGTAAAGAAGGGTGACGCGCCCGACGCGTTTCGTGACAAAAAAATTCTAAATATTCCATTACCGTACTTCGAAGCATGTCAACCGCTGTTTAAAATCAATTTTTATGTCATATTTCTCGTAAAAAAGCGATAATATTCCGACCGGGAAACCGTGTTTCAGTACAAAGAGAGAGAAAATAAAAGCATGAGGTCGCCTCGTGCACGCGCCTCAGTCTCATTGTCCTCTGATAGACCACTTACCAAAGGCGCTAATGTTTTTCAGCCAGGGGCTGCAATGACATCATTCAGCTTTTTCCCGGGTTCTGAGAGCCTATGGGAGCCGTAGGAAGTGTCACGTTGCAGCAAAGATCCTAAGTTTTCAATAAAAAGAGTCAAGAAGCCCAAGGAATGGTCAGAGAGAGCACTTCCTGTACAGAATCTTCTCAGGTTTTTGCCTGCCATATGAGTTCTGTTATACTCACAGACACCATTCAAACTGTTTTAGAAATGTTAGGGTGTTTTCTATACAAAGCAAATAATTATGTGCATATTCGAGTTTCTGGGCAGTAGTAATAACCAGATTAAATCGGGTACGTTTTTTATCCGGCCGTGCAAATACTGCCCCCAACAGGTTAATGTTTCTTCGGATGGCGAAGCGGGATTTCTTATATGCGCCCAGATTAGTGTTGAAAGCGGCAGCTCTAGCCTTTAGCTGAGTGCGGATTTTGCCTGTAATCCAAGGCTTCTGGTTGAGATATGTACGTACGGTCAGTGGGGATGACTTCATCGATGCACTTATTAATGAAGCCAGTGACTGATGTGTTACATTCCTCAATGCCATCGGATGAATCCTGAAACATATTTCAGTCTGTACTAGTGAAACAGTCCTGTAGCTTAGTGTCCGCTTTATCGGACTTCCTCCGTATTTAGCGCGCCACTGGTACATCCTGTTTGAGTTTTTGCTTGTATGCAGGAATCGGAATCAGGATGATAAGAGTTACGATCAGATTTGCCAAATGGAGGGAGAGCTTTGTATGTGTGTCTGTGTGTGGAGTAAAGGTGATCTAGAGCTTTTTCCTCACTCCAAATACCTCACTCCATATTGTCTGTCAGAGAAAATAAGCAACGTACTTAGCCTTTCTCTATGGAGACTACTGGGCGAGACCTGTGAGACCCTTAATAAGATATTACACCACTTACATTTCCAGTTTCCACTCTGGTCCAATGGACTGTGATAATGTCCTTCTATCTCTATTATTATGACAGACAGGGTCAGGCATAGTGCTATATTGTGCTACAACTCACCAGAGCTCTGTGTACAGGTACAGTGTCATATCATTCACACTGTCACCTCACACTGTGTCTTTAGCATATGCATCAGATGCATCAACCTGCAAGGTGCACAAACATGCTTGATAAATAAACACTTGACAAATAGTGCATAAACTATTGTAAAGGATTAAAATTATTAAGAAATATGTGAATTTTTTTTAAATAAAAAGAACAATAGTTATTTGTTTAGACAGTCAAGCATATCTTTTGTATAATTCAACAAATTCCAAGAAAAAATGTAGGCCAAAGCCTATTATCGTTTCCCTTACAATAAAAACATTACAGTGTAATCCATTTGTTCAACTTTTCTTTGTAGATTAAATTAGTAATAAAATTATAGTAATTCATAAAGTCCAGTTACAGCTTCTTTTGATAAAGTAGAAACAAAAAAGATGATCATTATAATATAATAACTGTTCAGGTCTAACTATTTGTTGTATTCCTAAACAAAAGCACCAGTAACCCCAAAAACATTTTTTGTAAAGTATTCATTGCATAAAGAAATATTAGTGGAAATATGTTTATGACAAGAAAAAAAAACAGTCATTAGTTGATTATATCGGACTGTAACGGGTGTCGTTGGGTAGAGAGGACCAAGGCGCAGCGGGTTGCATGTTCATCATTGTGAACACAGAAAATGTGAACACAGAAAAACAAGAACGACAGTTTCACAGGCTAATACTCACAGCAGTGCGAAATACAACTACCCACAAACTACAAACAAAACACATACCTATATATAGGACTCTCAATCAGAGGCAACTAAAAACACCTGCCTCCAATTGAGAGTCCAACATCCAATTACCTAGACATAGAAATACAAAGAACTAGAATGAACCTAGAAATACAAAACATAGAACATAAACCAAAAATCGGAAATAATAAATCAAACACCCCTACAATATACATAACCCCCGAACCACATGAAACAAATACCCTCTGCCACATCCTGACCAACCTACAAATACAAATAACCCCTATACTGGTCAGGATGTGACAGTACCCCCCCCCCCCCCCCCCCCCCCCCAAAGGTGCAGACCCCGGAAGCACCTCAACAAAAAAATAAATACAAATAAACCCCTAACTAAAGAGAGGGAAGGGAGGGTGGCTGCCGTCAACGATGGCACCTGTGCTACACCCCCCCTCCCCAACCCACCTATACTGGAGGTGGCTTAGATTCTGGCCTACTGTCCTCCAGACTGTAGGCAGAGTCTCTTGTCTCCGGACCGTAGGCAGACTCACTCAGTTCCGGGTTGTAAGCAGACTCACACAATTCAAAGTTATTGTAAACCTCGTTCTGATCCGGGTCGCAGGCAGACTCACTCGGTTCCGGGTCACAGGGAGACTCACTCGGTTCCGGGTCGCAGGCAGACTCACTCGGTTCCGGATCTCAGGCAGACTCATTCGGTTCTGTACAGTGGGCCATCTCCTTTGGTTCCGAACTGTAGACCGTCTCACTCGGTTCTGCACAGTGGGCCGTCTCCATCGGTTCCGAACTGTAGGCCATCTCACTGGGTTCCGGGCTTAATACTCTTACCGGATAATCATGACGGGGTACTGTTGTCGGATACTCTGGATGGGGTACTGTCGTCGGATACTCTGGACGGGGCACTGTCGCCGGATACTCTGGACGGGGCACTGTCACCGGATACTCTGGACGGGGCACTGTCGCCGGACACTCTGGACGGGGCACTGTCGCCGGACACTCTGGACGGGGCACTGTCGCCGGACACTCTGGACGGGGCACTGTCGCCGGATACTCTGGACGGGGCACTGTCGCCGGATACTCTGGACGGGGCACTGTCGCCGGATACTCTGGACCTTTGCTGTTCTTCGTCAGAATGCACTCCCAGGACTTCTACTTCAACAACAAATGTTGTTTTGGTTCCAAATAATCCATAGTTATATTCAAATAGCTCCATTTTGTTAGTGCGTTCAGGTCACTATCCGAAGGGTGACGCGTGAGCGCATTTCGTGACAAAAAAATTGTAAATATTCCATTAATGTACTTCGAAGCATGTCAAACGCTGTTTAAAATTAATTTTTATAATATTTATCTTGTAAAATAGCGTTAACCTCTATGGGCTAGGTGGGACGCTAGCGTGCCACCCGTGGTGCACTCCATCAACAGCAGGTGCATTTCAAGAGCGGCAAATTTGAATCCAAATAAATGTCAAAATTCAAATTTTTCAAACATACAACTATTTTACACCCTTTGAAAGATAAACATCTCCTTAACCTGTTGGGTCTAGGGGGCAGCATTTGCACGTCTGGATAAAAAAAATGTACCCGATTTAATCTGGTTACTAATCCTACCCAGTAACTAGAATATGCATATACTTATTATATATGGATAGAAAACACTCTAAAGTTTCCAAAACGGTTTGAATGGTGTCTGTGAGTATAACAGAACTCATTTGGCAGGCAAAACCCTGAGACATTTTCTGACAGGAAGTGGATACCTGATGTGTTGTATTGATTTTAAACCTATCCCATTGAAAAACACAGGGGTTTAGGAATATTTTGGCACTTCCTATTGCTTCCACTAGATGTCACCAGCCTTTACAAAGTGTTTTGAGTCTTCTGGAGGGAGATCTGACCGAACAAGAGCCATGGAACGGTGATGTCCCATTAGACACCTGGCGCGCTACTTCATGTTGGGTACCCTCGTTCCAATACGTTATAAAAGGCTATGCATTCGTCCACCTTGAATATTATTCATGTTCTGGTTAAAAAAGGCCCTAATGATTTATGCTATACAACGTTTGACATGTTTGAACGAACGGAAATATATTTTTTCCCCTCGTTCATGACGAGAAGTCCGGCTGGCTTACATCATGTGCTAACGAGACGGAGATTTTTGGACATAAATGATGAGCTTTTTTGAACAAAACTACATTCGTTATGGACCTGTGATACCTGGAAGTGACATCTGATGAAGAGAATCAAAGGTAATGGATTATTTACATAGTATTTTCGATTTTAGATCTCCCCAACATGACGTCTAGTCTGTATCGCAACGCGTATTTTTCTGGGCACAGTGCTCAGATTATTGCAAAGTGTGATTTCCCAGTAAGGTTATTTTTAAATCTGGCAAGTTGATTGCGTTCAAAAGATGTAAATCTATAATTCTTTAAATGACAATATAATATTTTACCAATGTTTTCTAATTTTAATTATTTAATTTGTGACGCTGACTTGACTGCCGGTTATTGGAGGGAAACGATTTCCTCAACATCAATGCCATAGTAAAACGCTGTTTTTGTATATAAATATGAACTTGATAGAACTAAAAATGCATGCATTGTCTAACATAATGTCCTAGGAGTGTCATCTGATGGAGATTGTAAAAGGTTAGTGTATCATTTTAGCTGGTTTTATGGTTTTGGTGACCCTGTCTTTGACTTGACAAAACATTACACACAACTCTTGTAAATGTACTGTCCTAACATACTCTAAATTTATGCTTTCGCCGTAAAACCTTTTTGAAATCGTAAAACGTGGTTAGATTAAGGAGATGTTTATCTTTCAAATGGTGTAACATAGTTGTATTTTTGAAAAATTTGAATTTTGACATTTATTTGGATTCAAATTTGCCGCTCTTGAAATGCACCTGCTGTTGATGGAGTGCACCACAGGTGGCACGCTAGCGTCCCACCTAGCCCCAAGAGGTTAATCTAACCACGTTTTACGATTTCAAAAAGGTTTTACGGCGAAAGCATAAATTTAGAGTATGTTAGGACAGTACATTTACAAGAGTTGTGTGTAATGTTTTGTCGATTCAAAGACAGGGTCACCAAAACCATAAAACAAGCTAAAATGATGCACTAACCTTTTACAATCTCCATCAGATGACACTCCTAGGACATTATGTTAGACAATGCATGCATTTTTAGTTCTATCAAGTTCATATTTATATCCAAAAACAGCGTTTTACTATGGCATTGATGTTGAGGAAATCGTTTCCCTCCAATAACCGGCAGTCAAGTCAGCGTCACAAATTAAATAATTAAAATTAGAAAACATTGGTAAAATATTATATTGTCATTTAAAGAATTATAGATTTACATCTCTTGAACGCAATCAACTTGCCAGATTTAAAAATAACCTTACTGGGAAATCACACTTTGCAATAATCTGAGCACTGCGCCCAGAAAAATACGCGTTGCGATACAGACTAGACGTCATGTTGGGGAGATCTAAAATCGAAAATACTATGTAAATAATCCATTACCTTTGATTCTCTTCATCAGATGTCACTTCCAGGTATCACAGGTCCATAACGAATGTAGTTTTGTTCAAAAAAGCTCATCATTTATGTCCAAAAATCTCCGTCTTGTTAGCACATGATCTAAGCCAGCCGGACTTCTCGTCATGAACGAGGGGAAAAAATATATTTACGTTCGTTCAAACATGTCAAACGTTGTATAGCATAAATCATTAGGGCCTTTTTTAACCAGAACATGAATAATATTCAAGGTGGACGAATGCATACTCTTTTATAACGTATTGGAACGAGGGTACCCAACATGAACTCGCGTGCCAGGTGTCTAATGGGACATCATCGTTCCATGGCTCTTGTTCGGTCAGATCTCCCTCCAGAAGACTCAAAACACTTTGTAAAGGCTGGTGACATCTAGTGGAAGCAATAGGAAGTGCCAAAATATTCCTCAGCCCCTGTGCTTTTCAATGGGATAGGTTTAAAGGTAATACAACACATCAGGTATCCACTTCCTGTCAGAAAATGTCTCAGGGTTTTGCCTGCCAAATGAGTTCTGTTATACTCACAGACACCATTCAAACAGTTTTAGAAACTTTAGAGTGTTTTCTATCCATATATAATAAGTATATGCATATTCTAGTTACTGGGTAGGATTAGTAACCAGATTAAATCGGGTACATTTTTTTTATCCAGACGTGCAAATGCTGCCCCCTAGCCCTAACAGGTTAATATTCCAACTGGTCGACGTTTTATTCATTCAAAGGCTGAAAGAAAAAAATTGAGAATTCTCGTTAACGCCCATCTCACTCTCACTGTTCCCAGGCTGACCACTAACAAATTATCCTGCTGTTCGTCTCCCAGAGACAGCAGACACCCCATTACACTTTCTGGCGCCTTCTGAGAGCCAATGGAAGCCTTAGAAAATGTCACGTTACAGCACAGATGCTGTATTTTTGATAGAGATGCTACAGAAGGACAACAAATGGTCAGACAGGGCACTTCCTGTATGGAATCTTCTCAGGTTTTGGCCTGCCATATGAGTTCTGTTATACTCGCAGTATGCTAGTTCTGAACGTCACATGCTAATGTAAAAAGCTGTTTTTTGATATAAATATGAACTTGATTGAACAAAACATGCATGTATTGTATAACATAATGTCCTAGGTGTGTCATCTGATGAAGATCATCAAAGGTTAGTGCTGCATTTAGCTGTCTTCTGGGTTTTTGTGACATTATATGCTAGCTTGAAAAATGGGTGTCTGATTATTTCTGGCTTGGTACTCTGCTGACATAATCTAATGTTTTGCTTTCGCTGTAAAGCCTTTTTGAAATCGGACAGTGTGGTTAGATAAAGGAGAGTCTTGTCTTTAAAATGCTGTGAAATAGTCATATGTTTGAAAAATTGAAGTTTTTGTATTTTTGAGGAATTTGTAATTCGCGCCACGCCTATCATTGGATATTGGAGCAGGTGTTCCGCTAGCGGAACGTCTAGATGTAAGAGGTTATATTGGCTGTACTAGAGAATTTAAAACCTTTTTGACTTTAAGAAATGTACCTTAATTAACTTCATTAATATTATGGTGTTTCTATTCCAAGAAAAACCAAACCCTCAGTGTTTCTGTTAGGAAAACACGGAGCTGTAAAACGTGGCTGATCGGGATTAGGCTTCTAAGTGACTGCGAGTGAAAAGCAAAATAATCACAACATTTCCACACCCTAATTGTAGGCTAACCAATACCCAAATGGAGATTCAGTGAAAATAAAAATCTCATTGATTTATCAAGACCAGTCCCTATGCTTGTCTCAGAGCAGTGTGAAAAGGTGCTGAAATAGTTGACCACACCTGGCAAGGCTATTGCTTCAAATCCTATTACAACAAATGGATGACTTTGGGTATTCAAGTAAGTAACAATTTGTTGCTTTCATCAGCCTACTTTATTCCAATAGTTCTGTAATTCAGTGATATTTATTCCCATAGTAATTCATCATGGATCCACCCAGATGAGGTTAGAAAACAATGCATTAGGTGGACTCGGAAAGAGTCTATTGTCCTGCTGATAGCCCATCCAGGGTGCATGGCTTTTGTATTCCTAATATAACTCCAGCACAGAGAAGAGAAAGGAGCCTTGAATAATTAAACATGTCAGTAAAATACTGTTAGACTTGGGGATTATGGTCACGGACAGTGCTATTCACCTGTGTTACGCCAAACGCGAAGGCCCAGGAAAATGAACAGGTACAGTAGGCTACAATACTGTAAAGTAGGCCTAATAATGCTAAATATAATGCTTAAATTAATCGACAGCTGGTCTTTACTGTATGCTGCACATTTTTACATTGTATTTTATTTCCAGCGAGACTAGCCTTCCCTGTAGCTCAGTTGGTAGAGCATGGTGTTTGCAACACCAGGGTTGTGGGTTCGATTCCCATGGGGGGCAAGCAAAAAAAATGTATGAAATTGTATGAAATGTATGCATTCACTACTGTAAGTCGCTCTGGATAAGAGCGTCTGCTAAATGACTAAAATGTAAAAAAAAAATGACTATTCAAGCCATCGACTCACTGATGGATGAAGATGATGAGCAATCGGTAAAGGCAATCTGGAATCTGCTGGCATCACAGTACAACATCAACATTGCTCTAATCACAGTCAAAAGACAGTTGAAGAAACTTGAGTGGACTTATGGAAAGGCTCTGTAAGACATTTTATATACACTGCTCAAAAAAATAAAATGAACACTTCAACAACACAATGTAACTCCAAGTCAATCACACTTCTGTGAAATGAAACTGTCCACTTAGGAAGCAACACTGATTGACAATACATTTCACATGCTGTTGTGCAAATGGAATGGTCAACAGGTGGAAATTATAGGCAATTAGCAAGACACCCCCAATAAAGGAGTGGTTCTTCAGGTGGTGACCACAGACCACTTCTCAGTTCCTATGCTTCCTGGCTGATGTTTTGGTCACTTTTGAATGCTGGCGGTGCTTTCACTCTAGTGGTAGCATGAGACGGAGTCTAGAACACACACAAGTGGCTCAGGTAGTGCAGCTCATCCAGGATGGCACATCAATGCGAGCTGTGGCAAGGTTTGCTGTGTCTGTCAGCGTAGTGTCCAGAGCATGGAGGCGCTACCACGAGACAGGCCAGTACATCAGGAGACATGGAGGAGGCCGTTGGAGGGCAACAACCCAGCAGCAGGACCGCTACCTTCGCCTTTGTGCAAGGAGGAGCAGGAGGAGCACTGCCAGAGCCCTGCAAAATGACCTCCAGCAGGCCACAAATGTGCATGTGTCTGCTCAAACGGTCAGAAACAGACTCCATGCTCCATGAGGGTGGTATGAGGGCCCGACGTCCGCAGGTGGGGGTTGTGCTTAGAGCCCAACACCGTGCAGGACGTTTGGCATTTGCCAGAGAACACCAAGAGTGGCAAATTCGCCACTGGCGCCCTGTGCTCTTCACAGATGAAAGCAGGTTCACACTGAGCACATGTGACAGAGTCTGGAGACGCCGTGGAGAACGTTCTGCTGCCTGCAACATCCTCCAGCATGACCGGTTTGGCGGTGGGTCAGTCATGGTGTGGGGTGGCATTTCTTTGGGGGGCCGCACAGCCCTCCATGTGCTTGCCAGAGGTAGCCTGACTGCCATTAGGTACCGAGATGAGATCCTCAGACCCCTTGTGAGACCATATGCTGGTGCGGTTGGCCCTGGGTTCCTCCTAATGCAAGACAATGCTAGACCTCATGTGTCTGGAGTGTGTCAGCAGTTCCTGCAAGAGGAAGGCATTGATGCTATGGACTGGCCCGCCCGTTCCCCAGACCTGAATCCAATTGAGCACATCTGGGACATCATGTCTCGCTCCATCCACCAACGCCACGTTGCACCACAGACTGTCCAGGAGTTGTCGGATGCTTTAGTCCAGGTCTGGGAGGAGATCCCTCAGGAGACCATCCGCCACCTCATCAGGAGCATGCCCAGGCATTGTAGGGAAGTCATACAGGCACATGGAGGCCACACACACTACTGAGCCTCATTTTGACTTGTTTTAAGGACATTACATCAAAGTTGGATCAGCCTGTAGTGTGGTTTTCCACTTTAATTTTGAGTGTGACTCCAAATCCAGTGTCACAGAAATCTTCGTCGTCAGACGATATAGCGAAATCATCGTCGGAGAACGTGGACCAATCCGCAGAGGAGTTAGTGCTCATCATCTTAATTTATTAAATGAATGTGAACACGGAGAAAAAAAACAAGAAAATGAATAAAGACTAGTGACAGTTTTACAGGCAGAATAAACGCAGTGCAAAATACAACTACCCACACCCTACCAAACAAACACACACCTACTTATAGGACTCCCAATCAGAGGCAACTAGAAACACCTGCCTCCAATTGAGAGTCCAGCACCCAAAACTACACATAGAAAAACAAACCTAGAACCTATACCATAACTAACACACCCCACTACACCACACACAAAACCCCACAATACAAAACAAATATACCTCTGCCACGTCCTGACCAAATATAATACAAATAATACCTAAATATTGATCAGGACGTGACATCCAGACCTCCATGGGTTGATAAATTTGATTTCCATTGATTATTTTTGTGTGATTTTGTTGTCAGCACATTCAACTATGTAAAGAAAAAAGTATTTAATAAGATTATTTCATTCATTCAGATCTAAGATGTGTTATTTTAGTGTTCCCTTTATTTTTTTGAGCAGTGTATATACAGTGAGGGGAAAAAAGTATTTGATCCCCTGCTGATTTTGTACGTTTGCCCACTGACAAAGAAATGATCAGTCTATAATTTTAATGGTAGGTTTATTTGAACAGTGAGAGACAGAATAACAACAAAAAAATCCACAGATCTGAGGAGGAAATGGAGAGCAATAGACTTTGACTTTAGATGCCCTTTATTGAATTAGCAAACGGACACTGTCAATAAATCTAAAACAAAAACTTGAATACATGAGATGCTTAACCATTGAAATGTCACCGCAACTTTAAACAGGATATCAAACTGTCACCACAGCTAAACATATAAAATATAATAATAACATCATTCACAAGGTTAAATGCTTTCTCTTGATCTAAAGACACCAGCACAGCAAATGTAGGCTACTCCCACCTGTCATTGGTGAAATGACCAAATATACTCTTCCAAACTGTAGATTGTACAATATAGACTTCAAACCTCCCACACAATAGGCTGTTTCAATCTTTATGGCCACAGAAACACACTTGGCAGTGTTTACATGACAACTTGACAATTAAGTTAATTTTGTCAGTTGTGTCATTTCCCTCTGAAACATGTTTTACTAAATGCTTTCTCACAAGCTTTCTGTTCTGTACAAAGTGGTTTTTGTGAGCCATTTATTGCGTAACACAGGGAGGGCGAGAATGTGAAACAGCGGTCAAATTCACACTATATACACACTACTTTATTCAGACAGTGAAGAATTAGATGCGTTTTGCTTCATCATCAAACCTTTTGCTCTTTACTGAAAGTTCTCTATCTTTAAATGTGATTTCTGACATGCCCAGATTTTGGGGGATTGTATCAACAGTGGGCTAATGAACAAAATTCTAAAATATAGTTTTGAGTAAAATAGCCCTTCAAGAGACTGCTTGCAAAGCACCCATTTCTCTGTCCCGGTGCCCTTGAACTGAACGTGTACAAGTTCAAACAGACTAGCTTACGTAACACATGCAGGCATTACTTGGTAGTACACTCGTGCCACGTCTACCAAATAGAACCTGACAAGACACCTCTGTACCACTGAAGTGGGAATAGTGGGATAACAGTCATTTTCCATTTTTAATGCTTCATAAATATTCACCAGACAGTTCATGAATTAGTTACTGCATATTTATAGTGAGTAAAATATCAATTAACATATCAGTCAAACCTTTGTGAGATTTCCAACTGATGGTGTGGTAAGAGAGAATAATCATTCCCTCTTTGGTCCTTAAGTCATGCTCCGGACTTTCACGATGGCACTCAAAATTAACCATTTCCATTCCTTTCAACAATGCATTATTTATATATCAGCTCATTAATTACTCACACCTTTAAGACAAGGACTATGGAATTGGCATGGAAAGAGGTACTGTGCCTGGGTCCTGGATGCAATCATCTTGATTTCCAGTCAAAGCATGTGGGAGGAAAGAGATGTGTGAGGGAGTTAATCGCAGGGTTCATGAGGGAAGAGGTTATGTGGGTAAATTATAAATGTGAGTGACAGACAGTCAGGCTGCGTCGCTAAGAGGGCTTACGGGGTGTCTCTATTCTTTATCAAGGGCCCTGCTCCTGACCAGTCCCATGACATAACAGTGCATGTCACAACTAGAAAATAAACTATGCCCTCTTTGGTGTGAAGTTCCAACACGGTGATTGGAATTATTTTGTTTTTCCTACCTCAGTGATGGAGCCATTGAAGTAATGCACAGGGACATGAGTACATTGCTCACATGAAAATTACATTTTACATTTACATTACATTTAAGTCATTTAGCAGAAAAAATCAAAATGAAATGAAAAAATGTATAATGAAAATCATTATAAAGACCAGCCAAAATATCACAAAATGTCATAAGGGTGATTGAGTCATGTAGCACAGGAAATTCGTCAGGCGATTTGACAGTTACCTCGAATAAAGTAACTTTTTATAGTTCTGTCACAAAGCAACACCAATGGTTCCCACAAGACTACAATGACAGAGCACATCAGTTTCCTCTACACATTTCTAGTGTGACTAAGTTCAACCTCGCCACTAAATTCCTGGGAACTGTGAATGTTACGGTGAAGGTTGTAGGTAGTGCCTTGATTGCAGTCATCCTGCCCAATCCTTTTATTTTACACAATTCCTCCAAAATTCCCAAAGGACAAAGCTAAATAAAAACTTTACGTACTCCATGTGTGTTACATATTTTCATAGAAGTAGGTCTGTTATTTTGGTATAATGATGTAAGAAAAATCTGAATTAACTAAGGTGGCCAACACAGCCTCACATGATTTGTTTGTACAGTTTTCACTGATGGATAACTTATGATTTGCTAGCCATTTTCTTACAGAATCATTGCCATATGAGGGAATGTTAAGTGAATGCGTCTTGAAGGACGTAGTAATGATCTTCCATAAGACATTCTTAGTGTTAGGCTGACCTTGTTCTTGCAAGTCATAGGCCTAGTGACACAATATCTAAGGTACAGTAACCCTTGATGTGAAAAAACAACTTACAATGCATGCTCAAGCCCTATTGTGAGAGAATGACACATTGTAAATATGCAAAAAATATGTGTGTCAGGGTGTAGTGTGTGGGTGACATTTATCCAACATTTTTTTCATTAGAAAATATATTCAATGAGATGAGTCCTATAGTCATTTTGCGCAACGTAGCAATGCCCACTTCCACTCAACTTCCTACCCGATACATAGCTTCCTTTCCTGATCGCGTCGTCAGCCTGATTGTAGCCATACTAGCCTCGAAGTCGCTAGTTTTGTCAATAATATACTGAGGTAATCAGTATATTAATATAATCATATTTCTATCGCGTTTTTTTTATCATTGTTATTGAAAATTGTGGTTATCCGTTCAGCTAGGGATTTTTGTAATTCGATTATTGTGTTCTGTGTCTTTTTTGTCTCTTAGCTAGCTAATTATAAATGTGCTAACTAGTAAGGTGGCTAGCAATTAGCCAACGTCCCTTCCCTTACCAACCATGGCACTGTTTTACACAAGGTGCTCGCAGGAGCGGCCAAAGATAACAGTGACGGATGTACATCATCTGGCCAAGACAAGTAGCAAAGCATTGACCTCCAAGTTGGAAAAAGGATTCAAACTTTGTACCCAGTTACCTTTTCAACTATGAAGGTAAGTGTAGCCAAGTTTCTATCAGACCAGACAAGGGTGTTTACTCAAAGCTGTAACATAGCTTACATAACCTTTTACAGTAGCTAGCTAACATTATGATTGCTCACTCTCTTTTATTCAAAACAGTTTTGATCAGGGAAAAAGTGACAGGAGAGGTCAGCATAAGGGCTTGCTGCTACAGGTCCATGAGGAAAAATGAGAAACCACACAGTTTGAGAATAGAGTGAAAAGTCAGCTGTTTGTGACAGACTACATGCCGGTAACACAGTCTAGTCTTAGATTAAGAAGTTCCTGTCAATGGAGATCTGCATTAAGAGGCATTGCTTAGTCTAAGACTAGGCTTAACCTATGTCTATGAAACCATTCTTAGCGTAGCAATTGTTCAGTCGTCTTCCTTGCTGTTTCTGTAAGCTCTGTTAAGTTGGATGCATTAGACTAATTTTAAACAAGGGCATATACCCTTAATAGAAAAGTTAAACCTGTATTGCTGTAATGAATTTAGTGGCTGTTGCATGTTGCGCCAGTCACTTCTGTTTAATGGTCATGACACATGTTGACTGATTTTATATTATAATCATTTTCTTTTTATATCCCCACATATGTTGTACTGAAGCCCTCTGAGCCCACAGAGGCCGAGCAGCAGTGGCATAAGCCAAGGACTATGGTATGTTTTAAAAGCTATACAACATATCAAAATCATATGGTTACAATCACATCATAATGCTAAGAACTTATTTAATGAAAACTTGAATCGTCTCATGATTAGATTTAGAACTGTGCCCTTGTACTGTATTTTTACAAGGTCTGAAACCTGGGCCCAAAGGCAAAATGACCATCACCAAGCCCACCAAAAAGCGCATGGCAGAAGGAAGGATTAGGTGAGTATTCCCTAATTGCCAGTATAGTAGGTAGTAGCTGGTCATGTCCTATTTCACTTTTACTATATAAAATTATACAATTTCTGGTGTTTTCAAGTACATTGATTGGCAGCGGCTGCTTTGCAGAAGTACACTATACAGCACCCTTCTTGGACCGCTCCCTGACTTTTCAGTTCTCCAGATAGAAGAGGAATACAAGAACTTTGACCCTCAATCCAAGCCATTGATCTGCAGCATGGGGATGTGTGCTGAAAAGCTTTTAGTCGATTCCCACTTTGGAAAGGTACAGGTGGGGAGCCTCCTGTCTTACCAGCAGCCTCCAATCACAACACGATACATAGTTCACCATAAGGAGACACCACCATTCCCTTCACTGCCCCTAGATGGCTACAGACTGGAGAGCAACTTCAAGGCTACACATTTGTGCTCAGTGAAGAAGACCAGCTTCACATAGTCTCTTCAGGTGAGCTTCGCAACAGCCCATTAAATAGAGGAAGCTACTAGAGAATAGTGTGCTGTCCCTGACTGGCAGATCCCCCGGAAACCAAGACTGACCTCATCATGGTTCCGAGAGGCTTTTCCATGTGAGATGGCTGACATCTGCAGGAAATTTAGCTGAAATTATCCTCAAAAGCACAGCACCAACAGCTGACATGAAGAGGGGACTGGAGTTGGAGATGGAAGCAGCCAGTGACTAATGCAAGATGCAGAATATCAACCTCACCCTGTGGCCTCATTATACATCCTGACATCCCGTGGCTTGCCTCTTCTCCTGTTGGCCTGGTCTACGACCCTCTTGAGCATCAACCTTTTGGCCTAGTTGAGATTAAGAACCTGAACGTAAAGGGTTTTGTGGATTGCAAGTACGTTCACATGCATAATGGTGAACCTTCCCTGAAGAGGAAGCATTCCTACTACTAGCAAGTTCAAGCTCAGCTCTGCTTCACTGGGTTGGAGTGGTGTGACTTTGTTGTCTGTGTGCATGAGGACATTCTGGTAAAGAGAATACATAGAGACCCAGTGGTGTTCTCACTAATTAAAGAGAAGGGTGACTGGTACTACTTGTATTTGTACATGCAAAAGTTCTTAGGCCGGAAAGACTAAATAACAACAGACAGGTTCTTCTTTCAAATTATGTAAGAGAAACAAATCAACAACTGTCTGTGCAATGAATTAATTATTAAAAATGTTGTAACTGTAAAACTCTTTACAACATTTTGTGTTTGGAGTGTAAGCTATAACTGCACAGGACGAGACCCAGATGCAGACACAGGAGGCAGATGGTTCGAATTTGATATTTATTAAAACACTAGGGTCAGGCAATAGGCAGGACGAGAACAGGCAGAAGTTCATTAACCAGGTCAGAGTCTAAAAGGTACAGGGGGGTAGGCAGGCTCAAGGTCAGGGCAGGCAGAAGAGGTCAGAGCCAGAAACCAGAGACTAAGAAAAATAGGAGCACAGAAAACACACTGGTAGGCTTGACAAGACGGACTGGCAACAGAGAACACAGGTATAAATACACTGGGGATAATGGGGAAGATGGGCGACACCTGGAGGGGGATGGAGACAAGCACAAAGACAGGTGAAACAGATCAGGGTGTGACAATAAGCAGTAGTGTTTATCTATAAAAGTGTTAACCTGTTAGGGCTAGGGGGCAGTATTGACAGGGCTGGATAAAAAAACATACCCGTTTTAATCTGGTTACCACTCCTACCCAATAACTAGAATATGCATATACTTATTACATATGGATAGAAAACACCCTAAATTTTCTAAAACTGTTTGAATGGTGTCTGTGAGTATAACAGAACTCATTTGGCAGGCAAAACCCTGAGACATTTTCTGACAGGAAGTGGATACCTGATGTGTTGTATTGCCTTTAAACCTATCCCATTGAAAAACACAGGGGCTGAGGAATATTTTGGCACTTCCTATTGCTTCCACTAGATGTCACCAGCCTTTACAAAGTGTTTTGAGTCTTCTGGAGGGAGATCTGACCGAACAAGAGCCATGGAACGATGATGTCCCATTAGACACCTGGCGCGCGAGTTCATGTTCGGTACCCTCGTTCCAATACGTTATAAAAGAGTATGCATTCGTCCACCTTGAATATTATTCATGTTCTGGTTAACAAAGGCCCTAATGATTTATGCTATACAACGTTTGACATGTTTGAACGAACGTAAATATATTTTTTCCCCTCGTTCATGACGAGAAGTCCGGCTGGCTTAGATCATGTGCTAACAAGACGGAGATTTTTGGACATAAATGATGAGCTTTTTTGAACAAAACTACATTCGTTATGGACCTGTGATACCTGGAAGTGACATCTGATGAAGAGAATCAAAGGTAATGGATTATTTACATAGTATTTTCGATTTTAGATCTCCCCAACATGACGTCTAGTCTGTATCGCAACGCGTATTTTTCTGGGCGCAGTGCTCAGATTATTGCAAAGTGTGATTTCCCAGTAAGGTTATTTTTAAATCTGGCAAGTTGATTGCGTTCAAGAGATGTAAATCTATAATTCTTTAAATGACAATATAATATTTTACCAATGTTTTCTAATTTTAATTATTTAATTTGTGACGCTGACTTGACTGCCGGTTATTGGAGGGAAACGATTTCCTCAACATCAATGCCATAGTAAAACGCTGTTTTAGGATATAAATATGAACTTGATTGAACTAAAAATGCATGCTTTGTCTAACATAATGTCCTAGGAGTGTCATCTGATGGAGATTGTAAAAGGTTAGTGCATCATTTTAGCTGGTTTTATGGTTTTGGTGACCCTGTCTTTGAATTGACAAAACATTACACACAACTCTTGTAAATGTACTGTCCTAACATACTCTAAATTTATGCTTTCGCCGTAAAACCTTTTTGAAATCGTAAAACGTGGTTAGATTAAGGAGATGTTTATCTTTCAAAGGGTGTAAAATAGTTGTATGTTTGAAAAATTTGAATTTTGACATTTATTTGGATTCAAATTTGCCGCTCTTGAAATGCACCTGCTGTTGATGGAGTGCACCACGGGTGGCACGCTAGCGTCCCACCTAGCCCATAGAGGTTAAACAATGTGTATGGTCACAGCAACAACAAAAAAAGGAAAGATGCATTCCAATATTAACTCATTGCTCCTTGGCCAATGCCTTCACAATAGGCCCACGCTGGTAGTTTGTGAGACCAGTATCAGGGCAGAAGGTGAGACCCAGATGCAGACACAGGAGGCAGATGGTTGGAGTCTTAGATGTTTATTGATCCAAAAAGGGGTAGGCAAGAGAATGGTTGTGGACAGGCAAAAGGTCAAAACCAGTTCAGAGTCCAGGAGGTACTGAGTGGCAGGCAGGCAGAATAGTCAGGCAGGTGGGTACAGAGTCCAGAAACAGGCAAGGGTCAAAACCGGGAGGACTAGCAAAAAGAGAATAGAAAAGGCAGGCGCACGGGAAAAACACGCTGATTGACTTGGACATACAAAACAAACTGGCACAGAGAGACAGGAAACACAGGGATAAATACACTGGGGAAAACAAGCAACACCTGGAGGGGGTGGAGACAATCACAAGGACAGGTTAAACAGATCAGGGTGTGACAGCAAGCCACAGCCCAGATGCAGATGATGCTTCTCATCATTGACATGGGGATTTCTGACTGAAACAGCTTGTTCAGTTTAATTTTGCCAATTAATCTCTCAATGTGGACTCTAAGTTGGGAAATCTCTTGCATTTGATGGACCAGTGCTGCTGGCATTTGGCTCTGTTTAGACAAAGGGTGGACAGTAGTCCCTGCCTGGCACACAGTCATCAATCAGGAACCACTTGTCTGCCATCACTGCCATGTCTTCAGTGAGCAAGCCACACAGTCCTGATTCTTTGAATAGCTCTTTGTCGCTGATGGAGCCAGCATACAATTCTGACACAAAAGTAACTGCTCCATGTAGGGCCATCCCAAGCAGGCCTTTCAAGGTTTAGTGGGACTTGTAATGAGAGTACATCTCAGGGTGTAGAGGGAGACTTGCTGGCTGCTGGCAACCCAACTCGGTACAGTCAATGATGACTTGAGTGTCTGGATACCTACTGAACTCCTTCGGCAACACAGCCTAAACATCTTCCGAAGACATCCATATAGAGACAGATCCCAGCAGAATGTAAAGGTAGTTGGCCCATGTGATAACGATCCTGCTTACTGTCAAGTGATAGTTTCCAAATTGGTCAGCGAGGTCCATCTCATTTGACCCCAAGGACAAGTACGTGAGGAAGAGGAACAGCTCATCCAGCATGGATACGGCATGTCTCTGTAGGACAAATGCACAAATCACTAATAGATATTTACAGAAGGCTATAGCTTTTAGTTAAAGTGAAAAGTAACGTTGGTAAGACAAAACAGTTAACCTCTATGGGCAAGGCGGGACGAATTCGTCCCACATACGTAACAGCCACCTGAATTCAGTGGCGCGATTTTTGAATCGTTTGAAATACTATTACTTCAATTTCTCAAACATATGACTATTTTACAGCTATTTAAAGACAAGACTCTCCTTAATATAACCACACTGTCCGATTTCAAAAAGGCTTTACAACGAAAGCAAAACATTAGATTATGTCAGGAGAGTGCCCAGCCAGAAATAATCAGACACCCATTTTTCAAGCTAGCATATAATGTCACAAAAACCCAAACCACAGCTAAATGCAGCACTAACCTTTTATGATCTTCATCAGATGACACACCTAGGACATTATGTTATACAATACATGCATGTCTGTTCAATCAAGTTCATATTTATATAAAAAAACAGCTTTTTACATTAGCATGTGACGTTCAGAAAAAGCATACCCCCCGCAAACTTCCGGGGAATTTACTAACAGTTTGCTAAATTACTCACGATAAACGTTCACAAAAAACATAACAATTATTTTAAGAATTATAGATACATTACTCCTCTATGCACTCGATATGTCCGATTTTAAAAATAGCTTTTCGGATGAAGCACATTTTGCAATATTCTAAGTACATAGCCCAGCCATCACGGCTAGCTATTTAGACACCCGGCAAGATTAGCCTTCACCCAAATCCTATTTCCTATAAGAAAAATGTTCTTACCTTTCCTGTTCTTCGTCAGAATGCACTCCCAGGACTTCTACTTCAATAACAAATGTAGGTTTGGTCCCAAATAATCCATCGTTATATCCAAATATCCTCTGTTTTGTTCGTGCGTTCTAGACACTATACGAATGGTAAATAACGGTCGTGCGCATGGCGTGACAAAAATTTCTAAATATTCCATTACCGTACTTCGAAGCATGTCAACCGCTGTTTAAAACCAATTTTTATGCCATTTATCTCGTAGAAAAGCGATAATATTCCGACCGGGAATCTGCAATAAGCTAAACAGCCGAATGAAATTTCTCCACGGGGGCGAATCGTGCACTCGCCTCATTCAATGGTCCTCTGATCGGCCACTTGGATAAGGCGATAATCTGTTTCAGCCAGAGGCTGCCTCGTCATCGTTCAGGTTTTTCCCGCGTCCTGAGAGCCTATTGGAGCCCTGGGAATTGTCACGTTACAGCTAAGATCCTTACTCTTCAATAAACAGATGCAAGACGCACGACTCCTTGTCAGACAGGCCACTTCCTGCATGAAACCTTGTCAGGTTTTTGCCTGCCATAGGAGTTCTGTTATACTCACAGACACCATTCAAACAGTTTTAGAAACTTTAGGGTGTTTTCTATCCAAACCTGAACAATAATATGCATATTCTAGCTTCTGAGTTGGTGTAGGAGGCAGTTAAAAATGGGCACATATTTTTTCCAAAATTCTCAATACTGCCCCCTAGCCCAAACAGGTTAATCAGAAACGGGAGAACTTACTGAGTAGGTACATGGAAGTGTCACCTCAGCTTGGCTCTCCTTGCTCATGTGACAAGGACAATGTTGGCTGTTGACGGTTCGATAAGCGACCAAAAAGCCTTGAGATGATCATATGAGGCAAATCTCTACATGGGAAGAAACTTTGATAGGAGTTATTTACTCACAATTCTAACATTAAATGTGGTATCATAAATCTAAGACAGAAATGCTGGTAGCTAGGGAAAATAGTGCCAGAAAGCAAATGGTGTAAAGTTTATGATGTAACAATACCAAGCAGGACTAGGTTTACCCACCTTGTGAAGGACTGGATCTGTGCATCTGATCCCACAAATCGCTGCAGCCCAAAACACTACTCACAGTCAACGCCTCTACTTTGTTCCGTAGGTCCTCCATCTCTCTCTGCATCTCTTCCCTCTCAATCAAAACCAGATCAACTGCAGCGGGCCCAGGCACTGCACAGTAGTCATGGTCATGGTAGCTATCCATCTTTTCATCCTCTTCATCTTCAACATAGTTGTCCTCTACACATCCAGTCCTTGGTCTCTCCCTTCTTTCCCAAACACTTGCTCTTGCTTGGACATGGTAGTTATTTCACTGGAATCGCAAAGGTACTGCTCCCTTCTTCAGACGTCGAAGCCCACTAGATGGTTCAATGAAATCATGTGGTAAAAAGTGTCTACCACACACCTTGGAGTGACTTTCCCCTGCAAATATTGATGACCCATTTGGCTCTTAACTCAGTATCAACATGAATGATAAAAAAACGCTGTAGAAATAGGATTATATTAATACACTGAGGTAGTGATAAAACAAGCGATTTCGAGGCTAGTATGGCTACAATCAGGCTGACAGGACGCGATCGGGAGAGGAAGATATGTATCGGGTAGGAAGTTGAGCGGAAGTGGCCGTTGCTACGTGCAAAAGCTATTGGTGCTCCATTGGAAAGCTGAGTTTCTCTGTGTATGTTACATTTTCACCACATGGCGCATACCAGCACACTGGGTTTAGCTTGTGTACTAAAAATAACAATAATATTGAATTTGTAAAGCACATTTCCCACACTCAATGCCCATAAGGTAGAAATCAAAACACAAACAAAATTCAGCAATAATACATTAAAAACAAGCACAATACATCAAACCATTACCTACTAATAGCAAATGCAGACTTTAGGCAGATTAAGCGATCAAACATTAAATGCTAGCTTGAATACGTAGGTATTTTGTGTTTTAAACAAGGAAATTGAAGCTGCCTCCTTGACATTTGTAGGTAGAGCATTCCAGTGCTGAGGGGACACATTTGAGAAGGCCCTGTCACCTATGCTGCACAGGCTGGTGGCTGGTGTGACTAGGTTGTTTGAGTCTGATGATTGTAGTATGCATGCTGGGGAATAGTTCTCTAGAAGTTGGCATATGTATTTAGGTGCATCACCCTTGAGGGACTTAACACTAGATCCGGCAAAATGGTCAATCTGACCGTTTTCAATTTTGTCATTTCAATAACTTAATTTCAATAAAAACCTTGATCCGACCTGTCAATATGACCATTTACATTTTTACAGTAGAATAGCCGGGCCTCGGAGTACCATCAGGTGTAAAATATATGTGATTTGTGGAGTGCCTTTGTTACTACTATGAAACACAGTAAAAGCTTGTTTTTATAACGGCGAAATAAATACAAATACCCAAACTGCAAGACATGTGGTCAATGAAGAACATATTAGTAGCCTGAAGATCAGTATAGGTTCCAAACGTGCGTGTGAATAGTGAAAATCAGCACAAAAGCAATAATGGCATAATGAATACAAGTGTCGATAATGACAGTGGTTAAAAATAGTATATTATTGTCAGTTATCGGACACATTATTTGTGGCCTTGCTCTTGCTTACACTATGGTGTGCGTCTTCACGCAACAGTTGGATCTCATTTAGCTGTTATCCTTGTCCTAACAGTCACCACAAATCTTCATAACTTGATTGCAACACTTCCACAAAAACAAGTCCCTTGCAGGTGTCATGGGTTCTGTTGCATCTGTGCATCTGCCCACCTTGCAGTTTCTACTCCGCTGGAGCTGTGCGCAATTTGGCTCTCGCAATGGCTCACGTGGAATCTTTGCTGCTGCCGTGGCCCTCATATGTCTCTCAGGTAGCCAGTGCACCAGACTCATGATGAAGTAATCTGCTTGAACATGTGTGCGTTGATTGCAGTCAACACAAGTATGTAGTTAAACACAACAACAGGTCAGCAGGGAGTTCCACCTTGTACCTAGTACAGTCATGCAATCTGGTCCTAAACATTTTCCGACACTCGCTCACCTGCTGCCCGATATGGATCCTTTCCCAGATATGGAAAGCCGTTCAGCCCGAATAATAATCATCAGAAATGTCATGATTAATTTCTTCCCATCATCGGAGTTATTTTCATTCAGATCTTGTAGCAACACGTTAGTGGTAGATGGTGGCATTCTGTCATTGCACCACACTATCACAAGGGGGAGTTAGAATGCTGATCTATCAGTAGTCTAAACTGTGGCACAAATTGACTATCTGTTCGTAAATTAATGGAGGTTTTCAGTCTGATAGACTTTAATAAATAAATGCTTTGACCAAGTTAATCCGCTTACGTTGTGTGTGTGTTCAATTATTTGTGACCTTGTGGTTAGAACGAAGAATGTAAACAAAATAAATCCTACTCATATTGAATAATCAGATGCATGTTGCAAGCTCACTCCGCCTCATTGCCTCAAACTGCAATATTTTGTTTCTCTCCGTTGCCCACACACACTTTAAACATTTGGATAATAAAGCGTTTAAAGCATATTTGTCATGCCCTGACCTGAGAGAGACGGTTTATTTCTCTATTTTGTTAGGTCAGGGTGTGGGGTGGGCATTCTATGTTTTGTATTCTTTGTTTTGGGCCGAGTATGGTTCCTAATCAGAGGCAGCTGTCTATCGTTGTCTCTGATTAGGAATCATACTTAGGCAGCCTTTTTCCACCTGTGTTTGTGGGTAGTTGTCTTCTGTTTAGTTTTCTGTACCTGACAGAACTGTTGGCTGTTATTTTTTTCTTTAGTGTTCTGAGTTAAAATAAATATTCATCATGAGCACTCAACATGCTGCGCTTTGGTCCCCTCTCTACGACAGCCGTTACAATATTTGAAGATAGACTCACGGAACTCTTTAAGAGGTGGCTTCTATCTTTTATCCAACGATAATTATTATTATTAACACTGCATTATAATTATATAAAAGCCCTTTAGATATTCTCAGACAATATTTGCCCATATGAAAAATGCCCTTTAGATATTAATTTAGATTCCTCTAAATTTAATTAGATCTACAGTACAGGGACATCTTATTGATCTGCAACTATTTTCATTTAGAAGCCTCCTGTTTAATGAGTTCCGAGAGCCGTGCCATACCAATTATTATTATTGGATCATTCACTCATTAATGGCTTTGGATCTAAATAAGTACCAACATTATTTCTGATAGCCTTTAAGAAATAAATGTTTTGACTGTTTTGACCAAGTTAGTCTGCTCATGTTGTGTGTGTTCAATTATTTGTGGCAGTGGTTACAATGAATAATCCAGGGTGGTGTGACAAGGTACAGAACGGCAGTTAGGCACAGGGTTAGGACAGGCAGAAATGGTAAAAACTAGAAAACATGAACTAGAAAAACACAGGAGCAAGGGGAAAACTGCTGGTAGGCTTGATGAACAAAACTAACTTGCAACAGACAAACAGAACACGGGTATAAATACATTGGGGATAATGGTGAAGATGGGCGACACCTGAAGGGGGATAGAGACAAGCACAAAGACCGGTGAAACAGATCAGGGTGTGACATTACCAATAAAATGGACTGACGGGGATGTGGACAGATCTTGCTACATGGAAAGGAAATACCTGTCTATGTGTAGAAAAATCACCTTTATTAACCTGTTGGGGGTAGGGGGCAGTATTGACACGGCCAGATAAAAAACGTACCCGATTTAATCTGGTTACTACTCCTGCCCAGTAACTAGAATATGCATATAATTATTGGCTCATATGGCAGGCAAAAACCTGAGAGGATTCTATATGGGAAGTGGCCTGTCTGACAAGTTGTTGTTCATCTTGGCTCTTTTTATTGAAGACTGAGGATCTTTGCCGTAACGTGACACTTCCTACGGCTCCCATAGGCTCTCAGAACCCGGGAAAAAGCTGAATGATATCGAGGCAGCCTCTGGCTGAAACACATTACCGCGTTTGGATAGTGGCTGGTCAGAGTACTCTGAGACTCACGCTCGTGCACGAGGGCATGAGATGTATTTATTTTCTCTCTCTTTGTATGTATACAGGCTTTCCCGGTCGGAATATTATTGCTTTTTTACGAGAAAAATTGCATAAAAATTGATTTTAAACAGCGGACGGTGAATTTACTAAATTACTCACGATAATCGTTCACAAAAAGCATAACAATTATTTTAAGAATTATAGATACAGAACTCCTCTATGCACTCGATATGTCCGATTTTAAAATAGCTTTTCGGTGAAAGCACATTTTGCAATATTCTCAGTAGATAGCCCGGCATCACAGGGCTAGCTATTTAGACACCCAGCAGGTTTAGCACTCATCAAAGTCAGATTTACTATAAGAAAAATGTTCTTACCTTTGTTGTCTTCATCAGAATGCACTCCCAGGACTTCTACTTCAATAACAAATGTTGGTTTGGTCCAAAATAATCCATCGTTATATCCAAACAGCGGCGTTTTGTTCGTGCGTTCTAGACACTATCCTAAAGGCTAAATAAGGGTGACGAGCATGGCGCAATTCGTGACAAAAAAAATCTAAATATTCCATTACCGTACTTCGAAGCATGTCAACCACTGTTTAAAATCAATTTTTATGCCATTTTTCTCATAAAAAAGCGATAATATTCCGACCGGGAATCTGCGTTTATATAAACAGACAAAGGAAAAGAAACCATTCGGTCGAAGCGGGCACGCGCCTAAGCCCATAGTACTCTGAGTGGCCACTTGCCAAAAGCGATAAAGTGTTTCAGCCAGAGCCTGCCTCGATATCGTTCAATGTTTTCCCGGGCTCTGAGACCCTATGGAAGACGTAGGAAGTGTCACGTTATTGCACAGATCCTGAGTCTTCAATAAAAAGAGCCAAGATGAAACACTACTTCTCAGACAGGCCACTTCCTGCTTGAAATCTTCTCAGGTTTTGGCCTGCCATAGGAGTTCTGTTATACTCACAGACACCATTCAAACAGTTTTAGAAACTTTAGGGTGTTTTCTATCCAAAGCCAATAATTATATGCATATTCTAGTTACTGGACTGGTGTAGTAACCAGATTAAATCGGGTACGTTTTTTATCCAGCCGTGCAAATACTGCCCCCTATCCCCAACAGGTTAAAATGGTGTATAAGATTTTTGTTGTTTTGAATTTGGCGCTCTGCTATTTCACTGGCTGTTGGCGAGTGGGACGCTACCGTCCCACATACCCCAGAGAGGTTAATATGTTTTATATCATATTATTTTAGTATGAATAGATGGCTTATTCTTAGAAATAGAAAGAAGTGTTCTCTTTGTGTATGAGAAGGATAATTAGGTATTGGACTGTAGTAGACAGAAGAAATGTGTACTCTCTAACCTCGAGGCCTCATCTGACTGATAGAAGACCTGTGAGATGCATGGAGGAGTACAGGACTCAAGCTGGGATGATAACACCACCTGCCCAGCCACAGAGGTTCATCGTTCATCCTAGACACAGAACGGGGTCTGATTGGGAAGGGGGGCATAGTTGGAGGTTATAAATATATGTGCCTGAGAGTATGTATTTATTCTTGAAGCTACAACACCCAGTGTGGTGAATAAATCTAGCCTGAGCTTTCTTTGGTATCCATCTGGATTGCTGAACAAGAATTTAAAACCTAACAAGATTCTAACAACAATAGTGTGGTATATAGACTTATTTAGGAAAAGGCAAGGATGAGGGGGACATGGCTTAAATGGCTGAGTAATTAAAAATGTAAATTCCTTGAGTCATTTTGATACTCTGCCTTCCTAGTGTTAATATACACAATCACAAATAAATCCATTAATATTTAGTTTAAAGAAAGGTCATATAAAGCATGATACAAGACAATTTATTTCAAAAGAACAGAATAGCATGTTTTGAGTGTATTTATCTGTGCTTAGTCGACAAGGCTATGGCTGTGCCTTGCCAATGAGATCAACTTGTTTGTCTAGCAGACATGAATAACTCTACCTACATGTACATATTACCTCAAGTACCTCGACTAACCGGTGCCCCCGCACATTGACTCTGTACCGGTACCCCCTGTATATAGTCTCGCTATTGTTATTTTTATTCCTGGCACCACACTCCCAGAGCTCTCACCTCCTCCCTGTATGATAAGCTTGGAGGGTACTATGGTGTTGAATGCTGAGCTATAGTCAATGAACAGCATTCTTACATGGGTATTCCTCTTGTCCAGATGGGATAGGGCAGTGTGATGGCGATTGCATCGTCTGTGGCTCTGTTGGGGCGGTAAGCAAATTGAAGTGGGTCAAGGGTGTCAGGTAAGGTAGAGATTATATGATCCTTGACTAGTCTTTCAGAGCACTTCGTGATGACAGACGTGATAATAATTTAGTTCAGTTACCTTTGCTTTCTTGGGTACAGGAACAATGGTGGACATCGTGAAGCATGTGGGGACAACAGACTGGGATAGGGAGAGACTAGTCAATGTTCCATAAACAATCTGAATCTGGTCTTTCTGATTGGGGACAGCAATCAACACATCTGCATGGACCTCTGTAGGATGATATGGAAGAACTGCTTTCAGCCAAATCTATTATTATTCTATGTTTGAAGTTAAACTATATTGAAATTACGTTTAGTTTGGGGCAGCTGGCCAGGCAACAATCATAAAATACATTATAATCTTGTTTGAGTATTTAGTCTATGCGCTTCTGGATCAATTAAAACAATTGGTGTCCTGAGGTTTAATATGACCTATTTGAACATAATACATTAATTCATTAAGCGTTATTATTTATTATGGAATATTTATACAATTGAAATATCAACGGTCAGAATGACTAATGGTAGGGTTGGATTTACAATTCCCAAGGGTCACAAATTATTGTCTGTCAGTCAGATAGGAGCAAAACTCCTGGAGTGCTGTGCCAGAGAATCCAAGCCTGTTCATAAAGGAAATCCACCCAGAGCCACTCATTCCTATAATTTACAGTGTTACATAACACTAATATATGAGAACAATATTTTTTGTGAACAAATATTTAATTTTGTCGGTATAATAAGGTTTGTAGTAACATGTAAAAATCATTGTGGAAATCTGTTGCAACTCACGTCGACTACAAAACCCACAATACAATGCTCTATTTAAGGCTGGCTGGCTAGCTAGCTAGCTGGCAAATGTAGCTACAAACAATAAAACTAAAGTCAATATCATCATGTGGAGTAGCTAGATAGCTGTAAAATCGCCTAAACAAACTGTACTATCAATTTAGGAGTCTACAATCTACCATTGTCAACCGGCAGATCAATGTTCCACAGAGTGTCTGGCATTCACAATGCCACCATGCAATGCACCCTGGACTAAAGAGGCAGATAAATAGGAGAAACATGTTAGACTCTCTGTTAAATGACACATTTTTTCGAGGTAGGAATATCGCAAAATTACGATCAATGGCTCATGCGAGAGAGGACAACCTATGGACAGCATTATGACATCAGCCAGTATTGAAATCTGACATGTATGCTAGATGTTTTCGTGATCTAAAATTCATATGTCTGTTAACCTGTTGGGTCTAGGGGGCAGCATTTGCACGTCTGGATAAAAAAAATGTACCCGATTTAATCTGGTTACTAATCCTACCCAGTAACTAGAATATGCATATACTTATTATATATGGATAGAAAACACTCTAAAGTTTCCAAAACTGTTTGAATGGTGTCTGTGAGTATAACAGAACTCATTTGGCAGGCAAAACCCTGAGACATTTTCTGACAGGAAGTGGATACCTGATGTGTTGTATTGACTTTAAACCTATCCCATTGAAAAACACAGGGGTTTAGGAATATTTTGGCACTTCCTATTGCTTCCACTAGATGTCACCAGCCTTTACAAAGTGTTTTGAGTCTTCTGGAGGGAGATCTGACCGAACAAGAGCCATGGAACGGTGATGTCCCATTAGACACCTGGCGCGCTAGTTCATGTTGGGTACCCTCGTTCCAATACGTTATAAAAGAGTATGCATTCGTCCACCTTGAATATTATTCATGTTCTGGTTAAAAAAGGCCCTAATGATTTATGCTATACAACGTTTGACATGTTTGAACGAACGGAAATATATTTTTTCCCCTCGTTCATGACGAGAAGTCCGGCTGGCTTACATCATGTGCTAACGAGACGGAGATTTTTGGACATAAATGATGAGCTTTTTTGAACAAAACTACATTCGTTATGGACCTGTGATACCTGGAAGTGACATCTGATGAAGAGAATCAAAGGTAATGGATTATTTACATAGTATTTTCGATTTTAGATCTCCCCAACATGACGTCTAGTCTGTATCGCAACGCGTATTTTTCTGGGCGCAGTGCTCAGATTATTGCAAAGTGTGATTTCCCAGTAAGGTTATTTTTAAATCTGGCAAGTTGATTGCGTTCAAGAGATGTAAATCTATAATTCTTTAAATGACAATATAATATTTTACCAATGTTTTCTAATTTTAATTATTTAATTTCTGACGCTGACTTGACTGCCGGTTATTGGAGGGAAACGATTTCCTCAACATCAATGCCATAGTAAAACGCTGTTTTTGTATATAAATATGAACTTGATAGAACTAAAAATGCATGCATTGTCTAACATAATGTCCTAGGAGTGTCATCTGATGGAGATTGTAAAAGGTTAGTGCATCATTTTAGCTGGTTTTATGGTTTTGGTGACCCTGTCTTTGACTTGACAAAACATTACACACAACTCTTGTAAATGTACTGTCCTAACATACTCTAAATTTATGCTTTCGCCGTAAAACCTTTTTGAAATCGTAAAACGTGGTTAGATTAAGGAGATGTTTATCTTTCAAATGGTGTAACATAGTTGTATTTTTGAAAAATTTGAATTTTGACATTTATTTGGATTCAAATTTGCCGCTCTTGAAATGCACCTGCTGTTGATGGAGTGCACCACGGGTGGCACGCTAGCGTCCCACCTAGCCCCAAGAGGTTAACTTCCAGTGTAGTGAGAGCGGTTTTATCGCAATGCTACGTCATACCAGCCATATCTCTGCCTGCTTGAATGGTAATACGTCAGACATGAAAACATGAAATGCCCCAAGAAATCGATAGAACATCGCTCAACGATGCACGAAAACAATAACATTGTCACGTCCTGACCAATATTTAGATATTATTTGTATTATATTTGGTCAGGACGTGGCAGAGGTATATTTGTTTTGTATTATGGGGTTTTGTGTGTGGTGTAATGGGGTGTGTTAGTTTTGGTATAGGTTCTAGGTTTGTTTTTCTATGTGTATTGTTGGGTGCTGGACTCTCAATTGGAGGCAGGTGTTTCTAGTTGCCTCTGATTGGGAGTCCTATAAGTAGGTGTGTGTTTGTTTGGTTTTCATGGGTAGTTGTATTTGCACTGCTTGTAGTTATAGCCTGCAAATCTGTTAGCTGTCGTTCTTTGTTTATTGTTTTTTTCAGTGTTCGTTATAATAAATATAATTATGAGCACGCAACCCACTGCGCCTTGGTCTCTACATCCCCGACGACAACTGTGACAGCTCTACCCACCATACCAGGACCAAGCAGCGGAGGAATTCTGCCGAGGACTGGGGAACATGGCTGGTAAGGGAGACCGAGAGGCAGCCCCGATAAAAAAAATTGGGGGGGCACAAGGGCTGTTTGGCGGGGCGAGGTTGGAGCCCCAGGCCAGCTCCCCGTACCCTTTTTGGACAGAAAAATACTGGAGAGGTCCCGTGCTTTGGGGTGGGTGCTGTGGTGAGGCCTGGTATTTTCAGGCCGGTATGCGCAGTACCAGCGCCCCGCATGTGCCAGGGGAGAGTGGGCATCCAGCCAGAAGGGGTGATGCCAACCCTGCGCTCGAGACCGCCAGTGCGCCTCTACGGTCCAGTGTTTCCCGCTACACGCACTAGCCTTGAGGTGCGTGTCTCCAGGCTGGCACGTCCAGTACCAGCCCCACGCATCAGGCATCTAGTGCGTCAGCCCAGCCTTGCCAGTCTGGTGCCGCCAGAGCTGCCCGCCAGTCTGGTGCCGCCAGAGCTGCCCGCCAGTCAGGAGTCGCCAGAGCTGCCCGCCAGTCAGGAGTCGCCAGAGCTGCCCGCCAGTCAGGAGTCGCCAGAGCTGCCCGCCAGTCAGGAGTCGCCAGAGCTGCCCGCCTGCCCGGATCAGCCGCTCTGGCCCGTCTGCCCGGAGCGGCCCGTCTGACCGGAGCGGCCCGTCTGACCGGAGCGGCCCGTCTGCCCGGAGCGGCCCGTCTGCCCGGAGCGGCCCGTCTGCCCGGAGCTGCCAGAGCGGCCCGCCTGCCCGGGGTCTGCCAGAGCGGCCCGCCTGCCCCGGGGTCTGCCAGAGCGGCCCGCCTGCCCCGGGGTCTGCCAGAGCGGCCCGCCTGCCCGGGGTCTGCTTGCGACCCAGGACTGAGGGAATCTGCCTGTAACCCAGGACCGAGGGAATCTGCCTGCGACCCAGGACCGAGGGAATCTGCCTGCGACCCTGGACCGGGTGAGTCTGGCTACGATCCCAAAATGGAGTTAATTAACTGTGAATATAAGGAGTCTGCCTACAGCCCGGGACCGAAGGAGTCGGCCTACTGTCCTAGGCCAAGCAAGTCTGTCTACGGTCTGGAGGGCAGTAGGCCAGAACCGGAGCCACCTCCAATATAGGTGGGTTGGGGAGGGGGGGTGTAGCACAGTGCCGTCGTTTACAGCAGCCACCCTCCCTTCCCTCCCTTTAGTTTAGGGGGGTTTATTTTTGTATTGGGTTTTCTTTTGTTGGTGCATTCGGTGTATGCACCTTTAGCGGGGGGTAATGTCACGTCCTGACCAATATTTAGGTATTATTTGTATTATATTTAGTCAGGACGTGGCAGAGGTATATTTGTTTTGTATTATGGGGTTTTGTGTGGGGTGTGTTAGTTTTGGTATAGGTTCTAGGTTTGTTTTTCTATGTGTAGTTTTGGGTGCTGGACTCTCAATTGGAGGCAGGTGTTTCTAGTTGCCTCTGATTGGGAGTCCTATAAGTAGGTGTGTGTTTGTTTGGTTTTCGTGGGTAGTTGTATTTGCACTGCTTGTAGTTATAGCCTGCAAATCTGTTAGCTGTCGTTCTTTGTTTATTGTTTTTTTCCGTGTTCGTTATAATAAATATAATTATGAGCACGCAACCCGCTGCGCCTTGGTCTCTACATTACGACACCTGTGACAAACATTAAAAATGGTGAATCTTTACTATAAATCTGCCAATAATAATAATATCATGATTCACTGTGTTAAAGGCTGCTGTCAGGTCCAGAAGTAAAATTATGCTAATGTCTTTATCATCAGCTGCCATTAACAAGACATTTGTTACTCTTACTAGGGCTGTCTCTGTTCTTTACCGTCCACGGAAGCCAAACTGGAAGGTTCATGCTGATTGTTGGTTGAAAGGTAGTTCTGTGGCTGTACTGAGACCACATGTTTAAGGACAGGTTGGAAATCAGTCTGTAATTGCTTAGGGTGTTAGGATCCAGTCCAGGTTTTTTCAAGGTTGGTATAAAGGAGGCAGTTTTCAGGGAATTAGGTGCAGTGACTGTATTAAGTTGGACTAAAAGTGAGTCTGGATTTTATGAGTGCTGTGGGAATAGGGTGCAAGGGATATGTAGTTTATCTGATATCTATTTTTTACAATTTCAGAGACAGATGTTGGCAATGCGAATTTGTTGAAACTGCTGCTGAGAGGCTCAGTGTCATGACTGGCCTGTGAGGATCACGTTACAGTGGATCACAGTTGTACAGAGATACCTCTCCCTCCTGCAGAGGGGGAGAGGAATAGAGGGATTGATGGGGGGGATATGACATTTACATTTAAGTCATTTAGCAGACGCTTTTATTCAGAGCGACTTACAAATTGGTGCATTCACCTTATAATATCCAGTGGAACAACCACTTTACAATAGTGCATCTAAATCTTTTAACCTGTTACGGCTAGGGGGCAGTATTGACACGGCTGGATAAAAAACGTACCCGATTTAATCTGGTTACTACTCCTGCCCAGTAACTAGAATATGCATAGAATTATTGGCTTTGGATAGAAAACACCCTAAAGTTTCTAAAACTGTTTGAATGGTGTCTGTGAGTATAACAGAACTCCTATGGCAGGCCAAAACCTGAGAAGATTTCAAGCAGGAAGTGGCCTGTCTGAGAAGTAGTGTTTCATCTTGGCTCTTTTTATTGAAGACTCAGGATCTGTGCAATAACGTGACACTTCCTACGTCTTCCATAGGGTCTCAGAGCCCGGGAAAATGTTGAACGATATCGAGGCAGGCTCTGGCTGAAACACTTTATCGCTTTTGGCAAGTGGCCACTCAGAGTACTATGGGCTTAGGCGCGTGCCCGCTTCGACCGAATGCTTTCTTTTCCTTTGTCTGTTTATCTAAACGCAGATTCCCGGTCGGAATATTATCGCTTTTTTATGAGAAAAATGGCATAAAAATTGATTTTAAACAGCGGTTGACATGCTTCGAAGTACGGTAATGGAATATTTAGACATTTTTTGTCACGAAATGCGCCATGCTCGTAACGCTTATTTAGCCTTTCGGATAGTGTCTTGAACGCACGAACAAAACGCCGCTATTTGGATATAACTATGGATTATTTTGGACCAAACCAACATTTGTTATTGAAGTAGAAGTCCTGGGAGTGCATTCTGACGAAGACAACAAAGGTAATAACATTTTTCTTATAGTAAATCTGACTTTGATGAGTGCTAAACCTGCTGGGTGTCTAAATAGCTAGCCCTGTGATGCCGGGCTATCTACTGAGAATATTGCAAAATGTGCTTTCACCGAAAAGCTATTTTAAAATCGGACATATCGAGTGCATAGAGAAGTTCTGTATCTATAATTCTTAAAATAATTGTTATGCTTTTTGTGAACGTTTATCTTGAGTAATTTAGTAAATTCACCGGCAGTGTTCGGTGGGAATGCTAGTCACATGCTAGTCACATGCTAATGTAAAAAGCTGGTTTTTGATATAAATATGAACTTGATTGAACAAAACATGCATGTATTGTATAACATAATGTCCTAGGGTTGTCATCTGATGAAGATCATCAAAGGTTAGTGCTACATTTAGCTGTGGTTTGGGTTTATGTGACATTATATGCTAGCTTGAAAAATGGGTGTCTGATTATTTCTGGCTCGGTACTCTGCTGACATAATCTAATGTTTTGCTTTCGTTGTAAAGCCTTTTTGAAATCGGACAGTGTGGTTAGATTAACGAGAGACTTATCTTTAAAATGGTGTAAAATAGTCATATTGTAATATCATATCTAAGGTATTTGAATAACGCACCACAGGATTCAACTGGCTGTTGAGTAGGTGGGACGCAAGCGTCCCACCTAGCCCATAGAGCTTTAGTTAGAAGGATTACTTTATCCTATCCTAGGTATTCCTTAAAGAGGTGGGGTTTCAGGTGTCTCCGGAAGGTGGTGATTGACTCCGCTGTCCTGGCGTCGTGAGGGAGCTTGTTGCACCATTGGGGTGCCAGAGCAGCGAACAGTTTTGACTGGGCTGAGTGGGAACTGTGCTTCCTCAGAGGTAGGGAGGCGAGCAGGCCAGAGGTGGATGAACGCAGTGCCCTTGTTTGGGTGTAGGGCCTGATCAGAGCCTGAAGGTACGGAGGTGCCGTTCCCCTCACAGCTACGTAGGCAAGCACCATGGTCTTGTAGCGGATGCGAGCTTCCATTGGAAGCCAGTGGAGAGAGCGGAGGAGCGGGGTGACGTGAGAGAACTTGGGAAGGTTGAACACCAGACGGGCTGCGGCGTTCTGGATGAGTTGTAGGGGTTTAATGGCACAGGCAGGGAGCCCAGCCAACAGCGAGTTGCAGTAATCCAGGCGGGAGATGACAAGTGCCTGGATTAGGTTCTGCGCCGCTTCCTGTGTGAGGCAGGGTCGTACTCTGCGAATGTTGTAGAGCATGAACCTACAGGATCGGGTCACCGCCTTGATGTTAGTGGAGAATGACAGGGTGTTGTCCAGGGTCACGCCGAGGCTCTTAGCACTCTGGGAGGAGGACACAAGGGAGATGTCAACCGTGATAGCGAGATCATGGAACGGGCAGTCCTTCCCCGGGAGGAAGAGCAGCTCCGTCTTCCCGAGGTTCAGCTTGAGGTGGTGATCCGTCATCCAAACTGATATGTCTGCCAGACATGCAGAGATGCGATTCGCCACCTGGTTGTCAGAAGGGGGAAAGGAGAAGATTAATTGTGTGTCGTCTGCATAGCAATGATAGGAGAGACCATGTGAGGATATGACAGAGCCAAGAGACTTGGTGTATAGCGAGAATAGGAGAAGGCCTAGAACAGAGCCCTGGGGGACACCAGTGGTGAGAGCACGTGGTGCGGAGACAGATTCTCACCACGCCACCTGGTAGGAGCGACCTGTCAGGTAGGACGCAATCCAAGCGTGGGCCGCGCCGGAGATGCCCAGCTCGGAGAGGGTGGAGAGGAGGATCTGATGGTTCACAGTATCAAAGGCAGCAGATAGGTCTAGAAGGATGAGAGCAGAGGAGAGAGAGTTAGCTTTAGCCGTGCGGAGAGCCTCCGTGACACAGAGAAGAGCAGTCTCAGAGCGCTGGCCAAGGACGGCACGTTCAAGAGTTTTGGAGAGAAAAGAAAGAAGGGATACTGGTCTGTAGTTGTTGACATCGGAGGGATCGAGTGTAGGTTTTTTCAGAAGGGGTGCAACTCTCGCTCCCTTGAAGACAGAAGGGACGTAGCCAGCGGTCAAGGATGAGTTGATGAGCGAGGTGAGGTAGGGGAGAAGGTCTCCGGACATGGTCTGGAGAAGAGAGGAGGGGATAGGGTCAAGTGGGCAGGTTGTTGGGCGGCCGGCCGTCACAAGACGCGATATTTCATCTGGAGAGAGAGGGGAGAAAGAGGTCAAAGCACAGGGTAGGGCAGTGTGAGCAGGACCAGCGGTGTCGTTTGACTTAGCAAACGAGGATCGGATGTCGTCAACCTTCTTTTCAAAATGGTTGACGAAGTCATCCGCAGAGAGGGAGGAGGGGGGGGGGAGGAGGATTCAGGAGGGAGGAGAAGGTAGCAAAGAGCTTCCTAGGGTTAGAGGCAGATGCTTGGAATTTAGAGTGGTAGAAAGTGGCTTTAGCAGCAGAGACAGAAGAGGAAAATGTAGAGAGGAGGGAGTGAAAGGATGCCAGGTCCGCAGGGAGGCGAGTTTTCCTCCATTTCCGCTTGGCTGCCCGGAGCCCTGTTCTGTGAGCTCGCAGTGAGTCGTCGAGCCACGGAGCAGGAGGGGAGGACCGAGCCGGCCTGGAGGATAGGGGACAGAGAAAATCAAAGGATGCAGAGAGGGAGGAGAGGAGGGTTGAGGAGGCAGAATCAGGAGATAGGTTGGAGAAGGTTTGAGCAGAGGGAAGAGATGATAGGATGGAAGAGGAGAGAGTAGCGGGAGAGAGAGAGCGAAGGTTGGGACGGCGCAATACCATCCGAGTAGGGGCAGAGTGAGAAGTGTTGGATGAGAGCGAGAGGGAAAAGGATACAAGGTAGTGGTCAGAGACTTGGAGGGGAGTTGCAATGAGATTAGTGGAAGAACAGCATCTAGTAAAGATGAGGTCAAGCGTATTGCCTGCCTTGTGAGTAGGGGGGGCGGTGAAAGGGTGAGGTCAAAAGAGGAGAGGAGTGGAAAGAAGGAGGCAGAGAGAAATGAGTCAAAGGTAGACGTAGGGAGGTTAACATCCTTATCATTTATCGCCCTCCAGGTTCCCTTGGAGAGTTCATCAATGAGCTTGACGCCTTGATAAGTTCCTTTCCTGAGGATGGCTCACCCCTCACAGGTCTGGGTGACTTTAACCTCTATGGGCCTTTACAAAGTGTTTTGAATCTTCTACTATGAGATCTGACCGAACAAGAGCCTTGGAACGGTGATGGCCGATTAGACTCTGGCGCACGAGGTCATGTTGGGTACCCTCGTTCCAATACGTTTTAAAAGAGAATGCATTCGTCCACCTTGAATATTATTCATGTTCTGGTTAAAAAAGGCACTAATGATTTATGCTATACAACGTTTGACATGTTTGAACGAACGTAAATATATTTTTTCCCCTCGTTCATGAAGTGAAGTCCGGCGGGCTTAGATCATGTGCTAACAACACGGAGCTTTTTGGACATAAATGATGAGCTTTTTTGAACAAAACTACATTCGTTATGGACCTGGGATTCCTGGAAGTGACATCTGATGAAGAGAATCAAAGGTAATGGATTATTTACATAGTATTTTCGATTTTAGATCTCTCCAACATGGCCGTTTGTCTTTATCGCAAAGCGTATTTTTCTGGGCGCAGTGCTCAGATTATGTCATGATCGTTAAATGACAATATAATATTTTACCAATGTTTTCTAATTTTAATTATTTAATTTGTGGTGCTGACTTGACTGCCGGTTATTGAAGGGAAACGATTTCCTGAACATCAACGCCATAGTAAAACGCTGTTTTTGGATATAAATATGAACTTGATAGAACTAAAAATGCATACATTGTCTAATATAATGTCCTAGGAGTGTCATCTGATGGAGATTGTAAAAGGTTAGTGCATCATTTTAGCTGGTTTTATGGTTTTGGTGACACCTGTCTTTGAATTGACAAAACATTACACACAGCTATTGTCAATGTACTCTCCTAACATAATCTAACTTTATGCTTTCGCCGTAAAACCTTTTTGAAATCGGACAACGTGGTTAGATTAAGGAGATGTTTATCTTTCAAAGGGTGTAAGATAGTTGTATGTTTGAAAAATTTGAATTTTGACATTTATTTGGTTTCAAATTTGCCGCTCTTGAAATGCACCTGCTGTTGATAGGGTGCACCACGGGTGGCACGCTAGCGTCCCACATAGCCCCAAGAGGTTAAAGACTGTTATAAAGCATGTGTAAGCCCTTAAAACCTGTTGGGGCTACAGGTTAGCAATGAACCCCGAGCCGGGATTGCTAACAAGGCTGGAAATTCAAAACATCAAAAATCTAATAATTTCAATTTCTCAAACAATCAACTATTTTACACAATTTAAATGATAAACATCTCCTTAATCTAACCACATTGTTCGATTTTCAAAGAGGCTTTACGGCAAAAGCATAAAGTTAGATTATGTTAGGACAGTACATAGCCACAAAAGTACAAACATCCATTTTCAATTCAAGGTCAGGCGTCACCAAAAGCAGAAACCAGCTTGAATTATGCACTAACTTTTGTCAATCTCCATCAGATGACACTCCTAGGACATTATGTTATACAATACATGCATTTTTTGTTCCATCAAGTTCATATTTATATCCAAAAACAGCATTTTACAGTAGAGTGAAATTCAGATTTTTTTTCTTCTCTGAAATGCTTCCGGTGAACATAACAAAATTACTATTCGAAAACATTGGTAAATTATAATATTGTCATTCAAAGAATAATATATTATCATCTCGTAATTGCTACCGAATGGCCAGATCTCAAAATAACTTTACTGGGAAATCACATTTTGCAATAAACGGGGTGCTATGCTAAGAACAACAGGCTATGCTATACAGTTAGCATCATCTAAAATCGATAATAACATTGTAAATATCCCCTTACCTTTGATTATCTCCATCAGAAGACAGGCATCCCAGGTCCGGAAGGCATCCCAGGTCCGGAACAAATGTGGTTTCTTTTGACAAAGTTCATAATTTATGTCCAAATAACACCAAGTACTTAGCGTTCATTATGCTCCCACAAAACGTGGTGGGGGGACTGTAAAATCACGCCGAAAAGCTAAAAAAACCTAGTAAATAATCTATTTATGTTCGTTCAAACATGTCAAATGTTGTTTAGCATTAATCTTTTGGTCCATTTTTAACGTTAAACATCAGTAATATTTTCACACAACCTATCCTATGTCGAGATAAACAATCAAGACAAAACTCACGTTTTGACATGACATGTCAACTTCCTTGGATTCTAATTTGCTCTCTGTTTATCATAGACGCTTCAAACAACTTTATAAAGATCGTTGACATCTAGTGGAAGCCGTAGGTGTTGCGAAATGAATCCTTTCTCACTATGGTATCTATAAAACAATGGCACTAAATAGTACAGTCACAAAATTCACATTTTTTTTGATCTATTTTTCACAGGTTTTTGCCTGCAATATGAGTTTTGTTATACTTACAGACACCATTCAAACTGTTTTAGAAAATTCAGAGTGTTTTCTATCCGAATGTGTTAATAATATGCATATCCTAGCTTCTGAGTTGGTGTAGGAGGCAGTTAAAAATGGGCACATATTTTTTTCAAAATGTCTCAATACTGCCCCCGAGCCCCAACAGGTTAATTTGTTTTTATGACAAGGCTTAGTGTGTTATGTTTCCTATTTTGCATATTTTCAACTAACCCTTTTGAGTGATATTTAGTCAAGCGCTTATGATAGACTATTATAAGCTGGTCATACATGATTAAGTGCAAAAATGTATTATAATGTCAACATAATACATTATATACCTAATCATTTGCTTACTTTTCACATTATATTTTGAGACACAATAGTACAACACAATGCGATACCTATATAGGCACAAACTTACATTTGTTACTGGCTTCATGCATGTTTCAAATGAAAGTTGAAGACCTAATGTGATCATGTGCCGACGAACAGATGTGAGGCAGTAGACTCTGTCACATCAGTGTGAACTGTCTTACATGCCATTTTGTTGTGGTCATATGGGACACTTAGATGAGTGATCAATCCCAAGGTGCAGTTTCACAGATACACCAGGGCCCACAGGGTAGACTCACATCTGGCCATCTGTCAGCCCCATGGTGTGCATTAGACGAATGCTGAAAACATAACTTTGATAGGTGGATAATGTAGAGGCACTCCTTAACCAGTGTGCACAGAAAGACCAATAAACAATCTGTTGTGGGGGTGTCATGATGAACAGTGTCATGATCGTCTCTGCCGTTTACTGTAACTGACTGAAAAGCACTGAAATGACATGAACAACAGGAAGAACGCTGAAGACATTCATAAGACATCCATTGCACATTCATAAGAAATCCTCAAAGAACTGCTAAAGACATTCATAAGTTATCCATAGGACGTGAACGTCATTTATAATAAGGGTTACATGGAGAAAATCTGACCTCTCTCAAATGAAAATGGTGGCCCTCCCTTCAGCAAAATATATATTTACCTAAACCCTCCCTGAACGCATAAAAAAAACAACTGACCCTCCCCTATACCCAAAATAATAATGAAAACAAAGTAGATAGCTGAGAACATGCCTATTGTTTAGCCTCACTTCTTGGACAGACCAGAGCCTTAGATATGCTGTTTTAGAAAATGTTCTTCATTCTGTAAGCATTACATGGCAATGCAGGAATTGTGATAAAGCACAGGGTAGCGGGCCAGAAGGTTGTGGGTTCACAGACCACCGTGGACAAGAGTAGGGGTGGAAAGATCTCCTTCATAGTAAAAGCATTGCATGAATCTATCATTGTATTTGCAGGTCCGATAAAAAAAATCCCTTTTTATAAACACTTCATGCAATTCTACATTAGCAGAATCATTTTTAATACCACACAAATTACTGAAATTACAGGCTAAGAATGGACAGAGAGATAGGCCTATGTGTTCATCTTATCATATTTCTCCAATGCCAAATCAGTGTGTCTTGTTAGCAACAAAACTGTCCCTGATTGCTGTCCCTATTTGCTGTTTGCATTCATTAGGAATCTGAGCATGGTACTTTCAAAAGTTAGGCCTACCTTTCCACCCCAGACAGAGTAGGCATACCGATGCACAAAAATGTAAGCTGTAACTGATGGCTACTCTTCTTTCGTGGCAAGTCAGGTCACAAGTGTTTCCCTGAAAGCTGTCTGGGTTTAAACATATTGTATTGTAAAGAAAGTGAATAGCTTAACCAATTGATAGTGACAGAATTTGATTATTTCCCAAGCAAAGTAGATTTTTTGTCTCCTTGGCTATAGAAGGTTATACCTCAGCCTCAATGTCAAAGAAACGAAGTCACATCTTTCCCGTGTATTTTAGAGCTTGTTTCTACACTCTTTGAAAAAAAGGTGCTATCTAGCACCTAAAAGGGTTCTTCGGCTGTCCCTATAGGAGAACCCTTTGAGGAACCCTTTTTGGTTACATGTAGAACTGTTTTAGTTCCAGGTATATCTTCTCTAGGGCCGGCGGGACGAAATCGTCCCACCTACGTAACAGCCAGTGGAATCCTGTGGCGCGTTGTTCAAATAAGTTAGAAATGCTATTACTTCAATTTCTCAAACATATGACTATTTTACACCATTTTAAAGACAAGACTCTCGAGACTCTCGACAAGACACCCATTTTTCAAGCTAGCATATAATGTCACAAAAACCCAGAAGACAGCTAAATGCAGCACTAACCTTTGATGATCTTCATCAGATGACACACCTAGGACATTATGTTATACAATACATGCATGTTTTGTTCAATCAAGTTCATATTTATATCAAAAACCAGCTTTTTACATTAGCATGTGACGTTCAGAACTAGCATACCCCCCGCAAACTTCCGGTGAATTTACTAAATTACTCACGATAAACGTTCACAAAAAGCATAACAATTATTTTAAGAATTATAGATACAGAACTCCTCTATGCACTCGATATGTCCGATTTTAAAATAGCTTTTCGGTGAAAGCACATTTTGCAATATTCTCAGTAGATAGCCCGGAATCACAGGGCTAGCTATTTAGACACCCAGCAAGTTCAGCACTCACCAAAGTCAGATTTACTATAAGAAAAATGTTGTTACCTTTGGTGTTCTTCGTCAGAATGCACTCCCAGGACTTCTACTTCAATAACAAATGTTGGTTTGGTCCCAAATAATCCATAGTTATATCCAAATAGCGGCATTTTGTTCGTGCGTTCAAGACACTATCCGAAAGGCTAAATAAGGGTTACGAGCATGGCGCATTTCGTGACAAAAAATGTCTAAATATTCCATTACCGTACTTCGAAGCATGTCAACCGCTGTTTAAAATCAATTTTTATGCCATTTTTCTCGTAAAAAAGCGATAATATTCCGACCGGGAATCTGCAATTAGGTAAACAGCCAAAATAAACTATATCACTGGGTCGACTCAGGCACGCGCCTAATTCCTTAGTCATCTGATCGGCCACTTGGCAAAGGCGATTATGTGTTTCAGCCTGGGGCTGCCTTCGACATCGTTCAGCTTTTTCCCGGGCTCTGAGAGCCTTTTGGAGCCGTAGGAAGTGTCACGTTACAGCTAAGATCCTGACTCTTCAATAAACAGAGGCAAGAACAACAACACCTTGTCAGACAGGCCACTTCCTGCATGAAATCTTCTCAGGTTTTTGCCTGCCATATGAGTTCTGTTATACTCACAGACACCATTCAAGCAGTTTTAGAAACTTTAGGGTGTTTTCTATCCAAAGCCAATAATTCTATGCATATTCTAGTTACTGGGCAGGAGTAGTAACCAGATTAAATCGGGTACGTTTTTTACCTGGCCGTGTCAGTACTGCCCCCTACCCCCAACAGGATATGTAACCCAAAAGGTTTCCTCCTGGAACCAAAATGGTTCTATCTGGAGCTAAAAAGGTTTCCCCGATGGGGACAGCTGAAGAACCCTTTTTTTCTAAGAGTGTAGCATCACGGACCAAAGCGCTGTTATAGACCACTTTTTATAATCGGATCTGTTTAATTCTTTTCAAAATCTTGAGCTTACAATGCCTGTGCTTTTTGTAATTTTCTTTAATAAAAGGTAGGCTATGGCATACCCTCTTAACAGCCCTGCACTGACACGGATGTAGGCTTTTAAAGTGCATAGTGGGTGGAGGAATTGTCAGACAAATCTATTGATATAGCAGACTATAGCCAAATTCCGTCTGTTAAACAGGTAGGCCTACCTCTTATTTCTTAAGTAAGATGAAATAGGCTCCAACACAAAGTCCTTGTGTTGTTAGTAAAGTCTAATTAAAATGAAGACGGTTGAAAATAATTATGCCGCCTCGAATTTGCCTACTTTCAGAATAATTGATTGTACCGCGGCTGCTGCTTCAACTTTCAGCCACGTAATGTAACTTACTTGAATCTGGCTTATTGTGAGGTCAATAACTGATAAATCCAACGTGGGCAAGAAACATTGTTTTTATTAAAATCAATTATAGTAGTAGCAAGCTATCAAAGTTGACCTCCGGTCATCCTTCTCATGTTCACGCTTTCCTTCTCAAACTGAACAGTAAGAAAAACTAAGGAAATGTAGGTACTCACTACTGTAAATCACTCTGGATAACATTGTCTGCTAAATGACAAAAATGTCAAATGTCAACAGAATATTAGCTATAGGCTAGTCCGTGCGCAAGATATATATTTTTTATAATATGCCTAATCAAAACATTTTTGGGGAAGAATTCTGAATCTCCTCCTGAACTGTCACTGTAAGCCTACACAGCACAGCATACACACAAGTTTGATTAGCAAGAGCAGAGCATAAAACATAAAAACTATTGCAGTGTGTAATGGAGCCTAGTTTTATTTACACCATCCCAGAAGCGCAAAAGACTCAGGAAGGGAGTTAATTTTCTTAGAAATATAACTTTGCTCTGTGCTTCTCCGAGCACTTTGTAGCCTATAGTCTATGGATCATTTGATTGAGACCACACTCAATATATTTTTTATTTAACCTCTATGGGCTAGGTGGGACGCTTGCGTCCCACCTACTCAACAGCCAGTGTAATCCCGTGGCGCGTTATTCAAATACCTTAGAAATGCAAAACCTTCAATTTTTCAAAAATATGACTATTTTACACCATTTTAAAGATAAGACTCTCGTTAATCTAACCACACTGTCCGATGTCAATACTGCCCCCTAGCCCTAACAGGTTAATTAGGCAAGTCAGTTGAACAAATTCTTATTTAACAATAACGGCCTACACCGGCGAAAACCCTCCCCTAACCCGGACGAAGCTAGGCCAATTGTGCACCACCCTATCACCATACGGCTCAGGATCAAACCAGGTTCTGTAGTGACGCCTTTAGCACTGAGATGCAGTGCCTTAGGCCGCTGCGCCACTCGGGTGCCTTTCATCTAAATAGCCTGTAGGCGCACTTGATATTGCACGCCCAGCAGAGAATCAGAGATGAGGGACGGCATCTGGCACACATCGATATATAGCCTAATAAGCAACTATTTCTAAAACACTGAGAAATATAGACATTTCTTCAATTACAAATTGCATTACCCACCCCTGGACTAGATTAAAAAAATACTAAACCCTCCCCTTTACTGAAATTGAAAAAGCATGACCCTCCCCCATTTTCCCCCAGGTACCCATTTTGTACATTTCGATCCATCCCATAGCCACCTGTGACTGACAAGTACTGAAATGACAAACAGAATATATGCTCAAGAACTTCTCAAGCTATTCATAGCACCTTCATAAGAAATCCTCACAGAACTGCTAAAGACATGCACAAGATATCCATTGCACTTTAATAAGAAATCCTCACGGAACATTCATAAGCTATCCATCACATCTTTAAAGTTAAGGGAGGACTTTTGTCGCTTCCCAAAAGCACTTAGGCACTGGGAGTACACAAATGCTCAACATCAGGGAAAGTTTGATCTAAACAGCACTGTCTAAACTTAAGCAATACTGAAAGAAGTTACCAATAGGTAAATAGTGACGTTACACTTCGAAACCAGTTTATTTTGAAAAAAACAAGTGCTTCTGATATCTTACCATTTGATGTGACTCAAGTATCTCCTTACCCCTGCCTGCTTGCTCATCAATGAGCAATAAACTCTGTAAACATGTTTTTCCCATTAATAATGCATTTGTAAGATTGTCACTTGCGTGGGGTTAATTTTATGCTTGTTAAAAATGCACAAGTGCCCGATGAAGCACTTGGTAATAACACCTAATCTTCTGGTCTGTCATATCTCTTCACCCCCTCTTACTGATATTGTACGTATGGGGGGGGGGGGGCACCATACCGTTGCTCAAAGTTTATCTCTCCTCACACGTGCACACACTTGTGTACATCTGTCTGTTTGTGAGAAGACACAATGTTCATAGATCCAGTAAACCAACTAGCGCTTACTCCACCACACTAATGTATTTTGGGCAGAGCCAAGATATAACGGAAGCAAACGTCTACCCCAATGACTTCCTTTGTCACGGCACTCTGGGAAATGGTTCAACATTTCATCTCCAGGCAGCTTTATAATCTCCCTGTAATACTTTCTTGAGTCATGATAAAATACCTCTTTTGGAGCTAAATCCTGTTAGCCATGCGCGGCTCTTTCTTGCAGGTGGATGAGGGACTGGAGAGAATCTTAGTCCGGATTAAGTACAACACTGATTCGACAGTGTGCCTCACAATCATGCAGGCACACACAACACATACTCCTTCAGGCAAACACACACAGGCTCAAACACATGCATGCCCATAGGTTGCTGTACTGTGCACCTGTGTTGGGGATGGGGGGATGGGGGGGGGGGGTAGTGAATGTGTGTGTCTGTTCATACAAAGCCACTAAAGGCTGGATACTAATGGAAGTGCATTTCAATTCCTGCCACACCTCATTTTTGTTATTGCCTTCTCATTGAAATGTGCTCAAAGAGAGAGCCTTTGTGAGTAGTGTGATACTGCATTTATAAGATTTTGTTCTACATCAGTACTCATCTTTTAAGGCTGTTCGTTGTCCATTTTCTCTTTGAGAGAGAGGCGAGCACATTACTTGTCTTTAATCCTATTTTATAATGGTCTTCCCCTTTGAGAGATAGTAAATGGAGTTACAGGGTGGTTTGAAGGCTGTCTATGAAATGTCATCTCTGTGATGACAGAAAAGAAAGACCACCTTGACCAATGTTCTATGGCTAACTCTTAAAGTATTAATTACATTGTGCATACTATTCTGATATTCTGTATTTCGAAATAAATTGTCAGTTTGTTTTTTAAAGAGGTCAATAGGCCATTAATCATGTACCAATTCACTATCATTCGATAATATACCCAGCAAATTCTAAGGCCGTAATATCTGCTTTTGTTTGTTATTATGCATCCCCTACTAATCCACTACCGATCAATTTACTTGAGGTTGATTAACTCAACTTCTGGTAAATGACAGTCACAAATATTTTGGCTGACAAATCTTCGAAAATTGACAAACAACACTGTTATGAAATGTGATGATGCAGGTTGAAATCCAGGAGTACAAATATTTGAGAGAATGCCCATATAAACTTGTCGCTGAACAGCTATCAACTATGTAAAGCACTTTGTGCCAACTGCTGATGTAAAAAAGGGCTTTATAAGTACATTTGATTGATTAATTGGTTGAACTACATTATTTGCCCTGGATATTCCACAGATTCCATGACAGTAACACTTTCTATGAAGTACATACGTATACTGCTTGACTATAAGCATAAACATATAATGCACTGACTAGTTATATAACTCTGTGGCACATTTTCCATTGTGAGTGCTCTATAGTGCAAGACAGATTGCTCTGTGTTCAGGAAACAGGCAGCCGCATGCTTCAGCCTCTATGTATGTACAGTATGTCTTTCAGAGGAGTTGGGGAAAAAGCGGAAACTATATTTTTTTTGTTGGACCTTGTGTACAATTGACAATAAAGGCACAAAGGAAAGGAATAATACACATTAGAGCATTTGGTACAATAAATAAGGCATTATAAAACCTTTTCAAAATGGTATTATAAACTGGGAGGTTCGAGCCCTAAATGCTGATTGGCTGACAGCCGTGATATATCAGGTCGTATACCACGGGTGTGACAAAACATTTATTTTTACTGCTCTAATTACGTTGGTAACCAGTTTACAATAGAAATAAGGCACCTCGGGGGTTTGTGGTATATGTCCATTATGCCACGGCTTAGGGCTGTATCCAGGCACTCCGCATTGCGTCGTGCTAAAGAACAGCCCTTAGCCATGGTATATTGGCTATATTAAGCTACTTGTACACACCCTTGGGCCTTATTGCTTAATAAATATAAATACTATAATTCCTGTTTCACATAGGATTCACCTGTAAAACAAAATTGCCAATCTTTTTAAAACCCCAATCATACAGTCCCATTTTTACCACATACTTGCCAGGATATACCTTGTATACCTCCGGTGCACATGTTGGCAAGTTTAGGAGTGGGAGTAGGTGTGGGCCGACATGGGTCTATTTTAATAAATACAATGAATATACACCTTCACAAAAAAATTCATTATTCATTATTTTAGGCAAGTTCTATCAAACATAAGACTATTCAAATATATTTAGAAATTAATAAAATAGCATATTTTGAATTGAATTATATTACTGATCTGTGCATCCTATAGGTGTCACAACTTCCGCCGAAGTCGGCTCCTCTCCTTGTTCGGGCATCGACGTCACCAGCTTTCTAGCCATCGCCGCTCCATTTTTCAAGTAGCCATTTGTCTTGTCTTGTTTCCATACACACCCGGTTTTCTTTTCCCCAATTAAGGTACTTGTATTTAACCCTGTGTTTACCATCATGTTTTGTGTGTAATTGTTTCATGCTATTGTGGTGTTAGTTTACGCGCTTTACTTTTATGTTCCGTTTTTTGTGCGCGTTTGATTTATGTAGTGCGCTCGTTTTGGAACTATAATAAAGTGCGCCTGTTCATTATACTCTGCTCTCCTGCACCTGACTTCGCCTCCAATACACCTTTTGACAATAGGTTACATAGTTTTTAATTTTTTTTCATTATACAGATAACACACTTACCCTGATCACAGTCAACACACATATTTTATAGTAAGAATATAATGGAACATAACAGAATCAAATCTGAAGAATACGGGAACGTTTTGGAACTGCTGTCATATTACAAAAATGTGATATTTTCAAACAGAGACCAAGCCCATGCTTTTTTGAACCACATCATCTTTCTTTCCATCACTCCGTTTTGCGTTTTGTTAGGGAGCAAGCGTAGGGTCTCACATTGAAAGTATCTTCATCATGATACCTATAGAAAATAATAGCTATCTATAGCTTATCTTCAAAAGCATTTGAGTTTCATGTTCATATTTCACAACCTCAGCAGGCTTTTAGAGTTGCCTATACACGATCAAACAAAATAATAGGCCTCCACTTGATTTAGGCCACATTATTGCATGCTAAATGTTTCTGATCAGTGACAGATAAGCAAATTAATAGAGGAGCTATACCACCTCCACTTATTTGCCAAGTGAGAGACCAATTAACCAAATATATAGACGGAGATTCCGTGAAACAAAATCACATTGATTAAATCGTACAAGTAACGGGTTACTAAGCAACTGCGAGTAAGGAACAAAATATTTTACTTGTTAAAATACATAACATGCTGTCAAAATGTTCTGATCAGTGCTAATAATTGAGACAACTACAGTGCCTTGCAAAAGTAGTCATCCCCCTTGGCGTGTTTCCTATTTTGTTGCATTACAACCTGTAATTTAAATGAGTATTTATTTGGATTTCATGTAATGGACATATACAAAATAATCCAAATTGGTGAAGTGTAATGAAAAAAATTCAAACCTGAAAAGTGCTGCATGCATATGTGTTCACCCCCTTTGCTATGAAGCCCCTAAATAAGATCTGGTGCAACAATTTACCTTCAGAAGTCGCATAATTAGACTGCACACAGGTGGACGTTATTTAACTAAGTGTCACATGATCTGTCACATGATCTCAGTATACATACACCTGTTCTGAAAGGCCCCAAAGTCTGCAATACAACTAAGCAAGGGGCACCACCAAGCAGGCGGTACCAGGAAGACCAAGGAGCTCTCCAAACAGGTCAGGGACAAAGTTCTGGAGAAGTACAGATCAGGGTTGGGTTATAAAAAAAAAAATCAAAATCTTTGAACATCCCACGGAGCACCATTAAATCCATTATTAGAAAATGGAAAGAATATGGCACTACAACAAACCTGCCAAGAGAAGGCTGCCCACCAAAACTCACGGACCAGGCAAGGAGGACATTAATCGGAGAGGCAGCAAAGAGACCAAAGATAACCCTGAAGGTGCTGCAAAGCTCCACAGCGGAGATTGGAATATCTGTCCATAGGTCCACTTTATGCCATACACTCCACAGAACTAGGCTTTACGGAAGAGTGGCCAGAAAAAAGCCATTGCTTGAAGAAATAAATAAGCAAACACATTTGGTGTTCGCCAAAAGACATGTGGGAGACTGCCCAAACATATGGAAGAAGGTACTCTGGTCAGATGAGACTAAAATTGCGATTTTTGCCGATCAAGGAAAACACTGTCTGGCGCAAACCCAACACCTCTCATCACCCCGAGAGCACCATCACAGTGAAGCATGCAGGTGGCAGCATCATGCCAAGGGGATGTTTTTCCATCGGCAGGGACTGGGAAACTGGTCAGAATTAAAGGAATGATGGATGGCACTTAATTGTTGAGGGAAACCTATTTGTCTTCCAGAGACTTGAGACTGGGACGGAGGTTTACCTTCCAGCAGGACAATGACCTTAAGCATACTGCTAAAGCAACACTCGAGTGGTTTAAGGGGAAGCATTTAAATGTCTTGGAATGGCCTAGTCAAAGCCCAGACCTCAATCCAATTGAGAATCTGTGGTATGACTTAAAGATTGCTGTACACCAGCGGAACACATTCAACTTGAAGGAGCTGGAGCAGTTTTGCCTTGAACAACGGGCAAAAATCCCAGTGGCTAGATGTGCCAAGCTTATAGAGACATACCCCAAGACACTTGCAGCTGTAATTGCTGCAAAAGGTGCTCTACAAAGTATTGGCTTTGGGGGGGATGAATAGTTATACAGGCTCAAGTTTTCAATTTTTTTGTCTTATTTCTTGTTTGTTTCACAATGAAAAAGATTTTGCATCTTCAAAGGGGTAGGTAGTGTAAATCAAATGATACTATCATGACACAAGGCAAGACCCAGATACAGACACAGGAGGCAGATGGTTGGCGTCTTACAATGTTTATTAATCCAAAAGGTGTAGGCAAGAGAATGGTCGTGGACAGGCAAAAGGTCAAAACCAGATTAGAGTCCAGGAGGTACAGAGTGGCAGACAGCACGTGGTCAAGGCAGGCAGAATGGCCAGGCAGGCGGGTACACAGTCCAGAAACATGCAAGGGTCAAAACCGGGAGGACTAGAAAAAGGAGAAATGCAAAAAGCAGGAGAACGGGATAAACACTGGTTGACTTGGAAACATACAAGACGAACTGGCACAAGAGAGACAGGAAACACTGGGATAAATACAGTGGGGAAAATCAGCGACACCTGGAGGGGGTGGAGACAATCACAAGGACAGGTGAAACAGATCAGGGCGTGACAGATACAAACCCCCCAAAAAATACATTTTAATTCCAGGTTGTAAGGCAACAAAATAGGAAAAATGCCAAGGGGGTGAATACTTTCGCAAGCCACTGTACACTATTTTCGGCCCAGCTGTTGGAACATTGGCTTTCCTGGATATAGCCACTATATTGGGATCACTGCATCCAATAGGTACGGATACAGCTTTAGAACAAAGTTCTACAGTATTAGTAAAAATGTGATCGATACATGTGGATGATCTTGTTCCTGTAGTGTTTGTAAACACCCTGGTAGGTTGATTAATATAATAACCTGAATGAGATTTCATGTACTGGTTACAGTAAGAAGCTTCCTCTTGAGGAGACAACTTGATGAAAACCAGTAAATATGCAGGTCCCTATGAAAGTAGACCTCTCTGTTTACATCACATACACTATCAAGCATTTCACACATATTATTTACATACTGACTGTTCACACTTGGTGGCCTATAACAACACCTCAAAAGAAACGTCTTTAGATGTGCCAAGGGAACCTGCAACCACTACACTTCAATAAGACTTGACATAAGATCTTCTCTAAGCATTACAGGGATATGGCTCTGAATATATACAGCAACACCTCCCCCATAAGCATTTCTGTCTCTTCTATAGATTTTATATCCTTGTATTGCTACTGCTGTATCATCAAATTAATTATATAAGTGAGTCTCAAATGGGGATAAGATGGCGCTGACAGAGATGGTCGCCTCGCTTCGAGTTCTTAGGAAACTTTGCAGTATTTCGTTTTTTTATGAATTATTTCTTACATTGTTACCCCAGGAAATCTTAAGTCTTATTACATACAGCCGGGAAGAACTATTGGATATAAGAGCAACGTCAACTTACCAACATTACGACCAGGAATACGACTTTCCCGACGTAGATCCTCTGTTCGGACCACCACCCAGGACAATTGATCTAATTCCAATAGTCGACCCAAAACACCGGCACCGCAGAAGGGTCAGATGAAGCGGCCACCTGGTCAGGCTCCGTAGACGTACACATCGCCCACCGCTCCGAGTATACTACTAGCCAATGTCCAGTCTCTTGACAAGGTAGACGGAATTCGAGCAAGGGTTGCCGTCCAGAGAGACATCAGCGATTGTAACATTCTCTGGTTCACGGAAACATGGCTCTCTTGGGATATATTGTCGGAATCGGTTCAGCCACCGGGCTTCTCCATGCATCGCGCCAACAGAGAGAAACACCTTTCTGGGAAGAGGAAGGGCAGGGGTGTATGCTTCATGTTTAACGACTCATAGTGTAATCATAACAACATACAGGAACTCAAGTCCTTCTGCTCACACAACCTAGAATTCCTTACAATCAAATGCCGACCATTTTACCTACCAAGAGAATTCTCAAAAGTTATAGTCACAGCTGTGTACATTCCCCTCAAGCAGACACCAAGTTGGCCATCAAGGCACGTCACTGGACTATATGCAAATGGGAAACCATATATCCTGAGGCTGCATTTATTGTAGCTGGGGATTTTAACAAAGCAAATTTGAGAACAAGGCTACCTAAATTCCACCAGCATGTTGATTGCACTACGCGCATGGGCAAAATCCTCGATCACTGCTACTCTAACTTCCGCGATACATACAAAGCCCCCCCTCGCCTTCCCTTGGGCAAATCCAACCACAACGCCATCTTGCTCCTACTGTTTTATAGGCAGAACCTCAAACAAGATGTACCAGTGACAAGAACCATTCAACGCTGGTCCGACCAATCGGAAGCCACGCTCCAAGATTGTTTTGATCACGCAAACTGGAATATGTTCCAGACAGCCTCAGAGAACAACGTTGACCTGTACGCTGAGTCAGTGAGTGTGTTTTTAAAGAAGTGCAATGGAGATGTTGTACCCACTGTGACTATTAAAACCTGTTCCTGTACCCAAGAAGGCAAAGATACAGTTGAAGTCAGAAGTTTACATACACTTAGGTTGGAGTCATTAAAACTTGTTTTCAACCACTCCACAAATTTCTTGTTAACCAACAATAGTTTTGGCAAGTCGGCTAGGTCATCTACTTTGTGCAGGACACAAGTAATTTTTCCAATAATTGTTTACAGACAGATTATTTCACTTATAATTCCCTGTATCACAATTCCAGTGGGTCAGACGTTTACGTACACTAAGTTGACTGTGCCTTTAAACACCTTGGAAAATTATGTCATGGCTTTAGAAGCTTCTGATAGGCTAATTGACATAATTTGAGTCAATTGGAGGTGTACCTGTGGATGTATTTCAAGGCCTAACTTCAAACTCAGTGCCTCTTTGCTTGACATAATGGGAAAATCAAAAGAAATTAGCCAAGACTTCAAAAAATAATTGTAGACTTCCACATGTCTGGTTAATCCTTGGGAGCAATTTCCAAATGCCGACGGTACCACGTTCATCTGTATAATCAATAGTACGCAAGTATAAACACCATGGGACCACACAACCGTCATACCAATCCCAGAACAACAGCAAAGGACCTTGTGAAGATGCTGGAGGAAACAAGTACAAAAGTATCTATATCCACAGTAAAACGAGTCCTATATCGACATAACCTGAAAAGCTGCACAGCAAGGAAGAAGCCACTGCTCCAAAACCGCCATAAAAAAGCCAGACTACGGTTTGCAACTGCACATGTGGACAAAGATTGTACTTTTTTGTCCTCTGGACTGATGAAACAAAAATATAACTGTTTGGCCATAATGACCGTCTTTATGTTTGGAGGAAAAAGGGGGAAGCTTGCTAGCTGAAGAGCACCATACCAACCGTGAAGCACGGGGGTGGCAGCATTATGTTGTGGGGGTGCTTTGCTGCAGGAGGAACAGGTGCACTTCACAAAATAGATTTACATCATGAGAAGGAAAATTATGTGGATATATTGAAGCAACATGAAAAAGCGTGTGTGAGCAGGGAGGCCTACAAACCTGACTCAGTTACACAAGATCTGTCAGGAGGAATGGGCCAAAATTCAACCAACTTACTGTGGGAAGCTTGTGGAAGGCAACGCGAAACGTTTGACCCAACTTAAACAATTTAAAGGCAATGCTACCAAATACTAATTGAGTGTATGTAAACTTCTGACCCACTGGGAATGTGATGAAAGAAGTCAAATCTGAAATAAATCACGGCTGGATGAAAAACATTCCCGATTTTAATCTGGTTACTACTCCTGCCCAGTAACTAGAATATGCATATAATTATTGGCTTTGGATAGAAAACACTCCAAAGTTTCTAAAACTGTTTGAATGGTGTCTGTGAGTATAACAGAACTCAAATGGCAGGTCAAAACCTGAGAGATTCCTTTACAGGAAGTGGCCTGTCTGACCATTTCTTGAACTTCTTTGCCATCTCTATCTTTTACAAAGGATCTCTGCTCTAACGTGACACTTCCTACGTCGTCCATAGGCGCTCAGAGCCCGGGAAAAACCTGAATGTCGTCATCCCAGCCCCAGGCTGAAACACATTATCGCCTTTCTCAAGTGGCCGATCAAGGGACTGTGGGCTTAGGCGCGTGCCCTGGCCGCCCCCGTCTTTGTGATTTTTCCTCTGTTTGCCGAAAAGGAGATTCCCGGTCGGAATATTATCGCTTTTTTACGAGAAAAATGGCATAAAAATGGATTTTAAACAGCGGTTGACATGCTTCGAAGTACGGTAATGGAATATTTAGATTTTTTTGGTCACGAATTGCGCCATGCGCACGACCCTTCTTTACCATTTGGATAGTGTCTGGGACGCACGAACAAAACGCCGCTATTCGGATATAACGATGGATTATTTTGGACCAAACCAACATTTGTTATTGAAGTAGCAGTCCTGGGAGTGCATTCTGACGAAGACAACAAAAGGTAATCAAACTTTTATAATAGTAAATCTGATATTGGTGAGTGCTAAACTTGCCGGGTGTCTAAATAGCTAGCCCGTGATGCCTGGGCTATGTACTTAGAATATTGCAAAATGTGCTTTCACCAAAAAGCTATTTTAAAATCGGACATATCGAGTGCATAGAGGAGTTCTGTATCTATAATTCTTAAAATAATTGTTATGCTTTTTGTGAACGTTTATCGTGAGTAATTTAGTAAATTGTTAGCAAATTCCCCGGAAGTTTGAACGTCACATGCTAATGTAAAAAGCTGTTTTTTGATATAAATATGAACTTGATTGAACAAAACATGCATGTATTGTATAACATAATGTCCTAGGTGTGTCATCTGATGAAGATCATCAAAGGTTAGTGCTGCATTTAGCTGTCTTCTGGGTTTTTGGGACATTATATGCAAGCTTGAAAAATGGGTGTCTGATTATTTCTGGCTTGGTACTCTGCTGACATAATGTAATGTTTTGCTTTCGCTGTAAAATTGAAGTTTTTGTATTTTTGAGGAATTTGTAATTCGCGCCACGCCTATCATTGGATATTGGAGCAGGTGTTCCGCTAGCGGAACGTCTAGATGTAAGACGTTAAATGTATTTGGCTAAGGTGTATGTAAACTTCAACTGTAACTGAACTAAATGACTATCGCCCCGTAGCACTCACTTCTGTCATCATGAAGTGCTTTTGAGAGACTAGTCAAGGATCGTATCACCTCGACCTTACCGGCCACCCTAGACCCACTTCAGTTTGCATACCGCCCCAACAGGTCCACAGTAAGAATGCTGTTCATTGACTACAGCTCAGCATTCAACACAATAGTGCCCTCCAAGCTCATCAACAAGCTGGAGGCTCTGGGTCTCAACCCTGCTCTGTTCAATTGGGTCCTGGACTTTCTGACGGGCCTCCCCCAGGTGGTGAAGGTAGCAAACAACATCTCCACTTCGCCGACCAACAACACTGAGGCCCTACAAGGGTGCATTCTCAGCCCTCTCCTGTACTCCCTGTTCACCCACGACTACGTTTGCAGACTACACAACAGTAGTGGGCTTGATTAGCAATAACGATGAGACAGCCTTCAGGGAGGAGGTGAGGGAACTCAGAGTGTGCTGTCAGGAAAACAACCTCCCACTCAACGTCAACAAAAACAAAGGAGATGATCGTGGACTTCAGGAAACAGCAGAGGGAGCACCTCCCTATCAATATCGATGGAACAGCAGTGGAGAAGGTGGAAAGTTTTAAGTTCCTCGGCGTATACATCACAGACAAACTGAAATGGTCCAACCACACAGACAGTGTGGTGAAGAAGGCACATCAGTGCCTCTTCAACCTCAGGAGGCTGAAGAAATTTAGCTTGTCACCCAAAACCCTGACAAACTTTTACAGATGCACAATCGAGAGCATACTGTCAGGCTTTATCACCGCCTGGTACGGCAACTGCACCGTCCTCAACCCCAAGGCTCTCCAGAGGGTGTTGTGGTCTGCACAACGCATCACCGGGGAAAACTACCTGCCCTCCGTGACACCTACAGCACCCGATGTCACAGGAAGGCCAAAAAGATCATCAAGGCCATCATCCACCCGAGCCACTGCCTGTTCACACCTCTACCATCCAGAAAGCAAGGTCAGTACAGGTGCATAAAAGCTGTGATCGAGAGACTGAAAAACAGCTTCTATCTTAAGGCCATCAGACTGCTAAACAGCAATCACTAACTCAGAGGCTGCTGCCTACTTTGAAACCCAATCACTGGCTACTTTAACTTATTTGTCGACAGCATCCGGTGAAATTGCAGAGCGCGACATTCAAAATACCAAAATCGTAATATTAAACATTCATGAACATACAAATGTCTTACATCGTTTAAAAGCTTAACTTCTTGTTAATCCAACCGCGTTGTCAGTTTTCAAAAAGGCTTTACGGTGAAAGCATACCTTGCGATTATCTGGGAACAGCGCCCCACACAGAAAAGCATTAAAAACATTTTCAAAACCAGCAGAGGCGTCACAAAAGTCAGAAATAGCAATAAAATAAATCACTTACCTTTGAAGATCTTCCTCTGTTTGCAATCCCAAGGGTCCCAGCTACTCAACAAATGGTTGTTTTGTTCGATAAAGTCTTTCTTTATATCCCAAAAAAGTCAGTTTAGTTGGCGCGTTTGATTTAGTAATCCACCCGTTCCACTCGTTCAACGTGCATACAAAGGAATCCCAAAAGTTACCAAACAGCTGTGATTGCTGCAAAACGTGGCACTACAAAGTATTGATTTTGGGGGGGGTGAATATTTCTTATTTCACAATACAAAATATTTAGCATTTTCAAAGTGGTAGGCATGTTGTGTAAATCAAATGATGCAAACCACCAAAAAAATCTATTTTAATTCCACGTTGTAAGTCAACAAAATAGGAAAAATGCCAAGGGGGGTGGATACTTTCGTAAGCCACTACACCTAATAACTACAAAAAGACCCTCGCACCATGACACGATGGATAGACATTGTTAAAGAAATACATTTTATTACCTTTGTTTTAAGAACTTGTGAGGAGAGAGACCAGGAATACTTGGGAAAATGGTTTTCGTAATTGAATGTTCTAATTCAAAGATGATGTTACTGTAACTAATCTGATGAACGTACAGTATGATGTGTGCTGTACCTGCCATACCTTATTTTTTGTTGTTTTATTTAAACAATTTGATGATGAGAATATACATATTTGGGATTAAGGGTTTTTAAATCTAATTATTTTTAACTTGTCCTGTCTTGGTTACTTTTTACTGTTCAAAGTTCACAACTTTAAATTACTGATCCCTCGTAAGCTGTATGTCAATCTGTGATGACACAGTTTGAATGCTTTATGACATTAACTCCTCTTCAAACATCCCACACACAACATTTTAGATTTGTAAAGTGTTCAACACCAGATCTGGGTTCCAATACTATTTGACATAATTTAGCTGGGCTTGATTGAGCTTGCCTGTCACAATGGAACCAATAGACGGGGTTTGCAGTTTTGTGACTATTCTATCTGACCACTCTGGGAAGACTAGCTAGAGCTAACGTTAAAACTATTTGAAAAATGTCCAATAGTATTTGAACCCAGGTTTGTTCAAAACATCACACATTTCCTTTTACTATGAGTGGCATTTATACAACATTGTGCTATTCTGTGATTACGCCAGTTGAAATAATGCACTACACCTGCACATCCAGGGTTTCCTGTCTGTACTCCAATTCCTCAACAGGCACCACTTAATTTTATGCCACATAATTATACACGTTCACAATTTGGTGACACCTGCTGAAATCCCAGCAATTACCAATCACATTGCTGAATAGGGGCACCCGGCTGTGTAATTATTGTTGTGCTATGATCTGTAATAGCCGGTGGAAGGTGAAAGCCCCTACTCATGGTCTGTCAGAGAAGCTGTCTGGATATAGTGTGATACCCCTAATTATCATTGATTGTGGGGGTTGAGAGGTAAATATTTATGGTGGCGTGCCACATGGGGGCAAAATCCATCTCTGGACTGTACAGTGAAAGGCCACAGTTTCTACAACCAACTCATGTATGTCACCATTGGAGGAGAGCTGCAGGTAAGTCTGATAGGGTAACTAAGGTAGTGCACATTAATGTATACGCCATTCCTTTGGGGTGGCGGCAAGTATAGTGTTAACCTTTTTGTTTTATTTCAAATACATTTTTAAGCTCCATTTTGGGAACTTCCCCCAGGACTGCTAGTGCATTTTGTAACCCAACTAAATTGTTGCTGTTGTTCCTCCTCTCCAGAAATGTCACATATTTGATCAGAACAATAAGAAGATCAGAAGATCAAAATTAGTCACTCACAAGATGAAACATTAGATAAATGCTAGCCTCAGCCGAGTCCCCAACAACCGGATGTTCTGGTTTTCAGGGGAAATGGAGCCTGTGATGCAACTTCCACTTTTGGACAAGGCGACACTCCATCTTAACTCCTCCACATTTACTGGATTGGTTGAACAGTGCAGAAGAGAACCTCCCACGACAGTGTTTTTAAATTACTGTCTAGTAGGGGTGTGCGAGTATTGTAACAGAAATTGATAATTTTTTTCCCGTGAACAGAAAAGTTATTTTCAGCTGCTAGTTGCTGGGTTGTTGTTTGAAATACCTGCTATATTAGAAGTTAATGGTTAATGTATGACGAATGTATATGGTGGGGTCAATGGAGGGTGCATAAGAAGTATGGGTCTGGAAAGTTACTAAGTAAGGGAAAAGGCAATCCCTTGGTTGCGGTCACTGATAAGGTTGGATAGCTGTAGGTTAGTAAGGAGTGTGGGCCGAGGTCAGGTCAGATGAAGGGAGAAGGAACGCTTTTATTACACGCATCACTTAACTTCCTGCCTAGCAACAAAGATGTAGTGTTTGTTTAGAGGTGCAAGCAGGAGACACGAGAGCTGTTTGAACGTTTTTTTTAGTTTTTTTTATCAAAATGCATTTTTTGGCCAGAAATGCCTTCTCGAACATGTGAACTTTCATGTGCCTTAATAACAAATGTGTACAGTGGGGGGAAAAAGTATTTGATCCCCTGCTGATTTTGTACGTTTGCCCACTGACAAAGAAAGAATCAGTCTATAATTTTAATGGTAGGTTTATTTGAACAGAGTGACAGAATAACAAAAGAAATATCCAGAAAAACGCATGTCAAAAATGTTATAAATTGATTTGCATTTTAATGAGGGAAATAAGTATTTGACACCCTCTCAATCAGAGATTTCTGGCTCCCAGGTGTCTTTTATACAGGTAACGAGCTGAGATTAGGAGCACACTCTTAAAGGGAGTGCTCATAACCACAGCTTGCTACCTGTAAAAAAAGACACCTGTCCACAGAAGCAATCAATCAATCAGATTCCAAACTCTCTACCATGGCCAAGACCAAAAGAGCTCTCCAAGGATGTCAGGGACAAGATTGTAGACCTACACAAGGCTGGAATGGGCTACAAGACCATCACCAAGCAGCTTGCTGAGAAGGTGACAACATTTGGTGCGATTATTCACAAATGGAAGAAACACAAAAGAACTGTCAATATCCCTCGGCCTGGGGCTCCATGCAAGATCTCACCTCGTGGAGTGGCAATGATCATGAGAACGGTGAGGAATCAGCCCAGAACTACACGGGAGGATATTGTCAATGATCTCAAGGCAGCTGGGACCATAGTCACCAAGAAAACAATTGGTAACACACTAAGCTGTGAAGGACTGAAATCCTGCAGCGCCTGCAAGGTCCCCCTGCTCAAGAATACATATACATGCCCGTCTGAAGTTTGCCAATGAACATCTGAATGACTCAGAGGACAACTGGGTGAAAGTGTTGTGGTCAGATAAGGCCAAAATTGAGTTATTTGACATCAACTCAACTCGCCGTGTTTGGAGGAGGAGGAATGCTGCCTATGACCCCAAGAACACCATCTCCACGTCAAACATGGAGGTGGAAACATTATGCTTTGGGGGTGTTTTTCTGCTAAGGGGACAGGACAACTTCACCGGATCAAAGGGATGATGGATGGGGCCATGTACCGTCAAATCTTGGGTGAGAACCTCCTTCCCTCAGCCAGGGCATTGAAAATGGGTCGTGGATGGGTAGTCCAGCATGACAATGACCCAAAACACACGGCCAAGGCAACAAAGGAGTGGCTCAAGAAGAAGCACATTAAGGTCCTGGAGTGGCCTAGCCAGTCTCCAGACCTTAATCCCATAGAAAATCTGTGGAGGGAGCTGAAGGTTCGAGTTGCCAAACGTCAGCCTCGAAACCTTGATGACTTGGAGAAGATCTGCAAAGAGGAGTGGGACAAAATCCCTCCTGAGATGTGTGCAAACCTGGTGGCCAACTACAAGAAACGTCTGACCTCTGTGATTGCCAACAGGGGTTTTGCCACCAAGTACTAAGTCATGTTTTGCCTAGGGGTCAAATACTTATTTCCCTCATTAAAATGCAAATAATTTTATAACATTTTTGACATGTGTTCTGGATTATTTTGTTGTTATTCTGTCTCTCACTGTTCAAATAAACCTACTATTAAAATTAGAGACTGATCATTTCTTTGTAAGTGGGCAAACGTACAAAATCAGCAGGGGATCAAATACTTTTTTCCCCCACTGTATGCCATCTGTAAATACAAGTACAATTCTTAAAATACAAGCCTTGTTGGTTAACCTGTTAGGGCTAGGGGGCAGCATTTGCACGTCTGGATAAAAAAAATGTACCCGATTTAATCTGGTTACTAATCCTACCCAGTAACTAGAATATGCATATACTTATTATATATGGATAGAAAACACTCTAAAGTTTCTAAAACTGTTTGAATGGTGTCTGTGAGTATAACAGAACTCATTTGGCAGGCAAAACCCTGAGACATTTTCTGACAGGAAGTGGATACCTGATGTGTTGTATTACCTTTAAACCTATCCCATTGAAAAACACAGGGGCTGAGGAATATTTTGGCACTTCCTATTGCTTCCACTAGATGTCACCAGCCTTTACAAAGTGTTTTGAGTCTTCTGGAGGGAGATCTGACCGAACAAGAGCCATGGAACGATGATGTCCCATTAGACACCTGGCGCGCGAGTTCATGTTGGGTACCCTCGTTCCAATACGTTATAAAAGAGTATGCATTCGTCCACCTTGAATATTATTCATGTTCTGGTTAAAAAAGGCCCTAATGATTTATGCTATACAACGTTTGACATGTTTGAACGAACGGAAATATATTTTTTCCCCTCGTTCATGACGAGAAGTCCGGCTGGCTTAGATCATGTGCTAACAAGACGGAGATTTTTGGACATAAATGATGAGCTTTTTTGAACAAAACTACATTCGTTATGGACCTGTGATACCTGGAAGTGACATCTGATGAAGAGAATCAAAGGTAATGGATTATTTACATAGTATTTTCGATTTTAGATCTCCCCAACATGACGTCTAGTCTGTATCGCAACGCGTATTTTTCTGGGCGCAGTGCTCAGATTATTGCAAAGTGTGATTTCCCAGTAAGGTTATTTTTAAATCTGGCAACTTGATTGCGTTCAAGAGATGTAAATCTATAATTCTTTAAATGACAATATAATATTTTACCAATGTTTTCTAATTTTAATTATTTAATTTGTGACGCTGACTTGACTGCCGGTTATTGGAGGGAAACGATTTCCTCAACATCAATGCCATAGTAAAACGCTGTTTTTGGATATAAATATGAACTTGATAGAACTAAAAATGCATGCATTGTCTAACATAATGTCCTAGGAGTGTCATCTGATGGAGATTGTAAAAGGTTAGTGCATCATTTTAGCTGGTTTTATGGTTTTGGTGACCCGGTCTTTGAATTGACAAAACATTACACACAACTCTTGTAAATGTACTGTCCTAACATACTCTAAATTTATGCTTTCGCCGTAAAACCTTTTTGAAATCGTAAAACGTGGTTAGATTAAGGAGATGTTTATCTTTCAAAGGGTGTAAAATAGTTGTATGTTTGAAAAATTTGAATTTTGACATTTATTTGGATTCAAATTTGCCGCTCTTGAAATGCACCTGCTGTTGATGGAGTGCACCACGGGTGGCACGCTAGCGTCCCACCTAGCCCATAGAGGTTAAGCCACAGAAATACACCTTCCCACTAGCCATGATTGGCTGAGATAATGAGTGGGCTGGACAAGCCGAGAGAGGAGTTTGGATTGGTCATATTGAAGGCTTGTGTCTATTTGAGCTCGTCAGTCTGTTGGTAATCCTGTCGAACATGGCTTTTTTTAAGTATTGTGTAGTGGAGCTGCATAAGTGTTGCTCTCTACTTTCTGGAGGATCAAGTTTTGAAATCAGTGTAATTGGAGAATGATAGCTAAAGAGATGGAGAAAACACCGGTCTCCGGATTACATCTTCAAACTAAGGGCAACTGTGGTAAGGCATTGCTGACAGGGAGACACGTCCATCATGCATGATGATGTATAAAGGTAAGATAGTCTAGTGTTAGCTAGCTACATTTTTAGATATTACACATTTCTAATTTTGACAGAAATTGGTTTCATTTCAAGCTGACGTGTGCTCTTAGCTAGCTAGCTAACGTTAGCTGGCTGGCTCGTTAGCTAATTTTACGTGACGTGTGATTTTAAACTTTGTTTAACTAGCTAGGTAAATTATTTACCTAGCTAGCTTGCTACATGTCTTGTTAGCTAACGTTATGTGACATGTTTGATCTTACACTTTGTTTACTTAGCTAGGTTCATTGTTTACCCAGCTAGCCAGTTACATGTCTTAAGCTAAAGTGTACTGTTAGCTGGCTAACTTTATTTTTTGTATCCCAGAGCCGTTTGCTTTTCTAGTTAGAAAAGGTTGGTTAGCTCCCAGCACAGTTGCATTGTTGGCGCTCTGTTCATTGTTGTTTAACTAGCTAATGTTAGTTGGCTGGCTTGTTAGCTAATGTTATGTGACATGTTTGATCTTACACTTTCTTTACTTAGCTAGGTTCATTGTTTACCCAGCTAGCCAGTTACATGTCTTAACCTCTATGGGCTAGGTGGGACGCTAGCGTGCCACCCGTGGTGCACTCCATCAACAGCAGGTGCATTTCAAGAGCGGCAAATTTGAATCCAAATAAATGTCAAAATTCAAATTTTTCAAAAATACAACTATTTTACACCATTTGAAAGATAAACATCTCCTTAATCTAACCACGTTTTACGATTTCAAAAAGGTTTTACGGCGAAAGCATAAATTTAGAGTATGTTAGGACAGTACATTTACAAGAGTTGTGTGTAATGTTTTGTCAAGTCAAAGACAGGGTCACCAAAACCATAAAACCAGCTAAAATGATGCACTAACCTTTTACAATCTCCATCAGATGACACTCCTAGGACATTATGTTAGACAATGCATGCATTTTTAGTTCTATCAAGTTCATATTTATATCCAAAAACAGCGTTTTACTATGGCATTGATGTTGAGGAAATCGTTTCCCTCCAATAACCGGCAGTCAAGTCAGCGTCACAAATTAAATAATTAAAATTAGAAAACATTGGTAAAATATTATATTGTCATTTAAAGAATTATACATTTACATCTCTTGAACGCAATCAACTTGCCAGATTTAAAAATAACCTTACTGGGAAATCACACTTTGCAATAATCTGAGCACTGCGCCCAGAAAAATATGCATTGCTATACAGACAAACGGCCATGTTGGAGAGATCTAAAATCGAATATACTATGTAAATAATCTATTACCTTTGATTCTCTTCATCAGATGTCACTTCCAGGAATCCCAGGTCCATAACGAATGTAGTTTTGTTCAAAAAAGCTCATCATTTATATCCAAAAAGATCCGTGTTGTTAGCACATGATCTAAGCCAGCCGGACTTCTCGTCATGAACGAGGGGAAAAAATATATTTACGTTCGTTCAAACATGTCAAACGTTGTATAGCATAAATCATTAGTGCCTTTTTTAACCAGAACATGAATAATATTCAAGGTGGACGAATGCATTCTCTTTTATAACGTATTGGAACGAGGGTACCCAACATGAACTCGCGCGCCAGAGTCTAATCGGCCATCACCGTTCCATGGCACTTGTTCGGTCAGATCTCACAGTAAAAGACTCAAAACACTTTGTAAAGGCTGGTGACATCTAGTGGAAGCAATAGGAAGTGCCAAAACATTAATCAACCCCTGTGTGTTTCAATGGCATAGGCTTAAAGGTAATTCAACACATCAGGTATCCACTTCCTGTCAGAAAATGTCTCAGGTTTTTGCCTGCCAAATGAGTTCTGTTATACTCACAGACACCATTCAAACAGTTTTAGAAACTTTAGGGTATTTTATATCCATATATAATAAGTATATGCATATTCTAGTTACTGGGTAGGATTAGTAACCAGATTAAATCGGGTACGTTTTTTTATCCAGCCGTGAAAATACTGCCCCCTAGCCCCAACAGGTTAAAGTTAAATGAGGATGTCATATCGAAAACATTGTAACTTGTAGAGTTTTCATAATGTGAATATGATGTTTACATCCTTTACGTTGTGCAGGAAATATCCAGATTAAAGATAATGTTTTTGTAACGACAAGACTTGGATTTTAGTTGTCTAAATGAGATCATAGTAAATTCTAATACCATGCCTCATAACAAGCTACGCCCCAGGGAACCGAGAGAGCGTGTCATTAAGGCGGAAACAACCTCTTTTGACCCGAGGGTAGAAAACATGTGAGTTAAGAATTAACATATTACACTAAAACTGACCACAGCTGCAGCGTGAGCTAAGATAGTCGCGACACAATACAAGGTTGAAGACAAAGAAAACCTCTGGACATTCAAGGCTATGGTGGAGTAGCTATTGTAAGTACTGTATCTAGGAAGGTGAATTTAAGCAGGACCCTCCGGCTATTTTCTTCAAATCATCAGTTGTCTACGGGGCTTCCATCCCCACGCTGGGATCATCGACACGGCTGATTAGCCATCCTCAGAAGACCCCATCTCACAAAACGAGTGCAAGGAAACAGACAACCAAGAGAAAAGACTTTGTGACATCTTGTGGCCAATCAGAGACTTACACCCGCCATCCAAAGAACCAGGCATCGGTCGAACCTCTCCCACTAAGCGGAACTCGGCCCAACAAGGCCTGGGCCCAACAGAGACCTTCAACACGCAAATACATGAATTACACTTCTTACCCATAAGAGTGGCAGTTCGGGGCAAGGTGTTAGCGCTAAACTAAGCATAGTTTACAAATGTATCCAAGTGTTCCTTTTCTCTCTTGCTCTCTCTCTCTTTAAATCTCCATCTTGTGCAACATGACATTTTGTGTTGTCTGCTAGGGACCTGTTGTCATTTTAATCAGTTCTAATCAATAGCTTAGACTGTATGTGTATCTTATGTTATCATTTAGCTTGTTAGTAAATACATCAACTCCAATTTGTATGGTACTAAATGATTAGTGAGACCTGGGTTTGTGCAGAATTAACAGATTATGCAACGTTCAGAATGAGACTGATGAGGAAATTATTGACTGCTATGATATCGAGATTCTGATATTCTTGAGTTAATTTGGGAAACGGTAACTCATTAAATTAACCTCTCTGGGACATGTGGGATGCTAACGTCCCACCCGCGGGACACACTATTCAACAGCCAGTGAAATAGCAGGGCGGCAAATTCAAAACAACAAAAATCTCATAATTCAAATTTCTCAAACATACAACTATTATATCCCATTTTAAAGATACACTTCTCGTTAATCCAACCACATTGTCCGATTTCAAAAAGGCTTTACGGCGAAAGCATAACATTAGATTATGTTAGGACAGCGCCTAAACAAGAAAAACCACACAGCCATTTTCCAAGCAAGGAGAGGCGTCACAAAAAAACAGAAATACAGCTTAAATTAATCACTAACCTTTGATCTTCATCAGATGACACTCCCAGGACTCAATGTTACACAATACATGTATGTTTTGTTCGATAAAGTTCATTTTTATATCAATAAACCCCATTTTACATTGGCGCATGATGTTCAGAAAATGTAATGCCTCCAAAACAGCCGGTGAATGAGCACATCAATTTACAAAAATACTCATCATAAACGTTGATAAAATGTACAACATTTATTGAAAGAATTATAGATACACTTCTCCATAACCTGTTGGGGGTAGGGGGCAGTATTTACATGTATTTACACATAAAAAACGTACCCGATTTAATCTGGTTATTACTACTGCCCAGAAACTAGAATATGCATATAATTATTGGCTTTGGATAGAAAACACCCTACAGTTTCTAAAACTGTTTGAATGGTGTCTGTGAGTATAACAGAACTCATATGGCAGGCAAAAACCTGAGAAGATTCTGTACAGGAAGTGCCCTCTCTGACCATTCCTCGAGCTTCTTGACTCTGTTTATTGAAGACTGAGGATCTTTGCTGTAACGTGTCACTTCCTACGGCTCCCATAGGCTCTCAGAAGGCGGGAAAAAGCTGAATGATGTAATTCCAGCCACTGGCTGAAAAACATTAGCGCTTTTGGCAAGTGCTCTATCAGAGGACAATGGGCTGAGGCTCTTGCACGAGTCGACCCCATGTTTTATTTTCTTTCGTCTTTGAACCTAAACACGCTTTCCCGGTCGGAATATTATCGCTTTTTTTTACGATAAACGTTCACAAAAAGCATAACAATTATTTTAAGAATTATAGATACAGAACTCCTCTATGCACTCGATATGTTCAATTTTGAAATAGCTTTTTGGTGAAAGCACATTTTGCAATATTCTAAGTACATAGCCCAGCCATCACGGGCTAGCTATTTAGACACCCGGCAAGTTTAGCCTTCACCAAAATCAGATTTACTATAACAAAAATGTTATTACCTTTGCTGTCTTCGTCAGAATGCACTCCCAGGACTTCTACTTCAATAACAAATGTTGGTTTGGTCCCAAATAATCCATCGTTATATCCAAATAGCGGCGTTTTGTTCGTGCGTTCCAGAAACTATCCGAAATGGTAAATCAGGGTCGCGCGCATGGCGCAATTCGTGACAAAAGAATTCTAAATATTCCATTACCGTACTTCGAAGCATGTCAACCGCTGTTTAAAATCAATTTTTATGCAATTTATCTCGTAAAAAAGCGATAATATTCCGACCGGGAATCTCCTTTTCGGTAAACAGAGGAAAAAACACAAAGACGGGGGGCGGCCAGTGCACGCGCCTAAGCCCACAGTCCCTTGATCGGCCACTTGAGAAAGGCGATAATGTGTTTCAGCCTGGGGCTGGAATGACGACATTCAGGTTTTTCCCGGGCTCTGAGAGCCTATTGGAGCCGTGGAAAGTGTCACGTTACCGCAGAGATCCTTTGTAATGGAATGAGATGTCAAAGAAAGACAATAAATGGTCAGACAGGCCACTTCCTGTAAAGGAATCTCTCAGGTTTTGACCTGCCATTTGAATTCTGTTATACTCACAGACACCATTCAAACAGTTTTAGAAACTTTGGAGTGTTTTCTATCCAAAGCCAATAATTATATGCATATTCTAGTTACTGGGCAGGAGTTATAACCAGATTAAATCGGGTACGTTTTTTATCCAGCCGTGAAAATACTGCCCCCTAGCCCTAACAGGTTAAAATGGTTTAAAATAGTCATATGTTTGAGAAATTGAAGTAATAGCATTTCTAAGGTATTTGAATAACGCGCCACGGGATTCAACTGGCTGTTGAGTAGGTGGGACGATTTCGTCCCGCCGACCCTAGAGAGGTTAATGCAACCGCTGTGTCAGATTTCAAAATGGCTTCATGGCGAAAGCACATTGTTCAATATTCTGAGTACAGAGCTCAGCCATCAAAGCAAGCTATACAGTTACCCGCCAAGTTCTGGAGTCAACAAAACTCAGAAATAGTATTAGAAATCTTCACTTACCTTTGCTGATCTTCGTTGGAATGCACTCCCAGGACTCCCACTTCCACAAGAAATATTTGTTTTGTTCGATAAACTCCATATTTATGTCCAAATACCTCCTTTTGTTCGCGCGTTCAGATCACTATCCAAAGGCAAAATGCGCGAGCGGAAAACCAGAGACAAGGTCAAAATGTTCCATTACCGTTCGTAGAAACATGTCAAACGATGTTTACAATCAATCATTAGGGTCTTTTTAACATAAATCTTCGATAATATTCTAACCGGATAATAGCGTATTCATTAGAGGAAAAAGAAGGAACGGCGGGCCTGGGTGCCCACGCAGTAAACCACTCATTGGTCTCAGGCTTGAGACAGCTCTTATTCTCTCCCCAGTAACAGTAGAAGCATGAAACAAGATTCTAAAGACTGTTGACATCTAGTGGAAGCCTTAGGAAGTGCAAAATTATCCCACAGACACTGTAGTTTGGCTAGGCAATCAATTAAAAAACTACAAACCACTTCCTGGTTGGATTTGTTTCTCAGGTTTTTGCCTGCCATATGAGTTCTGTTATACACAGACATCATTCAAACAGTTTTAGAAACTTCAGAGTGATTTATATCCAAATCTACTTATAATGTGCATATCCTACCTTCTGGGCCTGAGTAGCAGACAGTTTAATTTGGGCATGTTATTCATCTGAATTTCAAAATTCTGCCCCCTGTCACCAAGAAGTTAAACAAACTTTTACCGTGGTGCCCCAGGTTACTAATGAGTTAATTGTTAAACGATTAATTCAATCACATAATAATTAAACAGTTAATTTTTCAATAAATAGCATTTCATCACATGAATGATAGTACAAAGTGTCGTGACGTGGCTATGATTGTGTTTGAGGGAAAAAGTTGGGTAACACTGCATTAAGTTGCCCATACAACATATTAGTTATATAGGCAACACTTTGTTATTACATGATAATAGGGTGTAGTGGTAGTAACTGCTACACAATTAATTACACATCCACTTGCTGAAAGTTATTCAACATGTGTAATTAATGACACTCACGACAGCAGTCCAATTTTAAATGTTGTACAATTTATTTCTGACTGATTCTTTGGAATGCTACTCCTCTTACACCGTTTAAGCTAGAAAGGCCATTTCAACTTTGAAACGTGTAGACTGGTCAGGACCATACAACTTTTTAAAACATGAATCATTTTTTAACTATTAAGCTTTTTGTCCTTTGTCCTGTCCCGGGAAACACCTGGGATTTCTTCAACATTCTAAAGCTCCCATTGTTAACTCCCATTCTAAAACTATGACAACATTATATTCACTGTAAACAATGTGACTTTTGACACGAATCAGCTTCTTTGACAACTTTCTCAACAACTTAGACAAGTTCAAGCGTATGAAAATCTTAGTATACGTCTCTGCTATTCAAATCTGAAATCTGTTTTAGTAACCGTGTCAACTATCTTTTCTCTTAACCTCTAGAAACAACTGACATTTTTACCACTTTCCCAACAACTTGGACAAAAATGTACAAGAGCGTATCAAATCTTAGTCTACTTCAGACTTCATGCCAGCGTTACAGCTAAAGCATATATACAGCGCATTCGGAAAGTATTCAGAGACCTTGACTTTTTCCACATTTTGTTATGTTACAGCCTTATTCTAAAATAGATTAAATAAATACAAATTCAAATACAAAACTACACAGTACCCCACAACGACAAAGAAAAACTGGTTTTAGAAATGTTTGCAAATTTATAAGACATACATTACTTACATAAGTATTCAGACCCTATGCTCTGAGACTTGAAATTGAGCTCAGATGTATCCTGTTTCCATTGTTCATCCTTGAGATGTTTCTACAACTTGGAGTCCACCTGTGGTAAATTGTATTGATTGGACATGATTTGGAAAGGCATACACACTAAAGCTGGCTGTCCGGCTAAACTGAGCAATCGGGGGAGACCAAGAACCCAATGGTCACTCTGACAGAGCTTCAGAGTTCATCTGTGGAGATGGGAGAACCTTCCAGAAGGAAAACCATCTCTGCAGCACTCCACCAATCAGGCCTTTGTCGTAGAGTGGCCAGACAGACGCCATTCCTCAGTAAAAGGCACATGACAGTCCACTTGGAAACCTGGCTCCATCCCTACGGTGAGCATGGTGGTGGCAGCATCATGCTGCGTATGATATTTTTCAGCGGCAGGGGCTGAGAGATTAGTCAGGGTTGATAGATGAACGGTACAATTACAGAGAAATCCTTGATGAAAACCTGCTCAGGACCTCAGACTGGGGCGAAGGTTCACCTTCCAACAGGACAATTACCCTAAGCTCACAGCCAAGAAAATGCAGGAGTGGCTCGGGACAAGTCTCTGAATGTCCTTGAGTGACCAAGCCAGAGCCCGGACTTGAACCCGATCGAAAATCTCTGGAGAGACCTGGAAATACCTGTGCAGCAAAGCTCCATATCCAATCTGACAAAACTTGAGAGGATCTGCATAGAAGAATGGGAGAATCTCACCAAATACAGGTGTGCCAAGCTTGTAGCATCATACCAAAAAAAACTTGAGGCTGTAATCGCTGCCAAAGGTGCTTCAACAAAGTACTGAGTAAAGAGTCTGAATACTTATGTAAATGTGATATTTTCATTTTTTTATATTTAATATATTTGAAAAAAACAACTGTTTTTGCTTCGTCATTATGGGGTATTGTGTGTAGATTGATGAGGGGAAAAAACAATTGAATCCATTTTTTAATAAGGCTGTAACATAAAATGTGGAAAAAGTCAACGGGTCTGTCACGCTCGTCGTAGTAAATGGACCAAGGCGCAGCGGGTCGAGTGCTCATCTTAACTTTTATTTGTGAACACTTAAATAAACAAAACAAGAAACGAACGAACTAACAGTCTTGCAGGCTAAATACAGCAGTGCTAAGAACAACCTCCCACAAATCCCATGACAAACACATTCCTAATTATAGGACCTTCAATCAGAGGCAACGATAGACAGCTGCCTCCAATTGAAGGCCCCAATCCCAATTACCTAAACACAGACTTAAACACCCTAGAACAGACATAGAAATATACAAATATAGAACAAAGACCAAAACCCCGGAAACATAAATCAAACACCCCTCTACATACACACACACCCCGAACCATATAAAACAAATACCCCCTGCCATGTCCTGACCAAACTATAATAACAAATAACCCCTTTACTGGTCAGGACGTGACAGGGTCTGAATACTTTCTGAATGCAATGTATTGTAGTGCTTTTCACAGAAAATGTACACCTATGTCATTAACGTCATTAAATGTTGTAAAAAATATGTTGTGGATAGAAACTTTCCCTACGTCCCAACTTTGGCAGACAAGATTCACATTCTCGCTGAAGTTTCTATGCACAAGCATAACCTAGTTAGCTGGGAAAGGCTCATCAGGACGATTTACTGAACTGAATCTGTTAGTCTCCACTCGACTCTCAGCTGCACTACATATATCATCAATTTGGGCACCAGGCGTGTCCATATAGTCTCTCCCAGTCAAACCACCTCAAAACTAGACATGGTATCAAGAATAAGATACAACTAGCTGAAACAAGCCACCTACGATTCACATAGCACCACATATGCAGCAACACTGATAAGAATCTGCTATCTGACCGTTCAGAATCCTAACAATGCACTCACTGCCTTTTGCCTACGAGATCTACGTGCATCGTTGACATGACGTTGTCAGGCACCCCGTCTATAGGACAGACTAAGAAGCATACTGTGTGAAAAGAATGGCTCAAATCGACCTCTAGGATATCTCTTTTCCACACGTATTATGTTCTCCTAAATCCATTTCTGCCTTTCATTGATTTAAGAGCAAAAAACGGAATATATGTGTGGGTGTGACTGTATGTGTGATAGACTGTATGAGTGGACTATAGGAGTGTGTGTTAGAGGGAATTAATGAGTGTGTGTGCGTCTTTAATCTAGGTGAACTCCACCTTGGCAAACATGATTAATGGAATTCCCATGCATTAGGATCCTTCTCTAAGGTGATTTAATGCTATAATAATCCTTCACTATATTGCTGCGTGGTTTCCAGACCATTAAAATAATACTGCATGAGTCAGTTGAACACAAACACCTCATTTAAAAAATATTGCTGCCCAGACTCTGGGGAGCTACTGCCAAGATGCCATTTCCCAGGCTATTATAGAAGAAAAATTATAACTTTTAATGTCAATCCTGTTATTTGTTTTGTAATTCTCACAATTTAGATTTAAACATTAATTTACCATGCTCTACTGTAATTCTCATGATTATTTATTTGTTTTAGTTGTCCCACTGTATATGATGATGCTAAATGAAGATGGAATTGAACTTATTACGTAAAACCAAATGAGCCAAAGTTGTACAGGAAATATTATATATATGAAACTCATAGTATACTTTCACTTCAGTGAGAAAAATAACCGAAATCCTTAACCATGCAAGTCTGTAAAAATGTACTTGAAGTGAAGGGTACTACATGCACAGGGACTTACATGACATTACACACTCCTAACCCATACATAAAACAAGACGAAAATATCAACTTGCTGTTGTTGATCTAAGTAAAATATGTACTGCTTGTGAATGCAGTATGCATGGGTTATGAGTGGGGTATTTATGAGTTATTAACTCCTTATGCAGGTAAAGAATAAAAACACTGTTTAAGGGATTGTTCTACAGTTGAAGTCGGAGGTTTACATACACCTTAGCCAAATGCATTTCAACGTTTCACAATTCCTGACATTTAATCCTAGTAAAAATTCCCTGTTTTAGGTCAGTTAGGGTCACCAGTTTATTTTAAGAAAGTGAAATGTTAGAATAATAGTAGAGATTATTTATTTCACCTTTTATTTGTTTCATCACATTCCCAGTGGGTCAGAAGTTTACATACACTCAATTAGTATTTGGTAGCATTGCCTTTAAAATGTTTAACTTGGGTCAAACGTTTTGGGTAGCCTTCCACAAGCTTCCCACAATCAGTTCGGTGAATTTTGGCTCCTCCCTCCTGACAGAGCTGGTGTAACTGAGTCAGGTTTGTAGGCCTCCTTGCTCGCACACGTTTTTTCAGTTCTGCCCACAAATCTTCTATGAGATTGAGGTCAGGGCTTTGTGATGGCCACTCCAATTTCTTGACTTTGTTGTCCTTAAGCCATTTTGCCACAACTTTGGAAGTATGCTTGGGGTTGTCCATTTGGAAGACCCATTTGCGACCAAGCTTTAACTTCCTGACTGATGTCTTGAGATGTTGCTTCAATATATCCAAATAATTGTCCTTCTCATGACGCCATCAATTTTGTGAAGTGCACCAGTCCCTCCTGCAGCAAAGCACCCCCACAACATGATGCTTCACGGTTTGGATGCTGTACTTTGGCTTGCAAGCCTCCCCCTTTTTCCTCCAAATATAACGATGGTCGTCATGGCCAAACAGTTCTATTTTTGTTTCATCACACCAGAGGACATTTCTCCAAAAAGTATGATCTTTGTCCCGATGTGCAGTTGCAAACCGTGGTCTGGCTTTTTTATGGCGGTTTTGGAGCAGTGGCTTCTTCCTTCCTTGCTGAGTGGCCTTTCAGGTTATGTCGATTATAGGACTCGTTTTACTGTGGATATACATTTTTTTGTACCCGTTTCCTCCAGCATCTTCACAAGGTCCTTTGCTGTTGTTCTGGGATTGAGTTGCAATTTTCGCACCAAAACACGTTCATCTCTAGGAGACAGAACGCGTCTCCTTCCTGAGCGGTATGCCGGATGTGTGGTCCCATGTTGTTTACACTTGGGTAACTTTCTTTGTACAGATCAACGTGGTACCTTCAGGCGTTTGGAAATAACTCCCAAGGATGAACCAGACTTGTGGAGGTCTACCATTTTTTTCGGAGGTCTTAGCTGATTTAATTTGATTTTCCCATGATGTCAAGCAAAGAGGCACCGAGTTTGAAGGTAGGCCTTGAAATACATTCACAGGTACACGTCCAATTGACTCAAATTATGTCAATTAGCCTATCAGAAGCTTCTAAAGCCATGACATTTTTTTGAATTTTCCAAGTTGTTTAAAGGCACAGTCAACTTAGTGTATGTAAACTTCTGACCCACTGGAATTGTGATACAATGAATTATAAATGAAATAATCTGTCTGTAAACAATTGTTGGAAAAATGACTTGTGTCATGCACTAAGTAGATGTCTTAACTGACTTGCCAAAACAAAATGTAGTTAACAAGCAATTTGTGGAGTGGTTGAGAACTGTTTTAACCTGTTAGGGCTAGGGGGCAGTATTGACACGGCCGGATAAAAAACGTACCCGATTTAATCTGGTTACTACTCCTGCCCAGTAACTAGAATATGCATATAATTATTGGCTTTGGATAGAAAACACCCTAAAGTTTCTAGAACTGTTTGAATGGTGTCTGTGAGTATAACAGAACTCATATGGCAGGCCAAAACCTGAGAAGATTCCATGCAGGAATGGCCTGTCTGACAAGTTGTTGTTCATCTTGGCTCTTTTTATTGAAGACTGAGGATCTTTGCTATAACGTGACACTTCCTACGGCTCCCATAGGCTCTCAGAGCCCGGGAAAAAGCTGAATGATATCGAGGCAGGCTCTGGCTGAAACACATTATCGCGTTTGGCAAGTGGCCGATCAGAGTACTATGGGCTTAGGCGCGTGCCCGAGTCAACCCCATGCTTTATTTTCTTTCGTCTGTTTACCTAAACGCAGATTCCCGGTCGGAATATTATCGCTTTTTTATGAGAAAAATGGCATAAAAATTTATTTTAAACAGCGGTTGACATGCTTCGAAGTACGGTAATGGAATATTTAGAAATGTTTTGTCACGAATTGCGCCATGCTCGTCACCCTTATTTACCCTTTCGGATAGTGTCTTGAACGCACAAACAAAACGCCGCTATTTGGATATAACAATGGATTATTTGGTACCAAACCAACATTTGTTATTGAAGTAGAAGTCCTGGGAGTGCATTCTGATGAAGAACAGCAAAGGTAATAACATTTTTCTTATAGTAAATCTGACTTTGGTGAGTGCTAAACTTGCTGGGTGTCTAAATAGCTAGCCCTGTGATGCCGGGCTATCTACTGAGAATATTGCAAAATGTGCTTTCACCGAAAAGCTATTTTAAAATCTGACATATCGAGTGCATAGAGGAGTTCTATATCTATAATTATTAAAATAATTGTTATGCTTTTTGTGAACGTTTATCGTGAGTAATTTAGTAAATTCACCGGCAGTGTTCGGTGGGAATGCTAGTCACATGCTAGTCACATGCTAATGTAAAAAGCTGTTTTTTGATATAAATATGAACTTGATTGAACAAAACATGCATTTATTGTATAACATAATGTCCTAGGGTTGTCATCTGATGAAGATCATCAAAGGTTAGTGCTGCATTTAGCTGTGGTTTGGGTTTATGTGACATTATATGCTAGCTTGAAAAATGGGTGTCTGATTATTTCTGGCTGGGTACTCTGCTGACATAATCTAATGTTTTGCTTTCGTTGTAAAGCCTTTTTGAAATCGGACAGTGTGGTTAGATTAACCTCTTGGGGCTAGGTGGGACGCTAGCGTGCCACCCGTGGTGCACTCCATCAACAGCAGGTGCATTTCAAGAGCGGCAAATTTGAATCCAAATAAATGTCAAAATTCAAATTTTTCAAAAATACAACTATGTTACACCATTTGAAAGATAAACATCTCCTTAATCTAACCACGTTTTACGATTTCAAAAAGGTTTTACGGCGAAAGCATAAATTTAGAGTATGTTAGGAGAGTACATTTACAAGAGTTGTGTGTAATGTTTTGTCAAGTCAAAGACAGGGTCACCAAAACCATAAAACCAGCTAAAATGATACACTAACCTTTTACAATCTCCATCAGATGACACTCCTAGGACATTATGTTAGACAATGCATGCATTTTTAGTTCTATCAAGTTGATATTTATATCCAAAAACAGCGTTTTACTATGGCATTGATGTTGAGGAAATCGTTTCCCTCCAATAACCGGCAGTCAAGTCAGCGTCACAAATTAAATAATTAAAATTAGAAAACATTGGTAAAATATTATATTGTCATTTAAAGAATTATAGATTTACATCTTTTGAACGCAATCAACTTGCCAGATTTAAAAATAACCTTACTGGGAAATCACACTTTGCAATAATCTGAGCACTGCGCCCAGAAAAATACGCGTTGCGATACAGACTAGACGTCATGTTGGGGAGATCTAAAATCGAAAATACTATGTAAATAATCCATTACCTTTGATTCTCTTCATCAGATGTCACTTCCAGGTATCACAGGTCCATAACGAATGTAGTTTTGTTCAAAAAAGCTCATCATTTATGTCCAAAAATCTCCGTCTCGTTAGCACATGATGTAAGCCAGCCGGACTTCTCGTCATGAACGAGGGGAAAAAATATATTTCCGTTCGTTCAAACATGTCAAACGTTGTATAGCATAAATCATTAGGGCCTTTTTTAACCAGAACATGAATAATATTCAAGGTGGACGAATGCATACTCTTTTATAACGTATTGGAATGAGGGTACCCAACATCAACTCGCGCGCAAGGTGTCTAATGGGCCATCATCGTTCCATGGCTCTTGTTCGGTCAGATCTCCCTCCAGAAGACTCAAAACACTTTGTAAAGGCTGGTGACATCTAGTGGAAGCAATAGGAAGTGCCAAAATATTCCTAAACCCCTGTGTTTTTCAATGGGATAGGTTTAAAGTCAATACAACACATCAGGTATCCACTTCCTGTCAGAAAATGTCTCAGGGTTTTGCCTGCCAAATGAGTTCTGTTATACTCACAGACACCATTCAAACAGTTTTGGAAACTTTAGAGTGTTTTCTATCCATATATAATAAGTATATGCATATTGTAGTTACTGGGTAGGATTAGTAACCAGATTAAATCGGGTACATTTTTTTTATCCAGACGTGCAAATGCTGCCCCCTAGACCCAACAGGTTAACGAGAGTCTTGTCTTTAAAATGGTGTAAAATAGTCAGTCAATACTTCATATTTATATCAAAAACCAGCTTTTTACATTAGCATGTGACTAGCATGTGACTAGCATTCCCACCGAACACTGCCGATGAATTTACTAAATTACTCAAGATAAACGTTCACAAAAAGCATAACAATTATTTTAAGAATTATAGATACAGAACTCCTCTATGCACTCGATATGTCCGATTTTAAAATAGCTTTTCGGATGAAGCACATTTTGCAATATTCTAAGTACATAGCCCGGCATCACAGGGCTAGCTATTTAGACACCCAGCAAGTTTAGCATTCACCATAATCAGATTTACTATAAGAAAAATGGTCTTACCTTTCCTGTTCTTCGTCAGAATGCACTCCCAGGACTTCTACTTCAATAACAAATGTTGGTTTGGTCCCAAATAATCCATCGTTATATCCGAATAGCGGCGTTTTGTTCGTGCGTTCCAGAAACTATCCGAAATGGTAAATAACGGTCTCGCGCATGGCGCATTTCGTGACAAAAAAAATCTAAATATTCCTTTACCGTACTTCGAAGCATGTCAACCGCTGTTTAAAATCAATTTTTATGCCATTTTTCTCTTAGAAAAGCGATAATATTCCGACCGGGAATCTCCTTTTCGGCAAACAGAGGAAAAAATCACAAAGACGGGGCGGCCACGTCACGCGCCTAAGCCCACAGTCCCTTGATCAGCCACTTGAGAAAGGCGTTAATGTGTTTCAGCCTGGGGCTGGGATGACGACATTCTGTTTTTTCCCGGGCTCTGAGCAGCCATGGAAGACGTAGGAAGTGTCACGTTAGAGCAGAGATCCTTTGTAAAAGATAGAGATGGCAAAGAAGTTCCAGAAATGTCAGACAGGCCACTTCCTGTAAAGGAATCTCTCAGGTTTTGACCTGTCATTTGAGTTCTGTTATACTCACAGACACCATTCAAACAGTTTTAGAAACTTTGGAGTGTTTTCTATCCAAAGCCAATAATTATATGCATATTCTAGTTACTGGGCAGGAGTAGTAACCAGATTAAATTGTGTATGTTTTTTATCCAGCCGTGTCAATACTGCCCCCTAGCCCTAACAGGTTAATCTTGGAACGCTCGTCCCGCATGCGGGATCAACATCCAGCGAAAAATCATATCGCCATATTCATAACCGAACCATAGCAAAATGTTATATATTTTTTCTTCTCAAATATAGGACTATTTTATATCGTTTTATAGATACACCTCTCCTGAATCGAACCACGTCCGATTTCAAAAAGACTTTACAGCAAAAGCAAAACATTAGATTCTGTTAGAGGAGTATATCGTAAAAGTAGCCACATAGCCATTTTCCGACCAACCACATGCATCACAAATAACCAAAAAACAGCTAAATGCAACACTAACCTTTGACAATCTTCATCAGATGACACTACTAGGACATCATGTTACACAATACATGCATTCTTTTTTCATATTTATATATAAAAACAGCATTTTACACCGGCGCGTGACGTTGAGAAACTATTTTCCCTGAAATGCATCCTGTGAATCAGCGCTACAATTTACTAAATTACTATTCAAAAACATTTTTAAAATGTAATATTGTCATTCAAAGAATTATAGATTAACATCTCGTGAAAGCACCCGCATTGCCAGATTTAAAAATAACTTTACTGGGAAATCACACTTTGCAATAAAAGGGGATGCTATACTCAGAAAAATAGGCTAGCAATACAGGTCAGTGCCATCTTGGAACAATCGAATATCAAATCTACTCTTGTATACTATTGTAAATATTCCCTTACCTTTGATTATCTTCATCAGAAGGCACTTCCAGGAATCCCAGGTCCACAACAAATGTAGTTTTGTTCGAAAAAGTTAATAATTTATGTCCCAATAGCTTCTTCTTGTTAGCGCGTTCTGAAGGCTACTCAAAATGTTCCGTTGTGCGCGGGACTTCTCCTCACGAAAGTGCAAAAAAATAAAATGTAAGTTTATTCAAACATGTCAAACGTTGTATAACATAAATCTTTAGGGCCTTTTTCAATCAGAGCTTCAATAATATTCAAGGGGGACGGTTGCATTGTCTTTCTAAACGTTTCTAAAGGGGAGGGTAGCCAGGGGCACCCGCGTCATAATGGTAATGGCCCTCCCCATGTGACCAAGATCAACAGCCTCTCATTCGGTCAGTTTGTACTGTAGAAGATTCAAACCACTTTGAAGACTGGGGATATCTAGTGGAAGCCATAGGAAGTGCTCAATGAATCCTAACTCACGGTGTGATTTATAGGCAAATTGCTGAAGTTGAGTCCGCAAATCAGATTTCCACATCCTGTTAGAAACTGTCTCGGGGTTTTGACTGCCATATGAGTTCTGTTATACTCACAGACACCATTCAAACAGTTTTAGAAACTTTAGGGTGTTTTCTATCCACATCTACTAATTATATACATATCCTAGCTTCTGAGTTTGAGTAGGAGGCCGTTTAAAATGGGCATGTATTTTTTTTTTTAATCGCTGTAGCGCCCCCTTCCTTGGCGTGCGTCAAGAGGTTAAGAACCGGTTGATGAACAAAGGAAGTAGGAAGTTTGTTTTCCTCCATAAACCAGGTAGGAGTCTCTCTTGAGGCAGCATAGGTCACTTGAGGAAACATAGGCTGAAGTTTGTTTTCCTCCACAAACCAGGTAGGAAACCCACTTGAGGCAGCAAGGGCAGCATAGGCTGCACTACCTGTCATTGAGGAACTTTGCTGCAGGCCAAGCCTGTAAAAGTTAACATTAGACCTCCCACTTCGCAACCTGAAGCACCACAGGGTGCTTACCAGTGATTGATGAAATTTGCTGCAGACAAGACTGTAATAGTGTACATTAGCCTTTTGTCCCTGACAAAGACTCTGTTTAAGATCGAATTGTTGTCCTAGTCATATTAAATACTCGGGGATTATCATACGAGTGTGCAGGTTTACTTTTTGTTCTTTGTTATCCTCTTGGATCCAGCACCTGAAAATGTTTGAAAGTGCACATACAACCCCTCTAAACATTAGCCTTTTCCCCTCCTGTGTTATGGTAGAGAGAGGTGGGAAGGTTTTTCTGTCATTCAACTGATCTTGCTATGTCTCTTGGCTGAGGAGGTGAAGAATTAGCAACACATTCCCATTAATCCAAATAAATGTTGGTGGAAACCCTGATATAAAAACAAAACATTTAAAATCTCACTGAAAATCTAGACAAGCAAAAGAAGCTTCAGCGGGAGTTTTTTATTTATTTCACCTTTTATTTAACCAGGTACGCAAGTTGAGAACAAGTTCTCATTTACAATTGTGATCTGGCCAAGATAAAGCAAAGCAGTTTGACACATACAACAACACAGAGTTACACATGGAGTAAAACAAACATACAGTCAATAATACAGTAGAAAAATAAGTCTATATACAATGTGAGCAAATGAGGTGAGATAAGGGATGTAAAGGCAAAAAAGGCCATGGTGGCAAAGTAAATACAATATAGCAAGTAAAATACTGGAATGGTAGATTTGTAGTGGAAGGAAGTGCAAAGTAGAAATAGAAATAATGGGGTGCAAAGGAGCTAAATAAATACTTAAATACAGTAGGGGAAGAGGTAGTTGTTTGGGCTACATTATAGATGGGCTATGTACAGGTGCAGTGATTTGTGAGCTGCTCTGACAGCTGGTGCTTAAAGCTAGTGAGGGAGATAAGTGTTTCCAGTTTCAGAGATTTTTGTAGTTCGTTCCAGTCATTGGCAGCAGAGAACTGGAAGGAGAGACGGCCGAAGGAGGAATTGGCTTTGGGGGTGACCAGAGAGATATACCTGCTGAAGCGCGTGCTACAGGTGGGTGCTGCTATGGTGACCAGTGAGCGGAGATAAGGGAGGACTTTACCTAGCAGGGTCTTGTAGATGACCTAGAGCCAGTGGGTTTGGCGACGAGTATGAAGCGAGGGCCATCCAACGAGAGCGTACAGGTCGCAGTGGTGGGTAGTTTAGGGGCTCGGGGGCAGTATTGAGAAATTTTGAAAAAAATATGTGCCCATTTTTAACTGCCTCCTACACCAACTCAGAAGCTAGGATATGCATAATATTAACACATTCGGATAGAAAACACTCTGAATTTTCTAAAACAGTTTGAATGGTGTCTGTAAGTATAACAAAACTCATATTGCAGGCAAAAACCTGTGAAAAATAGATCAAAAAAAATTTGAATTTTGTGACTGTACTATTTAGTGTCATTGTTTTATAGATACCATAGTGAGAAAGGATTCATTTCGCAACTCCTACGGCTTCCACTAGATGTCAACGATCTTTATAAAGTTGTTTGAAGCGTCTATGATGAACAGAGACCGGATGACAAGGAAGAGAAGTTGACCTCCCTGGGATGTCGTCACTTCATTATTGGCTGCACCTGCGCAATCATGTGATGCGATAAATTTTTCAAAGACGTTTTTCAAGACACAGGAGAGGTCGGGTTGAAACATTACTGATGTTTCACGTTAAAAATGGCTCTAAAGATTGATGCTAAACAACGTTTGACATGTTTGAACAATGTAAATAGATTCTTTTTTTTACTTTTCGCCGTGACTCCCCCCCCCCCCCCGCGCTACTTTTTAGTAGCCTACCGAAGCGCTAACAACTTGGAGTTATTGGGACATCAATTATGAACTTTGTTGAAAGAAACCACATTTGCAGTGGACCTGGGATGCGTGGAATTGCCAATGGATGAAGAGAATCAAAGGTAAGGGAATATTGACAATAGTAATTTTGATATTACATGGTTACAAGATGGTGCTAACCTGTATAGCCTAGCCTATTGTTCTTAGCACAGCACCCGGTTTGTTGCAAATTGTGATTTCCCAGTAAAGTTATTTTGAAATCTGGCATAGCAGCAGCATTTACGAAATGTTAAACTATGAATATTTGAATGACAATAATATAATTTACCAATGTTATCGAATAGTAATTTTGTGATTTGTAACGTTGTTCACCGGAAGCATTTGAGAGAAAAAAAAAATCTGATTTTCACCGCTTCGGTAAAATGCTGTTTTTGGATATAAATATGAACTTGATGGAACAAAAAATGCATGTATTGTGTAACATAATGTCTTAGGAGTGTCATCTGAGGAAGATTGTCAAAGGTTGGTGCATAATTCTAGCTGGTTATCCGCTTATGGTGACGCCTGTCTTTGAATTGACAAAACATTACACACAGCTATTTTCAATGTACTCTCCTAACATAACCTAACTTTATGCTTTCGCCGTAAAGCCTCTTTGAAATCGGACAATGTGGTTGGATTTAGGAGATGTTTATCTTTCAAATTGTGAGAAATAGTTGATTGTTTGAGAAATTGAAATTATTAGATTCTTGCAGTTTTTGAATTTCCCGCCATGGTCTCTTGACAATGAATCCCGATACCGGGATAAGATCCCCAACAGGTTAACCTCTCTGGGCTAGGCGGGACGAATTCGTCCCACCTACGCAACAGCCAGTTGAATCCCGTGGCGCGATTTTCAAATACCTTAGAAATGCTATTACTTCAATATCTCAAACATATGACTATTTTACAGCATTATAAAGACAAGACTCTCGTTATTAATCTAACCACACTGTCTGATTTCAAAAAGGCTTTACAACGAAAACAAAACATTAGATTATGCCAGCAGAGTACCCAGCCAGAAATAGCAGACACCCATTTTTCAAGCTAGCATATAATGTCACATAAACCCAGAAGACAGCTAAATGCAGCACTAACCTTTGATCTTCATCAGATGACAATCCTAGGACATTATGTTATACAATACATGCATGTTTTGTTCAATCAAGTTCATATTTATATCAAAAACCAGCTTTTTACATTAGCATGTGACGTTCAGAACTAGCATTCCGGGGAATTTACTAACAATTTACTAAATTACTCACGATAAACGTTCACAAAAAGCATAACAATTATTTAAAGAATTATAGATACAGAACTCCTTTGTGCAATCGAGGTGTCCGATTTTAAAATAGCTTTTCGGTGAAAGCACATTTTGCAATATTCTCAGTAGATAGCCCAGCCATCACGGCTAGCCATTTAGACACCGACCAAGTTTAGCCCTGACCAAAGTCAGATTTACTATTACAAAAGTTTGATTACCTTTATTGTCTTCGTCAGAATGCACTCCCAGGACTGCTACTTCAATAACAAATGTTGGTTTGGTCCAAAATAATCCATCGTTATATCCAAATAGCGGCGTTTTGTTCGTGCGTTCCAGACACTATCCGAAATGGTAAATCCGGGTTACGAGCATGGCGCAATTCGTGACAAATAAATTCTAAATATTCCATTACCGTACTTCGAAGCATGTCAACCGCTGTTTAAATTCCATTTTTATGCCATTTTTCACGTAAAAAAGCGATAATATTCCGACCGGGAATCTCCGTTTAGGTAAACAGAGGAAAGAAAACAAAGCTTTCGGTCGACGCGGGCACGAGCCTGAGTCTCACAGTACTGTAACCAGCCACTACCCAAACGCGCTACTTTTTTTCAGCCAGAGCCTGCAAAGCCACGATTCAGCTTTTTGCCGCCTTCTGAGAGCCTATGGCAGCCGTAGGAAGTGTCACGTAACAGCAGAGATCCTTTGTAATGGATAGAGATGGCAAAGAAGTTCAAGAAATGGTCAGACAGGGTACTTCCTGTACAGAATCTTCTCAGGTTTTGACCTGCCATTTGAGTTCTGTTATACTCACAGACACCATTCAAACAGTTTTAGAAACATTAGGGTGTTTTCTATCCAAAGCCAATAATTGTATGCATATTCTAGTTACTGGGCAGGAGTAGTAACAGGATATGGGGCTTAAGTGTGTCTTAAGACTGTTCGAAATCAAGCTTCAAGCTCATGGAATTTTAAGGATAAGTATGCGCCTACACAAAATCAGAAACAAAGGAGCTTAGTCATTTCTCGGGTGGGTATCCTGTTTGTAACCTTGAGTGTTGGAGAGCCCAGTGTTTCGGAGCCAACAGACGGCTAGGCTGTACTGTCATGGGAGATGAGGCAGTGCGTTCAAAGGCACTGACTGGAGAGGAAGAGAGAGAGGGATCAATGGGTAGAAACTGAAAAATTATGGTGCCTCGTCTTAAAGCAGGCAAGAGCTGTGTTAACTGTGTGTGTGTGTGTGTGTGTGTGTGTGTGTGTGTGTGTGTGTGTGTGTGTGTGTATGTGTGATTGTGTGTGTGAGAGAGAGTGTGTGAGCAAGCTAGCTCGAATGTCTCTCTGTAAGGATATCTTTTCCATCAGATGTACAATTCTTAAACCTGCAATGCAAGCAACTCTGTCCAAGCACTCAGAATATTGACAGTGCACCTCTTTACAATAAGTAATGGATATGCGCTATGAAGGTGACATTGTAATGGCCGCCAGGAGGCCTGTGGCAAAATTTTGAATTGATTTGCAGTTATTTTCCCTGTGTGCTTAAGAGTCATGCAATAGATATTGCTGTATGTATATGGTTGCGCTCAAGGTCATTTGGCATATCAGAAATGATATAGTCTGATGATACCCACGGTCTCCGAATGGGCAGATGCTCTGCTTCTGAAAGTAGGTTGGCAAGTGTCTTCCTTAATAACTTATCGGGAAAGCTTGAGAGGAGTTGGCAGCCACTTTGCGGAAACCCACCCTACATTTACCCCCCTCCACATGCTTGGCTTATGTTGCATTATAATGTAGAATACCATTTAAACCTCTATGAATACAGAGAGAGAGCATAGTACAGCTGTGCAACACATTGGATGTTAGCCAAAACCCCCACTTCAGTATTCTTGGACAGACACACACGGTAAAAAATATAAATAATTAAAGGCAATTTCTTGCTTGCCTGTGGTCGACAGATATAATCAATTTGTAACAAACTTGTCTGAAATAAAAGATTGGGGAACCTGCTCAGTGCAACTATAGTATATTGATAGCAAAGTTAAAGCAGTTCAACATAAACAACAAAATAATGATTCAATCCAACAAATGAATAGTCATGCCATAGGCTGTCTGTAGACAGATCCCATTATTTTTGATGGATGGATACCCTCTATAGAGGGTTCTAGCTTAGGAAGGGATATGGATAGGGGGAACATTTTCAACTTAACTTTATGATACTTTCCGATAACGAAGAAATATTCAAAGATATTTAATCCACTTTTTGTACACTGAAATGCCTCGCATGTGTGTAGATCTTTGTTTGTGTGGTTTGGGTCGTGCTGTGTGACCCACTGTCATCTTCTACAGGCCACATAAATTGCTAGTTACAGCAAAGATGTTGGTAAATGCGAGATGTCCGGCAGCTAAAATGGTGAAGGAACTCCTCACTTTCTGAATATTCTCTGGTTTTTGGAGTTTCACCTGCCTTCCAAATTAAGAACGAAAGAAGCATCGCTAAGTAAAGATTGGTTTAAAATTGGTTCACTGTATTGTCAATGGACTGGTAGCTCCAATTTAAGGACAAGCTTAACCTGTTTGGGATAGGGGGCAGTATTTGCACGGCTGGATAAAAAACGTACCCGATTTAATCTGGTTACTACTCCTGCCCAGTAACTAGAATATGCATACAATTATTGGCTTTGGATAGAAAACACCCTAATGTTTCTAAAACTGTTTGAATGGTGTCTGTGAGTATAACAGAACTCCTATGGCAGGCCAAAACCTGAGAAGATTTCAAGCAGGAAGTGGCATGTCTGAGAAGTAGTGTTTCATCTTGGCTCTTTTTATTGAAGACTCAGGATCTGTGCAATAACGTGACACTTCCTACGTCTTCCATAGGGTCTCAGAGCCCGGGAAAACGTTGAACGATATCGAGGCAGGCTCTGGCTGAAACACTTTATCGCTTTTGGCAAGTGGCCACTCAGAGTACTATGGGCTTAGGCGCGTGCCCGCTTCGACCGAATGGTTTCTTTTCCTTTGTCTGTTTATCTAAACGCAGATTCCCGGTCGGAATATTATCGCTTTTTTATGAGAAAAATGGCATAAAAATTGATTTTAAACAGCGGTTGACATGCTTCGAAGTACGGTAATGGAATATTTAGAATTCTTTTGTCATGAATTGCGCCATGCTCGTCACCCTTATTTAGCCATTAGGATAGTGTCTAGAACGCACGAACAAAACGCCGCTGTTTGGATATAACGATGGATTATTTTGGACCAAACCAACATCAAGCGTCCCACCTAGCCCATAGAGGTTAACGAGAGTCTTGTCTTTAAAATGGTATAAAATAGTCATATGTTTGAGAAATTGAAGTAATAGCATTTCTAAGGTATTTCCAGAGACGTTATGCTGGGCGGGCGGATGCGGACAGCGATCGGTTGAAGAGCATGCGTTTAATTATACTTGCATTTAAGAGCAGTTGGAGGCCACGGAAGGAGTGTTGTATGGCATTGAAGCTCCTCTGGCGGTTTGTTAACCTCTTACATCTAGACATTCCGCTAGCGGAACACCTGCTCCAATATCCAATGATGGGCGTGGCGCGAAATACAAATTCCTCTAAAATCCGAAAACTTCAATTTTTCAAACATATGACTATTTTACAGCATTTTAAAGACAAGACTCTCGTTAATCTAACCACACTGTCCGATTTCAAAAAGGCATTACAGCGAAAGCAAAACATTAGATTATGTCAGCAGAGTACCCAGCCAGAAATAATCAGACACCCATTTTTCAAGCTACCATATAATGTCACATAAACCCAAACCACAGCTAAATGCAGCACTAACCTTTGATGATCTTCATCAGATGACACTCCTAGGACATTATGTTTTACAATACATGCATGTTTTGTTCAATCAAGTTCATATTTATATAAAAAACCAGCTTTTTACATTAGCATGTGACGTTCAGAATTAGCATACTTCCGGTGAATTTACTAAATTACTCACGATAAACGTTCACAAAAAAACATAACAATTATTTTAAGAATTATAGATACAGAACTCCTTTATGCAATCGCGGTGTCCGATTTTAAAATAGCTTTTCGGTGAAAGCACATTTTGCAATAATCTGAGTAGATAGCCCGGCCATCACAGGCTAGCTATTTTGACACCCACCAAGTTTGGTACTCACCAAACTCAGATTTACTATAAGAAAAATTGGAAAAGCTTAGTGCTGCATTTAGCTGTGGTTTTGGTTTTTGTGACATTATATGCTAGCTTGAAAAATGGGTGTCTATTTCTGGCTGGGTTCTCTCCTGACATAATCTAATGTTTTGCTTTCGTTGTAAAGCCTTTTTGAAATCGGACAGTGTGGTTAGATAAAGGGGAGTATTGTCTTTAAAATCGGACATATCGAGTGCATAGAGGAGCTCTGTATCGATAATTCTTAAAATAATTGTTATGCTTTTTGTGAACGTTTATCGTGAGTAATTTAGTAAATTGTTAGTAAATTCGCCGGAAGTTTGCGGGTGGTATGCTAGTTCTGAACGTCACATGCTAATGTAAAAAGCTGGTTTTTGATATAAATATGAACTTGATTGAACAAAACATGCATGTATTGTATAACATAATGTCCTAGGTGTGTCATCTGATGAAGATCATCAAAGGTTAGTGCTGCATTTGAAATCAGACAGTGTGGTTAGATTAACGAGAGTCTTGTCTTTAAAATGGTGTAAAATAGTCATATGTTTGAGAAATTGAAGTAATAGCATTTCTAAGGTATTTGAAAATCGCGCCACAGGATTCAACTGGCTGTTACGTAGGTGGGACGAATTCGTCCCGCCGGCCCTAGAGAGGTTAAAATGGTGTAAAATAGTCATATGTTTGAAAAATTGAAGTTTTCGGATTTTTGAGGAGTTTGTATTTCACGCCACGCCCTATCATTGGATATTGGAGCGGTGTTCCGCTAACGGAACGTTTAGATGTAAGAGGTTATCTTGAAATGAAAATGACTTTCTGTTAAAATTAGAAAGTATAATATCTGAAAATGTAGCTATGTAGACTTTCTTACCCGTATACATGGATGGATGCTTCTCCCTCTCGGTCACGGATGCCATGGTTGCCCTTAGTTTGAAGATGTATTCCGGAGACAGGTGTTTTATACAACAGCCTTCTGTGTGTTATCTTTTTGACTCCATCTCCTTAGCTATCATACTCTAACTTCACTGATTTCAATACTCAGTCTTACAGAAAGTGGAGAGCAACACTTTTGCTGTTCAACTAAGTGAAATCTTTCAAAAAAGCCACGCTAACTCCACCGAGCATTCCAGTGATTTCAAAACTCGGTCCTTCAGAAAGTGGAGAGCAACACCTTTGCAGTTCTAATACGTGATATCTTTCAAAAAAGATGCTCATGTTACAGACAGAAGCGTGTGACATGTCCAGCCCATCCATTATCTCAGCCAATCATGGCTAGCAGGAAGGTTCTTGACTTTTTCCGTGGCTAAACCAACTACGCTCGTAATTTAACAATTTTATTAGTATTTACAGATGGCATGAAAGTTCACATGTTCCAGAAGGCATTTCTGTCCAAAAAGGCATTTTGATTAAAAAATAACATTTACGTTCAAATGCCTCTCCTGTGAAGAATTGATACATGACATATGCCTAGTTTTCTGAATCGAGTCACATATGTGTTTTTAATACACTCAACTATATGTAAGATTCTGAGTTTGTGTGATGCTTTAAGACTTGGAATGCTTTACACAGCCATATGTCAAGAAATCACCCTGCTCCGCAATCCTCACTAACCAAAGCTCTATCGACGTTCAGGTGCCATATCAGTGGTTATAATCAATTTAACATAATTTCCAACATCTGAAAAATCATGAGACTGTAATTTGTATGTTTCGGGATTGTGCATACAAAACCAATATTTATGAGAATTTCAAAAGTCATTAACACAGAAAACACTTAAATTGGTGAAACTCCCGAAATCCTTGAAAAAGAGAGACTTGAACTTCAAGGAAAAATGAGAGGACAGTTGCGGACAAAATGGCTCAGACTTTTGCTTACAGACATCAGGAGGTGGTGAACAAGGAACCCAGGATTGAGGATGTCAACGCCAGATGGCCTGCTCTGTTCCAACAGAAAGAGGTAAAATGAGAGGATGTAGAAGCTGGAGTGACTGGTTTTAGGTACAGCTACGATACCTTGGTCACAATTTGGGAAGGTTGAGAGAAGATGTAGGTGATATTTATTGACACGGTGGAGGTTGTTTTAGTGATCCCCTCCCCTGCCCTGCTGTCTTATGTTTCAAATCAATGCTGAGTTCTTGAGGCTCACGACTGTTCCCCTGGAATAAAAATTCATAGCACAGTTAGACATGCTTTCAACTCAGCTGATTTAGAGTAATCCGAGCCAAAGGAGGAGCAACTCAGAGAAAAGACCACTGAAATCATGCAGATTTTGGATCAGGTGTATCTATCACATTTGTGTGTGTTTGTATACAAGAGAGCTAAACGTGATTCATTAATAGAGAGATGGAGCGGGTGAACATCAGGTGAGTGGGATTATGAAAATGTATCAAGATTGTGTTTTCCCAGATGGAGGACACTAATATTAGAAGAGTGTGTCCTGAAGGCCCTCATCTACCTGGGAGAAGATGAGAAGAACATGATTAAGGAATACTTGGAACTTCATTTCTGTCAGCATGTCCTGTACTGATTATATATTTATTTAGATTACAGAAAAAGCTGAGTGAGTGGTGTTCTTTTAACATTTTATTTTGTCTTTGTGTCATCCAGGCTGACGAGGCTCAGAGGGATTTGGAACAGCTCACCATGGCAGTGTTTGTCATTGGTAAGGAACGTGAAAGACTACTGCATCCACCAGAAGACATCGGCATAGTCATTGAAGGAGTGGAGGTGGTGAATGAGTTCAGTTGCATCTGCTTGTGCCTTACTTTTGGGTTACAACTTGGTTTATCCAAAGCCACTCCATGTTGCTTTTTAAGTGTTACAGAAAGTCCTAATGCAGCTTGATAAACACAAGATGTCTCAAAGTGCAGAATCTTTGTTGCAAACTGCAAGGCTCACAGTAATCAACACCAAGGTGTTGATAGTGTTTCTCTTATGGTTTATGTTGTTTACAGATTTGACACTTAATTTGATTTTGGTTACAGATTTGAGTTCATTTGAGTGTGTGCAAGGAAGTTCCAGGTAGCTCCTAACATAAACAAACTATTCAAAGTTCAAATATACCTCTAAATAGTTTGGTTTATTCATACAAGTTGTCAGAAAAAACACTTTGATTTTATACTATGGGCAAAAAGGTGTTTAGATAAAGAGTTGTTTTTCTTGAGCTTTCACTTATAGACCAAGTTCATCAAAACATTTTCGAATTGTTAATTTAAATCCTAATGCAGTTTGATCAACACGATGTCTGCCAAAGTGCAGAATCTTTGTTGCAAACTGCAAAGCTCACAATATCCAAGACTATGATGTTATTGCTCGGGTCCTAAAATGTTGTTTTTACGATTTGATTTTGGTTACAGATTTGAGATAATTTGTGTGTGTGCAAGGAAGCTCCAGGTAGCTCTTAACAAAAAGCAACCATCATGGACCCTAACTGCTGAACATTATGTGGAATGGAGCATTTTCTTGCTATGCTGTTGGTTAGAGAAGACTTCATATTGCCGCTGTCAGGTGAAAGTATTGCATCTTCAAATATCAGGACATTGAATTTATGTTTTTTCAATGTTAATGAATGGTCAAATTTGAATTAGGTTGTATTTTAGATAAGTGTCTGCACAGCTCTAGGCGCAAAATCTTAAGAGGTTCAAAAATTGTTGTCCTGCCTTTCAATTTATATGTAAAAAAATATATCTTCACATTTGGAGTTACAAGGGTTTCACCCAACAGCAACGATATGCTCTGTCTTGGAAAAGATTGTTAAATGTACAACAGTACTCTACTCACCATGTATGGTAGCTTCTACAGTTTTATTGAAGTTCAAATACTCTACCTGGAAACAATTATGTTTATTAATGCAGGTTGCAAATGCACAAAACAATTCTATGTTTTGAGTCATACTTATGTGTTTTATAAAACAACCTAATATTTAGTTTAGCAGGAAATTGGTTCTATTACATGTTACCAATTGAAGTAACACTGTTGGGTTCCTCCAATCCAGGGATTTTCTTTCATTCAAGTAGATTTTTTGGGTTGGAATTGAGAAGAATTTTAGTTAAGTAAATAATAAAGTTTTTTAAATATGGAAATTTAAGTTGAGTTACAGAATAATTAGGTTGAACTGAGGTAAATTATTGACTTCATTGTAATCAAATTATACAAGTAGCATTGACCTAATAATTTACTTAAATCCAAAGTTTATATTTGTCTTGAAAAAAAAGTTATTTGTGTGTTACCACTTGAAGTAACTCATTGAAGTTTTTCCAATGATTCAGTTTTTCAGTGCACTCCACGCTTATTAATAGCCTAAATTATCACTATCCAAGCTACTCATCACATTAGGAATAGTAGGTTGACATTAGTCTGCAAATGCGATGACAGAGGCATGCAATCCTTTGTTATAAAGGTGAATTTTTATGGTGAAAAATAGTCTCCCCAAAACTTAACTCATGCGACACATGCTAATTGCTAGACTACAAGCTTTCTAGCTAGCTAATTTTGGCTAACTTAGTGTTGTTGTTAACACCTGGTTAGCATATCAGCTAAACTAAATTCCAAATCGATCAGACTTGACTTACAAGTGATGAAATGATCGTAGTAAACCCGTTACTGACAGCTGTCTGGGTTCAGGACTTGACGGACAAAAAGGTTTGTTTGCTTATCTGGCAGTTGTTGAGTCTTATCTTGGTGTCACAAATGCTGTTTCATGATTGCGGAAAATCTGTAAACATATTGTTTTTCCTGTTGTCTTTCCTGTCTGGTTAGAGCAGCCAAATACTCTTCAGACAATGACCATGGTGATGAATCAAGTTGTTTTAAGCATGCAGTTTGGGGTAGCCACTCAACTGTTGTCAGAAGAATTAATGCAATGGTCTTCCAACATAGCCGCCAGGAGGAGCCATACGTAAATTGCAAGCCCTTACTAATACCTGACAAAACACCGTAAATCCATAATAACACCAATTAGAACGGCTATCCCAGCAATTGTCCAAATCCCACTGAAATTGAACTTGGTTCCATAAAGCAGGTATAGCTTCACTTTTTTTCCTGCCTTCACAGCAGTAGCCACAGCCTCTACTCATCATGGCATGGGAATTGGGAAAATCGGATATCCTCCACAGTATTTCTTGTACACTTGTGGGGTATCTGTAAAATGGGCAGGGATAGCCAACCCTCCTAGAGAACTACTAGGTATAGAGGTTGTTGCTACAGCCCTGCTCTATAACACCTGATTCAGCAGGACCTCAGAAATACAAACACATCGGGAATGAAGGTCATTGAGAACACTCAAATGTCAGTTACTTTGATAGAAAATATTGATGTGTATTTATATTTCTTCTAAATGGAAGCAACAGATGTTTGTCTGCACTCTACAGAACTAATTTTGTTCCCCATTCCCGGATTGATATTTTCAGTCCGTAACTCAAAGATTTGTTTGTGTCTTTGAAGTTCTACTGTTTTCCAAGGTTCTGATGAGCAGCAGATTAATGGAATAAGGTGGAAATTGCAAGGTATGTGGATATTCACTCTCCACTATTAGCGTAGAGCTGAAAACACCTTTAGTAAATTACCGAATAGCTATTTCTGTAGTTTATGCTATGAAATATTTATATAAAAAAATGTGTAGCCCATCAACTGAAATCTGAAGACCAAATGCCATCAAATGTCCGGGTATTTCTTCCTGTGATTGATCTACTAATTTCTCTCTACCTCACCCCTCTAAAAAATTATGCACTCAAAACGACAACTTGGTCATTATCATGACTCATCACGGACTCAGTATAAATCAATTGCATGCATAATGGAAAGACAGTCTAGCATTTCAGTCATCACAATTTCTGGGAGGTGCCAAAAGTGCTTTCTCCCCTCACAGACATTGACTGATCTACAGATCTGACGTTTTACATGATTTCTTTTTTCCCCATCTTCTGACTCTCACTTGTTTGTTACATTTGCCTGTGTTCAAGGGTTTAGTAGCCAATTCCCTCTTGCGAGGATCTCACCAATCAAATCAACCAGGACTCTGAGGGCAATACATGGATATACCTGGGAGGGAAGGTCAATACGTGATGTGAAACTGGTCCTAGGTCAGTGATTCAGCAGGAGAGTTTAATTTAGCTTGGATGAGAGTGTGTGTGTGAGAGAGACTGCTCCTAGGTCAGTGATTCAGTGGGAGAGCTTTCTTTAACAAGTATGAGAATATGTGTGAGAATGGTCCTAGGTCAGTGATTCAGTGAGAGCTTCATTTAGCTGGAATGAGAATGTGATGTGTGAGATTGCTCCTTGGTCAGTGACTCACAGATGCTAATAATAAGACAGGCCTTCAAAGCACATAAACATACATGCAAAGGGATGAACCACATCTTAGCAGTGACATTTGTAAAAAAAAAGAAAAAGGTCTATAATACAACTTGGCCAAAAAAATGACTGAAAATGGTGTTGTGTGATGCAAGAAACCACTGCCGGTCTCTGGATGTACAATCTCCTGCCGTTGTACCCTTCAGTAAGGCATTTAACCTCCCACAAAGTAAAATAACTGCAATGTTAGGCTACTGTGTGGTCAATCCTCAATCTGGAGAGTTACTGGGTGTGCAGGCTTTTTCATCCAGCCCTGCTGAAACATCAGAGTCAGCTAACCAAGGTTATATTGAGCAGTTGGTTTTTTACAATATGCTGTGGTTAGCATGGCATGAACAAAAGTAAGAATTGTAGGAGGCACTATGTTGCTACACTTGCCAGCGTGTTATAACCATAACAATCTATACCTAGTAAGGATTATATATTTGCCTCCACACACACTGTACACACAACGTTCGGCACATGCTGGTGGTATTTTACAGGAAAAAAAAATCATGCAAGCTCATTGGTTTGTAGCGGCCATGTTGTTTGAGGTAGAGTCTTGGAAAATACTGTGTTTAAATACATCCGTGGAAAGATGCTATATGCCAAATTGGGTGTTGATCGGTCCAGCGGTTCTGGAGAAGCAGACTTTTAAAATAATTTACATCATTGGAAAAGGTCCAAAAACAGACATTTTGTATAATCTGTTCGATGTTGAGTTCTGATATATGGCAAGTGCAGTATAAAGTACAAAGTAGCTCATCCTACAGGAATGTGTCCAATTTGTTCTGATGGTGGTACTATGTAGCCAACAATACACCAACAGCTTGGACCACACAATCACATAGACATATGCGGGACACACACACAAACACACTCATTGACAGACCAGGATTCTCCTTCGATTCTTTGTGATATCTAAAAAGTCCATAGTTATAAATAATGGTATTTTAGCAGTCAAGGTTAATTACATGGTTAAAAAAACCTTGAGGTGATGTATTTAATTATGTATTCTGTTTTCTAAGGGAGACTGGTTTGACTGGTAGGGTTAAAAAACAGGTTAGAGCTTCCGTGGTCCCCACTTCAGTCGAGTTGGTGGCGGTAATGCACCATTAACATTGGTTGTCAACAACCAAAAAGAAGAACGTTTTCTAACCGTACATAGTCTGAGATTAAAAGAAAAGACAAAATAACACTTCTAAATCATCATTCACTTATTTTGTCTTTTCTTTTAATCTCAGACAGAAATACCTGTTTTAAACCATGACAGAGTTGGGTGTTCATTTCATTTGGAATCTTTTATTTTCATAAATACCACTGTAAAACTAAATTTACCACTTAAATAGGAGAATGGTTAAAATTAGCATTACTTAGAGACGCCCCCAAAGTTTGACTTTTGTAGCATTTTGGGGAGCTAATGTCTCATTCAGGGGAGCTGAGGAGCCCCCCCCCCCCCCCCCCCGGCTCCCCCGTAATTCGCACTTTGTGTATGATTATACCTTGCACTCATTTACCTCCCTCTTTTTATTCCATCTCTCCTTTCAACACTAAACTATCCTGTTTAGCTCCCACCAAGCATGTCCAGCTCCCTACTGGATGTGACATTGAGATAAGAATCTCATTCTGTCAAATTAATTACCTGGACATTTCGCCAGCATCGTGCAGTTTTACCCCAGCTGGAGGTCTGTGTGACTGTTATAGTAAAAAATATATATATTCTTTACGAAGTGTTTCTAATTAAAATCTGATGCCTGGTCATGTCACAGTTTAGTGGGAACCCTTTTTAACTCCACCCAACACAGGATTTAATGTTCTCCAGCACACAACCCCAACAAAGATCAGGACAGGTAAGTCAACTCGAGCAGTTTTATTTTCAATTCATGGGTTAACAAGGATCGGACCCAGTTTCCACCACAGCAGACTGTACGGTAGGTTACACCCCCCAACTCCCTCAGGTAAGTATCGGGCATGTGAAAGTGATACACTGCAACATTCTGATATGGCACTGCAACAATACAGTGAAAGGCACAACAAATATCACTGAATTATTCTGATATGGCACTGCAACAATAGTTAATTTTGCTGGAACCCAGGAAGAGTAGCTTCTGCCTTGGCAGCAGCTAATGGTGATCCATGATAAATACAAAATGTGCGGTGAATGAAACTGATAAGAAGGGAATGATTGTCAGAGAGAAAGAGCTGAAGAGTCACCTAGGCTGGACAGGACCCTCCAAGCACATGGATTAAGTTTTCCCACCAGACACTGATCTAAGGTCAGTTTGAGTTTGGCAATACCCCCAGGGCTCTCCCTCTCTTGGTACACCATCTCAAATTTGGCAACTGTGGCATCTGTTTAGTCATTTTTTGATCTTAGTGAATCACACAACTGTAAAGCGAGGCTCTGAATCTGAAACTGTGTATGGAGAAAGGTTATTGATCAGAGATAAAGCCAATGGCTCTGGGTCGAGACTTTTCTTTCGACTTAACAAAGGCCATATTTTAAGCTTTGGTCCACCCGTTTCTGGTGAACTAAATTAGGAGCCATGCGGACACCTACACAGCCCAACCCCCATAATCACATCAGTTTCCTTTCTTGCCTCTATCTCCATCCACATGCGTTAAAGATGATCAGTTCACGTGGGGATATAGTTATCCCCAGGCATGAAGACAGCATAGTCCAGGTACTGCCTCTTTTTATTGCATTTTACTGTCTCTTTCTCTATGGGGGGGGGTCGAGGTATTCAGTGTCGTATACCTAATTTGTGAGTAGTTGGATATGTACTTTACATTACTGTACGTTGTAGATGACGCCAGAGCTTGACCATGCGTTATGGGTTACCGTCATTCAATGATTAATTACCAGTTTACGCGGTCACCATGTTACACCGTAAATTCCAATGAACATTACGATGCTTAGTGAACCGGAGTGACTTAGAGCAAGATTTCTTTACACCAACGCTTCCACCACACATCTCAGATCAGCGATCACCTTGAGTGCGGGTGAAGAGCTGAAAGCATTTGAAGGCCATTTTCAATAGGACTCTCGAAAGTCTCCCGCAAATGTAATTGTGAGTCTGCCTCACACTTTTTCCCTCCCTCTAGGAAGGATATCGGAATACTGTATGTCTGCCTCATAATTAATGGCTGATACGGAGTGCCCGTGTCAACGCTATGACATTTACTTAGAAACTAATGGAGCCGATCAGAGACGGAATACACATTTTACATGGCGAGGGCTGCCAAAAAGGTCTGTTGACAACCCTGCACTGTTCCCCTTCTGAGACGTAGCTGGCAATCATTCCTGAGGATGATGATGATGCATTTCCTTACGAAAGCTTGTATTTCATCATAGGTAGCAGAACAATAACCTATACCCTTGAGCAAAGTAGCATGGGTAATGCACCCATGGTGTTTTTAGGATAAAATGTAGCACCACCACACCGGCAGTAACAAGTCATGACGACAGTCAAATTCCAAATTCCATCAGCTTTCTCTAGGCTAGGCCTGCTATATTTATTTCTCAACTTTCCTAATATTAAGCACATTGCTTTGCTTTACAACAGGTGTAGCCTAACTGGCTGGCATGAAAATAAACTGTGGGAAAAGCGTCCTCCATTTGCTATTTAAGTGCTTACGAATGACAGGTATTTTTTTCCCGTGCCCCTGTTAAAACCTGTTGGGGCTACAGGTTAGCAATGAACCCCGAGCCGGGATTGCTAACAAGGCTGGAAATTCAAAACATCAAAAATCTAATAATTTCAATTTCTCAAACAATCAACTATTTTACACAATTTAAATGATAAACATCTCCTTAATCTAACCACATTGTTCGATTTTCAAAGAGGCTTTACGGCAAAAGCATAAAGTTAGATTATGTTAGGACAGTACATAGCCACAAAAGTACAAACATCCATTTTTAATTCAAGGTCAGGCGTCACCAAAAGCAGAAACCAGCTTGAATTATGCACTAACTTTTGTCAATCTCCATCAGATGACACTCCTAGGACATTATGTTATACAATACATGCATTTTTTGTTCCATCAAGTTCATATTTATATCCAAAAACAGCATTTTACAGTAGCGTGAAATTCAGATTTTTTTCTTCTCTGAAATGCTTCCGGTGAACATAACAAATTTACTATTCGAAAACATTGGTAAATTATAATATTGTCATTCAAAGAATAATATATTATCATCTCGTAATTGCTACCGAATGGCCAGATCTCAAAATGACTTTACTGGGAAATCACATTTTGCAATAAACGGGGTGCTATGCTAAGAACAACAGGCTATGCTATACAGTTAGCATCATCTAAAATCGATAATAACATTGTAAATACCCCCTTACCTTTGATTATCTCCATCAGAAGGCAGGATCCCAGGTCCGGAAGGCATTCCAGGTCCGGAACAAATGTGGTTTCTTTTGACAAAGTTCATAATTTATGTCCAAATAACACCAAGTACTTAGCGTTCATTATGCTCCCACAAAACGTGGTGGGGGACTGGTAAAATCACGCCGAAAAGCAAAAAAAACCTAGTAAATAATCTATTTATGTTCGTTCAAACATGTCAAATGTTGTTTAGCATTAATCTTTTGGTCCATTTTTAACGTTAAACATCAGTAATATTTTCACACAACCTATCCTATGTCTAGATAAAAAATGATGACAAACTCACATTTCTCAGATTTATGCGCAGGCGCAAAAAAATGAAGTGATGACATGTCAACTTCCTTGGATTCTAATTTGCTCTCTGTTTATCATAGATGCTTCAAACAACTTTATAAAGATCGTTGACATCTAGTGGAAGCCGTAGGTGTTGCGAAATGAATCCTTTCTCACTATGGTATCTATAAAACAATGACACTAAATAGTACTGTCACAAAATTCACATTTTTTTGGATCTATTTTTCACAGGTTTTTGCCTGCAATATGAGTTTTGTTATACTTACAGACACCATTCAAACTGTTTTAGAAGATTCAGAGTGTTTTCTATCCGAATGTGTTAATAATATGCATATCCTAGCTTCTGAGTTGGTGTAGGAGGCAGTTAAAAATGGGCACATATTTTTTTTCAAAATGTCTCAATACTGCCCCCGAGCCCCAACAGGTTTTAAGACATGTGCATGATAATGGTCCATTTTAAATCAAAACACATTTCATACATACTTTTTTGGTGTCTACATGATTCCATATGTGTTATTTCATAGGGTTGATGTCTTCACTATTATTCTACAAGGTAGAAAATAGTTTTAAAAAAGTAAGAGAAACCCTTGAATGAGTAGGTGTCCAAACTTTTGACTGGTACCGTATATTATTTAGTACATGTAAAGACAAGATTACATGTAGAATAGTCTGAAAGGTGACATTATTATCACTTGTGAATGATGTCCAGCATGTGCCAGACACCGGTACCATGTCAGATATAAGTAGAAAAATATTGAATTTTGAGTTTGCATCCCAATATTACACTTTATACACATATATTTAACCATCTACATACATATACAGTTAAAGTCAGAAGTTTACAAACACTTAGGTTGTCATTAAAACTCATTTTTCAACCACTCCACAAATTTCTTGTTAACAAACTATAGTTTTGGCAAGTCGGTTAGGACATCTACTTTCATACTTTTTTGAGAAATGTCCTCTGGTCTGATGAAACAAAAATAGAACTGTTTGTCCATAATGACCATCGTTATGTTTAGAAAAAAGGAGGATGCTTGCAAGCCAAAGAATACCATCCAACCGTGAAGCACGGGAGTGGCAGCATCATGTTATGGGTGTGCTTTGCTGCAGGAGGGACTGGTGCACTTCACAAAATAAATGGCATCACGAGGAAAGAAAATTATGGGGATATATTGAAGCAACATCTCAAGACATCAGTCAGGAAGTTAAAGCTTGGTTGCAAATGAGTCTTCCAAATGGACAATGACCCAAAGCATACTTCCAAAGTTGTGGCAAAATGGCAAGGTCAAGGTATTGGAGTGACCATCACAAAGCCCGACCTCAATCCTATAGAAAATGTGTGGGCAGATCTGAAAAAAGCGTGTGCGAGCAAGGAGGCCTACAAACCTGATTCAGTTACACCAGCTCTGTCTGGAGGAATGGGCCAAAATTCACCAAACTTATTGTGGGAATCTTGTGGAAGGCTATGCTACCAAATACTAATTGAGTGAATGCAAACTTCTGACCCACTGGGAATGTGATGAAAGAAATTAAAGCTGAAATAAATCATCCTCTCTACTATTATTCTGACATTTCACATTATTATAATAAAGTGGTGATCCTAACTAACCTAAGACAGAGAATCTTTACTAGGATTAAATGTCAGGAATTGTGAAAAACGTAGTTTAAATGTATTTGGCTAAGGTGTATGTAAACTTCCGACTTCAACTGTACCTTTATTAATCCCCGCAAACCCTCCCACCCCTCCCCCAATTGGAGTAAACTAATAAACAATAACACTTAGGCTTCTACCTTCGTTTATACATATTATACACATTTTACAGAATATCTATTTTACAATAGTTATATTTTTTGTTTTTAGTCCTTCCTCTATCCAGTTCTATTTGTAACTGTGCTATTTTACAACAATGTTGCACCTATATACATTTTACAGACCCCGTATGTTTTACATTGGTTATCTTGTTATTAGTCCCACCCTTCAGCTCCATTCAACCCATCACATCTCATCTCTTAACACCATCCATTTTGGATTTCTATTTGCCATATATTTTTCAACTCTGCTGTTATGCTTCACAAAAGCACTGAACCTTTCTATTCTCCTAGCTTCTACAGATTGTAAATTAAAGATACATTTTTTTGCTAAAATAATTATTATATTATTGATTGATTGACTATGACTTTCCAAATCACCCAATATTGCTATCTGCAGCGTTAGTTCTAGGCAAATGTTGCAATTCGTCAGCCATTCCTGGACCTGTGACCAAAAACAAGCTACATATGGACAGTACCAAAATAAATGATCTAATGACTCTGCCTCCTCACAGCAAAATCTGCAGAGCTGGGAAGATTGTATCCCCCATATATATAACATTATTGGTTGCAAGTATTTTGTATGATAATTTAAATTGAAAAATGTTTAGTTTTAAATCTCTCTTTGTTTTGCATGTCAATTCATAAACCATGTGCCATGGAATGGGTACATCAAAAATCTCTTCCCAGCTATTTTGCAATTTATATGGCACAGCTGTCATTTTTTTGGTCCCTAAATGAAATTGGTCTATGTTTTTATTTAACCATTTTTGGTCTTTAATGCAGGGCGGACAGACAAGTCCCCCTTCTACTTCCATTTCTGTGGTAATGCTGCAATTAGTTGGTTGTAATTTTGGGTAGAGCAGACATTTCCATATGTCTGAGTTAGCTGCATGTGTGACATAACTCCACCAGTCCTATTTATGATATAATTTACAAAAATTATACCTGTTTTAAACATTTTATTTTTTCATCAATTAGTATATTTGAGTTTAACCACAATATTTGTTGTATTATTTGTTCTGTCTTTTCAGGTGGATTAAACTGAAATTGCAACCAACTTCCTAAGGCTTGTTTAAAAAATTATGATTTTCAAACAACCGAAAGTGAGCAGTTGTAATCTGAATGAATGGAAAAAGGCCATTCTTGAACATGGGGTGAGACGTTCCTAAAATGTTTCATGAACGTTGGCTAAACAAACTCACTGTAGAAAGTAATGCACATAAGATTCTACAACCTGGGCTTGCCTATTCCGCTGGGGAAACTACTGTAGTGACTCGTAAAAAATATGTGCAGCAGCTGGCAGGGAGTCCAGCATGGTCATCAGATTGCAGAATTGTTCTTTCTTTACTGGAAGAGGAGACTCGTAGGCACCGGGGTAGTGGCTTGACTACCAGGACTTCCATCCCTCATACTGGCTGTGGCTCTGGTGTGTATATTCCAAGAATCATCAGCAGAAATGATAGAGGACAGCAGAAACAATATTCATCATACAATTCTAATGACTTTTTGAACAAAATGTCCTACCATCACTTTTGGTATAAAGCAGTGTGCTTGGGTTAGAGAACCCCTCTAAAATACTTTTTTTAGTACCTGAGAGTTTGGCTACATCAGTGAGGTGGTGTGTAGTCCAGCGAGTCAAGGTGGCCAGGGCCCCATTGTGAACATATTTCTGCCCAGTGTGGATGCAGTCAGGTCACTGAATGCACATACATTAACTTTAAGTTAATCTGAATAGCAAGAAAATTAAGAGGACTCAATATAGACATTAGAGCCACATCTGGGATCAGAGAGTTTTATGATCAGCATATTCTGATTTAAGTAAGAAATATAGACATAATACATAGCCTAATCATACCTGTCGATGGCTATTTGTATTTTCATATACTGACATGAATGTCTTCTTGTAGGCAGTCAGTCGCTGGCCTCCCTGTTGAAGGTGCATTGAAAACTTTATTTTCTTTTAGGCTGGTCCTGAGGCTGCCTTCTTCGCTTCACTTTGTCCTGGATTGCAAACACACACACACAGGTTTGCAACAGTTATCCAGGTTTGCAACATTGTATCATATCAGTCAGACAGTGTTAGAAGTCTTATCCCACAGACTCTCCCCACTGTCTCCCCCAATTATTATTATTTCCCTCCTGCTCATTCCCCCTGATGTTCTGAAAGAGCTGCAAAATCTGGATCCCAACAAATCAGCTGGGCTAGACAACCTGGACCCTCTCTTTCTAAAATGATCTTCCAAAATTGTTGCAACCCCTATTACTAGCCTGTTCAACCTCTCTTTCGTATCGTCTGAGATCCCCAAAGATTGGAAATCTGCCGCGGTCATCCCCCTCTTCAAAGGGAGAGACACTGGACCCAAGCTGGTATAGACCTATATCCATCCTGCCCTGCCTTTCTAAAATCTTTGAAAGCCAAGTTAATAAACAGATCACCGACCATTTCGAATCCCACCATACCTTCTCTACTATGCAATCTGGTTTCCGAGGTGGTCATGGGTGCACCTCAGCCACGCTCAAGGTCCTAAACGATATCATAACCGCCATCAAGAAAATACAGTACTGTGCAGCCGTCTTCATCAACCTGGCCAAGGCTTTCGACACCACATTCTTTTTCAGCAGACTCAATAGCCTTGGCTTCTCAAATGACTGCCTCGCCTGGTTCATCAACTACTTCTCAGATAGAGTTTAGTGTGTCAAATCGGAGGGCCTGTTGTCCGGACCTCTGGCAGTCTCTATTTGGGTGCCACAAGGTTGAATTCTCGGGCGACTCTTTTCTCTGTATATATCAATGTTGTTCCTCTTGCTGCTGGTGATTCTCTGAACCACCTCTATGCACACCATTCTGTATACTTCTGGCCCTTCTTTGGACACTGTGCAAATAAACCTCCAAATGAGCTTCAACGCCATACAACACTCCTTCCGTTGCCTCCAACTGCTTTTAAATGCTAGTGAAACTAAGTGCACGCTCTTCAACTGATTGCTGCCTGCACCTTCCCGCCTGACTAGCATCACTACTCTGGACAGTTCTGACTTAAAATATGTGGACAACTACAAATACCTAGGTGTCTGGTTAGACTGTAAACTCTCCTTCCAGGCTCACATTAAGCAACTCCAATCCAAAATTAAATCTAGAATCGCCTTCCAATTTCGCAACAAAGCCTCCTTCACTCATGCTGGCAAACATACCCTTGTAAATCTGACTATCCTACCGATCCTTGACTTCGGCGATGTCATTTACAAAATAGCCCCCAACACTCTACTCAGCAAACTGGATGTAGTCTATCACAGTGCCATCCATTTTGTCACCAAAGCCCCATATACTATCCACCACTGCGACCTGTATGCTCTCATTGGCTGGCCTTCACTACATATCTGTCGCCAAACCCACTGGCTCCAGGTCATCTATAAGTCTTTGCTAGGTAAAGCCCCACCTTATCTCAGCTCACTGGTCACCATGGCAACACCAAGCCATAGCACGCACTCCAGAAGGTATATTGCACTGGTCATCCCCAAAGCCAACACCCCCTTTGGCCGCCTTTCCTTACAGTTCTCTGCTGCCAATGACTGGAATGAATTGCAAAAATCCCTGAAGCTGGAGACTTATATTTCCCTCACTAACTTTAAGCATCAGCTGTCAGAGCAGCTTACCGATCACTGTACCTCTACAGAGCCAATCTGGAAATAGCACACCCAACTACCTCATCCCCATATTATTACTTACCCTCTTGCTCTTTTGCACCCCAGTATCTCTACTTGCACACCATCATCTGCACACTTATCACTCCAGTGTTAATGCTAAATTGTAATTACTTTGGCTCTATGGCCTATTTATTGACTATCTCCCTACTCTTCTACATTTGCATACATTGTGCATAGATTTTCTTTTCTATTGTGTTATTGACTGTACGTTTGTTTATCTGTAACTCTGTGTTGTTGTTTTTGTCACACTGCTTTGCTTTATTTTGGCCAGGTGGCAGTTGTAAATGAGAACTTGTTCTCAACTGACCTACCTTGTTAAATAACGGGCAAATGGGTTTTCTTTTTCACAGATTTTGATCGGCAGCAGAAAATGAAAGGGCTTGTCCGTCCATTCTTGTGTTCATAATTTTTTCTAGTATTTGTAATGTGATGAGAAGATTGGATAGTCATAATTTAGGGTAATAATTTAACTCAATCGCTGTTCGCAAAAACGACTGTTCAATGATTGGCTGAACACGTATAGCGTATAGTAGGCCTAGGCTTTATCAGATTCGTTTCTTCTTTCCTTGTACAGGAAAAATGTGGCCTTTTAATAACATATTTCACTCAAATCTACTACACTTTTTACAACAAATTACAGGGTAGCCTACTCTGTTGACACAAACAGATCAACAAAAACGACTGTCCACCATATAATAGGCCTACGAGAGGGGGAGACGCAATTGGAATAAGACGTCCATCTAAACTGTAGGATATTGCGATATTCACGGCTGGGCCTTTACTTTTCATAAACAATATGTAAGGTGTAATATGCAGAAATTGCTCCGCCATTTCCTGGTTGCTAAAATTCTAATAGTTCAGCTATATTCAGTTTGTGACAAAACAAGCAGTCATTGTGTAGAGATTCATTGTTCCATCTAAACCGCTGTGAAATATATTTTCCATAACCAAAAATATTGTATTTTCAGCTGTTTGAAGCTGGTGTACAAAACTGGAAGTAAAATGTGCAAAAATTAAACTTAAGAACAGGAGCATAGAAATAGCGCACATAGAACAGATATACCGCTTCTTAGACTTGCTTTCAATTAGAATGACAGATCTATGTGAATTTCTATGTGAATTTGATCGGGTCGCCCAAAAAGTTACATATTGCAGCTTTAAAAGAATCTAATGATCCTCTGTGGCCAAATCATTCTTTAATTCTGTCACGACTTCTGCCGAAGTTGATGCCCCTCCTTGTTCGGGTGGTGCTCAGCGATCGACGTCACCGGTCTTCTAGCCACCATTGATCAGTTTTTAATTTTCCATTGGTTTTGTCTGGTCTCCTTACACACCTGTTTCTTAATTACATGTTGTGTATTTAACCCTCTGTTTCCCCTCATATCCTTGTCGGTGATTGTTTGTTATGTTATGTACGTGTTGTTTATGTATCGGTGTGCGACGGATTATTGTTTACCCGGATTATTTACTACGTTGGTTTTGGAGTTAGTTTTTTAAATAAATACTCCATTTTTTACCACTTTGGTTTCTCCTGCACCTGACTTCCCTGCCACCTACATACACGGATAATGACAAATTCCCTATTTTTAATTATTAAATGTATTTATGTATAGTCATGAGTAGGCTAATTAGGCTATATAATTTTGTCTATTTCATTAAATTTAATTTAGGGAAAGCTTAGCTTCTCCAAGCCTTATGGACATGCCGCCTATGCTCGCATATTAAAAATGTAAGCGCACATAACCATGATTCGCTATTCTAGTATAGGCTACTGATGACCATTTTTGTGTGGGCCATTCTAAATCAAACATAATTCCACACATATTAGTAGGCTATATGTGAAGACCAGATTAAATTCAGAATAGTCTGATGGGTGAGAATATTATCAAGTGCTTGTCAAATTGTGAATCAGCGACTGATGAAGTGTATGCAGCCTGCGCAAGAAACAAAGCAGAACTCATGCCTTTTTAAAGTAACTTTTTTCATTAGGCGCGTCATGCAGCCTTAGAATGTAGAAAAATCTAAACATATAGCCTAACGTTTGGATCACAACTTAAATTGCATAAATAACTCTAAATTAAGCATAGGCCATTTTGTGGTCACATCCCATGCATTATATATAGTATGTATCCTTACACTCTGTACACTGAACCCCTTTCCCTTGCATGGATGTTGCCCCAGGAGGGGTTTTGAAATGCGTATTTGGAGAAGCATGGTCTCTTTTAGACCTGCTTTTATGCATTAATGCTCACACTGTCTGTGATGAGGGGGCAAATGATGGGGGCAATTATAGTAGCCCCCCAAAAAAGAACCAGCACCCATGGCAGATAATATAGCATGTTGTTAATCTTCCTCCTGCCCCTTTACAGCATGATGAGTGGGTGTGTGTGTGTGTCATGGAAAGAGTATGAGTGTTTGAGTCATTTCATAACAAAATCACTCTTGGCAAAGGTTTGCTGCAAAGGTTGAGCTCCGCAGACACCCACTGTACTCTAGATATGGTCTCAATAAGACCAACGTTATTGGAGCTCTTGAATGGGCATGTCTGTGTCACCTAGATTTACAGGGGGCAAAGCCAATCATTACAAATTTCCTCAGCCAGAGATTGTGTGGGCCTTTATTTTTCTGTGTGTGCGCGGATGCGTCAAAGCGTCAGACTTTACAATTTAACTGTGCAGTTGAAAATTTACCAAGGGCTAGGGCGAATTATTTAATATTTTTACAGCCTGCCATGTGTCACCCAGACCACTGACTTTACCACCCCGTAAAACAAGGTAGATATACAGACAGGACTTCACCAAGGCTAACCCTAACCCCAGGGTTCCTCATGTGTATTCTAATAACAGTAAATACAGTAACTAGGGTTGCAAAACTCCCAGTAATTTATCAAGGTTACTGGAAATTGGGTAATTTATACTTGTACAGTGCCTTCAAAGTATTCACAACTCTTGACTTGTTCCACATTTTGTTGTGTTACAAAGTGGGATTAAAATGGATTTAATTGATTTCTTTTGTCAATGATCTACACAAAATACTTGGAAATGTAAAATAATTTTATGGCAAATAAAACACTAATATATCTTGATTAGATATCGTATTTAACCCCCTGATTAAATACATGTTAGAAACACTTTTAGCAGCGAATACAGCTGTGAGTTGGTGCTGGGGGGGATGCCTGCCGTTTTATGGGCTCCTGACCAGTTGTGTTGTTTATTTGTGTTTGTTGCTCTTAACATTTTTTTTACTTTACCACCACAAACCGACGCTAACACTAAAGATTGTACTGAATGAGCTGTATAAGGCCAGAAGTAAAGAAGAAAATGCTCACCCAGAGGTGGTGCTCCTAGTGGCCGGGGACTTTAATGCAGGAAAACTGAAATCCTTTTTACCTCATTTCTACCAGCATGTCACACGTGCAACTAGAGGGGAAAAAAATACCACCTTTACTACCTGGGCTCCTGAGTGGTGCAGTGGTCTAAGACACTGTGTCTCAGTGCAAGAGGCATCAATGCAGTACATGGTTCAAATCCAGTTGTGATTAGGAGTCCCATAGGGTGGTGCATAACTTGCCCAGTGTCATCTGGGGTAGGCTGTAATTGTAAATAAGAATTTGTTCTTAACTGATTTGCCTAGTTAAATAAATGTTAAAGAAATTATTCAACACAGAGAGAGGCTTACAAAGCTCTCCCTCCATTTGGCAAATCTGACCATAACTCTATCCTCCTGATTCTTGCTGGTACGCCCTCTGATGTACCATCATACAGGCAAAACATCAATACAGGACGAAGATCAAATCGTACTACACCGGCTCTGACGTTCGTTGGATGTTATTTTTTTATTTCAACTTTATTTAACCAGGTAGGCCAGTTGAGAACAAGTTCTCATTTACAACTGTGACCTGGCCAAGATAAAGCAAATCAGTTTGACAAAAACAACAACACAGAGTTAAACATGGGATAAACAAACGTACAGTCAATAACACAATAGAAAAGTAAATATACCGTGTGTGCAAATTTAGGGAGGTAAGGCAATAAATAGGCGATAATGGCAAAATAATTACAATTTAGCAATCAAACACTGGAGTAATAGATGTGCAGATGATGATGTGCAAGCAGGGATACTGGGGTGCAAAAGAGCTAAAATAAATAACAATATGGAACCAGCCCAAGACCATTATTTCTCCTCCATCAAACTTTACAGTTGGCACTACGCATTGGGGCAGGAAGCATTCTCGTGGCATCCGCCAAACCCAGATTCATTCATATAACTGCCAGATGGTGAAGTGTGATACATCACTCCAGAGAACGTGTTTCCACTGCTCTACAGTCCAATGGCGGCGAGATTTAGACCACTCCAACTGACCCTTGGCATTGTGCACGTTGATCTTAGGCTTGTGTGCAGCTGCTTGGCCATGGGAACCAAATTCATGAAGCTCAAGACGAACAGTTCTTGTGCTGACATTACTTCCGGAGGCAGTTTGGAACTCGGTATTGAGTGTTGCAAATGAGGACAGACGATTTTTATGCGCTTCAGTACTCGGCGGTCCCTTTCTGTGAGGTTGTGTGGCCTACCACTTTGTGGCTGAGCTGTTGTTGCTCCTAGACATTTCCACTTCACAATAACAGCACTTACAGTTACGGGCAGCTCTAGCAGGGAAGAAATTTGACACACTTACCAGTTGGAGGTGGAATCCTATGATGGTGTCACGTTGAAAGTCACAGAGCTCTTCAGTAAGGCCATTCTACTGACAATGTTTGTCTATGGAGATTGCATGGCGGTGTGCTCAATTTTTATACACCTGTCAGCAACGGGTTTGGCTGAAATAGCCGAATACACAAATTTGAAGGGGTGACCACCTGCGTTTGCATATATACTGTATATGTTTGGTGTTGAAGTTTGATGTGAAACTTGGGGAATAACTCTCAGAGGAGCAAATCCTGTCTTGATCACTTTGTTGGTGAGCACATCAGCGGTGGAGCAGGAGCTCGATTGATTGCTCTGTCTCAAGGAAATAGTTGCAGTGTGTAGCTAACTAGTTGGTTGTTTTGTCCTGTTTCTACCAATGTAATACATACAGAATCGGCCCAAGCTGCTTGCTATAGCTAGCTAGTCTGTCTGGCAAGAAAAGTTGTGTAGCAGTAAATTTGGCCTGCACTTGCAAAGTGGCAACCTCAGCTGTCACTTTCACTAACTAGCAATACAGACTACCAGCTAACTAGCCACCTAAATGGAGATAATAGTAATTTGTGTTTCTCTGTTGGGCTAAGGTCATGGTTTGTCATGTTTGCTAAGTACAGATATTCATAGGCTATACATCGTTTTGTTTTCCTATTATTTGATATTGTCGCATTAGGGTAGATTCCCGTGCAGTGGAGTGTTAAGCGGAGCGACACAGGGGAACCCAAGACCAGACTCAGATGAGGAATCAGGGATGAATGAACCAAAATATTTGTTACACAGGGAGATATGGAGTTCAGATCCGGGGAAGCTCGGATGAGCTTTTAGAAAAACCAGATGTGGAGACTGAGGTTGGAGTTAGCTGAGTAGAACAGGGTAAACAGGTCCTGAGGGGAATCCAAGGTAGTGGTGGTGAGTAAAGTCCAGAGCAAGGTTGTTGGGTGATGAGATGTGGAACAGGAGCCAGAGACAGAGCGGTAACTGCAATGAGAGGATAAACGGTGTCAGGCAGGGAAATAGGCACAGCAGAGTAACAGGATCTTGAATAATCATATATGGCTAGAATCATGAACTGCCTGAGCAGAGATTACAATCTGGCAGAGTGGAAGTGGCAGGACAGAGTATTTGTAGAGGTCTTTATTATGGAACGAGTTGCAGCTGGTAGGGATCTGCTCTGACTCCAGCACACCTGTCTCCAACCACACAATAACAGAGAGGGAGGGAGAGAGAGTGTACAGGGGGAGTAACTGCAGGTCAAGAAGACACCGGATGAACACCAGAGGGCATAGCTGGAGCAGATGTGACATGGAGCTCATATGATATTGAGTTGCAGTGATATTTGTTGACATAGCCAGCTAGCAAGTTGCTTGTTTTGTCCTGTTTCTACCGATGCTTCGTAACTAAATCAGCTAATATTGGCAAACTCTGTAGTTGGGCTGTCAGGCAAGAACAATTGAGTTGGGGTCAACATTGTTCTTTGCTCACTTCGCTGTCTCTTGATCATCACTCCCTCCCTACAAAGACAACCAGCTAACTATTCCCATCGAAACAGATGAAAAATTATTATAAACCTGTTTCTAAACATGTCGTCTTTGTAATATTTTACTTTCAACATCCTAAATAAACAATAGTTGATGTGTTGAATCTGTAAACCGTTGTTCCACATGCTTTGACGACTAACCATCTAAGAAATGTAACCTCACCATGGGTCTTGAAGTGTGTGTACCCTATATAGCTTTTATGGTTATAATCTGACCCATCTATGAACATATTCATGAATGTCTTTTTGTGTACTCTATCTTGTCTGATTTCCCATGTCTGACATACAAATGCACACCATGAACTGAGAATCAATCTAGCCACTAAGGGCTTCATAAAATAGTTTTGATTGATTGAATGTGCTGTATAGCTCATGATGATACTGTTTACTGTGTGTGTGGAATGAGAGACATGTAACTGTATCACACAATTTATTATGGAAAACCCTAAGAGGTGATGATTAGGAATATAGTATGAGGAAGGGAGACAGTGTGAGAGGGAGCGAGAGATTATGTTCCTGACCACAGGTGTATCCTATTTGTTGCTCCGCTTGTCTCTCTCTCTCCCTCTGTTACTCTGTTCCTCTAGGTCAGTGTAAGCGAGGGATGTGATTTGGAGAGTCAGGGCTCAGCAGCAGAAAGCACGGAGAAAAAGGAGAGTGTAGGGAGAGAGGAATAGGAGAGTGAAATGGAAGAGGAGAGTGGAGTGGAGGGAGAGGAGGAGAAACATGGAGAGGAGAAAGCAGAGAGAGAGGAGGAAGCACAGGGAGAACACAACCGTGAGGGGAGCCTATGTTTCAATGGAGTGCGTCTCTTCAGTCCCACTATTCACCTTTGTACCACATGGCCTGGTCCTAATGTTAATGTGGTAGAGGTTTTGGAGTTGTTTTTAAAAGTGGTAGGAGTCCGTTTTTTTCTCTTCGATCCGGTATTTAACACCAACCTGTCCGCCACCATATTCAATTCACTGAATTGTTGTCAATGTAGGATACTATTTCTACATTTCGTGTTAGGCTTAGTCTGTACTAAATCTTATTGAGGGAAGTTGTCTCTAAATAGTTGTTTGCATTTTTACATTGACAACGATTCTTACTTCTTTAACAATCAAATAGCCTACTTTGTGTTTGTTTTGAAATACTTTCTGAATATTGTCCTCTGGTCAGATTTTTTATTATTTTTTACAATATTTATATGTAAATCATATTTTTAAGTATAATATATTATACTTGGTACATTTTTAGTGAGTCATTTTGTTCAATTTACTACAATTTAAATACTCTAGGATTTTTGTTGTGTTGAGTGCTAATCTTTTTTTGATAGTGAGTGACTACACAATGGAAGACAAAATTATTGTTATTCCTATTGACATGAATGTAGTGTCATGTTAAAGAGGTTGTGCTCTTTAAAACTAAGTTAATTTGTAATTGTCATTAGTTCTTTGTTTTTGAGCTACGTCTGTTTGTTTGAAATGTGTGAGAAAATTCTCAGCAGCATTCTACACTGAACAAAAAATATAAACACAACATGTAAAATGTTGGTCCCATGTTCCATGAGCTGAAATAAAATATCCCTGAAATGTTCCATACGCACAAAAAGCGTATTTTACTCACATATGCACAAATTTGTGTACATCCCGGTTAGTGAGTATTTCTTTGTTGCTGAAATAATCCATCTATCTGACAGGTGTGGCAAATCAAGAAGGTAATTAAAACCTGTTGGGGCTAGGGGGCAGTATTTGCACGGCCGGATAAAAAACGTACCCGATTTAAACTGGTTACTACTCTTGCCCAGTAACGAGAATATGCATATAATTAGTCGATTTGGATAGAAAACACTCTAAAGTTTCTAAAACGGTTTGAATGGTGTCTGTGAGTATAACAGAACTCATATGGCAGGCCAAAACCTGAGAAGATTCCATGCAGGAAGTGCCCTGTCTGACAATTTGTTCTCCTTCTGTGGCATCTCTATCAAAAATACAGCATCTCTGCTGTAATGTGACATTTTCTAAGGCTTCCATTGGCTCTCAGAAGGCGCCAGAAAGTGGAATGACGTCTCTGCAGTCTCTGGGCGAAAAACAGCAGGAGTTTTTGTGAGGCAGGGAACAATGCCACTGGAGATACGAGTCCACGAGACGACTCCGTGTTTTTCTTTCAGTCTTTGAATGAATACAACGTCACCTGGTTGGAATATTATCGCTATTTTACGAGAAAAATCACATAAAAATTTATTTTAAACAGCTTCGAAGTACGGTAATGGAATATTTTGAATTTTTTTTGTCACGAAATGCGCTCGCACAGCACCCTTCGGATACTGACCTGAACGCACGAACAAGACGAAGCTATTTGAATATAACTATGGATTATTTGGAACCAAAACAACATTTGTTGTTGAAGTAGAAGTCCTGGGAGTGCATTCTGACGAAGAACAGCAAAGGTAATCACATTTTTCTTACAGTAAATCTGAGTTTGGTGAGGGCCAAACTTGGTGGGTGTCAAATTAGCTAGCCGTGATGGCCGGGGTATCTACTCAGAATATTGCAAAATGTGCTTTCGCCGAAAAGCTATTTTAACAGCATGATCTTTACACAGGTGCACACCGGCCCAGGAGACATCTGGCTTCTTCACCTGCGAGACCGTCTGAGACAAGCCACCAGGACAGCTGATGAAACTGTGTGTTTCCACAACCTAAAAAAACGTCTCGGGAAGCTCATCTGCGCACTCGTCGTCCTCACCGGAGTATTGACCTGACTGTAGTTCAGTGTCGTAACTGACTTCAGTGGGCAAATGTTCACCTTCGATGGCCACTGGCATGCTGGAGAAGTGTGCTCTTCACAGGTGAATCCCAGGTTCAACAGTACTGGGCAGGTGGCAGAGTGCATATATGGCGTTGGGTGGGCAAGCAGTTTACTGATGTCAACGTTGTGAACAGAGTGCCCCATTGTGGCGGTGGAGTTATGGAATGGGCAGGCATAAGCTATGGACAACAAACGCAACTGCATTTTATCTATGGAAATTTGAATGCATTGAGATACCGTGACAAAATCCTGAGGCCCATTGTTGTGCCATTAATCCACTGCCATCACCTCATGTTTCAGCATGATAATGCACGTTCCCATGTAGCAAGGATCTGAACACAATTCCTGGAAGCTGGAAATGTCCCTGTTCTTCCATTACCTGCATACTCATGTCACCCATTAAGCATGTTTGGGTTGCTCTGGATAAATGTGTACGACAGAGTGTTCCAGTTCCAGCCAATATCCATCAACTTTGCACTACCCACAATCAACAGCCTGATCAAATCTATGCGAAGGAGATGTGTCACGCTGTAGGAGGGAAATGGTGGTCACACCAAATACTGACTGGTTTACTGATCAACCTTTTTTTCTAGGTATCTGTAACCAACAGATGCATATCTCTATTCCCAGTCATGTGAAATCCACAGATCAGGGCCCAATTAATTTATTTTGATTGAATGAATTCCTTATATGAACTATATTTCAGCAAAATCTTAGAAATTGTTGCAGGTTGCACAAAGGTTTGTTCAGTGTAATTGGTCAGGGAATGTTCAAAACTGTCAAAACTGTTCGCTGCTCTGGCACCCCAATGGTGGAACAAGCTCCCTCACGACGCCAGGACAGCGGAGTCAATCACCACCTTCCGGAGACACCTGAAACCCCACCTCTTTAAGGAATACCTAGGATAGGATAAAGTAATCCTTCTAACCCCCCCCCCCCCCCCCCCTTAAAAGATTTAGATGCACTATTGTAAAGTGGTTGTTCCACTGGATATCATAAGGTGAATGCACCAATTTGTAAGTCGCTCTGGATAAGAGCGTCTGCTAAATGACTTAAATGTAATGTAAATGAATGGTTGCACCAGTTGGGCGTACAAATTGTTGGTAAAAAGAAAAAACAGCAGTGAGACTTCTGTGAAAAGAACGAGCATCCAAATCCTTGGAGTCATAATAGTCAGAGTTTTATTTCAGATCTTGTTCTTATCTCATTGCCTCATGCACGGGAACATGTACAGGAGAGTTAAATGAGACTTAAGCCAAGTGTACGCTATACGATTTTGCACCCAATTTAGCTGTTCCAAACAAGATTTTGAGATCAGAGACGAAATCCCCATGCAGTTGCATAATCGGGGCGTGTGGCCGTCACCAACACTTGTTTAATGTGATCGGGTCAGAGCTACAATCTGAGGGATACCGATCCCATCTTTGAGCAGTCCCACATGTTTGATTTTATCAGCACAAAATCTGCAATGCTCTTGTAGTGTGAGATGTGCAGCAAAAAGTTTTGAGAACGATGATCAGCAATAGCTAATGAGAACTCGCCAGAGAAGAAGCCAGTGAGATGATGACGTTGTTTCGCATCACTAGTACACTATATACTGTGTATACACAAAAGTAGCTAGCTAGCTATCAAACCTACCAAACAAAAACATGTCAAATCGATTCCTCCTCACTGTAACACATTTTGTTAGCCAGCAAGACACTAGATTGGTTTTCAATAGCTTGATAGACTAAAGTTAGCTGGCTAGATGGCTTGCATGAAAATTAACTTACTCATTTGTCATCTGCCTCTTAGTCCGGCTGGCTGGCTTCTCCAGTGGATCTTTGGGACTCTGAAGTATGTTCTCAATACCTCTCTGTCCATATGTGCACAAAAACAGCTGTCGTCTGTGAAATATGCGATCATCTGTCATGCGTGCAGTGAACCTTCCCAGTAAAACTTGTCCGCGATCCCATTCATTGCAGCAAATACATTCTTTCTCTGTTTGCATAGCTGGATAATTACCACAAAGACCCCACCAATCAATATTTGCTCCTGGTTCACCAGGATCTACGGCGGGAGCAGCTGCTGCTGTCTATAGCTGAGCTTGTAAATCTAACTCCCTCCGTCTCAAATTCTCTTCACTATATTCCGGTTCATACAAGAATGGTTCAATGTCACCACGTAAAAGAACCTAAAAAAATATTAATCGTCAAATGAATTTTCATGAGAGGAATCACTTGAAGCCATTGCGTTGTGTAATGTTAGCTAGCTAGCTAGCAGTCAGCTAGTCTGCCCAGAGGAATTTGTGTTGTGCAGCTTGCCTCCCTTTTCCAAAACCCCACCTTGGGGGAGGGATAGGGCTACAGTAAGAAGCACTGCCCCACACTGAGTTGTATTCTTAATGGAAAACTTTTATTTATCAATGAATCTGCTGATAGGAACATTGCTGAAAGACGTTGAATGGCTTTATCAAACAAGGAAAACCATATCTACACACAAAAAAACATACAGTGTCTTGCAAAAGTATTCACCCCCTTGGCATTTTTCCAATTTTGTTGCCTAACAACCTGGAATTAACATTTATTTTATGGGAGTTTGTATCATTTGATTTACAAAACATGCCTACCACTTTGAAGATGCAACATATTTTTTGTAGTAAAACAAACAAGAAATTAGACAAAAAAACAGAACTTGAGCATGCATAACTCTTCCCCCCCCCCCCCCCCCCCCCGCCCCCAAAGTCAATACTTTGTAGAGCCACCTTTTGCAACAATTACAGCTGCAAGTCTCTTTGGGTATGTCTCTATAAGCTTGGCACATCTAGCCACTGGCAAAACTGCTCCAGCTCCTTCAAGTTTGATGGGTTCGGCTGGTGTACAGCAATCTTTAAGTCATACCACAGATTCTCAATTGGATTGAGGTCTGGTATTTTACTAGGCCATTCCAAGACATTTAAATGTTTCCCCTTAAACCACTTGAGTGTTGCTTTAGCAGTATGCTTAGGGTCATTGTCCTGCTGGAAGGTGAACCTCTCTCCCAGTCTCAAATCTCAGGATAACTGAAACACGTTTCCCTCAAGAAATTCCCTGTATTTAGTGCCATCCATCATTCCTTCAATTCTGACCAGTTTCCCAGTCCCTGCCGATGAAAAACATCCCCACAGCATGATGCTGCCACCACCATGCTATATTGTGGGGATTGTGTTCTCAGGGTCATAAAGAGGTGTTGGGTTTGCGCCAGACATAGTGTTTTCCTTGATGACCAAAAAGCTTAATTTTAGTCTCATCTGACCAGAGTACCTTCTTCCATATGTTTGGGGAGTCTCCCACATGCCTTTTGTCAAACACCAAATGTGTTTGCTTATTTATTTCTTTAAGCAATGGCTTTTTCTGGCCACTCTTCCATAAAGCCCAGCTCTGTGGAGAGTATGGCTTAAAGTGATCCCATGGACAGATACTCCAATCTCCACTGTGGAGATTTGCAGCTCCGTCAGGGATATCTTTGGTCTCTTTGTTGCCTCTCTGATTAATGCCCTCCTTGCCTGGTCCGTGAGTTCTGGTGGGCGGCCCTCTCTTGGCAGGTTTGTTGTGGTGCCATATTCTTTCCATTTTTTAATAATGGATTTAATGGTGCTCCGTGGGATGTTCAAAGTTTTGGATATTTTTTTATAACCCAACCCTGATATGTACTTCTCCAGAACTTTGTCCCTGACCTGTTTGCATAGCTCCTTGGTCTTCATGGTGATGCTGGCTTGGTGGAACCCCTTGCTTAGTGGTGTGGCGGACTCTGGGGCCTTTCAGAACAGGTGCATATAATATATATATATATATATACTACAGATCATGTGACAGATCATGTGACACTTAGATTGCACACATGTGGACTTTATTTAACTAATTATGTGACTTCTGAAGGTAATTGGTTGCACCAGATCTTATTTAGGGGCTTCATAGCAAAGGGGGTGAATACATATGCATGCACCACTTTTCCGTTTTAAGGTTTTGTATTTTTGTATTTTTTTATTTTTTTCATTTCACTTAACCAATTTGGACTATTTTGTGTATGTCCATTACATGAAATTGAAATAAAAATCTATTTAAATTATATTTTGTAATGCAACAAAATAGGAAAAACGCAAAAAGGGATGAATACTTTTGCAAGGCACCGTATAGTGCGATCAGTCTACCATAGAGCCTTCGCCAAATGCCACAAAGCAGGACTACATGTATTTTCAGATCTTGCCCCCCCCATCAATACACTAGAAGCCGTCATAGGGTGTATCATTCAGCGGTTTGTGTCAAGAACTGCTATGCTGCTGGGTTTTTCACATTCAACAGTTTCTAATGTGTGTATCAAGAATGGTCCACCACCTAAAGGACATCCAGACAATCTGACACAACTGTGGGAAGCATTGGCGTCAACATGGGCCAGCATCCCTGTTGAACGCTTTCGACACCTTGTAGAGTCCATGCCCAGTCGAATTGAGGCTGTACTGAAAGCAAAAGGGAGGGGTACAGCTCAATATTGGGAAAGTGTTCCTAATGTTTGTAATACTCTATATAGTCTATATCCGTAATCAGTAAGTTAGAACATTGGGGCAAAGGCTCTTGTTTACACCCATGTTATTTGGCGGCAGGCGTCCCTCTCTTGTTTTACTCATTTTTCTTACGAGGCTGTCTGATCTGACAATGGAATCTGCCACTATATCCTCACAGCATCAGATCGCCCTACCGTTGTGCATTATTACTTTTTCCCCTCTCCCTCCTTGTCTTTCCCTTCTACATTCTGCCAAAGGATCTGGCAAGGCAGAACATTTCAATTTCAGTCCTGAACAGAGGAATATCAAAAACCGGGCTGGATTGAGTGCTGCCGCCGCCACTGTCAGCACGATAGGTAAACCGCCACAATGAGAAAACCAATCCTATGAATTTTTATAGATTCATCAAGGGTCTGGGAGGAGAGTGGGAGGGATAGGGGGATTAAACAATGTTCTGTGCGTGTGTGTGAGAGAGAGAGTCCCTGTGAGGCCCCCAGCCAAGAGAATTTGCTTGCTTGTGTGTCTGTGGCGCCTTGTTGCTCCGTGCCTACATTAACCTTTGTGTGAGGAGACACTCCAGAGGGGGGAGGAAGGAAAGTAGGTGGTAGTGATGGGGGGACATCTGGCCCTGCAACTCCTACTGATAAGAAATCACTTTCAATGAGATGTTACATGCTGACCAGTGCCACTCTGCTTCGAGATTGCATCTCCCTTCGATCTTAGAAATCACTCTCCTTTTCTCCCTGGAGAAGATGTTATACAAAACAAAAACAAATAGCCAAAAATTATTCATGGTGCCCATTTCTGAGCACTGTAGATTTGACTAAATCATCATCACTGTCTTACAAGTAAATGTGAGAGAATTTTCATTAAAAAAATTCCAAGCTAATCTGCAATAACTACCTCCATTGATTTGATATTACTTTGTGAAATTGTATTTCCTTATATAGTCTTATAGCCATTTATATTTATAATATTGTAGTGAAGGTGCCTATTTATGGGTCACTCTCAATAATGGTGAAGGTATCCCCCTTTTCCACGATGGTGTCATCCCCCAACCCCCCAGAGCCTGAGTTAAATGAAACATTTGTAAAAGCAGCGGGGTCAAACACCAAGCCGAGTGGCACCCAGTCAATCGTCAAACGCAAACTGGGGTGACAGCACTTCATAATACACACAATTGCAGTGGACAGGTAGGTTTAGAAGAGCTAGAGCAAATCCATTCCCTTTGACAGAGACCCTGGATGGATGTCAATATCTGTTATTCTCTGGAACCCCTGCCGGAGGGATCTGAACTGTGACTGACCTCAACAACAGAGGGAAATGTGTCCCTATTAATAAAGGCCCACTCCATCAAAGGGGATATATTTGAAATGCTTTTAAGGTGAGGGGTCTTACTTAGGGAGGTAAGATAAATGTAAAAACAAAGGGACACCACTTAAAATAAAGACATTGCTAAGGCTTCTTGGCGAAAACGATTTGTTCTCCAGTCAGGAGACTCCATTATTGCTATGCCTCTTTGTATCAGCTCGGCCCATTGTGCAGACGGAGCCCTCAGAAAATGATGTAATTTGCTTTCATGGTATTTTTCACACTAACTGATCAGATTTTTCCCTTTTAACTTTTTTTTTCAAAGAGAAAGGAAAAGTGTTCTTATACTGTAATTGTAGAAAAGGCCCACGGAGTTGGTGGAAGAATAATTTAATTCATGGCCACTTGCTCAGCTGGGCCAGGGGCACCTTAATTAGGTCAGGTGGAAATGTCCGACAGATCTCAACTCCAAAAAAGGAGGAAATCGACATCACCCGATATCGCTGCTTTCTCTTCCTTAACTCCATCTAATCCAGAAGTTCTGTGCGTCAATGAATCCACCACAGACTACCCAGTAAATATACCACTTCATGGTTAAAGGAATTCCTGCCTCAGTCTCATCCATTCCTCTGTCACCTGACCCGTGTCCACCTGTCCACCTTCACTGTCAGTCATCCTACCTGTCCAGCTACCCACACAGATTCCACTAATCTTTCAGTAATGATCCAACCTGGGTTCAAATAGTATGTGTTTGCTTGAGCCAGTGATGTGCATTCAAGGTAAGCATGGTAGGCAGCAGGGAAATTATTTTCCAATCTTTTCGTTCTCAACAGAACCAATATTCAATTCATTCCATTCCACTGTTCCGACCAAATAAAGTTCTGAACCGGTTCCTTTATAAACATCTGAAATCGTATTTTTTTTTACATTTAAATTACTTCACCAACCATGTTGTGCAGATAGAGCAGCTCGCTATGGAGCAGCAAGCTATAGCTCAGTGAGTTGTTTACATGCATCGTGGAAAGACGAGTAGGGCGCGAGTTGCAACAATATTTTTGCAGGTGGGGAGAGAGAGCAAGAGAGGGGGGAGGAGGCTTGAAGCGCTGGGCATCTTGTGATAAAATGCATTATATTTTGACTTTATGATTAGGGTCACACAGTTTGCTTTTGATAACACAGATACATCAACAGCAGCCTGATACATTGTCGAACTTGGGGCATTTCTAGACGCAACATGGGGGTATGACTATACATTTCTATGTTTCATTCCAAAAAGTTGTCCCTTCCCTTGTGCCCTCACTCCCCTTCCAAATCTGGTAAGAATGGACACAGTAGGTAACATAAACATGGTGGAGTTATTACATTGACATTTAAGCCATTTAGCAGACACCGTTATCCAAAGCGACTCACAATTAGTGCGTTCATCTTAAGATAGCTAGATTAGACAACAATATATCACAATCGTAGCAAGTACATTTTCCCTCAATAAAGTATTTGTCAGCAAAGTCAGTGCTAATAGGAAAAGACAACTGCCTTATTTTTTTCATTTTTTTCATGTTGGTGCGGCAATTCAGGGAGTAAAGGAAGTTGCTACCTTGCAAGAGAAGTTGGACACTCATATGGGATCAATTTGTGCTTGTGGAAAAAGTGGACCACATTCAGACTACGAGGGGCTAAAAAGTGATGTGAACTTTTACATTTACATTTTACATTTAAGTCATTTAGCAGACGCTCTTATCCAGAGCGACTTACAAAATGGTGCATTCACCTTATGATATCCAGTGGAACAACCACTTTACAATAGTGCATCTAAATCTTTTAAGGGGGGGGGGGGAGGGGGGTTAGAAGGATTACTTTATCCTATCCTAGGTATTCCTTAAAGAGGTGGGGTTTCAGGTGTCTCCGGAAGGTGGTGATTGACTCCGCTGTCCTGGCGTCGTGAGGGAGCTTGTTCCACCATTGGGGTGCCAGAGCAGCGAACAGTTTTGACTGGGCTGAGCGGGAACTGTGCTTCCTCAGAGGTAGGGGGGCCAGCAGGCCAGTGGTGGATGAACGCAGTGCCCTTGTTTGGGTGTAGGGCCTGATCAGAGCCTGAAGGTATGGAGGTGCCGTTCCCTTCACAGCTCCGTAGGCAATCACCATGGTCTTGTAGCGGATGCGAGCTTCAACTGGAAGCCAGTGGAGAGAGCGGAGGAGCGGGGTGACGTGAGAGAACTTGGGAAGGTTGAACACCAGACGGGCTGCGGCGTTCTGGATGAGTTGTAGGGGTTTAATGGCACAGGCAGGGAGCCCAGCCAACAGCGAGTTGCAGTAATCCAGACGGGAGATGACAAGTGCCTGGATTAGGACCTGCGCCGCTTCCTGTGTGAGGCAGGGTCGTACTCTGCGAATGTTGTAGAGCATGAACCTACAGGATCGGGTCACCGCCTTGATGTTAGTGGAGAACGACAGGGTGTTGTCCAGGATCACGCCAAGGTTCTTAGCACTCTGGGAGGAGGACACAAGGGAGTTGTCAACCGTGATGGCGAGATCATGGAACGGGCAGTCCTTCCCCGGGAGGAAGAGCAGCTCCGTCTTGCCGAGGTTCAGCTTGAGCTGGTGATCCGTCATCCACACTGATATGTCTGACAGACATGCAGAGATGCGATTCGCCGCCTGGTTATCAGAAGGGGGAAAGGAGAAGATTAATTGTGTGTCGTCTGCATAGCAATGATAGGAGAGACCATGTGAGGATATGACAGAGCCAAGTGACTTGGTGTATAGCGAGAATAGGAGAGGGCCTAGAACAGAGCCCTGGGGGACACCAGTGGTGAGAGCGCATGGTGCGGAGACAGATTCTCGCCACGCCACCTGGTAGGAGCGACCTGTCAGGTAGGACGCAATCCAAGCGTGGGCCGCGCCGGAGATGCCCAACTCGGAGAGGGTGGAGAGGAACATTGACATTTCGGAACTTGAGAGCTGTGGCTCAAAATGGCATTGCTCGAGGATCAAGATAGTTGCATTAATTTGAGCGTCACAGAGATTGTTATTAACTGGGAGGGAGGCGTCAGAAATGCTTTCCTGCAAGAAATGCTTCCCAAATAGATTCCGTCACTTGGTACTAGGCTTGGGCTGCATCCAGATTTTCATATTGTCCTACCGTCCTTCTCTTATACCGGGATTTACAATATTAACTTGTAACAAAATCACAGACGCTGTTAGCTAAAAGCTAATGAGCGAAAACGAACGTTAACTAACTGCATAGACAGGCATAACGTTATAAAGTCATAGCTAGTAGCTACCGGATAGTCATTTTCGGTGAGTGTGGACAAGCGAAAATGAACAAGATACATTTAGCAAATGATCAAAATTGTCATGCAAGCTTTTCTTAAGGAAGAGCAGCATGTATACTCGGAGGATGGAGGACCAGAAAAATGCTGGTAGGAAGCACAGGGAAAAAATGGCAGCTGTATAGACAACTCATCCAGAGCTCTGACTTCTGGCAGAAAGCCATTAAGATATCTGATGGCAAACATTTAGTAATGAACTGCATACAAGTGTAACTTCATCTCATCTGCGATGTACAACAGAAACTTGCCAATAGATATAGAATGCTATGGACTCACCAGCTACCGCCAATCCTGTTGTGCTATTTACAAACAAAGACATGAATGGCTTAACTGTTTTGGGGAACTGTAGTACGTTTCATAATGTAAAATAATGTGACAGGTGAAATGAAGAACACAATCTATAAGGGCACAAGGCGAGATCCAAATGCAGATACAGGAGGCAGATGGTAGAGCTCTGATATTTATTATAAGAAAGAGAGTTGGCAAAGGCAGGTCGGGGACAGGCGAGAGTTCATAAACCAGGTCAGAGTCCAAACAGTACCAGACGATAGGCAGTCTCGAGGTCAGGCCAGGCAGGGGTCAGAAACCAGATCCGAGTCCAAAAACAGTACAAGGGGATAGGCAGGCTGGTAGTCAGAACAGGCAGAGTGGTCAGGCAGTAGGGTTCTGAGTCAGGAGAGGCAAGGGTCGAAACCAGGAGGACTAGAAACAAACAAAGACTGTGAAACATAAGAGCAAGGAAAAACACTGGTTGACTTGGCAAACAAGACGAACTGGCACAGAGAGACAGGAAACACAGGGATATATACACCTGGAGGGGCTGGAGACAATCACAAGGACAGTTGAACCAGATCAGGATGACACAATCAGCTTAATCTCCTAACGTAGTGCACAAGTTCATTGTAGATATTAACTTAAAAAGTAGCTACAAATATTGAAATGTATTGAAAATCTTCAAATAAATAGTTTTGACAGTATTGAGGTATTGAAAAAACATCATGTGGCTTTTTCCAAATACCCCAGTAAACGGTATATAAGGTATACCGCCCAAGCCTACTTGGTACTACTCCGATTTAAATAGAGAGAATGGGCCCACAGGATCTACAGCCAAAATGCAAGAACGACAACCCGCAGACCAACCCGCTGCAAACCAGTAACACAACAACACAGGGGAACAGGGACCTTTGCTCCCACTTGCTGCAGTAAGGAGAGGGAAGTAGCTAGATAGTGTAACCTATATCAGGCCAGAGTGACAATTAAAGATAATTTATTGTAAACATTTTCAGCAAACATTGACAACAATGCCATTAACCTCTACATATCTGTAAAAGAATTGATAAAAATTACTCTGATAAATACAGAATGACTCTGAACACACTCACAAGTCCCAACTTCAACAGACAATTCTCACTGAAGTTTCTAGCCACATCTAGACTGAACAAAACTGTAAACTCAACAAATAAAGTGTTGTCACATGTTCCATTAGCTGAAATATAAGATCCCAGATGTCACGAATCCCACCGAAGGTGGCTCCCCTGCCTGCTCGGGCGGCGCTCGGCGGTCGTCGTTGCCGGCCTACTAGCCGCCGCTGATCCCTTTTTCCTTTTCCGTTGGTATGTCTTATTGTTTGCACCTGTTCCTTGTTTGTGTGTGTTGATTTGTGGTTATTTAAGCATGTTTAGACCGCCCAGGTTTGTGCGGGATTATTTTATCGTCAGTGTGCTTGTTTGATGTGCTGGCGATCTGCTTGGATTATTTTCTTTCCAGACTGTGTGCCCGTTGTGTATGGGTTGGTAATTTTGTTTCACACGCCTGTTGTGTTGGCGTCGACCGTGTCGTACCAGAGAAAATAAATCTCATTTTTCCTTACCTCTGCTCTCTGCGCCTGACTCCTACCACCACTCCTAGCATTTGTGAAAGAATCCCGCAATCACTTATGGAGTCAGCAGGAGCAGCCGCGCCTCCTCTCCCATCGATGGAGGAAAGGGTCCTCCATCATACCAGCATTCTCCACCGGATCGGTTCAGCTATGGATCAGATGATGGAGAGGATGGACCGATGGGAGAGGAGTGGCCTCCCTACCGCATCCCCAGCTCCACTTCCCCCTGCTCCCCCTCCTCCGGCGTCCGGACCCGGGGCCCTACGCCTGGCTCTCCCCAGGGAGTACGATGGAGCAGCGGCTGGGTGCCAGGGGTTCCTGCTGCAGCTGGAGTTGTACCTGGCTACTGTTCGTCTGACTCCCTCGGGAGAGGAGAGCGTGAGCGTCCTCGTCTCCTGCTTAACGGGTCATGCCCTGGAGGGGGCCAACACAGTGTGGTATGGCCCAGACTCGGCAAGGGATCACTACCCCGAGTTCACCCACCGGCTGTTCCACCTGCGGCAGGAGACGAGGAGCGCACAGGACTTTTGCTCTGGAGGGCCCTGATGGACCACTATCGTTGCAGCCTCCGGGAGGACGTCCGCCGGGAGCTAGCCTGTCGGGACACTACCCTCTCCCTGGATGAACTTATTGACATGTCCTTTCGTCTCGACAACCTGCTGGCTGCCCGCGGGCGTCCAGACCGGGCCCTGTTGGCTCCACCTCCAGGCCCTCCATCTCCCATCCCTATGGAGCTAGGGGGGGCAGCATCGAGGGAAATGGGCAGAAATGGCCAGAAATACAAATTAAACTCCATCTTTTATTGAATTCGATGGCTTACTCATCACAAATCCATTTGATGTTGCCAATTATTTTAATGATTACTTCATGGGCAAACTTAGGCAGGAAATGCCAACAACGAACAGTGAGCCATCGTACTCATGCATAAAAAACAAATAATGAATGAAAAGCATTGTATATTTGAATTTTGAAAAGTTAGTGTGGGAGAGGTGGAAAATTATTGCTATCGATCAATATTGACAAACCTCCTGGCATTGACGACTTAGATAGAAAGCTACTGACGATGATAGCTGACTTTTATCTGTCATATCTTTAATCTGAGCCTAGAGAAAAGTCTTGGTCCTCAGGCCTGGAGGGAAACCAAAGTCATTCCGCTACCCAAGAGTGGTAAAGCGGCCGTTACTGGTTCTAACAGCAGACCTATCAGCTTGATGCCAGCTCTTAGAAATCTTCTGGAAAAAAATTGTATTTGACCAAATACAATTCTATTTCAGCAAGTTTACAGAGAAGGGTACTCAACATGTACTGCACTGACACAAATTACTGATGGTTGGTTGAAATAAATTGATAATAAGATTGTGGAAGCTGTATCGTTAGATTTCAGTGCAGCCTTTGAAATTATTGACCATAACCTGTTAACTTCTACCGTATCTATCTAATAGAACTCAGAGGGTTTTCTTTAATGGAAGCTTCTCTAATGTCAAAGACGTAAAGTGTGGTGTAGGCCAGGGCAGCTCTCTAGGCCCCCCACTCTTTTCTATTTTTACCAATGACCTGCCACTGGCATTAAACAAAGCATGTGTTTCCATGTATCATCAGCAACCACAGCTAATGAAGTAACTGAAACTCTTAACAACTAGTTGCAGTCCGTTTGGGAATGGGTGGCCAGTAGTAAACTGATCCTGAACATCTCTAAAACTAAGAGCATTGTATTTGGTACAATTCATTCCCTATGTTCAAGACCTAAGCTGAATATGGCAATGAATGGTGTGGCTGTTGAACAATTTGAGGAGACTAAATTACTTGATGTTACCTTAGATTGTAAACTGCCATGGTCAAAACATATAGATTCAATGGTTGTAAAAGATGGGGAGAGGTCTGTCCATAATAAAGCGATTCTCTGCTTTTTTGACACCACACAATGCAAGTCCTCCAGGCTCTAGTTTTATCTTATCTTGATTATTGTCCAGTCAGATGGTCAAGTGCTGCAAAGAAAGACCTAGCTAAGTTGCAGCTGGCCCAGAACAGTGGCACTTATTTTTCATAATTGTAATCAGTCTTAATATTAAGACTTTGCATGCCATTCTCTCAGGAAAGACTGACTGTGGCACTTCTTGTTTTTATAAGAAACAATGTGTGAGAAATTCCCAATTGTTTGTACATTCAACTTACAGACAGCACTGACACACACACTTGACCCACCAGACATGCCACCAGGGGTCTTTTACTGTCCCCAGGTCCAGAACAAATTCAAGGAAAGGTACAATATTATACAGAGCCATGAGTGCATGGTACACCCTTCCATTTTATATATTTTATATATTTTTATAAAGCAACCATATGGCACAACGCCATTCCCCCATGTGACCTACTTGCTGTGTGTATGTACTGACATGTATGTGTAACTAAGATGCACACACACACTACATGATAATGTTTTTAAATGTACAACACCATTCAAACAGTTTTAGAAACTTTAGGGTGTTTTCTATCCAAACCTGAACAATAATATGCATATTCTAGCTTCTGAGTTGGTGTAGGAGGCAGTTAAAAATGGGCACATATTTTTTCCAAAATTCTCAATACTGCCCCCTAGCCCAAACAGGTTAATAAACGGATCACTAGTCACTTTAAATAATACCAGATTAATAATGTTTACATATTTTACGTTACTCATCTCATATGTACGGTGAGGGAAAAAAGTATTTGATCCCCTGCTGATTTTGTATGTTTGCCCACTGACAAAGAAATGATCAGTCTATAATTTTAATTGTAGGTTTATTTGAACAGTGAGAGACAGAACAACAACAAAAAAATCCAGAAAAACGCATGTCAAAAATGTTATGAATTGATTTGCATTTTATTGAGGGAAGTAAGTATTTGACCCCCTCTCAATCAGAAAGATTTCTGGCTCCCAAGTGTCTTTTATACAGGTAACGAGCTGAGATTAGGAGCACACTCTTACAGGGAGTGCTCCTAATCTCAGTTTGTTACCTGCATAAAAGACACCTGTCCACAGAAGCAATGAATCAATCAGATTCCAAACTCTCCACCATGGCCAAGACCTCTCCAAGGATGTCAGGGACAAGATTGTAGACCTACACAAGGCTGGAATGGGCTACAAGACCATCGCCAAGCAGCTTGGTGAGAAGGTGACAACAGTTGGTGCGATTATTCGCAAATGGAAGAAACACAAAAGAACTGTCAATCTCCCTCGGCCTGGGGTTCCATGCAAGATATCACCTCGTGGAGTTGCAATGATCATGAGAACGGTGAGGAATCAGCCCAGAACTACACAGGAGGATCTTGTCAATGATCTCAAGGCAGCTGGGACCATAGTCACCAAGAAAACAATTGGTAACACACTACGCCGTGAAGGACTGTAATCCTGCAGCGCCCACAAGGTCCCCCTGCTCAAGAAACCACATATACATGCCCGTCTGAAGTTTGCCAATGAACATCTGAATGATTCAGAGGACAACTGGGTAAAAGTGTTGTGGTCAGATGAGACCAAAATTGAGCTCTTTGGCATCAACTCAACTCGCAGTATTTGGAGGAGGAGGAATGCTGCCTATGACCCAAGAACACCATCCCCACCGTCAAACATGGAGGTGGAAACATTATGCTTTGGGGGTGTTTTTCTGCTAAGGGGACAGGACAACTTCACCGGATCAAAGGGACAATGGACGGGGCCATGTACCGTCAAATCTTGGGTGAGAACCTCCTTCCCTCAGCCAGGGCATTGAAAATGGGTTGTGGATGGGTATTCCAGCATGACAATGACCCAAAACACACGGCCAAGGCAACAAAGGAGTGGCTCAAGAAGAAGCACATTAAGGTCCTGGAGTGGCCTACCCAGTCTCCAGACCTTAATCCCATAGAAAATCTGTGGAGGGAGCTGAAGGTTCGAGTTGCCAAACGTCAGCCTCGACACCTTAATGACTTGGAGAAGATCTGCAAAAAGGAGTGGGACAAAATCCCTTCTGAGATGTGTGCAAATCTGGTGGCCAACTACAAGAAACGTCTGACCTCTGTGATTGCCAACAAGGGTTTTGCCACCAAGTACTAAGTCATGTTTTGCAGAGGGGTCAAATACTTATTTCCCTCATTAAAATGCAAATCAATTTATAACATTTTTGACATGCGTTTTTCTGGATATTTTTGTTGTTATTCTGTCTCTCACTGTTCAAATAAACCTACCATTAAAATTATAGACTGATAATTTCTTTGTCAGTGGGCAAACGTACAAATACGGGGATCAAATACTTTTTTCCCTCACTGTATATACTGTATTTTATACCATCTATTGCACCATGCGTATGCCACTCAGTCATCACTCATCCATAGATTTATATGTTAAAATTCTTATTCCATCCCTTTAGAATTGTGTGTATTAAGTAGTATTTTGTTAGATTACTTGTTAAATATTACTGCACTGTCGGAAACGGAAAACACAAGCATTTCGCTACACTCACATTAAAATCTGCTAACCATGTGTATGTCACCAATACAATTTTATTTGATTTGAATTTATTTGGAGGAGCTCCTGACATACTTTCAGGCAACATGGGTTGGGGAGAAGGTCAGACGCATTTGAAGAAAGACAATGTTTTCTATAGGTATGGTTTTTTTACATAATAATGTCTTTATTCTTCTTCATATTATTATTTGTATTACTATTATTAACCTCTATGGGCTACGTAACAGCCACTGCCAGCCTGTGGCGCGATTTTCAAAACCTTAAAAATCCTATTACTTCAATTTCTCAAACATATGACTATTTTACAGCCATTTAAAGACAAGACTCTCGTTAATCTAACCACACTGTCCGATTTCAAAAAGGCTTTACTACGAAAGCAAAACATTAGATTATGTCAGCAGAGTACCAAGCCAGAAATAATCAGACACCCATTTTTCAAGCCAGCATATAATGTCACCAAAACCCAGAAGACAGCTAAATGCAGCACTCACCTTTGATGATCTTCATCAGATGACAACCCTAGGACATTATGTTATACAATACATGCATGTTTTGTTCAATCAAGTTCATATTTATATCAAAAACCAGCTTTTTAAACAATTTTAGAAACTTCAGTGTTTTCCATCCAAATCTACTTATTCTATGCATATTCTAGCTTTTGGGCCTGAGTAGCAGGCATTTTACTTTGGGCATGTTTTTCATCCAAGCTACTCAATACTGCCCCCCTTTCCTAGAGAAGTTAAACAAAATGGGGATTTCGAGAGTACACGAGAGAAAAACACACTTGGGTGCATTTGTCAGCTATGTTTATTTTAACCCTAACCTTTCCCCGAACTGCCGCTCTTATGGTTCAGAATATAATGATGTAATTACGTGCTGAAGGTCTCCGATGGGGTGTCTCTGCTTGGACTGGATTCCGACATCTCTGATGACAGTCCGTCTTCAGTTACCGGGTGTAACTCTGTTACTGCTCACGATGTCAGTGTCCTTTCTCTTCTTGTTTTGTTTCCTCGCCCTTGCTCTGAAAAGGGGTCTTCGGAGGAGGGCTAATCAGCCATGTGGATGGTTCCAGCATGGGAATGAAAACAGTGTAGACACACGATTCCTTGGAGAGTGGTGACCGGGTGGTCCTGCATGAATTCACCCCCTTTAGATACAGCTACTCGTCCGTAGCATAGGTTGTTAAAAGGTTCCTTTGTCTTCAACCTCGTGTTGCGTTTTGGGTTTGCTGACCACTCAGACCTTGGCTGCAGCTCAGGGTCACTTAGTCGGGTCAGAAATGGGTGTTTCCGCCTTTAGGGCAATTCGCTGGGTTTACCAAGTTACGAGGCAAGGTCTGGATTTTACTCAGATCCAATTTAGACAACTAACTTCACATTTCATCTTTACAAAAACATTCTTTGATCTGGACATTTTCCACAGAACATACAATATTGTAAACATCAGGTACACATTAGGAAAACTCTTCAAGTTACAATGTTTTCATTAACCTGTTATGGATAGGGGGCAGTATTTGCACGGCCGGATAAAAAACGTACCTGATTTAATCTGGTTACTACTCCTGCCCAGTAACGAGAATATGCATATAATTGTTTGATTTGGATAGAAAACACCCTAGAGTTTCTAAAACTGTTTGAATGGTGTCTGTGAGTATAACAGAACTCATTTGGCAGGCCAAAACCTGAGAAGATTCCAAACAGGAAGCGCTCTCTCTGACTATTTCTTGGCCTTCTTGATCATCTCTATCCAAAACAGGGGATCTCTGGCATAACGTGACATTTTCTAACGCTCCCATAGGCTCTCAGAATGCGCCAGAATGGTGAATGATGACTTTGCAGGCCATGGCTGAAAAACAGTAGCGCATTTGGATAGTGGTCGATCTGAGAACAATGAGACTGGGGCGCATGCACGAGCCGACACCATGTTTTTATTTTTTCGTCTTTGAACGAAAACAGGGTTTCCCGGTCGGAATATTATCGCTTTTTTACGAGAAAAATCGCATAAAAATGTATTTTAAACAGCGTTTGACATGCTTCGAAGTATGGTAATGGAATATTTTGAATTTTTTTGTCACGAAACGCGCAAGCGTCCCACCTAGCCCATAGAGGTTAAGGAGATGTTTATCTTTCAAAGGGTGTAAAATAGTTGTATGTTTGAAAAATTTGAATTTTGACATTTATTTGGATTCAAATTTGCCGCTCTTGAAATGCACCTGCTGTTGATGGAGTGCACCACGGGTGGGACACCTGCGTCCCACCTAGCCCATAGAGGTTAAGTTCGTTCAAACATGTCAAACGTTGTATAACATAAATCTTTAGGGCCTTTTTCAACCAGAGCTCCAATAATATTCAAGGGGGACGGTTGCATTGTCTTTCAAAACATGAAAGGGGAGGGTAGCCAGGGGCGCCCGCATCATAATGGTAACGGCCCTCCCCATGTGACCAAGATCAACAGCCTCTCTTTCAGTCAGTTTTCACAGTAGAAGACTCAAACCACTTTGTAAAGACTGGGGACTTCTAGTGGAAGCCAGAGGAAGTGCTCAATGAACCATAGCTCACGGTGTGATTTATAGGCAAAGTGCTGAAGTTGAGTCCGCAATTCAGAATTCCACATCCTGTTACGATCTGTCTCGGGGTTTTGACTGCCATATGAGTTCTGTTATACTCACAGACACCATTCACACAGTTTTAGAAACGTTAGGGTGTTTTCTATCCACAACTATTAATTATATGCATATCCTAGCTTCTGAGTTTGAGTAGGAGGCCGTTTAAAATGGGCACGTATTTTTTTTCAAAAATCGCTGTAGCGCCCCCTATCCTAGGCGACCGTCAAGAGGTTAATGGCGGTTTTGGAGCAGTTTCTTCTTCCTTGCTGAGCAGCCTTTCAGGTTATGTCAATATATGATGCTCATTTCCAATAAATATTGAGTGTAATATTCTGGTGACATGATAATATTCTGGTGACATGATAATCAATGCTTGACTGCCTTTTGACAATCCATAATAATCACAACATGCAGACTAGCCTACCTGCAAAGCCTACAGTGCATTTGGAAAGTATTTAGACCCCTTCACTTTTTCCACATTGTTAAATGACAGCCTTATTCTGAAATTCCCCCTCATCAATGGAGACACAATACCCGATAATGACAAAGCAAAAACAGGTTTTTCAAAATATTACATTTACATAAGTATTCAAACCTTTTACTCAGTACTTTGTTGAAGCACTTTTGGCAGTGATTAGAGCCTCAGTCTTCTTAGGTATGACGCTACAAGCTTGGCACACCTGTATTTGTGGAGTTTCTCCCAATCTTCTCTGCAGATCCTCTCAAGCTCTGTCAGGTTGGATGGGGAGCATCACTGCACAGCTGTCTTCAGATTTCTCCAGCGATGTTCGATCGTGTTCAAGTCCGGGCTCTGGCTGGGCCACTCAAAGACATTGAGACTCCTGCGATGCCAGGAGTCTTGGCTGTGTGCTTAGGGTCGTTGACCTGTTGGAAGGTGAACCTTTTCCCCCAGTCTGAGGTCTTGAGCGCTCTGGAGCATGTTTTCATCAAGGATCTCTTTGTACTTTGCTCCATTTATCTTTGCCTTAATCCTGACTAGTCTCCCAGTCCCTGCCACTGAAAAACATCCCCACACCACGATGCTGCCACAACCATGATTTACTGTAGGCATGGCACCAGGTTTCCTCCAGACGTAATGCTTGGCATTCAGGCCAAAGAGTTCAATCTTGGTTTCATCAGACCAGAGAATCTTTAGGTGCCCTTTTGCAAACTCCAAGCGGGCCATCATTTGCCTTTTACTGAGGAGTGGATTCAATCTGGCCACTCTACCATAAAGGCCTAATTGGTGGAGTGCTGCAGAGATGGTTGTCCTTTTGGAAGGTTCTCCTATCTCCATTGAGAAACTCTGGACCCCTGTGAGAGTGACCATTGGGTTCTTGGTTGCCTCCCTGACCAAGGCCCTTCTACTCCGATTGCTCAGTTTGTTGGCCAAAGTTTCCAAAACTTCTTCGATTAAAGAATGATGGAGGCGACTGTGCTCTTGGGGACCTTCAATGCTGCAGACATTTGTTGGTACCCTTCCCCAGATACAGTTGAAGTCGTAAGTTTACATACACCTTAGCCAAATACATTTAAGCTGAGTTTTTCACAATTCCTAACATTTAATCGTAGTAAAAACTCCCAGTTTTAGGTCAGTTAGGATCACCACTTTATTTTAAGAATGTGAAATGTCAGAATAATAGTAGAGAGAATGATTGATTTATTTCCCAGTGGGTCAGAAGTTTACATACACTCAATTAGTATTTGGTAGCATTGCCTTTGATTGTTTAACTTGGGTCAAACGTTTTGGGTAGCCTTCCACAAGCTTCCCACAATAAGTTGGGTGAATTTTGGCCTATTCCTCCTGACAGAGCTGGTGTAACTGAGTCAGGTTTGTAGGCCTCCTTAGTCGCACACACTTTTTCCATTCTGCCCACAAATCTTCTATAGGTTAGAGGTCAGGGCTTTATGATGGCCACTCCAATACCTTGACTTTGCTGTCCTTAACCTCTATGGGCTAGGTGGGACGCTAGCGTCCCCCCCGTGGTGCACTCCATCAACAGCAGGTGCATTTCAAGAGCGGCAAATTTGAATCCAAATAAATGTCAAAATTCAAATTTTTCAAACATACAACTATTTTACACCCTTTGAAAGATAAACATCTCCTTAATCTAACCACGTTTTACGATTTCAAAAAGGTTTTACGGCGAAAGCATAAATTTAGAGTATGTTAGGACAGTACATTTACAAGAGTTGTGTGTAATGTTTTGTCAATTCAAAGACAGGGTCACCAAAACCATAAAACCAGCTAAAATGATGCACTAACCTTTTACAATCTCCATCAGATGACACTCCTAGGACATTATGTTAGACAATGCATGCATTTTTAGTTCTATCAAGTTCATATTTATATCCAAAAACAGCGTTTTACTATGGCATTGATGTTGAGGAAATCGTTTCCCTCCAATAACCGGCAGTCAAGTCAGCATCACAAATTAAATAATTAAAATTAGAAAACATTGGTAAAATATTATATTGTCATTTAAAGAATTATAGATTTACATCTCTTGAACGCAATCAACTTGCCAGATTTAAAAATAACCTTACTGGGAAATCACACTTTGCAATAATCTGAGCACTGCGCCCAGAAAAATACGCGTTGCGATACAGACTAGTCGTCATGTTGGGGAGATCTAAAATCGAAAATACTATGTAAATAATCCATTACCTTTGATTCTCTTCATCAGATGTCACTTCCAGGTATCACAGGTCCATAACGAATGTAGTTTTGTTCAAAAAAGCTCATCATTTATGTCCAAAAATCTCCGTCTTGTTAGCACATGATCTAAGCCAGCCGGACTTCTCGTCATGAACGAGGGGAAAAAATATATTTACGTTCGTTCAAACATGTCAAACGTTGTATAGCATAAATCATTAGGGCCTTTTTTAACCAGAACATGAATAATATTCAAGGTGGACGAATACATACTCTTTTATAACGTATTGGAACGAGGGTACCCAACATGAACTCGCGCGCCAGGTGTCTAATGGGCCATCATCGTTCCATGGCTCTTGTTCGGTCAGATCTCCCTCCAGAAGACTCAAAACACTTTGTAAAGGCTGGTGACATCTAGTGGAAGCAATAGGAAGTGCCAAAATATTCCTCAGCCCCTGTGTTTTTCAATGGGATAGGTTTAAAGGTAATACAACACATCAGGTATCCACTTCCTGTCAGAAAATGTCTCAGGGTTTTGCCTGCCAAATGAGTTCTGTTATACTCACAGACACCATTCAAACAGTTTTAGAAACTTTAGAGTGTTTTCTATCCATATATAATAAGTATATGCATATTCTAGTTACTGGGTACGATTAGTAACCAGATTAAATCGGGTACTTTTTTTTTATCCAGCCGTGCAAATACTGCCCCCTAGCCCTAACAGGTTAAGCCATTTTGCCATAACTTTGGAAGTATGCTTTGGGTCATTGTCCATTTGGAAGACGCATTTGCGACCAAGCTTTAACTTCTTGACTGATGTCTTGAGATGTTGCTTCAATACATCCACATAATTTTCCTCCCTCATGAAGCCATCTATTTTGTGAAGTGCACCAGTCACTCCTGCAGCAAAGCACCACCACAACATGATGCTGCCACCCTCGTACTTCACGGTTGGGATGGTGTTCTTCGGCTTGCAAGCGTCCCCCTTTTTCCTCCAAACATAACGATGGTCATTACGGCAAACAGTTCTATTTTTGTTTCATCAGACCAGAGGACATTTCTCCAAGAAGTACAGTCTTTGTCCTCATGTACATATGCAAACTGTAGTTTGGCTTTTTTGATGGTGGTTTTGGAGCAGTGGCTTCTTCCTTGCTGAGCGGCCTTTCAGGTTATTTCGATATAGCACTCGTTTTATTGTGAATATAGATACTTTTGTACTTGTTTCTACCAGCATCTTTACAAGGTCATTTGCTGTTTTTCTGGGATTGATTTGCACTTTTCGCACCAAAGTACGTTCATCTCTAGGAGACAGAACGCGTCTCCTTCCTGAGCGGTATGATGGCTGCATGGTCCCATGGTGTTTATACTTGCATACTATTGTTTGTACAGATGAATGTGGTACCTTCAGGCATTTAGAAATTGCTCCCAAGGATGAACCAGACTTGCGGAGGTCAACAATTATTTTTCGGAGGTCTTGGCTGATTTCTTTTGATTTTCCCATGATGTCAAGCAAAGAGGCACTGAGTTTGAAGGTAGGCCTTAAAATATATCCACAGGTACACCTCCAATTGACTCAAATGATGTCAATTAGCCTGTCAGAAGCTTCTAAAACCATGACATCATTTTCTGGAATTTTCCAGTCTGTTTAAAGGCACAGTCAACTTAGTGTATGTAAACTTTTGACCCCCTGGAATTGTGATACAGTGAATTATAAGTGAAATAACCTGTCTGTAAACTATTGTTTGAAAAATGACTTGCACATAGTGTCATGCACAAAGTAGATGTCCTAACCAACTTGCCAAAACTATAGTTTTTTTCACAAGAAATCTGTGGAGTAGTTGAAAAATAAGTTTTAATGACTCCAATCTAAGTGTATATAAACTTCCGACTTCAACTGTATGTGCATCGAAACAATCCTGTCTTGGAGCTCTATGGACATTTCCTTTCGACCTCACGGCTTGGTTCCTGCTCTGACATGCACTGCCAACTGTGTGACATTATATAGACAGGTTTGTGCCTTTCCAAATCATGGGCTCCTGAGTGGCTCAGCTGTCTAAGGCACTGTATCTCAGTGCTAGAGGTGTCACTACAGATACCCTGGTTTGAATCCAGGCTATTTCACAACCGGCTTTGTTTGGGAGTCCCATAGGGCGGTGCACAATTGGCCCAGCGTCTTCCAGGTTTGGCTGGTGTAGGTCATCATTGTAAATAAGATTTTGTTCTTAACTCACTTGCCTAGTTAAATAAATTAAAAATCCAATCAATTTGAATTTACAACAGATGGACTCCAATCAAGTTGCTGAAACATCAAGGATGATCAATGGAAATAGAATTTACCTGATGTCAATTTTGAATATCATAGCAGATGGTCTGAATACTTATGTAAATAAGGTATGTATTTCAGTGTAAATAAATTTGCACACATTTCTAGAAACCTGTTTTCTCTTCATCATTATGAGGTATTGTGTGTAGATTGATGAGGGGAAATATATTTGATCCATTTTAGAAGGCTGTGTCGTGTCTTTCGGCACCATTAACTGAAGACATGTTTATCAAAATAACTCCCTGTAATTATTAGCACGCGATTAAACTGATTAATCGTTTAATTGTAATTAACTAGGAGATCGGGGCACCAAGGAAAATATTCAGATTACAAAGTTATAATTTTCCTAATATAACTTTCCTATATTATAACATTATATATTATATTATATTATATTATATTATAGTATTGGCCGATTATCTACTGGGTTAAATGGTGTATTTTACCTCGCGTCCAGTCTCATTCCAAACGTCGTAAATTGTTGAATCTGCACGAACCCAGCCTTTACTAAGAGTCATCCATACATAAATTGTCTTAAAATCATTTATTTACTAAACTAAGTAATTCACAGTAAGCATACAAACAGTTGGTTATCGTTACAAAGCATTGGTGGAGTAATGTGCCCTAGTGGGCTAAAGAGGCATGGCGGCCTGTTAAACAAATAAGGGGGGTGGGGGCAGCGGAGAAGGCACACAGAGTTGATAGATATTAACAATTGATATGCTAATCCTTTGCACATGAACGCTCACTCATTCGGGAACAATTGCAATCAATATATATTTACGCTCAGTGTGTCGTCGGGATCCTTGTTGGAGAGTTTTTGTCTGTTGGAGAGTTTTGTCTGCGTTCTCTCTCTCTCTCTCGGTTAGAATGGATCTTTCAAAGCGACATTCATTAATGTCGTTATAGAATGGATGTTTCGTCGGTCTTCACGTTCGATGATATCGAGTACTTAGCTGCAGACTAATAATTAACATCAAAGACTTGTTCTTATTCTGTCGGTATCGATAGTCTAAAAGTTAACCACTTGGTGTAGTTAACTTTCAGTAGAGGAATTGGATGGTCAAACCTATTGGCCAACTCGTAATGGAGTGGAGGCCTGGTCTGATGAAAGAAAATCAGGGTGGGGGTTTTATACGTGAACATAGAACAGCCCGGCACATGACGCCAGGTCTCGTCTGTGTTCCTGGGGGCGTGCCGATGACTGAGTTAACCTGTTAGGGCTAGGGGGCTGTATTTACACGGCCGGATAAAAAACGTACCCGATTTAATCTGGTTATTACTACTGCCCAGAAACTAGAATATGCATATAATTATTGGCTTTGGATAGAAAATACCCTAAAGTTTCTAAAACTGATTGAATGGTGTCTCTGAGTATAACAGAACTCATATGGCAGGCAAAAACCTGAGAAGATTCTGTACAGGAAGAGCCCTCTCTGACCATTCCTTGGGCTTCTTGGCTCTGTTTATTGAAAACTTAGGATCTTTGCTGTAACGTGACACTTCCTACGGCTCCCATAGGCTCTCAGAACCCGGGAAAAAGCTGAATGATGTCGAAGCAGCCCCTGGCTGAAAAACATTAGCGCGTTTGGATAGTGGTCGGTCAGAGGACCATCAGACTGAGGCGCGTGCACGGGGCGACACCATGTTTTTATTTTCTCTCTCTTTGTACTAAAACACAGATTCCCGGTCGGAATATTATCGCTTTTTTGCGAGAAAAATTGCATAAAAATTTATTTTAAACAGCGGTTGACATGCTTCGAAGTACGGTAATGAAATATTTAGAATTTCTTTGTCACGAAACGCGTCGGGCGCGTCACCCTTCTTTACCCTTTCGGATAGTGTCTTGAACGCACGAACAAAACGCCGCTATTTGGATATAACTATGGATTATTTTGAACCAAACCAACATTTGTTATTGAAGTAGAAGTCCTGGGAGTGCATTCTGACGAAGAACAGCAAAGGTAATAACATTTTTCTCATAGTAAATCTGACTTTGGTGAGGGCTAAACTTGGTGGGTGTCTAAATAGCTAGCCCTGTGATGCTGGGCTATCTACTTAGAATATTGCAAAATGTGCTTTCACCGAAAAGCTATTTTAAAATCGGACATAGCGAGTGCATAGAGGAGTTCTGTATCTATAATTCTTAAAATAATTGTTATGTTTTTTGTGAACGTTTATCGTGAGTAATTTAGTAAATTCACCGGAAGTTTGCGGGGGGTATGCTAGTTCTGAACGTCACATGCTAATGTAAAAAGCTGGTTTTTGATATAAATATGAACTTGATTGAACAAAACATGCATGTATTGTATAACATAATGTCCTAAGATTGTCATCTGATGAAGATCATCAAAGGTTAGTGCTGCATTTAGCTGTGGTTTGGGTTTATGTGACATTATATGCTAGCTTGAAAAGTGGGTGTCTGATTATTTCTGGCTGGGTACTCTGCTGACATAATCTAATTTTTTGCTTTCGTTGTAAAGCCTTTTTGAAATCGGAGAGTGTGGTTAGATTAACGAGAGTCTTGTCTTTAAAATGGTGTAAAATCGTCATATGTTTGAGAAATTGAAGTAATAGCATTTCTAAGGTATTTGAATAACGCGCCACGGGATTCCACTGGCCGTTGAGTAGGTGGGACGAAATCGTCCCACTGGCCCTAGAGAAGTTAAGCTTGGTACAGAAATACAATTCTATCACATTAACATCAGTACATAGCATCTCAACTTTTCCAAATAGCTTTATCCTTATTAACCTGTTAGGGCTAGGGGGCAGCATTTGCACGTCTGGATAAAAAAATGTACCCGATTTAATCTGGTTACTAATCCTACCCAGTAAGTAGAATATGCATATACTTATCATATATGGATAGAAAACACTCTAAAGTTTCTAAAACTGTTTGAATGGTGTCTGTGAGTATAACAGAACTCATTTGGCAGGCAAAACCCTGAGACATTTTCTGACAGGAAGTGGATACCTGATGTGTTGTATTGACTTTAAACCTATCCCATTGAAAAACACAGGGGCTGAGGAATATTTTGGCACTTCCTATTGCTTCCACTAGATGTCACCAGCCTTTACAAAGTGTTTTGAGTCTTCTGGAGGGAGATCTGACCGAACAAGAGCCATGGAACGATGATGTCCCATTAGACACCTGGCGCGCGAGTTCATGTTGGGTACCCTCGTTCCAATACGTTATAAAAGAGTATGCATTCGTCCACCTTGAATATTATTCATGTTCTGGTTAAAAAAGGCCCTAATGATTTATGCTATACAACGTTTGACATGTTTGAACGAACGTAAATATATTTTTTCCCCTCGTTCATGACGAGAAGTCCGGCTGGCTTAGATCATGTGCTAACAAGACGGAGATTTTTGGACATAAATGATGAGCTTTTTTGAACAAAACTACATTCGTTATGGACCTGTGATACCTGGAAGTGACATCTGATGAAGAGAATCAAAGGTAATGGATTATTTACATAGTATTTTCGATTTTAGATCTCCCCAACATGACGTCTAGTCTGTATCGCAACGCGTATTTTTCTGGGCGCAGTGCTCAGATTATTGCAAAGTGTGATTTCCCAGTAAGGTTATTTTTAAATCTGGCAAGTTGATTGCGTTCAAGAGATGTAAATCTATAATTCTTTAAATGACAATATAATATTTTACCAATGTTTTCTAATTTTAATTATTTAATTTGTGACGCTGACTTGACTGCCGGTTATTGGAGGGAAACGATTTCCTCAACATCAATGCCATAGTAAAACGCTGTTTTTGGATATAAATATGAACTTGATAGAACTAAAAATGCATGCATTGTCTAACATAATGTCCTAGGAGTGTCATCTGATGGAGATTGTAAAAGGTTAGTGCATCATTTTAGCTGGTTTTATGGTTTTGGTGACCCTGTCTTTGACTTGACAAAACATTACACACAACTCTTGTAAATGTACTGTCCTAACATACTCTAAATTTATGCTTTCGCCGTAAAACCTTTTTGAAATCGTAAAACGTGGTTAGATTAAGGAGATGTTTATCTTTCAAAGGGTGTAAAATAGTTGTATGTTTGAAAAATTTGAATTTTGACATTTATTTGGATTCAAATTTGCCGCTCTTGAAATGCACCTGCTGTTGATGGAGTGCACCACGGGTGGCACGCTAGCATCCCACCTAGCCCATAGAGGTTAATACATTTTATACAACCATTTAGATGCAAGTCCCATAGCTGAGGCTATTATATAAACAGTATTATGGTAATATGGCACTATTGTCTCTTCTGAGTATCACAAAATTGTACCAAGCGGACCAGTTTGTAGCTGGATTCTTCATCAATCTTTTATACCTTCTCCAGAACATAAATGTCGTTCGGTTCCCCAATTCTGTGAGTTGGAAGAATTTCCTTTGTCTCTCTATGAAACCCCTCTCTGTCTCAACTGGATCATGCGGCAGGACATTCTCCTCTAGAATTTTATGACCGCCTTCACAGGGCCTGTGTAGGGAGAGGTAGGTAGGGGGATGGTGCAAGGGGGAGGGGGTCAACTGTGCTCCCTGTTCTCAGAGAGAGGGCAACGTCATGACAGCGTAACAAAATTTGGGAAAAGTGAAGGGGTCTCAATACTATCCAAATGCACTGTATTTAAAACGTTTCTACATTTTAGAAGTTTAAATTCAAATCAGTTTCTGAATGGACTACCTTCAATTCGAATTGACCCCAACACTGGCTTTCAGCTACACAACATGTTAGATAGGGACTAGACGTCAGAGTTAAAAAATGTTATGGACACAATTAGACAATACAGCATAGAAACACATACATTAACAGCTTCAAGATGGCCACCATTGTTCCTGTTCCCAAGAAAGCTAAGGAACTGAACTAAATGACTATCGCCCTGTAGCACTCACTTCTGTCATCATGAAGTGCTTTGAAAGACTAGGCAAGGATCACAACACCTCCACCTACCTGATACCCTAGACTCATTCCAATTTGCTTACTGCCACAATAGGTCCACAGACGATTTAAACGCCATCACACTGCACACTGCCCTATCCCATCTGGACAAGAGGAATAACTATGTAAGAATGCTGTTCATTGACTTCAGCTCAGCATTCAACACCATAGTACCCTCCAAACTCATCATTAAGCTTGAGACCCTGGGTCTCGACCCCACCCTGTGCAACTGGGTCCTGGACTTTGATGGGCCACCCCCAGGTGGTGAAGGTAGGACACAACATCTCCACTCCGCTGATCCTCAACACTGGGGCCCCACACGGGTGCATTCTCAGCCCTCTCTTGTACTCTGTTCACCCATGATTGTGTGGCCATGCACGCCTCCAACTCAATCATCAAGTTTGCAGACAGACTACAGTGGTAAACTTGATTACCACTAACGACGAGACAGCCTACAGGGAGGAGGTGAGGGCCCTCGGAATGTGGTGTCAGGAAAATAACCTCTCACTCAACATCAACAAAACAAAGGGTGACAGGCCAGGCCCGGGGGCGCCCCCTCCCGATGGGACAGTAGTGGAGAAGGTGGCAAGTTGAGTTCCTCGGCGTACACATTATGGACAAACTGAAATGGTCAGGAGGCTGAAGAAATTTGGCTTGTCACCTAAAACCCTCAAACTTTTACAGATGCACAATCGAGAGCATCCTGTCGGGCTGTATCACCGCCTGGTACGGCAACTGCTCCGCCCTCAAAAGCAAGGCTCTCCAGAGGGTAGTGCGGTCTACTCAACGCATCACCAGGAGTAACCTACCTGCCCTCAGGACACCTACCGTACCCGATGTCACAGGAAGGCCAAAAAGATTGTCAAGGACAACAACCACCCGAGCCACTGCCTGTTCACCCAGCTATCATCCAAAAGGTGAGGTCAGTACAGGTGCATCTGGGACCGAGAGACTGAAACACAGCTTCTATCTCAAGGCCATCAGACTGTTAAACAGCCATTACTAACATAGACAGGCTGCTGCCAACATACAGACTCAAATCATTGGCTGTCACGGTTGTCGTAAGGAGAAGTGGACCAAAGTGCAGCGTGTGTGTTGTTCCACATTTTATTTACACTGTGAAACTATGCAATACATAAATATACTGAAATGACAAATACAACAAACCGTGACGCAGAGGTGAAACATACACTGACTCAAAGATAATCTCCCACAAACCCAGGTGGGACAAACACCAACATAAATATGACCTCCAATTAGAGACAACGATGACCAGCTGCCTCTAATTGGAGATCATCCCAACATAGAAATACAAAACTAGAACAACCCAACATAGAAATACAAAACTAGAACATAACATAGAAAAACTAAACTAGAAAACCCCACTGTCACGCCCTGACCTACTCTACCATATTACTATGGTCAGGACGTGACACTGGCAACTTTAATAAATTGATTTAATAAAGGTATCACTAGTCACTTTAAATAATGCCACTTTAATATTGTTTACATATCCTACATTACTCATCTCATGTAAATACTGTATTTTATACCATCTATTGCATCTTGCCTATGCCGCACAGCCATCATGAATCCATATATTGATATGTACATATTTTTATTCCAACCCCTTACATTTATGTGTATAAGGTAGTCGTTGTGAATTTGTTAGATTACTTGCAAGATATTACTGCACTGTCAGAACTAGAAGCACAAGCAGTTCGCGACACGCGCATTAACATCTGCTAACCATGTGCATGTGTGCAATACAATTTGATTTGAGTTGGATGTATTCCAAACCTACGTAATGCTCAATAGGAACGTATTACGCCCACATTCCAAATAACTTAATTGGGTAAAATATTAATAATGAAAGGTTAACGATAATGGAATCTCTAGGAGATCACTTTACAATCATAATCAAGCTCTTGGACGTCCAATGACATTACACTGAGCATTAGAGTGTTATCTAGAGTCACACACATGCACGTGCGCACACACCAAATTAATCAGTCTGCTGATTTAAATTAGCCACAGGAAGGATGTCTGTGTTGAAAGGGAGGGGGCATGTTAGCATGTGCCTGTATAAAAATCGAGGAAGTGCAAATGTTTTTGTCATCGCTGTTGGTAGCAATTACTTCAAGGGCTTTAGCTCTGTAAACATCACTTTGATGAGGTGTTATATAGATGGGGCCATGAAGTACTATACACACTGTAAGCTGTCCTAATACAGTGAGGGAAAAAAGTATTTGATCCCCTGCTGATTTTGTATGTTTGCCCACTGACAAAAAAATGATCAGTCTATAATTTTAATGGTAGGTTTATTTGAACAGTGAGAGACAGAATAACAACCAAAAAATCCAGAAAAACGTATGTCAAAAATGTTATAAATTCATTTGCATTTTAATGAGGGAAATAAGTATTTGACCCCTCTGCAAAACATGACTTTGTGATTGCCAACAAGGGTTTTGCCACCAAGTACTGAGGTCAGACATTTCTTGTAGTTGGCCACCAGGTTTGCACACATCTCAGGTGGGATTTTGTCCCACTCCTCTTTGCAGATCTTCTCCAAGTCATTACGGTTTTGAGGCTGACGTTTGGCAACCCTCCACAGATTTTCTATGGGATTAAGGTCTGGAGACTGGCTAGGCCACTCCAGGACCTTAATGTGCTTCTTCTTCAGCCACTTCTTTGTTGCCTTAGTCGTGTGTTTTGGGTCATTGTCATGCTGGAATACCCATCCACGACCCATTTTCAATGCCCTGGCTGAGGGAAGGAGGTTTTCACCAAAGATTTGACGGTACATGGCCCCGTCAAATGATGCGGTGAAGTTGTCCTGTCCCCTTAGCAGAAAATCACCCCCAAAGCATAATGTTTCCACCTCCATGTTTGACGGTGGGGATGGTGTTCTTGGGGTCATAGGCAGCATTCCTCCTCCTCCAAACACAGTGAGTTGAGCTGATGCCAAAGAGCTCCATTTTGGTCTCATCTGACCACAAGACTTTCACCCAGTTGTCCTCTGAATCATTCAGATGTTCTTTGGCAAACTTCAGACGGGCATGCATATGTGCTTTCTTGAGCAGGGGGACCTTATGGGCGCTGCAGGATTTCAGTCCTTCATGGCGTAGTGTGTTCTTTTGTGTTTCTTCCATTTGCGAATAATCGCACCAACTGTTGTCACCTTCTCACCAAGCTGCTTGGCAATGGTCTTGTAGCCCATTCCAGCCTTATGTAGGTGTACAATCTTGTCCCTGACATCCTTGGAGAGCTCTTTGGTCTTGGCCATGGTGGAGAGTTTGGAATCTGATTGATTGATTGCTTCTGTGGACAGGTGTCTTTTTTATAGAGAGTGTGCTCCTAATCTCAGCTTGTTTCCTGTATAAAAGACACCTGGGACCCAGAAATCTTTCTGATTATGAGGGGGTCAAATACTTATTTCCCTCATTAAAATGCAAATCAATTTCTAACATTTTTGACATGCGTTTTTCTTGATTTTTCTGTTGTTATTCTGTCTCTCACTGTTCAAATAAACCTACCATTAAAATTATAGACTGATCATTTCTTTGTCAGTGGGCAAACGTACAAAATCAGCAGGGGATCAAATACTTTTTTTCCTCACTGTATAGACACAGTACATTGCCCATCTGTATGGATTCACAAACTTTGCGCTCAGTTTAGCATGTTTCCACTTATATGTTTCGCTAATAAGCTACCATCTGTTTAACTCTGCAAGAGAGAGTTACAAAACATGTTTTGTAATTGCAACCAGGCTGCACATCAAAGTATTACATAAACCATCAGCACTTTATGAGGGATTTTCACCCAGTGGATAATGAGTAATGCTTTGGTAATATATGAGACGCAAGTCAAAAGGTGAGGCTTATTAGATAATTGCAACTCTGTGCATACAAATTAACAGTGTTAACCACATGAATAACCTTAAACCACGTAGCTTCGATCAACCTCAGCTCGCAGTGGATGCTATGCTAGCTGTGATTAAGACAAGCACCTCATCTTTTTATGTATTATGGTTTATCATTCAGTCTATAAATACATTCAAATCTGGCGTTGTTTAGACCCAATGGGGAAAATATAATAAAAATAAAAACATTTAAATAGTGGGATTGAGATAGACAATATAGACATGTAGACCCCACATTTCCTTGTCAGTCTTTAGTAATCAATCATCAACAACTCAAAATTCCACTGTTACAGTAGTCAATGATGAGAAAAAGGAAGATCCAGGCTTAGATTTATGTAAAAATACAAATGTTTATTTTCTCACTGAATATTTTATATGTTAACCCAAATTGGTCAATTGCAACCAACAGGCAGATCTTAAAGTGCAGCAGCAGGTTCATGCTGGACTTCTTAAAACACTACCAAAGGGAGATTACATGCACATGCGTGTTAAAACAAACTTGCAACAAAAATAATAAGAATAAACCAGCAGATCAGTTGATCTCTCCTTGTTATTGTTTCAAACGAGTTAGCTGCACAGAGAGACACATCTAGGTTCTCTACTCCCGCCCCTAATAAAATATAAACCTATAAGGAACACTGAAATATATGTATTGTAAAAATACAGACCCAGTGAATTGTAAGAAGCTATAGTACAGGAAAGTAGAGTACAGAACTATGAGACTGTACTATTGTACTTTACTACACTTAATTATTGTACTCTACTTTCCTTTGATAAATAAATAAGAGTATGGTCATTTCTTATTTATTTAAAGTAGACTATGCACATTAATCAACATCAATATTATAACAATGCAACATCAATGTGCCAGGGTTAGCCAAAAGCTAAGTTGCACCCATAGTCCCTGGGCAGGTAAGGGCCTTTATATAGCCACTATACAAATACTCACTAAAACAATACACAATTCTAACAACAACAACACTATCATCAACTTTCGTCTTACATATGAGGAAACACAGATAACTCACGTGTACAGGTTTTTGATTTGAGCCATCTTTTAAATTTAAATTTTAAAATACAAAAATCACTGCAGCTTCTCAAGTCCATGGGCATTGCATTCCAGTATATTGCAGCTCTAACAGAGAAGGCCGATTGACCGATTTTACTGTGTCGAAAAGGGACAACGCCATCCCCTCTAGTTACTGCCCTTGCTTTCCTGGAGATGCTTTCCTTGAGCATGATATGCCGACATAGGGGTGGAGGGGCAACACCATGCAAGATCTTAAAGAGAAGGCTTGCATCTACATACTGCTTAAAGCTATCCAGACTAAATATATTATGTTTGTAAATGATATGACAATGGTGATAACTGTTTGATTTGTTATTAAAAATGTTAAGTGTTTGTTTGTAGAGTGATTCAATTGGTTTCAGAATAGTAGCTCCTGCTTGTGACCAGCATCTGAGGCAATATCTGATTTGTGAGAAGATCACAGCATGCATATATAGTTTGGACGGCCTCCAGAGGAAGGAAAGGTCTTATCAACCCAAAGTTGGATAATCCAAACTTGACCGTGTTAACCACCTTCTTCACATGTTTCTTAAAACCTCTTACATCTAGATGTACCGCTAGCGGAACACCTGCTCCAATATCCAATGATGGGCGTGGCGCGAAATACAAATTCCTCTAAAATTTGAAAACTTCCATTTTTCAAACATATGACTATTTTACAGCATTTTAAAGACAAGACTCTCGTTAATCTAACCACACTGTCCGATTTCAAAAAGGCTTTACAGTGAAAGCAAAACATTAGATTATGTCAGCAGAGTACCCAGCCAGAAATAATCAGACTACCCATTTTTCAAACTAGCATATAATGTCACAAAAAAACAAAACCACAGCTAAATGCAGCACTAACCTTTGATCTTCATCAGATGACAACCCTAGGACATTATGTTATACAATGCATGCATGTTTTGTTCAATCAAGTTCATATTTATATCAAAAACCAGCTTTTTTACATTAGCATGTGACGTTCAGAACTAGCATACCCCCCGCAAACCTCCGGTGAATTTACTAAATTACTCACGATAAACGTTCACAAAAAACATAACAATTATTTTAAGAATTATAGATACAGAACTCCTCTATGCACTCGATATGTCCGATTTTAAAATAGCTTTTCGGTGAAAGCACATTTTACAATATTCTCAGTAGATAGCCCGGCATCACAGGACTAGCTATTTAGACACCCAGCAAGTTTAGCACTCATCAAAATCAGATTTACTATTAGAAAAGTTTGATTACCTTTGATGTTCTTCGTCAGAATGCACTCCCAGGACTTCTACTTCAATAACAAATGTTGGTTTGGTCCAAAATAATCCATAGTTGTGTCCAACAGCGGCGTTTTGTTCGTGCGTTCCAGACACTATCCGAATGGGAAATAAGGGTCACGCGCATGGCGCATTTCGTGACAAAAAAATTCTAAATATTTCATTCTCGTACTTTGAAGCATGTCAACCGCTGTTTAAAATCAATTTTTATGCCATTTTTCTCGTAAAAAAGCGATAATATTCCGACCGGGGAATCTGCGTTTCGGTAAATAGAGGGAAAAAAAGAAAGACTGGGCGGCCAGTGCACGCGCCTAAGCCCACTGTCCCCTGATCGGCCACTTGAAAAAGGCGATAATGTGTTTCAGCCAGGGCTTTGAATTACGTCATTCAGCTTTTTCCCGGGCTCTGAGAGCCCATTGGAGCCGTAGGAAGTGTCACGTAACAGCAGAGATCCTTTGTAATGGATAGAGATGACAAAGAAGGCCAAGAAATTGTCAGACAGGGTACTTCCTGTACAGAATCTTCTCAGGTTTTGGCCTGCCAAATGAGTTCTGTTATACTCACAGACACCATTCAAACAGTTTTAGAAACTTTGGAGTGTTTTCTATCCAAAGCTAATAATTATATGCAAATTCTAGTTTCTTGGCAGTAGTAATAACCAGATTAAATCGGGTACGTTTTTTATCCGGATGTGAAAATACTGCCCCCTACCCCCAACAGGTTAATGCAACCGCTGTGTCAGATTTCAAAAAAGCTTTACCGAAAAAGCAATATACTGAGTACGCCGCTCAGACACAAAAACATGCCATACAATCTATCCGCCTGGTTGGAGTCAACAATAGTCAGAAATAGCATTATAAATATTCACTTACCTTTGATGATCTTCATCAGAATGCACTCCCAGGAATCCCTGTTCCACAGTAAATGTTTGTTTTGTTTGATAAAGTCCATCCTTTATGTCCAAATACCTCCTTTTTGTTCGCGCCTTCAGTTCACAAATCCAAATTCATGACGCGCAGGTCAGACGAAAAAACTCAAACTCAATTACAGTTCGTAGAAACATGTCAAACGATGTATAGAATCAATCTTTAGGCATTCACTTGAAAAACTACAAACCTCAGATTTCCCACTTCCTGGTTGTTTTTTTTCTCAGGTTTTTGCCTGCCATATGAGTTCTGTTATACTCACAGACATCATTCAAACAGTTTTAGAAACTTCAGAGTGTTTTCTATCCAAATATACTAATAATATGCATATCTTAGTTTCCGGACGTGAGTAGCAGGCTGTTTACTCTGGGCACATCAGTCATCCAAGCTACTCAATACTGCCACCATCCAAAATTAAATTTACATTTTAATCATTTAGCAGATGCTCTTATCCAGAGTGACTTACAGTAGTGAAGGCATACATTTCACATGGTTTCATACATCTTTTTTTCCCCGTACTGGTCCCCCGTGGGAATTGAACTCACAACCCTGGCGTTGCAAACACCATGCTCTACAAACTGTACCACACGGGGAATTAAAGGAGGAACCAATGTACTACATCTAGGCTACATATTGATTTTAAATTGTTCCACTGGCCTGAGACTATGTATGAATTTATGGTTAGAATAGCATTGCCGTTGTGATCATTGGCCTGTACGGAGAATCTAGTTAAAACCACAAATCCAAATCCCCATTTCCATCCATGCTTAGGAAATGGACGATTTTAGCTAGCTAGCTACCGCAGGACAACAGCTACCGCAGGACAACAACACAAGTAAACCAGAAACAGATGTTTGATAATGGCATTTTGCTTTTGATGGAATTTAATTAGTGTGATGCCAAATCTAAACTGGTTTCCTTTGAGGGGAAGTTTTGCTGTGCCATGACAACCCACAGTTCAGCTCAGCTCAACACTTATTGGCTAATTATTTTATTTAAAAAGTTAACAAAGGAGGCCAGATGCTCGCTGGCATCAATCAATCAAATGCTACGGGCATGTCAGACTCTTTTTGTCCAGACAGCGTCAGATACATGGGCTACACATACTTAGAGGCAGCTATTTCCCTCACAGCGATGATTTCTCATGTGAGATACATTCAGCCACTTCCGAATTTAAGGAAAATTATGAAAACACAGACAAAATAATAATTTTTGTATTTACATTTTTTGGGTCCAATTTTTGGGGATGCCTGGCTTCCCTTAGCTTATGGGACATGCCAAAAGCCTTCACCAGCCCCCGACCCCAAAGAGCCATAAAGTCAGAGAGAAAGAGTGCAGAGAGAAAGAGACAGCCCCTGAGCGCCGTGAATTAGGTTTAGTTGAGTGAATGCAGGGATTATTCAGCCCAATGAAATAGACTTGCTGTTTAGACAGGGATATAATATTTAAACAGAGTGATTTCTCTGGCAGGCTGCGCACTGCTGCCACACACACCCTTGTATTGATTTTTCAGGGATTTTTTGTAGAGCAAAAAAATGCTTGGTACTTTCTTCTTTTGGATCTAAACATTGTCATGTCATAAATACACAGGGCCAGGAAGAGATGAAGCGAGAACTGTCAATACGTCTAAAGGACGAGACTAGGTGTTTATGCATGGGCAGGGTTAAAGTCAAACTACCAAAAATGTGCAGTCTTCAGCCAGTGGATGGAAAAAGTACCCAATTGTCATACTTGAATAAAAGTAAAGATACCTTAATAGAAAATGTCTCAAGTTAAAGTGAAAGTCACCCAGTAAAATACTACTTGAGTAAGTCTAAAAGTATTTGTTTTTAAATATACTTAAGAATCAAAAGTAAATGTAATTGATAAAATATATTTAAGTAGCAAAAGTATAAATCATTTCAAATCCCTTATATTAAGCAAACCAGACAGCACAATGTTCTTGTTTTTAAAATTGACGGATAGCCAGGAGCACACTCCAAACTTCAGACATCATTTAAAAAACGAAGCATGTGTGTTTAGTGAGTCCACCAGATGCAGTAGGGATGACCAGGGATGTTCTCTTGTAAGTGTGTGAATGGACCTTTTTCCTGTCCTGCTATGCATTCAAAATGTAATTTGGGTGTCAGGGAAAATGCAATCGAGTAAAATGTAGTGAATAAAAAGTCAAAGTAATCAACAATATGAATAGTAAAGTAAGTCAGTTTAAGAACAAATTCTTATTTATTATGACAGCCTACCCCGGCCAAACCCAAACCCGGAAGACACTGGGCCAATTGTGCGCCGCCCTATTGGCCTCCCAATCACAGCCAGTTGTGATATAGCCTGGAATCGAACCAGTGTCTGTAGTGACGCTTCTAGCACAGAGATGCAGTGCCTTAGACTGCTGCGCTACTCGGGAGCCCTGTATGCACTGAATGTTCTATATCCACTCTAACCTATAATAATCCCCTCCCATTCATGTCTTTATATATCCCCCCAAAAATACTGTATGTAAGAATGATGGAATTCCACTTTCCTTTAAATGAAGTGGGGAAAAGAAAGGTATATCAAACTGTTTAACCATACTATATCATAATGTTCAACCCCACATATACACATACATAGCAACTAAAGTAGCATGTTGGCTCGGGAGTACAATAAAGTTTATGGACCATTCTCTGAACATGGAAGCTTAACGTTTCTCTCTAAAATGGAACAATAAATGATTCTATTAACCTGTTGGGGCTAGGGGGCAGTATTTGCACGGCTTTGGATAGAAAACACCCTAAAGTTTCTAAAACTGTTTGAATGGTGTCTGTGAGTATAACAGAACTCATTTGGCAGGCCAAAACCTGAGAAGATTCCTTACAGGAAGTGGCCTGTCTGACCATTTCTTGCCCTCCTTGATCATCTCTAACAAATACAGGGGATCTCTGGCATGACGTGACACTTCCTACGGCTCCCATGGGCTCTCAGAAGGCGGGAAAAAGCTGAACGATGTAATTCCATCCCCAGGCTGAAACACATTAGCGCGTTTGGCAAGTGCTCTATCAGAGGGCCATTAGACTGAGGCTCGTGCATGAGGGGATAGCATGCTTTTACTTTCACTCTTTGTAATAAAAAACCATTTCCCGGTCGGAATATTATCGCTTTTTTACGAGAAAAATGGCATAAAAAATGATTTTAAACGATTTTATCATTGTCTCTAATTGGAGATAAGGTGTCCCTGTTCCCACCTGCTTTGGTGGGATATTGTTTTGTGTGAGTGCATTCAGCACCACGTAGTTCACGTTTCGTTGTTTGTTATTGTTTTTTGTTTAAGTTTCACTTTAAATAAAGATGTGGAACTCAACTCACGCTGCGCCTTGGTCCGTCCATTATGACAATCATGGCAATAAGGGCATTTCCATCTAAAAAGACCCATGAGCACCAACATGTGACGTTTATAGGAGCATGCCAAATTGGGTGTGAAATGAAAGCTAATTTTATGTTTTTGAGAAAATTAAAGGGAAATTTCACCGCTGCTCTGTTTCACTATGTATGTTCATTCATATGTTATTATTAACATATCACGTGTCATAAAAATTTGAGAATTTTCTCACTATGCTCAAATACGAACGTTTACAAATACATCTCACCAGTAGAAACAGGCCAGCTACATTGTCTGGTTGTAAGCAAACCACAATATACAGAATTCATAGCGATTTCAGGAAGTAGAGGACTGTCCTGTTGAGGTGTGAGAAATATCAAAATGTCTGGATTTCCAGAGGATTTCAAAACACAGCTGAAGTTTCAACTGATGGGGTTGTCATGTCTTTGAACATTGAAAAGCGATGATATTCCATAGATTTACCCCTTTACTTCAGAGGGAGCTATCCGATCAGCCAAGATCAGTGCAGCAAAAAAAGATGTCAAGCTGAGGTAACATAGCTAACATTATATAGCCAACTAACTAGCTACCTAGTTAGCTAACAAACTGCATTTGTTTATCTAAACCAAAACATAGCTAGCTAGCTTTCATAATATGCTAGCAAGACATTGCAAACCATATACACGTAATTAGGCAGCTGCTATCTGGCAATGTAACTTTGCAAGCTAACGTTAGCTTCGTAAGGTTACGTTAGTTAGCTAGCTAGCTAATGGTGAACTAACTTACCGCAGAGGCTAACATTACTATTTAGAGTCCATTTCCCATCAACATCTGCAGAAGCATCAACATCAAGCTCAGCACCAGGAATTAGTGTGTCATCTAACATCTTACTAAAATCTACTAAATCTTTCCATAACTCCATGATGAGCAATAAATATACTAGAGATAACATACGCTAACCTCATTCCATACAAATGTGCACAACCGCAACATTCAAACGAGGCTGCAAAGAAAACTAATGGGACTGTAGCGACTGTCTTGACATCAACATCTGGGGTGTGAACTACGTTTCTATTCAAGCGCTGATTGACATGGTAATGGCTCTATAGTATTGGAGAAAAGTTGGAAAAAATTGTCATAGCACAACGTACAGAATGCATGAAGCAACTAATTCTGTCTTACAGTCTCTCTCCACCAGGTGTAGCACTTCTCTCACCGTTTAAAAACAAGAAAGGGACAGGGTAAAGGGGGGATACCTAGTCATTTTCTGCGTCATCACTGCAAGCTATCATGACTCTCAAAAGCACGACATCTCTCCTTCTCACTATCACGCAATAGGATTTGCTTCCCCACCTGCCATTTTTCAAAATACCCGACGGAGCTCATTGCCTTCTTGAATCATGCAGAGATGGGCATCATGAAGGTCTCGTCTGATTTTGTTGGAAAATGGAGAAATTGTGCTTTACAATGGTATTGATATTACAGTTGATCTGGAAGTATTACGTTTTTTGGGCACAAAAATAAGGTAAATTGTACAGACCAGCGCGATGTACAAAAGTGACTTAGTTCATGTTAGGCATAAACATGGTCCATGTCTTGTTGTCATTGTTGGTGTGTTTACTAGTAGGCTACAACTTCTTCTGTAGTTTTCTGTATTATAAAGGTTTAGTTGATTGTTCATGCAAGGCTTGAAGGCTAAATTGGAGAAAAGGAGATGTGGGTCTTTTGGGGTGGGTATTGTGTGTGAAGGTTAGTATGGATGATGTATTGACATGAGGGGCGTGGATGGATATTGTACGTTTTTTTGTGTGTATTGATGGGGACAAAGTAGTCAATTGTTGGATAGTCACTGACTACTGTGTGTCCTACAGACTAATCCTGCTGCTGATGACTAGGACCTTGACACCAGCTTTAGTAGTGCAGAGCATGTAGACCCATTAGATGAAAGCCTGGAATAAGCTCAAGCTCAACATCTGACAATGAAACAAGCCAGGACAGCCAAAAGGTATTTATGAAAGCACAGTACCCTCTTGAGAAAACCAAATCACCGATACACTAAACTGTCAAGAATAAAAGTGCTCCTCAAACTTTTCACACCTTGCAGTCAGTTCTTTGGCATGGGGCAGAGGGGCTGTTAGTATACTCACTCCATTGCTGGCAGTGCTTGTCTACTCAACAGCACAACTGTGGGTGCTCATACACAACAATACACGACTAGATTGTCTACAAGTCAAGCCCCCCTCAAACTTTCACGTCTTTGCAAACAGCACATCTAAATGCCCCATTATTCTCATGATCAGTCTTCATGTTTTACACATCCTCATGACGCGTCTTCATGTCGTTCCAGGAGACTGCAGTACAAAAAAATCTTCTGCAAGAGGTCGAAGCAGTGGGTGGAGAAGAAAGTGTAAGAGACTTGTCCACTTGGCTGTGGAGCGAAGAAAGGACCAGACGGTTGTCTACAAGGAGCCAGAGTCCCAGCCCCCCAAACCTAACATACCTACCAACATTGCCACAGCATCAAAGCTAGCTAAACCAGCTGCCATTACCCAACACCAGAAGAACATTCAACCAACACAACATCCATATTCAGTTAGACTGATGTTGTTGTATAAAATAGAATGCCTAGTATGCTCACAACTGCATTGTGGAATAGATATTGCAAGCTGTAGTACATATGTTATTTTATATCATCATTTTTACAAGTGTACTGACAAGTGACTAAATGATTCCAACTGCATCAGAAACCAATAAAGTGTTGACTTCAATTTCTTGACCATTTCATTGTGTAACGCCCTGGCCATAGAGAGGGGTTTTTTGTTCTTTATTTTGGTTAGGCCAGGGTGTTACATTGGGTGGGCATTCTATGTTCCTTTTTCTATGTTTTGGTATTTCTTTGTTTTGGACCATGTGTGTGGCTCCCAATCAGGCACAGCTGAAGCACGTTGCTGCTGATTGGGAGTCACACATAAGGAGCATGTTTTTCCTTTGGGTTTTGTGGGTAATTGTTTCTGTTTTGAGTATTTTCCTAACTAACAGGACTGTTTGCTGTCCTTTTTGTTCATTTTGTAGTGTTCTCTTGTTTTTGAATTAAAATTCTAATGATGAACACATCCTCTGCTGCACCTTGGTTCCCTCTTACAGACAGCCGTTACAGAATTACCCACCGAAAACGGACCAAGCAGCAGAGGAAGGAGAGGCACCAGGAGAAGGACTCATGGACTTTGGAGAAGATGGAGAGGATCGTTCAGGATTCCTGGAGATGGGAGGAATTACTGGACGATGGTGAACCATGGGCTCAAGCTGGGGAGTATCGCCGCCCGCAGTGGGAGATCGAGGCGGCGAGAGCTGAGAGGCGCTGGTACGAGGCAAGGGAGCGCAACGGACACGGGAGGCAGCCCCACAATTTTTTTTGGGGGGGGGCACACGGGGAGATTGGCAGAGTCAGGTGGTAGACCTAAGCCAACTCCCCGTGCTTACTGGAAGCAGCGTGGTACTGGTAAGACACCGTGTTATGCTGTGGAGCGCACGGTGTCCCCAGTGCGTGTTCAAAGCCCGGTGCGCTACATACCAGCCCCCCGCAAGTGCCATGCGAGTGCAGAACATCGAGCCAGGGCGGATGGTGCCAGCTCAGCGCGTCTGGTCTCCAGTGCGCCTCCTCGGTCCAGGTTATCCTGCGCCGGCATTGCGCACTGTGTCTCCAGAGCGCTGGGAGGGTCCAGTTCGCCCAATGCCTGCTCTCCGCCCGTGCCGGGCCAAAGTGGGCATTCAGCCTGGAGTGTGGGTAAAGAGTGTCCGTACCAGAACTCCAGTGCTCCCCCACAGCCCGGTTTATCCTGTGCCTCCTCCTCGGACCAGGCCTCCAGTGGGTCTCCCGATCCTGGTCCATCCTGTGCCACCTCCCAGGACTAGGCCTCCAGTGGGTCTCCCCATCCTGGTCCGTCTTGTGCCACCTCCCAGGACTAGGCCTCCAGTGGGTCTCACCTGTCCAGAGCAGTCAGAGCTGCCCGCCAGTCAACAGTCGTCAGAGCTGCCCGCCAGTCAACAGTCGTCAGAGCTGCCCGCCAGTCAACAGTCGTCAGAGCTGCCCGCCAGTCAACAGTCGTCAGAGCTGCCCGCCAGTCAACAGTCGTCAGAGCTGCCCGCCAGTCAACAGTCGTCAGAGCTGCCCGCCAGTCAACAGTCGCCAGAGAGGTCAGACTGCGCTGAACTGCCAGAGAGGTCAGACTGCGCTGAACTGCCGGAGTGGCCAGACTGCGCTGAACTGCCGGAGTGGCCAGACTGCGCTGAACTGCCGGAGTGGCCAGACTGCGCTGAACTGCCGGAGTGGCCAGACTGCGCTGAACTGCCAGAGTGGCCAGGGACGCCCGCCAGCCCGGGGTGTGTCCTGTGCCTACGCCTAGGGCCAGGCCTCTGTCCTGTCTCCCCAGCCTGGTGAGTCCTGTGCCTGTGCCCAGGGCCAGGCATCCATCATGTCTCCCCAGCCTGGTGAATCCTGGGTCAGTGCCGTCGGAGCCGCCAGGGACGCCCGCCAGCCGGGTGCAGCCAGGGTCGCCCGCCAGCCGGGCGCAGCCAGGGTCGCCCGCCAGCCGGGCGCAACCATCGCCGCCCGCCAGCCGGGCGCAACCATCGCCGCCCGCCAGCCGGGCGCAACCATCGCCGCCGGGCGCAACCAGGGTCGCCCGCCAGCCGGGCGCAACCATCGCCGGTCGCCAGCCGGGCGCAACCAGGGTCGCCCGCCAGCCGGGCGCAGTCAGCGGGTGGAGCAGAGGCCACGTCCCGCACCTGAGCCGCCGCCGTAAGAAGGCCCACCCGGACCCTCCCCTTCAGAGTCAGGTTTTGCGGCCGAAGTCCACACCTTTGGGGGGGGGGTACTGTAACGCCCTGGCCATAGAGAGGGGTTTTTTGTTCTTTATTTTGGTTAGGCCAGGGTGTTACATTGGGTGGGCATTCTATGTTCCTTTTTCTATGTTTTGGTATTTCTTTGTTTTGGGCCATGTGTGTGGCTCCCAATCAGGCACAGCTGAAGCTCGTTGCTGCTGATTGGGAGTCACACATAAGGAGCATGTTTTTCCTTTGGGTTTTGTGGGTAATTGTTTCTGTTTTGAGTATTTTCCTAACTAACAGGACTGTTTGCTGTCGTTTTTGTTCATTTTGTAGTGTTCTCTTGTTTTTGAATTAAAATTCTAATGATGAACACATCCTCTGCTGCACCTTGGTTCCCTCTTACAGACAGCCGTTACACATTGTGATATTTATGAAATGTATTTGGATGAACTAGCTTCCGTCTTACTACTAAAACAAATTATACAGGGAGTCGGTGTATCCTTTAACCTGTTTTATTCACATTTTCAAGTAATGCTGACAAATCATTCATTCCGATTCTTGTATATATTCTAATGGACACATATGATCTGTGTAAAATATATTTTTTAAGCTTGTACTGATTATGATGAGCTAATATTAAGCTAATTGCCAGTTATGTGTGGCGCAAAGTCGATTGACATCATACAATGTATATAATGGTTGTCACGTAAACCTCTGTCAGACCAAAGATGTTATAACAAAATGAGGTGAAGGGATGGTTCACTCATCTGTCGAGTAAATTTCCGGAAGTGATTGATGGTACCCGACATATTGTCTTCAACATGCATACTGCAAACAGACCCTACTCATCTTGTAACCTCTTATCTTTCATTGACTGGCAAAAACTAAAATTGCGGCGCACACAAACTACCCATCGTCAGATTACTTTACATTTTTTGAAAGTGTTTTACTCAATTATTTAGATCACTGGTGAGCTCAAACGTGATGTGATGAATGGAAAATAGTCATTGCCATTAGCTAATTCATATGGTTTGTTTTAGCCGAGAGTTAGCTAAATATGACCGCTTGTGTTAGGTCCCTCTTTCCTCAGTTAGCTCTATGACTAATGTAGCCTACATTTTCCAGTTTGGATGAGAATTGTGTTATGCTGTCGCTACTTCTGTGAATGTCTGAACATTGCATCCAAAAATAAACTGCTCACATTGAGCACATAACGTTGTAAAGACTGTGTTTTTGCAAAATGTAAAAATAGTGTGGCCAGCTCAAACGCTGATTGTTGCGTCAATCGAAGTTCTAAATAAGCGTTCTAATCACACCGGTTTGAGCGTACTCTGCAGGGACCACTGTAGAATGATCACACCTGTTCATACGTGTCAAAGGGTTAATTTAAGACTATTTAGTTACTGACTATTCCGCAGTTTTTCTTCCCCTGCCTGTTTATTGATGTATTGGTGACTGAAGTTGGCAAGAAAAATGCCCCTCCTAATTTCACTGCAAATTGGCTTGTGTTGTCATATAATTTGGCTCATTAGGCTTGTGCAAATTCACATTAGTGTTTCATTAGCTTGTTAGCTAAGTTTCTGACTTCATGTTCGTCTTCATATTTTTGTTGCATTTCAGGTGGAGTGGCATTGCTGACAGGCCAGCATGCTGGCAGGCCACTCTCCATATTCACAAAGAATCTCAGAGTAGGAGTACATCATTTATGATCAGTTTTACCTTCACACTGAGTACAATTACATTGACAATGGGGAGGTTATCCTAGATCACTATCACTACTCTGAGACGCTTTGTGAATATGGGCCCTAGAATAAATCTGTTGCCCAATAACTTGCAAAGCAGTCGCTTCACCACAGGACCCTAGAGCAGGAGTAGGCAACCCTATTCCTGGAGTGCCACAGGTACTGCAGGAGTTTGCTCCAACTAGTGGGTGTGCCGGTGTGTGGCTTGAAGCAACGAGTGACGTATTTTAAGAGCAGTGGTGCATTTTGAAGCCTGGTCGTTCAGTACAGCATCGCTTCCGTTCACTTGAACGTTCTATTATGTTATGTACTGTACACAGCCCTAACCAACTGAGCTAATTGATCAGTTCAGTGATTGCCTAAATTAAACACATCTTGTCTTCCAGGTTGCATAAATCAAAAACATGAAGTGCCTGCTGAACTGCAGGACCAGGGTTGCCTTCCCCTGACCTAGAGAGAAAACACGTAGACACTCGGACCTTGTGGAATGAGTTTGACACGTGTATTAGTCAATGCTTATGAACAAAATATTGTATGTGAATTTTCATATCAATAGCCACGTTTCCATCCACAGTTTTCGTTCTGTTACATGGGTATTGATGGTCACCTTTTTAGATGCTTGTCTCCCTCTGCTGACCGTTTGCAATGTGCTTACTTAATGTTACCTGGACCTCTGTCATCTGACCTGGCTAATCAGGAAGTAGTGTGTTAATGCAGAACTCCTTTAACTTATTGTAATCCTCATCAATATGCCAGCATTTTATGTCTTCTGAAGCATTGTTGGTATGTATCTCCATATATACTTTTTATTTGATTCATTTTATTGTCATTTTGGAGAGTTCTATTTTGTGATGCAATATGCTTGCATAGCCTTGGCACTGTAGGTTTACATGTTAAATCTACATACTTTCTTGTTGTTTTCTTATGTAAGTCTATGCTAGTTGTGTGTTCATTTTAAATATACTGTACATTGAGCAACTTTGGTTGTAGCTCTATTTAGCTGTCATTTTGTTAAGGCTTTATACCATACTGTTGGAGGTTACTTCTGAACAAAACCTATGGTGATTGTCTCTTTTTCTCAGTTTCACCCATTCCTGACTCAAAGCTCAAAGCTGAAGATAAATGGAAATCCTGTCTCCAGAGCTTTGATAATGGTGAGGTGTTGAGCTTCCTGTCGAATTATATCCAATCAAATTTTGTCACATGCGCCGAATACAACATGTGTAGATCTTACCGTGAAATGCTTACTTACAAGCCCTTAACCATCAGCGCAGTTCAAGAAAGAGTTAAAAAATATTTACAAAATAATCTAAAGTAAATAATAAAAAAGTAACACAATAAAATAACAATAACGAGGCTATATACAGGGGGTACCGGTACCGAGTCAATGTGTGGGGGTACAGGCGAGGTAATTTGTACATGTAGGTAGGGGTGAAGGGACTATGCATAGATAATAAACCATGAGTAGCAGCACTGTAAAAACAACAAATGGGGGGGGGGTGTCAATGTAAATAATCCGGTGGCCATTTGATTAATTGTTCAGCAGTCTTTTGGCTTGAGGGTAGAAGCTGTTAAGGAGCCTTTTGGTCCTAGACTTGGTGCTCCGGTACCGCTTGCCGTGCGATAGCAGAGAAAACAGTCTATGACTTGGGTGACTGGAGTCTTTGACAATTTTTTGGGCTTTCCTCTGACACAGCCTAGTGTATAGGTCCTGGATGGCAGGAAGCTCGGCCCCAGTGATGTACTAGGCCATACACACTAACCTCTGTATCAATCAATCAAATGTATTTATAAAGCCCTTTTTACATCAGCCGATATCACAAAGTGCTGTACAGAAACCCAGCCTAAAACCCCAAACAGCAAGCAATGCAGATGTAGAAGCACGGTGACAAGGAAAAACTCCCTAGAAAGGCCAGAACCTAGGAAGAAACCTAGAGAGGAACCAGGCTCTGAGGGGTGGCCAGTCCTCTTCTGGCTGTGCCGGGTGGAGATTATAACAGAACATTGGCAAGATGTTCAAACATTCATAGATGACCAGCTGGGTCAGATGCCGAGCAGTTACCATATCATGCGGTGATGCAATCAGTCAGGATGCTCTCAATGGTGCAGCTGTAGAACTTTTTGAGGATCTGGGGACCCATGCCAAATCTTTTCAGTCTCCTGAGGGGTAAAGCTGTTGTCGTGCTCTCTTCACAACTGTCTTGGTGTGTTTGGACCATGATAATTTGCTGGTGATGTGGACACCTAGGAACTTAACTCTCGACCCGCTCCTCTACACCCCCGTTGATGTTAACGGGAGCCTCTTCAGCCCGCCTTTTCCTGTAGTCCACGATCAGCTGCTTCGTCTTGCTCACATTGAGGGAGAGGTTGTTGTGCTGGCACCACACTGCCAGGTCTCTGACCTCCTCCCTATAGGCTGTTTCATCATTGTCGGTGATCATGCCACTGTTGTGTTGTCAGCAAACTTAATGGTGGTGTTGGAGTCGTGTTTGGCCACGCAGTCGTGGGTGAACAGGGAGTACAGGAGGGGACTGAGCACGCACCCCTGTCCCCAATGTTGAGGATCAGCGTAGCAGACGTGTTGTTGCCCGCCCTTACCACCTGGGGGCGGCCCATCAGGAAGTCCAGAATCCAGTTGCAGAGGGAGGTGTTTAGTCCCAGGGTCCTTAGATTAGTGATGAGCTTTGTGGGCACTATGCTGTTGAACGCTGAGCTGTAGTCAATGAACAGCATTCTCACATAGGTGTTATTTTTGTCCAGGTGGGAAAGGGCAGTGTGTAGTGCAATTGAGATTGCGTCATCTGTTGGGGCGGTATGCAAATTGGAGTGGGTCTACGGTATCCGGGAGGATGCTGTTGATGTGAGCAATGACCAGCCTTTCAAAGCACTTCATGGTTACCGACTTGAGTGCTAAGGGGCGGTAATCATCTAGACAGGTTACCTTCGCTTCCTTGGGCACAGGGACTATGGTGGTCTGCTTGAAACATGTTGGCATTACAGACTCGGTCAGGGAGAGGTTGAAAATGTCACTGAAGGCAATTGCCAGTTGGTCCGCGCATGCATTGAGTACACGTCCTGGTAATCCATCTGGCCCTGCGGTTTTGTGAATGTTGACCTGTTTAAAGGTCTTGCTCACATCGGTTACCGAGAGCGTTATCACACAGTCATCCAGAACAGCTGGTGCTCTCATGCATGCTTCAGTGTTGCTTGCCCCGAAACGAGCATTAACAAATAAAAAACTGAAAAATTAGGTGTGCAAAATTATTCAGCCCCCTTAAGTTAATACTTTGTAGCGCAACCTTTTGCTGCGATTACAGCTGTAAGTCGCTTGGGGTATGTCTCTATCAGTTTTGCACATCGAGAGACTGAAATATTTGCCCATTCCTCCTTGCAAAACAGCTCGAGCTCAGTGAGGTTGGATGGAGAGCGTTTGTGAACAGCAGTTTTCAGTTCTTTCCACAGATTCTCGATTGGATTCAGGTCTGGACTTTGACTTGGCCATTCTAACACCTGGATATGTTTATTTGTGAACCATTCCATTGTAGATTTTGCTTTATGTTTTGGATCATTGTCTTGTTGGAAGACAAATCTCCGTCCCAGTCTCAGGTCTTTTGCAGACTCCATCAGGTTTTCTTACAGAATGATCCTGTATTTGGCTCAATCCATCTTCCCATCAATTTTAACCATCTTCCCTGCCCCTGCTGAAGAAAAGCAGGCCCAAACCATGATGCTGCCACCACCATGTTTGACAGTGGGGATGGTGTGTTCAGGGTGATGAGCTGTGTTGCTTTTACGCCAAACATAACGTTTTGCATTGTTGACAAAAAGTTCGATTTTGGTTTCATCTGACCAGAGCACCTTCTTCCACATGTTTGGTGTGTCTCCCAGGTGGCTAGTGGCAAACTTTAACCTCTCTGGGCTAGGCGGGACGAATTCGTCCCACCTACGTAACAGCCACTTTAAGCCTGTGGCGCGATTTTCAAAACCTTAAAAATCATATTACTTCAATTTCTCAAACATATGACTATTTTACAGCTATTTAAAGACAAGACTCTCGTTAATCTAACCACACTGTCCGATTTCAAAAAGGCTTTACAACGAAAGCAAAACATTAGATTATGTCAGAAGAGTACCAAGCCAGAAATAATTAGACACCCATTTTTCAAGCCAGCATATAATGTCACCAAAACCCAGAAGACAGCTAAATGCAGCACTCACCTTTGATGATCTTCATCAGATGACAACCCTAGGACATTATGTTATACAATACATGCATGTTTTGTTCAATCAAGTTCATATTTATATCAAAAACCAGCTTTTTACATTAGCATGTGACGTTCAGAACTAGCATACCCCCCGCAAACTTCCGGGGAATTCGCTAACATTTTACTAAATTACTCACGATAAACGTTCACAAAAAGCATAACAATTATTTTAAGAATTATAGATACAGACCTCCTCTATGCACTCGATATGGTGAAAGCACATTTTGCAATATTCTAAGTACATAGCCCAGGCATCACGGGCTAGCTATTTAGACACCCGGCAAGTTTAGCACTCACCATAATCATATTTACTATTATAAAAGTTTGATTACCTTTTGTTGTCTTCGTCAGAATGCACTCCCAGGACTGCTACTTCAATAACAAATGTTGGTTTGGTCCAAAATAATCCATCGTTATATCCGAATAGCGGCGTTTTGTTCGTGCGTTCCAGACACTATCCGAAATGGTAAAGAAGGGTCGTGCGCATGGCGCAATTCGTGACAAAAAAATTCTAAATATTCCATTACCGTACTTCGAAGCATGTCAACCGCTGTTTAAAATCAATTTTTACGCCATTTTTCTCGTAGAAAAGCGATAATATTCCGACAGGGAATCTCCTTTTCGGCAAACAGAGGAAAAAATCACAAAGGTGGGGGCAGTCGGGTCACACGCCTAAGCCCAGTGTCCCTTGATCGGCCACTTGAGAAAGGCGATAATGTGTTTCAGCCTGGGGCTGGGATGACGACATTCTGTTTTTTCCCGGGCTCTGAGCGCCTATGGACGACGTAGGAAGTGTCACGTTAGAGCAGAGATCCTTAGTAAAAGATAGAGATGGAAAAGAAGTTAAAAAAATGGTCAGACAGGCCACTTCCTGTAAAGGAATCTCTCAGGTTTTGACCTGCCATTTGAGTTCTGTTATACTCACAGACACCATTCAAACAGTTTTAGACACTTTAGGGTGTTTTCTATCCATATGTAATAAGTATATGCATATTCTAGTTACTGGGTAGGAGTGGTAACCAGATTAAATCGGGTATGTTTTTTATCCAGCCGTGTCAATACTGCCCCCTAGCCCTAACAGGTTAAACGACACTTTTTATGGATATCTTTAAAGAAAAAAATAGCAAACACGTTTGGTGTTCGTCAAAAGGTATGTGGGAGACTCCTCAAACATATGGAAGAAGGTACTCTGGTCAGATGAGACAAAAATGTAGCTTTTTGGCCATCAAGGAAAACGTTATGTCTGGCACAAACCCAACACCTCTCATCACCCTGAGAATACCATCCCCACAGTGAAGCATGGTGGTGGCAGCATCATGCTGTGGGGATGTTTTTCATCGGCAGGGACTGGGAAACTGGTCAGAATTGAAGGAATGATGGATGGTGCGGAATACACGGACATTCTTGAGGGAAACCTGTTTGTCTTCAAGAGATTTGAGACTGGGACGAAGGTTCACCTTCCAGCAGGGCAATGACCCTAAGCATACTGCTAAAGCAACACTCAAGTGTTTTAACCTCTCTGGACTAGGTGGGACGAAATCGTCCCACCTACGCAACAGCCAGTGTAATCCCGTGGCGCGATTTTCAAATACCTTAGAAATGCTATTACTTCAATTTCTCAAACATATGACTATTTTACACCATTTTAAAGACAAGACTCTCGTTAATCTAACCACACTGTCCGATTTCAAAAAGGCTTTACAACGAAAGCAAAACATTAGATTATGTCAGCAGAGTACCCAGCCAAAAATAATCAGACACCCATTTTTCAAGCTAGCATATAATGTCACAAAAACCCAGAAGACAGCTAAATGCAGCACTAACCTTTGATGATCTTCATCAGATGACACACCTAGGACATTATGTTATACAATACATGCATGTTTTGTTCAATCAAGTTCATATTTATATCAAAAAACTGCTTTTTACATTAGCATGTGACGTTCAGAACTAGCATACCCCCCGCAAACCTCCGGTGAATTTACTAAATTACTCACGATAAACGTTCACAAAAAACATAACAATTATTTTAAGAATTATAGATACAGAACTCCTTTCTGCAATCGAGGTGTCCGATTTTAAAATAGCTTTTCGGTGAAAGCACATTTTGCAATATTCTGAGTACATAGCCCAGCCATCATGGCTAGCTATTTAGACACCCACCAAGTTTAGCCCTGACCAAACTCCGATTTACTATTAGAAAAGTTTGATTACCTTTGGTGTTCTTCGTCAGAATGCACTCCCAGGACTGCTACTTCAATAACAAATGTTGGTTTGGTCCAAAATAATCCATCGTTATATCCAAATAGCGGCGTTTTGTTCGTGCGTTCAAGACACTATCCGAAGTGTAAATAAGGGTCACGAGCATGGCGCATTTCGTGACAAAAAATGTCTAAATATTCCATTACCGTACTTCGAAGCATGTCAACCGCTGTTTAAGGGGAAATATTTAAATGTCTTGGAATGGCCTAGTCAAAGCCCAGACCTCAATCCAATTGAGAATCTGTGGTATGACTTAAAGATTGCTGTACACCAGCGTAACCCATCCAACTTGAAGGAGCTGGAGCAGTTTTGCCTTGAAGAATATGCAAAAATCCCAGTGGTTAGATGTGCCAAGCTGGTAGATACATACCCCATGAGACTTGCAGCTGTAATTGCTGCAAAATGTGGCTCTACAAAGTTTTGACTTCGGGGGGTGAATAGTCATGCACGCTCAAGCCTTATTTCTTGTTCGTTTCGCAATAAAAAATATTTTGCATCTTCAAAGTGGTAGGCATGTTGTGTAAATCAAATGATACAAACCCCCCAAAAATCAATTTTTATTCCAGGTTGAAAGGCAACAAAATAGGAAAAATGCCAAGGGTGTGTGAATACTTTCACAAGCCACTCTAATTGGAAGCCTTCCCTTTTGCCAGTCAGACAAAATCAACTGAACGGTAACTGTTAGCTCAGCTGTAACAAGCCTTTTGTGAGGTGCTACGCCAAGTGAGTTTCCATGATGTATGGAGGAAAGGCTCTATAGACTGCTTTGTGTGGTTAATTTGTTCAGCTCATTAAATATTGAGCAAGTGGCAGATTTGTTTGATTGCCAATATACTGGCTCCGGTGGAGCATGTGAAATGCCAAATAGAGTCAATATGCATACCTCATTGTTAAGGCCCCACCCTCATCTCTCAGGCCAATGACTGTCTCAGGCCCCTCTAAGATGTCACAAATGTTACTTCTGTTTTCCCGCAGTTCTGTTAACGGTACGGCGAGCATAGTTGGCAACACTGATAGCGAGGGAAGTAGCTAGCTAGCTAGGACACCGGTACACAGTGCCACCCTTCTGCAAACTGAGCATTGTTTTTTTTTGGGGGGGGGGGGGCGAAGGAGCACTGTGTACCCATGTCCTCTAGCTAAGAAGGATAGAAATTCCATGAATTAACTTTTAACACGGCACACCTGTTAATTGAAAAGCATTCCAGTTGATTACCTCATGAAGCTGGTTGAGAGAATGCCAAGAGTGTGCAAAGCTATCATCAAGGAAAAGGGTGGCTACTTTGAAGAATCTCAAATATTAAGTATATTTTGATTTGTTTAGCACTTTTTTTGGTTATTCCATGATTCCATATGTGTTATTTCATAGTGATGTCTTCACTATTATTCTACAATGTGGAAAATATTACAAATTAAGAACACTCCTTGAATGAGTAGGTGTGTCTGAACATTTGACTGGTACTGTAGCTATATATATTTGCCTTGAATTATATTCATAAGAGTTTGACATGTTTAGAAGAAGAAAAAAAACTGTTTTAGATCCTCAGACCCTTTTCAATCCATTTGAAACACTGAGCTGCGGTAGCATAGAGACAGCTCTGGTTTTGAGGTGGAGGTGCCATACACTCTCCACTCCTGTCTTCATTTAGTAGATGTCTGGAAAAGCATGGGCTATGTCCCAATTATACCTCCTTTTTCCCAAAGTGTGCACTTGTTATCTACAGTGATTTGAAAGAAAATGACTGACAAGAAATGTGGTGGAAACAGCTTCTAGCCCATGCATCTATCAATCCAATGCTTTTAGATTTGTGAGTGCATACTTCAGGAGGATGAGGAGGAGATTATTCAGATGCACCCTATGGTAGATAAAGCCAAAGGGCTGGCAGAACTCAAGCCCCTCCTCCTGTAATTTTTTTCATCAGCATCTTTTATTGCTCCTCTTTCACTATTGAGGCAAAGAGTGAGATCAGGAGAAATATATCCCTTTGTTAATTTGGTACCTCAATAAGTTCTCTTTCTCTCATCTTTCCATTGCATGCTTAGCATTCACAGCTTTGAGTCGCTAGCTTATTTGTTATCGCATGGGTCTCAGTCGCCTGTCGAAGTCGATGTTCCAGGAGGTTAGCTTGATAGCACTGGTAATGAACAAGCTGGATCATCTGTGAAAATGAGAGAGGTAGGAGAGATGCACCATAGTGAACGCCATGCCACCTGAAGAGGTAAATGCGTTTGAGCCAATCAGTTGTGTTGTGACGGGGTAAGGGTGGTATACAGAAGATAGCCCTATTTGGTAAAAGACCAAGTCCATATTATGGCAAGAACAAAGAGAAATCAGAATTCAATGCTTAACAGATTTCAAGTAACAGACACATCTCAACATCAACTGTTCAGAGGAGACTGCATGAATCAGGCCTTCATGGTCTAATTGCTGCAAAGAAACCACCACTAAAGGACACCAATAAGAAGAAGAGACTTGCTTGGGCCAAGAAACACGAGCAATGGACAATAGTCCGGTAGAAATCTGTCCTTTGGTATGATGAGTCCCAATGTGCAATTTTTGTTCCAACCGCCGTGTCTTTGTGAGACACAGATTAGGTGAATGGATGATCTTCTCATGTGCGGTTCATGTGCGGTTCCCACTGTGAAGCATGGAGGAGGAGGAGGTGTGATGGTGTAGGGGGTGCTTTGCTGGTGACACTGTCAGTGATTTATTTAGAATTCAAGGCACACTTAACCAGCATGGCTACCACAGCATTCTGCAGTGATTCGCCATATCATCTGGTTTGCACTTAGTGGGACTATCATTTGTTTTTCAGGACAATGACTCAACACACCTCCAGGCTGTGTAATGGCTATTTGACCAAGATGGAGAGTGATGGAGTAATGCATCAGATGCCATGGCCTCCACGATCACCCGGCCTCAACCCAATTGAGATGGTTTGAGGATGAGTTGGACCGCAGAGTGAAGGAAAAGCAGCCAACAAGTGCTCAGCATATGTGGGAACTCCTTCAAAACTGTTGTAAAAGCATTCCAGGCTGGTTGAGAGAATGCCAAGACTGTGCAAAGCTGTTATTAAAGCAAAGGGTGGCTACTTTGAAGAATCTCAAATATAAAATATATGTTGATGTGTTTAACACATTTTGGTTACTACGATTCCATATGTGTTATTTCATAGTTTTGATGTCTTCACTATTATTCTACAATGTAAAAAATAAAGAAAAACCCTTGAATGAGTAGGTGTGTGCAAATTTTTGACTGATGCAAGTCAGTCGTCAGATTCGAGAGAATATTATTACAGTGGCATGTCCATGAGAATGAAACATGAAGAAGTTCTTAATCTCAGACTTTTGTAGCTGATCTGGGATTTGATAAACAACAAACCGGCTGCCCAGACACTTAAACAGCTGAGTGATGTACCGCTCTCAAATAAAATGAATAGACAGCTTCATTATGCAAGGATTAAATGCAAATATGCAAGAACTGACAGTCCATGATATTAAAATACCAAATCCTCATAATTGTATCACAGAACATTAACAATATCACTTACATTATGAATCAACTATACTCTAATTACCAAACAGTTAAATATATTATTGTTTGTGATTGGTGTGGGATGAGAACATACTGTATCTCATACAACAACATGGAAGTAAATGGAAGTAAAGTGCACTACGTTCGACTCAATAGTATTGCACTATAATGGGCATCTCAGTCTCTGCTCCTCATAAAGGGAAAAGGGTGCCATTTGTGACGCAGTCAGTTTTCCCCTGTGGTTAGTTTAGTTCATAGGACTGGAGGAAAGGATTGAGAGAAAGAGAAATGGATCACAAGAGCGAGAGAGAGAGGGCAAGGAAGAGAGAGGCAGAGAGCTACAAAGAGAGATAGGACAAGAGGAAGTAAGAGCGAGGCCAAGAGACCCTACATTCTCCTGACACTCTCTAGCAGCGGTCACACATCCACATTGGCATTTTCCTAACTCAATAAATCCGACGGCAGTGGTGGGGGCAAAGTAGAAAAATCTGCAGGCAGCATTTGTCAACGGAATTTATTGGGTCAAGATTATTTAACAGGGAAATGCACAACCCAGCCCAGCCAGTCACATTTAGGTCACGCGGGTGTCTCCCTGGCACTATTCCCAGCTTCCATCGCTTTAGGAGATAAACGGGGATATTGTCTATGCCCCTGTCCTCTGGCCCCCACCTCCACCTACTTATGATTATGATTCCAACAGCCCACACCACCCCCACCACCACCCATTGCATGTGTACCCTCTCCTTACTCCGGAAAGAAACAGTCACGAAGGCCATCTACACCATCTCACTGTTTCGGAGCGCAATTTCCCCGAACCCTCCTGAAATGGCCACTTCACCTCATTGAATTGGGTTCAACAGCAATCTTTGCCATTGTCAGATTTAATACAAAGGCTATTTCTTAATGTCTGGCTGTGCGCTAGGGCCTTTCCCCATGCTTTGGTGTTGTTCCTTATGCCAATCTGCCTCTATTGTATTTTGCTGAAGTGTAATGTCCACTCGGTCAGTGAGAGAAATGGTTTATTCAGGCACTTCCTAGGGCAGCTAAATGGGTAGTTGAGCATTGTATACAATCTCTGCTCCCCTGTTATCAAAGCTCACAACCCTGAATGTCGGTTGGATGACACAGAAGAGGTTGATCGGGAGGACAATTGTAGTGGTTGGTCCTTGGGTCACTTGAAAGGCTCAGTTGCCATCATTGACTCAGGTTTCAGAGGTACCGTGATATCATATTACTTTTATGTTTTTTAAGAAAATCTCCTTTTCAGTTAAACATATCAGTCCTAAACAAGATGCTGAAGGACAGAGAGTGCTGTTATATATATATATTTAAATAAATGATGATGCTTAGTGAACAACGACAGCTCTGCAATGTACAGCGAGCCTGTCATTGGTCCAAAGCTGAACATTTGATAGTTGGTGAACACATGGCAGTTCATGCTAACCTATGCATGAAATTCTATAGAACGTCCAATATCAAACCGTCCTGTAGTGGGGCAGTATAACAACATTTGTTTTCAGGATTTAAAAAAACAACATCTTTATTTATTTGTTTACTTAAGAAATTATACATTCTTTGTTCATTTATATACAAAGCAAAGATTAAACAAATATGATTTTGATGCAAAATCAAATCAAATGTATTTATATAGCCCTTCGTACATCAGCTGATATCTCAAAGTGCTGTACAGAAACCCAGCCTAAAACCCCAAACAGCAAGCAATGCATGTGAAAGAAGCACGGTGGCTAGGAAAAACTCCCTAGGAAAAACTCCCTAGAAAGGCCAAAAACCTAGGAAGAAACCTAGAGAGGAACCAGGCTATGAGGGGTGGCCAGTCCTCTTCTGGCTGTGCAGGGTGGATATTATAACAGAACATGGTCAAGATGTTAAAATGTTCATAAATGACCAGCATGGTCAAATAATAATAATCATAGTAGTTGTCGAGGGTGCAACAAGCACGTCCGGTGAACAGGTCAGGGTTCCATAGCCGCAGGCAGAACAGTTGAAACTGGAGCAGCAGCACGGCCAGGTGGACTGGGGACAGCAAGGAGTCATCATACCAGGTAGTCCTGAGGCATGGTCCTAGGGCTCAGGTCCTCCGAGAGAAAGACAGAAAGAGAGAAAGAGAGAATTAGAGAGAGCATATTTAAATTCACACAGGACACCGGATAAGACAAGAGAAATACTCCAGATGTAACAGACTGACCCTAGCCCCCCGACACATAAACTACTGCAGCATAAATACTGGAGGCTGAGACAGGAGGGATCAGAAGACACTGTGGCCCCATCCGATGATACCCCCGAACAGGGCCAAACAGGCAGGATATAACCCCACCCACTTTGCCAAAGCACAGCCCCCACACCACTAGAGGGATGTCTCCAACCACCAACTTACCGTCCTAAGACAAGGCCGAGTATAGCCCACAACGATCTCCGCCATGGCACAACCCAAGGGGGGGCGCCAACCCAGACAGGAAGACCACGTCAGTGACTCAACCCACTCAAGTGACGCACCCCTCCCATGGACGGCATGGAAGAACACCAGTAAGCCAGTGACTCAGCCCCTGTAAAAGGGTTAGAGGCAAAGAATCCCAGTGGACAGAGGGGAACCGGCAAGGCAGAGACAGCAAGGGCGGTTCGTTGCTCCAGCCTTTCCGTTCACCTTCACACTCCTGGGCCAGACTATACTTAATCATAGGACCTACTGAAGAGACCAGTCTTCAGTAAAGACTTAAAGGTTGAGACTGAGTCTGCGTCTCTCACATTGGTAGGCAGACCATTGCATAAAAATGGAGCTCTATAGGAGAAAGCCCTACCTCCAGCCGTTTGCTTAGAAATTCTAGGGACAATTAGGAGGCCTGCGTCTTGTGACAGTAGCGTACGTGTAGGTATCTTCGGCAGGACCAAATCGGAAAGATAGGTAGGAGCAAGCCCATGTAATGCTTTGTAGGTTAGCAGTAAAACCTTGAAATCAGCCCTTGCCTTAACCTCTATGGGCTAGGTGGGACGCAAGCGTCCCACCCGTGGTGCACTCCATCAACAGCAGGTGCATTTCAAGAGCGGCAAATTTGAATCCAAATAAATGTCAAAATTCAAATTTTTCAAACATACAACTATTTTACACCCTTTGAAAGATAAACATCTCCTTAATCTAACCACGTTTTACGATTTCAAAAAGGTTTTACGGCGAAAGCATAAATTTAGAGTATGTTAGGACAGTACATTTACAAGAGTTGTGTGTAATGTTTTGTCAATTCAAAGACAGGGTCACCAAAACCATAAAACCAGCTAAAATGATGCACTAACCTTTTACAATCTCCATCAGATGACACTCCTAGGACATTATGTTAGACAATGCATGCATTTTTAGTTCTATCAAGTTCATATTTATATCCAAAAACAGCGTTTTACTATGGCATTGATGTTGAGGAAATCGTTTCCCTCCAATAACCGGCAGTCAAGTCAGCACCACAAATTAAATAATTAAAATTAGAAAACATTGGTAAAATATTATATTGTCATTTAAAGAATTATAGATTTACATCTCTTGAACGCAATGAACTTGCCAGATTTAAAAATAACCTTACTGGGAAATCACACTTTGCAATAATCTGAGCACTGCGCCCAGAAAAATACGCGTTGCGATACAGACTAGCCGTCATGTTGGGGAGATCTAAAATCGAAAATACTATGTAAATAATCCATTACCTTTGATTCTCTTCATCAGATGTCACTTCCAGGTATCACAGGTCCATAACGAATGTAGTTTTGTTCAAAAAAGATCATAATTTATGTCCAAAAATCTCCGTCTTGTTAGCACATGATCTAAGCCCGCCGGACTTCACTTCATGAACGAGGGGAAGAAATATATTTACGTTCGTTCAAACATGTCAAACGTTGTATAGCATAAATCATTAGGGCCTTTTTTAACCAGAACATGAATAATATTCAAGGTGGACGAATGCATTCTCTTTTATAATGTATTGGAACGAGGGTACCCAACATGAACTCGCGCGCCAGGTGTCTAATGGGCCATCATCGTTCCATGGCTCTTGTTCGGTCAGATCTCCCTCCAGAAGACTCAAAACACTTTGTAAAGGCTGGTGACATCTAGTGGAAGCAATAGGAAGTGCCAAAATATTCCTCAGCCCCTGTGTTTTTCAATGGCATAGGTTTAAAGGTAATACAACACATCAGGTATCCACTTCCTGTCAGAAAATGTCTCAGGGTTTTGCCTGCCAAATGAGTTCTGTTATACTCACAGACACCATTCAAACAGTTTTAGAAACTTTAGAGTGTTTTCTATCCATATATAATAAGTATATGCATATTCTAGTTACTGGGTAGGATTAGTAACCAGATTAAATCGGGTACATTTTTTTATCCAGCCGTGCAAATACTGCCCCCTAGCCCTAACAGGTTAACAGGAAGCCAGTGTAGGGAGGCTAGCACTGGAGTAATATGATACATTTTTGGGGTTCTAGTCAGGATTCTAGCAGCCGTATTTAGCACTAACTGAAGTTTGTTTAGTGCTTTATCCGGGTAGCCGGAAAGTACAGCATTGCAGTAGTCCAGCCTAAAAGTAACAAAAGCATGGATTAATATTTCTGCGTCATTTTTGGACAGAAAGTTTCTGATTTTTGCAATGTTACTTAAAACCTGTTAGGGCTAGGGGGCAGTATTGACACGGCTGGATAAAAAACATACCCGATTTAATCTGGTTACCACTCCTACCCAGTAACTAGAACATGCATATACTTATTACATATGGATAGAAAACACCCTAAATTTTCTAAAACTGTTTGAATGGTGTCTGTGAGTATAACAGAACTCAAATGGCAGGTCAAAACCTGAGAGATTCCTTTACAGGAAGTGGCCTGTCTGACCATTTCTTGAACTTCTTTTCCATCTCTATCATTTACTAAGGATCTCTGCTCTAACGTGACACTTCCCACGTCGTCCATAGGCGCTCAGAGCCCGGGAAAAAACAGAATGTCGTCATTCCAGCCCCAGGCTGAAACACATTATCGCCTTTCTCAAGTGGCCGATCAAGGGACACTGGGCTTATGCGCGTGACCCCGACCGCCCCCGCCTTTGGGATTTTTTCCTCTGTTTGCCGAAAAGGAGATTCCCTGTCGGAATATTATTGCATTTCTACGAGAAAAATGTCGTAAAAATTGATTTTAAACAGCGGTTGACATGCTTCGAAGTACGGTAATGGAATATTTAGAATTTTATTGTCACGAATTGCGCCATGTGCGCGACACTTCTTTACTATTTCGGATAGTGTCTGGAACGCACGAACAAAACGACGCTATTCGGATATAACGATGGATTATTTTGGACCAAACCAACATTTGTTATTGAAGTAGCAGTCCTGGGTGTGCATTCTGACGAAGACAACAAAAGGTAATCAAACTTTTATAATAGTAAATATGATTATGGTGAGTGCTAAACTTGCCGGGTGTCTAAATAGCGAGCCCGTGATGCCTGGGCTATGTACTTAGAATATTGCAAAATGTGCTTTCACCAAAAAGCTATTTTAAAATCGGACATATCGAGTGCATAGAGGAGGTCTGTATCTATAATTCTTAAAATAATTGTTATGCTTTTTGTGAACGTTTATCGTGAGTAATTTAGTAAAATGTTAGCGAATTCCCCGGAAGTTTGCAGGGGGTATGCTAGTTCTGAACGTCACATGCTAATGTAAAAAGCTGGTTTTTGATATAAATATGAACTTGATTGAACAAAACAGGCATGTATTGTATAACATAATGTCCTAGGGTTGTCATCTGATGAAGATCATCAAAGGTGAGTGCTGCATTTAGCTGTCTTCTGGGTTTTGGTGACATTATATGCTGGCTTGAAAAATGGGTGTCTGATTATTTCTGGCTTGGTACTCTGCTGACATAATCTAATGTTTTGCTTTCGTTGTAAAGCCTTTTTGAAATCGGACAGTGTGGTTAGATTAACGAGAGTCTTGTCTTTAAATGGCTGTAAAATAGTCATATGTTTGAGAAATTGAAGTAATAGGATTTTAAAGGTTTTGAAAATCGCGCCACAGGCTGGCAGTGGCTGTTACGTAGGTGGGACGCAAGCGTCCCACCTAGCCCATAGAGGTTAGATGGAAAAAAGCTGTCCTTGAAACAGTCTTGATATGTTCTTCAAAAGAGAGATCAGGGTCCAGAGTAACGCCGAGGTCCTTCACAGTTTTATTTGAGATGACTGTACAACCATCCAGATTAATTGTCAGATTCAACAGAAGATCTCTTTGTTTCTTGGGACCTAGAACAAGCATCTCTGTTTTGTCCGAGTTTAAAAGTAGAAAGTTTGCAGCCATCCACTTCTTTATGTCTGAAACACAGGCTTATAGCGAGGGCAATTTTGGGGCTTCACCATGTTTCATTGAAATGTACAGCTGTGTGTCGTCCGCATAGCAGTGAAATTTAACATTATGTTTTCGAATGACATCCCCAAGAGGTAAAATATATAGTGAAAACAATAGTGGTCCTAAAACGGAACCTTGAGGAACACCGAAATTTACAATTGATTTGTCAGAGGACAAACCATTCACAGAGACAAACTGATATCTTTCCGACAGATAAGATCTAAACCAGGCCAGAACTTGTCCATGTAGACCAATTTGGGTTTCCAATCTCTCCAAAAGAATGTGGTGATCGATGGTATCAAAAGCGGCACTAAGATCTAGGAGCACGAGGACAGATGCAGAGCCTCGGTCTGACGTCATTAAAAGGTCATTTACCACCTTCACAAGTGCAGTCTCAGTGCTATGATGGGATCTAAAACCAGACTGAAGCGTTTCGTATACATTGTTTGTCTTCAGGAAGGCAGTGAGATGCTGTGCAACAGCTTTTTCTAAAATTTTTGAGAGGAATGGAAGATTCGATATAGGCCGATAGTTTTTTATAATTTCTGGATCAAGATTCAGCTTTTTCAAGAGAGGCTTTATTACTGCCACTTTTAGTGAGCTTGGTACACATCCGGTGGATAGAGAGACGTTTATTATGTTCAACATAGGAGGGCCAAGCACAGGAAGCAGCTCTTTCAGTAGTTTAGTTGGAATAGGGTCCAGTATGCAGCTTGAGGGTTTGGAGGCCATGATTATTTTCATCATTGTGTCAAGAGATATAGTACTAAAACACTTTAGTATCTCCCTTGATCCTAGGTCCTGGCAGAGTTGTGTAGACTCAGGACAATGGAGCTTTGGAGGAATACCCAGATTTAAAGAGGAGTCTGTAATTTGCTTTCTAATGATCATGATCTTTTCCTCAAAGAAGTTCATAAATTTATTACTGCTGAAGTGAAAGCCATCCTCCATTTGCGAAGGCTGCTTTTTAGTTAGCTTTGCGACAGTATCAAAAATAAATTTCGGATTGTTCTTATTTTCCTCAATTAAGTTGGAAAAATAGGATGATCGAGCAGCAGTGAGGGCTCTTCGATACTGCACGGTACTGTCTTTCCAAGCTAGTCGGAAGACTTCCAGTTTGGTGTGGCGCCATTTCCGTTCCAATTTTCTGGAAGCTTGCTTCAGAGCTCGTGTATTTTCTGTATACCAGGGAGCTAGTTTCTTATGACAGATGTTTTTAGTTTTTAGGGGTGCAACTGCATCTAGGGTATTGCGCAAGGTTAAATTGAGTTCCTTGGTTAGGTGGTTAACTGATTTTTGTCCTCTGACGTCCTTGGGTAGGCAGAGGGAGTCTGGAAGGGCATCAAGGAATCTTTGGGTTGTCTGAGAATTTATAGCACGACTTTTAATGCTCCTTGGTTGGGGTCTGAGCAGATTATTTGTTGCGATTGCAAACGTAATAAAATGGTGGTCCGATAGTCCAGGATTATGAGGAAAAACATTAAGATCCACAACATTTATTCCATGGGACAAAACTAGGTCCAGGGTATGACTGTGGCAGTGAGTAGGTCCAGAGATATGTTGGACAAAACCCACTGAGTCGATGATGGCTCCGAAAGCCTTTTGGAGTGGGTCTGTGGACTTTTCCATGTGAATGTTAAAGTCACCAAAAATTTGAATATTATCTGCTATGACTACAAGATCCGATAGGAATTTAGGGAACTCAGTGAGGAACACTGCATATGGCCCAGGAGGCCTGTAAACAGTAGCTATAAAAAGTGAGTGAGTAGGCTGCGTAGATTTCATGACTAGAAGCTCAAAAGATGAAAACGTCATTTTTTTTTTTTTGTAAATTGAAATTTGCTATCGTAAATGTTAGCAACACCTCCGCCTTTGCCGGATGCACGGGGGGTATGGTCACTAGTGTAACCAGGGGGTGAGGCCTCATTTAACACAGTAAATTCATCAGGCTTAAGCCATGTTTCAGTCAGGCCAATCACATCAAGATTATGATCAATGATTAGTTCATTGACTATAACTGCCTTGGAAGTGAGGGATCTAACATTAAGTAACCCAATTTTGAGATGTGAGGTATCACAATCTCTTTCAATAATGGCAGGAATGGAGGAGGTCTTTATACTAGTGAGATTGCTAACAAATGTTGGTTTGGTCCAAAATAATCCATCGTTATATCCGAATAGCGGCGTTTTGTTCATGCGTTACAGACACTATCCGAAATGGTAAATCAGGGTCGCGAGCATGGCGCAATTCGTGACAAAAGATTTCTAAATATTCCATTACCGTACTTCGAAGCATGTCAACAGCTGTTTAAAATAAATTTTTATGCCATTTTTCTCGTAAAAAAGCTATAATATTCCGACCGGGAATCTCCGTTTAGCTAAACAGAGGAAAGTAAACAAAGCTTTCGGTCGACGCGGGCACGAGCCTGAGTCTCACAGTACTGTAACCAGCCACTACCCAAACGCGCTACTTTGTTTCAACCAGAGCCTGCAAAGCCACGATTCAGCATTTTGCCGCCTTCTGAGAGACCATGTGGGCCGTAGAAAGTGTCACGTGAGAGCAGAGATCCCCTGTAATTGATAGAGATAATCAACAAGGCCAAGAAATGGTCAGACAGGGTACTTCCTGTACAGAATCTTCTCAGGTTTTGGCCTGCCAAATGAGTTCTGTTATACTCACAGACACCATTCAAACAGTTTTAGAAACTTTGGAGTGTTTTCTATCCAAAGCCAATAATTATATGCATATTCTAGTTACTGGGCAGGAGTAGTAACCAGATTAAATCGGGTACGTTTTTTTGCTTTATTTTCTTTCCTCTTTTTACCTAAACGCAGATTCCCGGTCGGAATATTATCGCTTTTTTACGAGAAAAATGGCATAAAAATTGATTTTAAACAGCGGTTGACATGCTTCGAAGTACGGTAATGGAATATTTAGAAATCTTTTGTCACGAAATGCGCCGTGCTCGTCACCCTTCTTTACCCTTTCGGATAGTGTCTTGAACGCACGAACAAAACGCCACTGTTTGGATATAACAATGGATTATTTGGGACCAAACCAACATTTGTTATTGAAGTAGAAGTCCTGGGAGTGCATTCTGACGAAGAACACCAAAGGTAATAACATTTTTCTTATAGTAAATCTGACTTTGGTGAGTGCTAAACTTGCTGGGTGTCTAAATAGCTAGCCCTGTGATGCCGGGCTATCTACTTAGAATATTGCAAAATGTGCTTTCACCGTAAAGCTATTTTAAAATCGGACATAGCGAGTGCATAGAGGAGTTCTGTATCTATAATTCTTAAAATAATTTTTATGTTTTTTGTGAACGTTTATCGTGAGTAATTTAGTAAATTCACCAGAAGTTTCGGTGGGTATGCTAGTTCTGAACGTCACATGCTAATGTAAAAAGCTGTTTTTTTATATAAATATGAACTTGATTGAACAAAACATGCATGTATTGTATAACATAATGTCCTAGGAGTGTCATCTGATGAAGATCATCAAAGGTTAGTGCTGCATTTAGCTGTGGTTATGTTTTTTGTGACATTATATGCTAGCTTGAAAAATGGGTGTCTGATTATTTCTGTCTGGGTACTCTGCTGACATAATCTAATGTTTTTCTTTCGCTGTAAAGCCTTTTTGAAATCGGACAGTGTGGTTAGATAAAGGAGAATTTTAACTTGGATTAAATGTCAGGAATTGTGAAAAACTGAGTTGAAATGTACTTGGCTAAGGTGTATGTAAACTTCCAACATCAACTGTACCCCACTTTGGACACTCCTCCTTCTCTCCAATCCTTACATCTTATGGTTCGATAGGAAGAGGGTACTAGGATAATAAATCCTTATTACTCCCTTCAGGGGATCTGACCTGACCTCCTCCCCTCCTTCGCCTAATCCACCGATGTCCATCCGCTTTCCCTATAGCAATCCTGTGACTTCCTCCCATTCCCCCAACACATTTCAAAGCCATCTGTCTTTCTACAGAGACCCATTAACTCCTGACATAAAACCCATTCTTTCACTCCTTATACACTGAGTCTGATCTATCATGTCTTTAATATCTCAATGTTCAAAGTTTACCCTGAATCAAACACTGTGAAACTACAGTAAACAATAAATTATTCTGCCCGAAGGTCTTTGAATCATTGAATCTCAAAGCTAAAAATGCACACATTAACATCTGTGGAACAAGTCTCAACTTTTCGAAACTCAGTACTGTATTTAAAATGTATGGATTGGTTTACATTTGTAAAACTAACCTGTCTCTGTCTTCGCTTTTTTTACGTCCCGTTCCTTTGCTCTGTCTGGGGTGTCCGACAACTTATCCTTCTCTCTTTCAGACCAATACCGATTTCCAGCTGTATCTGAGGAGTTAGTGTGTTGTATTAGCAATGGTTATATGCATAAATATCCATGTCTTTATGGGACTCCTCACCTTCAAATCTGCCATGCTCCACTCCATCTGTCAAGGTTGTGTAGAGAGACGGACCTCGGCGCAGTGTGCTCTGAGTTCCACATATTATATTAAGTGAAACTTTGAACAAACAAATAACAAATCGTGACTTCAGAGGTGCTACATGCACTAACTCAAAACAAGATCCCACAAAACACAGTGGGGAAATGGCTTCCTAAATATGATCCCCAGTCAGAGACAATGATAAACAGCTGCCTCTGATTGGGAACCATACCAGGCCAACATAGACATAAAACAACCTAGATAACCCACTCTAGTCACACCCTGACCTAACCAACATAGAGAATTAAAGGCTCTCTATGGTCAGGGAGTGACACCATCTGTGTACCTTAATCTCAATTGACTGACCAGCAGACAGTACACAGGTGTTGTGTGGACTGTTCTTCCTGAAACATGACAAAGAAAAACATTAAATGAATTGTATTCATGATATTCGGCCCACTATTTCATGTAAAATATGTGACCTGTTTCTAAAATGTGTTTTTTGGCAAACATGCCTTGTGGAACATGTGAACTTTCATGTGCCTTAATAAAAAAATGTGTATGCCATCTGTAAATACAAATAACGTTAAATTACAATCCTAGTTGGTTTATCCACAGAAAAAGTAGGAACCTTCCCACTAGCCATGATTGACTGAGATAATGGATGGACATGCCGAGAAATTAGTTCAGATTGGTTTGCCATGTTGCGTGCTTCTGTCTAGATTTTAGAACATGAGCTGCTCAGTATGTGTAGATAATCCTTGCTAACGCTGCTTTTTTCAAAGATATAATGTTAGCCATGGAGCGCAGCAAAATTGTTGCTACTGCTCTCAACACCATTGCTGCCCAAATTTAGCAGGCACTATCGAGAAAGATCAGTGGGAAAAGGTTGTGGTGGACTACATCTCTGCACAAGGTCAGTGTGAACCGTAGTCTTGACAGCAACGGGCCAAACAAGCTAGCTACAAACAAAACGGAAAAAAAACACACTGCCGTGAAGCGTTCATCCATAAGAGGGTAAGACTCTAACTACATTTTCAGATATTTTACGTTTCTAATTTTGTTAGAAAGTCGTTTCATTGCAAGTTAAAGCATACTGTCAGCTAGTGAATGTTTGCTGCTGGCTCGCTAGCTAACAGTCTGTGTAGTAGTATTATTCATATCTCAGAAAGTCATTTGCATTGCAAGTTATAGCCTAATGTTAGCTAGCTATCTAATATTGAACCAAGTTGGTTAGCTTTTGCTACCTGCAGATTCATACTCCAGCATTTTGTGCTTAGTGGCTAGCTATGACAATCTGTTTGTACTGTAGCTATGGGTTAGGATTGTTTAGCTAGCTAGCTAGCTACATGTCTAAACAAAAGACTAAGCAAGAGAATGATTACATGACCCATCAAGTTAGCCAGGTGGGTCTGAGGGTGATTACGGCCATATATTGTATTTTGTGTGCATGTCTAGACAATAGTGTCCCATCCACCTAGCTAGATGTGGCTGGGAGGTGTTTATAGCATTTCCTTCATGACTCACCAGTTTACAGTAGACAAGTGTCTAGGCAAGCATCATCTAATAATGCTAAAATATTTTATCTAAGCACTTTCAAAGTCAGATTTGGATATAGGCCAAGGACTAGGTAAAGTGTATTTTTACCTGGAGTTTTTCCTTATTCTAAAGAGATGGGTGGGGCTAAGGCTTAAGAGGCTGTGAACAATGCTGAATAGGTGTAGACAAAAAAGAGCTCTCCAGTAGGTGTACCAAAACATTCAAGGGCCATTTTATCAAAAGGGAGGTTACAAGTTTATTCACTTTCAAAGCAGAATTACTTTCCCCATTGTTCCTCAACTGCAGTGTATTATATACAATTTTCTAGAACTGAGTCTCTACTTCTATCCAATGTAACTCATTTCAAATGTTGCTACATGAGACCGAATTGAGGCGACGGGTCCCATATTTGAGAATGCTAAGATAACTGTGATCTACGCCCTACCAAATCAAATGTTATTTGTCACATGCGCCGAAAACAGCAGGTGTAGATCTTACAGTGAAATGCTTATTTACAAGCCCTTAAACAAATATGCAGTTTTAAGAAAATCCCTCAAAAAGTAAGAGATAAGAACAACAAATAATTAAAGAGCAGCAGTAAATAACAGTGGGGCTATATACAGGGGGTACCGGTACAGAGCCAACATGTCAACGTGTCAATGTGCGTGGGGCACCAGTGTCAAGGTAATTGAGGTAATTATGTACATGTAGGTAGAGTTATTAAAGTGGCTATGCATAGATAAGAGAGTAGCAGCAGGGTGGGGGGGTCAATGCAAATAGTCTGGGTAGCCATTTGATTAGATGTTCAGGAGTCTTATGGCTAGGGGGTAGAGGCGGTTTAGAAGCCTCTTGTATCTAGAGTTGGCGCTCCGGTACCGCTTGCCATGCGGTACCAAAGAGAACAGTCTATGACTAGGGTGGCTGGAGTCTTTGACAATTTTTAGGGCCTTCCTCTGACACTGCCTGGTGTAGAGGTCCTGGATGGCAGAAAGCTTGGCCCCGGTGATGTACTGGCCCGTACGCACTACCTTCTGTAGTGCCTTGTGGTCTGAGGCCGAGCAGTTGCCATACCAGGCAGTTATTCAACCCATCAGGATGCTCTCGATGGTGCAGCTGTAAAAGCTTTTGAGGATCTGAGGACCCATGTCAAATCTTTACAGTCTCCTGAGGGGGAATAGTGTTTGTTGTGCCATCTTCACGACTGTCTTGGTGTGTTTGGACCATGTTAGTTTGTTGGTGATGTGGACGCCAAGGAACTTGAAGCTCTCAACCTGCTCCACTACAGCCCCGTCGATGAGAATGGGGGTGTGCTCCTTTTCCTGTAGTACACAATCATCAAATTTTTCCTGGTCACCTTGAGGGAGAGGTTGTTGCCCTTGCAACACATGGTCAGGTCTCTGACCTCCTCCCTATAGGCTGTATCATTGTTGTCGGTGATCAGACCTACCACTGTTGTGTTGTTAGCAAACTTAGTGATGGTGTTGGAGTCATGCCAGGCCGTGCAGTCATGAGTGAACAGGGTGTACAGGAGGGGACTGAGCATGCACCTCTGATGGGCCCCTGTGTCGAGTATCAGCATGGCGGATATTACGTCCTCGGGTGTAGCTCGTCTGAGGAGGAGGCGTAAATGCCTGGGCCTAAACACACCAGGTAACCCTAACCCACTGTCCTACCTGGTTCCAAGAAAATACAAGGGTGACACCCGCCCGGCTTACCTAGTGTATAAAACAATGGGTTATCTACGTGGGAATGTACACCCATGGGCAGGTCTACCTTGTCCCTTCTCCAGGACCTAGGTAGGGTGGAGTACATCAGGGGGACAGGCTGAAACAAAAACAAAGATAAATTAAAACATCATCAAATAACCAAAAAAACAACTGTCCCCTTTCTCTCCCTCTCTCTCTTCTCTTTTCACACGACAAACAGATATCCTCTCTTCAATCAGCTACAGCCAAGCCCACTATCGTCAGCCACAACTAGGTACACCTGTAATGCCTAGGACAAACACACTAACATGGGAAAATGGGGAGCAAGAAAAACGTAACACGTAACAGCGGATGTGTTGTACCCTACCCTTACCACCTATGGGCGGCCCGTCAGGAAGTCCAGGATCCAGTTTCAGAGGGAGATGTTTAGTCCCAGGGTCCTTAGCTTAGTGATGAGATTTGAGGGCACTATGGTGTTGAAAGCTGATCTGTAGTCAATGAATAGAATTTTCACATAGTTGTTCCTTTTGTCCAGGTGGGAAAGGGCAATGTGGAGTGGAGATTGCATCATCTGTGGATCTGTTGGTGTTCTATGCAAATTGGAGTGGGGCTAGGGATTCTGGGATAATGGTGTTGATTTGAGCAATGACCAGCCTTTCAAAGCATTTCTTGGCTACGGACGTGAGTGCTACGGGTCTGTAGTAATTTAGGCAGGTTACCTTTGTGTTCTTAGGCACAGGGATGGTGGTCTGCTTGAAGGATGTTGGTATAACAGACTCAGACAGGGAGAGGTTGTAAATGTCAGTGAAGACAACTGGTCTTGCCAGTTGGTGGTCTACCATGATTTGTTGGCCAAAAATAAAAATAAATAAAAAATACACATTTGACCTCACTTTCTTGTGCCTTAGATTTGTCCTCCTCACTAGCATTAATGTGCAGATCCCTTATGGCCCTCTTTTAAAAAAAAGATTTTTTTTTCTATTACTTCAATTTCTCAAACATATGACTATTTTACACCATTTTAAAGACAAGACTCTTGTCAATCTAACCACACTGTCCGATTTCAAAAAGGCTTTACAATGAAAGCAAAACATTAGATTATGTCAGCAGAGTACCCAGCCAGAAATAATCAGACACCCATTTTTCAAGCTAGCATATAATGTCACATAAACACAAACCACAGCTAAATGCAGCACTAACCTTTGATGATCTTCATCAGATGACACTCCTAGGACATTATGTTATACAATACATGCATGTTTTGTTCAATCAAGTTCATATTTATATCAAAAACCAGCTTTTTACATTAGCATGTGACTAGCATGTGACTAGCATTCCCACCGAACACTTCCGGTGAATTTACTAAATTACTCACGATAAACGTTCACAAAAAACATAACAATTATTTTAAGAATTATAGATACAGAACTTCTTTATGCACTCGCTATGTCCGATTTTAGAATAGCTTTTCGGTGAAAGCACATTTTGCAATATTCTCAGTAGATAGCCCGGCCATCACAGGCTAGCTATTTTGACACCCACCAAGTGTGGTACTCACCAAACTCCGATTTAGTATTAGAAAAGTTTGATTACCTTTGCTGTTCTTCGTCAGAATGCACTCCCAGGACTTCTACTTCAATAACAAATGTTGGTTTGGTTCCAAATAATCCATAGTTATATCCAAATAGCGGCGTTTTGTTTGTGCGTTCAAGACACTATCCGAAGGGTAAAGAAGGGCCCGACGTGTTTCATGACAAAAACTTTCATAATATTCCATTACTGTACTTTGAAGCATGTCAAACACTGTTTAAAATCAATTTTTATGCGATTTTTCTCGTAAAAAAGCGATAATATTTCGACCGGGAGTTGTTGTTTTCGTTCAAAGAGAGAGAAAGTAAACATGGTGTCGGCTCGTGCACGCGCCTCCAGTCTCATTGTCCTCAGATCGACCACTATCCAAATGCGCTACTGTTTTTCAGCCATGGCCTGCAAGGTCACCATTCATCGTTCTGGCGCCTTCTGAGAGCCTATGGGAGCATTAGAAAATGTCACGTTATGCCAGAGATCCCCTGTTTTGGTTAGAGAGGATCAAGAAGGCCAAGAAATAGTCAGAGAGAGCGCTTCCTGTTTCGAATCTTCTCAGGTTTTGGCCTGCCAAATGAGTTCTGTTATACTCACAGACACCATTCAAACAGTTTTAGAAACTTTAGGGTGTTTTCTATCCAAATCAAACAATTATATGCATATTCTAGTTACTGGACAGGAGTAGTAACCAGATTAAATCGGGTACATTTTTTATCCGGCCATGCAAATACTGCCCACTATCCCCAACAGGTTAACAGGATTTAAATATTAAACTTTAGCTACCAATAATGTGCAAGTTGTAAAAGTAAACGTTGAACTTCTGGATAGCTCATTCCGTCTTGCTCGACAAACGGCTGTTGCCTGTTCCAGTGCAGCCATTTTGATGCAGTCATCCGAGAAGTGCTCTGCTGTAGCTGCTGTTGTTGTTGGAATAGCTAGTTGTACTACGGCGTCTGATTCACCTTGGCCATGACATGAGTTGTTGGAAATCCATTGTCTCGTTTGGTGACGCATCATTCCCTCACACGAAGAGACCCATGGTGGGCCCCTGTCCCGTGTGCCATGAACTAATTATATAAATTAACAAATAAACTGTCAATTGCCGCTTGTCTCCTTTGCAGCATCTTACTAGGCTTGGTTCAGTAGCTAATATTAGCTAGCTATCCGTTCTTCCACCAACGTTGGGTAGCAAACGTTAACCCACTATGATTTTGTAGCTAGCTAACTAAATCTTGTTTTAGTCTCAACCTGCAATTTTTTAATCCTACTACTAAACTAACTACAGTGTTTAACTAGCTAGTAACGTTTATTATTCACTATATTCGCTGTATTCATTTGATTTAGCTACTTAACTACCTCTGATAACGTTACTGCTCCTACAGTGCTTGCTAGCATAGATAGCTATGTTAGGTAGCTAGATTGATTTGTTGACAATTAATTGGACTGCTTCTTGTCTTGTTGAGGAGTTCCATTCGGAAGGTTGTGGCCGTGGGGTGTAGAGTATTGCGGACAAGGAGTACCGTTATAAATGTTATACATAACCTTTTCCGTGACTAGTTGCAACAAGTGGAAATTACGGGAGTTGTTCATTGTTAGTTAGTTACAGGATCATATTTTTTTTTTTATGACCACCATTAGAACCCCCCCCTTAAATTGTTGTGTCTTTAGGTGGTTTGGCAGCGTTTTAAAATCTTGTTCGTTTCATTGGTCATTTTCAGCTGTTACAACCTCACTTCTGGTTTAGTTTAGATTATTAACTGGTGCCTCCAGAGACGAAACTTCTCTCATCGTCACTCAACACCTAGGTTTACCTCCACTGTACTCACATCCTACCATAGCATTGTCTGTACATTATGCCCTGAATCTATTCTAACACTCCCAGAAATCTGCTCATTTTATTCTCTGTCCCCAACGCACTAGGCGACCAGTTCTTATAGCATTTAGCCGTACCCTTATCCTCCTCCTCCTCTTTTCCTTTGGTGATGTAGAGGTTAACCCAGGCCCTGTAGACCCCAGTTCCACTTATTCCCCAGGCGCTATCATTTGTTGACTTCTGTAACCGTAAAAGCCTTGGGTTCATGCATGTTAACCTCTTGGGGCTATGTGGGACGCTAGCGTGCCACCCGTGGTGCACCCTATCAACAGCAGGTGCATTTCAAGAGCGGCAAATTTGAAACCAAATAAATGTCAAAATTCAGATTTTTCAAACATACAACTATCTTACACCCTTTGAAAGATAAACATCTCCTTAATCTAACCACGTTGTCCGATTTCAAAAAGGTTTTACGGCGAAAGCATAAAGTTAGATTATGTTAGGAGAGTACATTGACAATAGCTGTGTGTAATGTTTTGTCAATTCAAAGACAGGCGTCACCAAAACCATAAAACCAGCTAAAATGATGCACTAACCTTTGACAATCTCCATCAGATGACACTCCTAGGACATTATGTTAGACAATGCATGCATTTTTAGTTCTATCAAGTTCATATTTATATCCAAAAACAGCGTTTTACTATGGCGTTGATGTTCAGGAAATCGTTTCCCTTCAATAACCGGCAGTCAAGTCAGCACCACAAATTAAATAATTAAAATTAGAAAACACTGGTAAAATATTATATTGTCATTTAAAGAATTCTAGATTTACATCTCTTGAACGCAATCGACTTGCCAGATTTAAAAATAACCTTACTGGGAAATCACACTTTGCAATAATCTGAGCACTGCGCCCAGAAAAATACTCTTTGCGATACAGACAAACGGCCATGTTGGAGAGATCTAAAATTGAAAATACTATGTAAATAATCCATTACCTTTGATTCTCTTCATCAGATGTCACTTCCAGGAATCCCAGGTCCATAACGAATGTAGTTTTGTTCAAAAAAGCTCATCATTTATGTCCAAAAAGCTCCGTGTTGTTAGCACATGATCTAAGCCCGCCGGACTTCACTTCATGAACGAGGGGAAAAAATATATTTACGTTCGTTCAAACATGTCAAACGTTGTATAGCATAAATCATTAGTGCCTTTTTTAACCAGAACATGAATAATATTCAAGGTGGACGAATGCATACTCTTTTAAAACGTATTGAAACGAGGGTACCCAACATGACCTCGCGCGCCAGAGTCTACTCGGCCATCACCGTTCCAAGGCTCTTGTTCGGTCAGATCTCATAGTCGAAGACTCAAAACACTTTGTAAAGGCTGGTGACATCTAGTGGAAGCAATAGGAAGTGCCAAAACATTAATCAACCCCTGTGTGTTTCAATGGCATAGGCTTAAAGGTAATTCAACACATCAGGTATCCACTTCCTGTCAGAAAATGTCTCAGGGTTTTGCCTGCCAAATGAGTTCTGTTATACTCACAGACACCATTCAAACAGTTTTAGAAACTTTAGGGGGTTTTCTATCCATATATAATAAGTATATGCAGGAATATAATAAGTACAGGAAGTGCCCTCTCTGACCATTCCTTGGGCTTCTTGACTCTTTTTATTGAAAACTTAGGATCTTTGCTGTAACGTGACACTTCCTACGGCTCAAAAAACAGCTTTTTACATTTGCATGTGACGTTCAGAACTAGCATACCCCCCGCAAACTTCCGGTGAATTTACTAAATTACTCACAATAAACGTTCACAGAAAACATAACAATTATTTTAAGAATTATAGATACAGAACTCCTCTATGCACTCGCTATGTCCGATTTTAAAATAGCTTTTCGGTGAAAGCACATTTTGCAATATTCTGAGTAGATAGCCCGGCATCACAGGGCTAGCTATTTAGACACCCAGCAAGTTTAGCACTCACCAAAGTCAGATTTACTATAAGAAAAATGTTATTACCTTTGCTGTTCTTCATCAGAATGCACTCCCAGGACTTATACTTCAATAACAAATGTTGGTTTGGTTCAAAATAATCCATAGTTATATCCAAATAGCGGCGTTTTGTTTGTGCGTTCAAGACACTATCCGAAGTGTAAATAAGGGTCACGCGCACGACGCATTTCGTGACAAAAAATTGTAAATATTCCATTACCGTACTTCGAAGCATGTCAACCGCTGTTTAAAATCAATTTTTATGCCATTTTTCTCGTAAAAAAGCGATAATATTCCGAACGGGAAAGCGTGTTTACGTTCAAAGAGAGAGAAAATAAAAGCATGGGATCCCCTCGTGCACGAGCCTGAGTCTCATAGTACTCTTACCGGCCACTATCCAAACGCGCTAATGTTTTTCAGCCAGGGGCTGCCTCGATGTCATTCAGCTTTTTCCCGGGTTCTGAGAGCCTATGGGAGCCGTAGGAAGTGTCACGTTACAGCAAAGATCCTCAGTTTTCAATAAACAGAGCCAAGAAGAACAAGAACTTGTCAGAGAGGGCACTTCCTGTAAGGAATCTTCTCAGGTTTTTGCCTGCCATATGAGTTCTGTTATACTCACAGACACCATTCAAACAGTTTTAGAAACTTTAGGGTGTTTTCTATCCAAATCAAACAATTATATTCATATTCTAGTTACTGGGCAGGAGTAGTAACCAGATTAAATCGGGTACGTTTTTTTATCCGGCCGTGCAAATACTGCCCCCTATCCCCAACAGGTTAAAGAAAAAAATTTGCAAACATGTTTGGTGTTCACCAAAAGCCATGTGGGAGACTCCCTAAACATATGGAAGAAGGTACTCTGGTCAGATGAATAACGTTACGTCAGGTGCAAACCCAACACCTCCCATCACCCTGAGAACACCATCTCCACAGTGAAGCATGGCTGTGGCAGCATCATGCTGTGGGATGTTTTTCATCGGCTGGGACTGGGAAACTGGTCAGAAGTGAAGGAATGGTGGATGGCGCTAAATACAGGGAAATTCTTGAGGGAAACCTGTTTCAATCTTCCAGAGATTTGAGACTGTGACGGAGTTTCACCTTCCAGCTGGACAATGACCCTTAGCATACAGCTAAAGCAACACTTGAGTAGTTTAAGGGGAAACATTTAAATGTCTTGGAATGGCCTAGTCAAAACCCAGACCTCAATCCAATTGAGAATCTGTGGTATGACTTTAGATTGCTGTACACCAGCGGAACCCATCCAACTTGAAGGAGCTGGAGCAGTTTTGCCTTGAAGAATGTGCAAAAATCCCATTGGCTAGATGTGCCAAGCTGATAGAGACATACCCCAAGAGACTTACAGTTGTAATTGCTGCAAAAGGTGGCTCTAAAAAGTATTAACTTTGGGGGGGTGAATAGTTATGCACGCTCAAGTTTTCTGTTTTTTTCTTATTTCTTGTTTGTTTCACAATGAAAAAAATATTTTGTATTTTCAAAGTGGTAATCATGATGTGTAAATCAAATGATACAACCCCCCCCAAAATCCAATTTAATTCCAGGTTGTAAGGCAACAAAATAGGAAAAATGCCAATGGGGGTGAATACTTTTGCACGCCACTGTAATGGCTACTTTGAAGAAATTATATGTGTTTCGTTGGTAAGTGTTTGGTTACTACATGATTCCATATGTGTTATTTCATGGTATTGATGTCTTCCCTATTATTCTACAATGTAGAAAATATAAAAGTTGAGAGAACCTTGAAATGAGTAGGTGTGCCCAAACTTTTTATTGGTACTCCGTATGTGTATTAAAGTAGTGAAGTTTAGTTTTTGGTCCCATATTCCCATCAAGCAATGATTACATCAAGCTTGTGACGCTACAACCTTGTTGGTTGCATTTGCAGTTTGTTTTGGTTGTGTTTCAGATTATCTTGTGCCCGATAGAAATAAATGGTAAATAATGAATTGTTTCAATTTGGATTCACTTTTAAATTTTGTTAGTTTTTTATTTAATCTTTTTTTAACTAGGCAAGTCAGTCACATTTATTCTAAATCAAAATTGAATATGTTTGTAAACACTTCTACATTAGTTTGGATTCTACCATGATTATGGATAGTCCTGAATAAATTGTGATAAATGAGAAAGTTAGACTCACAAATATCATACCCCCAAGACATGCTCACCTCTCTAACCTCTCAATAACAGTGGAGATAAGCATTTTTTGGTGTGTATTATATTTGTCTAACTATCTCACTCATCATTATTCACGATTCATTTGTAGCAAGTGTTTAGAAACATATTCTATTCTTATTTACAATATAATTGACTCCAAAATGACACAATACATTATTTACCATTCATTTCTACTGGGCACAAAATAATCTGAAACAACCAAAACAAACAGCAAATGTCACAAACTTGATGTAGTCATTGCCTGCTATGAAAATGGGACCAAATACATACGTTTTTACTACTTTAATACACATAGGTACATTTGTCCCAATACTTTTGGTCCCCTAAAATGGGGGGACTATGAAAAGTCCAGTACTTTCACCCAATATTGATGAAAATACCATCAATTAAATCTGACTGTCTGAACTTTAAGCTCATAGTCATTGTTTAATTTCAAATCAGAGCCAAAACAACAAAACGTGTATCCCAATACTTTTGGAGCTCATTTTATGTGTCTTAGGTGAAAAAATAGATTCTTGTACAATTTGAGGGAAATTCTGTCTGACTCAACAAAACTGCTCTGCATGTCCACTTTGTCAACAGCTCCCATCTTCTTGTTGTACTGCAAGACACGATTTGGCTTCATTTTCCTCTCTCCGGTGACATAGTCCAGTTTTTCTGTGTCCGACATTTTGGAGGTGTGCACAGTGAACAGACCATGGACATCACATTTTTTGTGCCATTTCACTACCATTATATCTCTGTTGGTTTGGAACTCCACCTCCCCCTTACTCATTTTACTTTTTAATATTGGCATCCCTTTCCTGGATCTAACTGTGCCACATAATCCTGTGTTCTCCCTCAAAATGTACAGGAAAAGTGTAGGGCTACTGTACCAGCTGTCTACAAATACAGTGTGCACCTTTCCGAGGTAAGACTGCAGCATGGAGTTCTCCATTGATCTAGATACACCAAGAACCTCACCATGCCTTATCTGTAGTGGAGTCAGTGTAGATGATCAAATCAAAACAAATGTTATTTGTCACATGCGCCAAATACAACAGGTGCAGCCCTTACACACACAAACACACACATTTACATTTAAGTCATTTAGCAGACGCTCTTATCCAGAGCGACTTACACATTGGTACATTCATCTTATGATATCCAGTGGAACAACCACTTTACAATAGTACATCTATATCTTTTTTTTTGGGGGGGGGGGGTGGGTTAGAAGGATTACTTTATCCTATCCCAGGTATTCCTTAAAGAGGTGGGGCTTCAGGTGTCTCCGGAAGGTGGTGATTAACTCCGCTATCCTGGCGTCGTGAGGGAGCTTGTTCCACCATTGGGGTGCCAGAGCAGTGAACCGTTTTGACTGGGCTGAGCAGGAACTGTGCCTCCGCAGAGGTAGGGGGGCCAGCAGGCCAGAGGTGGATGAACGCAGTGCCCTTGTTTGGGTGTAGGGACTGATCAGAGCCTGAAGGTACGGAGGTGCCGTTCCCCTCTCTCCTCCGTAGGCAAGCATCATGGTCTTGTAGCAGATGTGAGCTTCAACTGGAAGCCAGTGGAGTGTGCGGAGAAGCGGGGTGACGTGAGAGAACTTGGGAAGGTTGAACACCAGACGGGCTGTGGCGTTCTGGATGAGTTGTAGGGGTTTAATGGCACAGGCAGGGACTACAAGCCAACAGCGAGTTGCAGTAATCCAGACGGGAGATGACAAGTGCCTGGATTAGGACCTGCGCCGATTCCTGTGTAAGGCAGGGTCGTACTCTGCGAATGTTGTAGAGCATGAACCTACAGGATCGGGTCACTGCCTTGATGTTAGCGGAGAACGACAGGGTATGGTCCAGGGTCACGCCAAGGCTCTTAGCACTCTGGGAGGAGGACACGATGGAGTTGTCAACCGTGATGGCGAGATCATGGAACGGGCAGTCCTTCCCCGGGAGGAAGAGCAGCTCCGTCTTGCCGAGGTTCAGCTTGAGGTGGTGATCCGTCATCTACACTGATATGTCTGCCAGACATGCAGAGATGCAATTCGCCATCTGGTTATCAGAAGGGGGAAAGGAGAAGATTAATTGTGTGTCATCTGCGTAGCAATGATAGGAGAGACCATGTGAGGATATGACAGAGCCAAGTGACTTGGTGTATAGCGAGAATAGGAGAGGGCCTAGAATTGAGCCCTGGGGGACACCAGTGGTGAGAGCACATGGTGCGGAGACAGATTCTCGCCACGCCACCTGGTAGGAGCGACCTGTCAGGTAGGACGCAATCCAAGAGTGAGCCGTGCCGGAGATGCCCAACTCGGAGAGGGTGGAGAGGAGGATCTGATGGTTCACAGTATCAAAGGCAGCAGATAGGTCTAGAAGGATGAGAGCAGAGGAGAGAGTGTTAGCTTTAGCAGTGCGGAGAGCCTCCGTGACACAGAGAAGAGCAGTCTCAGTTGAATGACCAGTCTTGAAACCTGACTGATGTGGATCAAGAAAGTCATTCTGAGAGAGATAGCAAGAGAGCTGGCCAAGGACGGCACGCTCAAGAGTTTTGGAGAGAAAAGAAAGAAGGGATACTGGTCTGTAGTTGTTGACATCGGAGTGTAGGTTTTTTGAGAAGGGGTGCAACTCTCGCTCTCTTGAAGACGGAAGGGACGTAGCCAGCGGTGAAGGATGAGTTGATGAGTGAGGTGAGGTAAGGGAGAAGGTCTCCGGAAATGGTCTGGAGAAGAGAGGAGGGGGTAGGGTTAAGCGGGCAGGTTGTTGGGCAGCCGGCCGTCACAAGTCGCAAGATTTCATCTGGAGAGAGAGGGGAGAAAGAGGTCAAAGCATAGGGTAGGGCAATGTGAGCATGACCAGCGGAGTCGTTTGACTTAACAAACGAGGATCGGATGTCGGTTGACGAAGTCATCCGCAGAGACGGAGGAGGGCGGGAGGGGGAAGAGGATACAGGAGGGAGGAGAAGGTGGCAAAGAGCTTCCTAGGGTTAGAGGCAGATGCTTGGAATTTAGAGTGGTAGAAAGTGGCTTTAGCAGCAGAAACAGAGGAAGAAAATGTAGAGAGGAGAGAGTGAAAAGATGCCAGGTCCGCATGGAGGCTAGTTTTCCTCCATTTCCGCTCGGCTGCCCGGAGGCCTGTTCTGTGAGCTCACAATGAGTCGTCAAGCCACAGAGCAGGAGGGGAGGACCAAGCCAGCCAGGAGGATAGGGGACATAGAGAGTCAAAGGATGCAGAAAGGGAGGAGAGGAGGGTTGAGGAGGCATAATCAGGAGATTGGTTGGAAAAGGTTTGAGCAGAGGGAAGAGATGATAGGATGGAAGAGGAGAGAGTAGCGGGAGAGAGAGAGCGAAGGTTGCGATGGCACAATACCATCGGAGTAGGGGCAGAGTGAGTAGTGTTGGAGGAGAGTGAGAGGGAAAAGGATACAAGGTAGTGGTCGGAGACTTGGAGGGGAGTTGCAGTGAGATTAGTAGAAGAACAGCATGTAGTAAAGATGAGGTCAAGCGTATTGCCTGCCTTGTGAGTAGGGGGGGGATGGTGAGAGGGTGAGGTTAACCTGTTGGGGCTAGGGGGCAGTATTTGCACGGCCGGATAAAAAAACGTACCCGATTTAATCTGGTTACTACTCCTGCCCAGTAACTAGAATATGCATATTATTAGTAGATTTGGATAGAAAACACTCTAAAGTTTCTAAAACTCTTTGAATGGTGTCTGTGAGTATAACATAACTCATATGTCAGGCCAAAACCTGAGAAGATTCCATGCAGGAAGTGGAAATCTCATTTGTGGAATCACCTTCAACACTTTGCCTATGAAACACACCGTGAGTTAGGATTCATTTAGCACTTCCTAAGGCTTCCACTAGATGTCAACAGTCTTTACAAAGTGATTTGAGTGTTCTCCGGTAGAAACTGACCGAAAGAGAGGCTTGGAAAGTTGGTCATAGGGGGAGGGCCATTACTACTATGACGCCGGCGCCCGTGGCTACCCTCTCGTTCCGAAACGTTTAGTAAGACAATGCAATCGTCCGCCTTGAATATTATTGAAGCTCTGATTGAAAAAGGTCCTAAAGATTTATGTTATACAACGTTTGACATGTTTGAACGAACGTAAATATAGTTTTTTTGCACATCCGTGACGACAAGTCCCGTGCTCTTCAGTATATTATGAGTAGCCTTCGGAACGCGCTAACAAGAAGGAGCTATTGGGAAATAAATTATTAACTTTTTCGAACAAAACTACATTTGTTGTGGACCTGGGAATCCTGGAAGTGCCTTCTGATGAAGAAAGTCAAAGGTAAGGGAATATTTACAATAGTTTATTTGATTTTAGATGGTTCCAAGATGGCGCTGACCTGTATCGCCTAGCCTATTTTTCTGAGCATAGCACCTCGTTTATTGCAAAGTGTGATTTCCCAGTAAAGTTATTTTTAAATCTGGCAATGCGGTTGCATTCACGAGATGTTAATCTATAATTCTTTGAATGACAATATTACATTTTAACAATGTTTTCGAATAGTAATTTAGTAAATTGTAGCACTGATTCACCGGAGGCATTTGAGGGAAAATATTTTCTGAACGTCACGCGCCGATGTAAAATGCTGTTTTTATATATAAATATGAACTTTATCGAACAAAAAATGCATGTATTGTGTAACATGATGTCCTAGGAGTGTCATCTGATGAAGATTGTCAAAGGTTAGTGCTGCATTTAGCTGTGTTTTGGGTATTTGTGATGCATGCTAGTTGCTTTGAAAATGGCATTGTGATTATTTTTGGCTGGGTACTCTCCTAACATAATCTAATGTTTTGCTTTTGCTGTAAAGCCTTTTTGAAATCGGACAACGTGGTTCGATTTAGGAGAGGTGTATCTTTAAAATGGTGTATAATAGTCATATGTTTGAGAAATTGAAGTTATAGCATTTATGAGGTATTTGTACCGGCACTGGCGGCTCCGGGATTGGCGGGACTTGCAGTAGGCCTGGCTCTGGGTGCCGGCACAGGATTCACCAGCCTGTGGAGACATGCAGGAGGCCTGGCTCTGGGAGCAGGCACAGGATAGACTGGGCTTTGGGGGAGCACTGGAGCTCTGGTGCGTAGGCTTGCCACCACTCCTCCAGGCTGAATGCCCACTTTCGCCTGGCACGGGCGGAGCGCAGGCATAGGACAAACTGAGCCCTCCCAGCGCCCCGGAGACACAGCACGCAGAGCCGGCGCAGGATACCCTGGGCCGAAACGGCGTACTGGAGACCAGATGCGCTGGGCTGGCACAGTCCGCCCTGGCTCGATGCCCACCCTAGCCCGGCAGATGCTGGGATGTAACGTACCGGGCTGTGAACGCACACTGGAGACACCGTGCGCTCCACCGCATAACACGGTGTCTGACCAGTACAACGCTCCACCCGGTAAGCACGGGGAGTTTCCTCAGGTCTATCGCCTGCCTCCGCCAATCTCCCCGTGTGCCCCCCCCCACATTTTTGGGGGGGGATGCCTCTCGTGCCTGCTGCGCTGCCTTGCCTCATATCACTGCCTCTCAGCTTTAGCTGCCTCCAGTTCTTTTTTCGGGCAGCAATATTCCCCAGCCTGTCTCCAGGGTCCCTTTCCGTCCAGAATTTCCTCCCAAGACCACAAATCCTGAACACTCTGCTCCATGTTACCACGCTGCTTGGTCCGTTGGTGGTTGGGTTGTTCTGTAACAGTCTTCATCGTCCTTGGATGAAGGGGAAGAGAAATCAGACCAAAATGCAGCGTTGTAAGTGTTCGTCATTTTAACGTTAAAACTGAACACTATTACGACAAGCAAACAAAAGAACAACCGAACAGTTTCGTCAGGTGCAAAACACTAAACAGAAATTAACCACCCACAAAACCCAAAGGAAAACAGGCTACCAACGATGTACAGCTGTCGCTGATTGAGAGCCATACCAGGCCAAAACAAAGAAATACAAAAACATAGAAAAAAGAATGCCCACCCTAGTCACACCCTGGCCTAACCAAAATAGAGAATAAAAACCTCTCTATGGCCAGGGCGTGACATAATTATAATCAAAGAGATTTCTCTTGGTAGATAATGCGGTCGGCAATTGATTGTGAGGAATTCTAGGTCCGGTGAACAAAAGGACTTGTTATGATCACACCACGACTTGTTAATCATAAGGCATACACGCCCGCCCTTCTTCTTACCAGAGAGATGTTTGTTTCTGTCGGCGCGATGCGTTTAGAAACCAGGTGGATGTACGGACTCTGATGACGTATCCCGAGTGAGCCATGTTTCCGTGAAACAGAGAATGTTACAATCTCTGATGTCTTTCTGGAAGGCAACCCTTGCTCGAATTTTGTTGTCAAGAGACTGCACATTGGCGAGGAGTATACTCCGGAGCGGTGGGCGATGTGCCCATCTACGGAGCCTGACCAGAATATCGCTGCGTCTCCCCCTTCTGCGGCGCCGTTGTTTTGGGTTGCCTGCTGGGATCCGATCCATTATCCTGGGTGGTGGACCAAACAGAGGTACCGCTTTGGGAAAGTCGTATTCTTGGTTGTAATGTTGGTAAGATGAGGTTGCTCTTACAGTGAGGGAAAAAAGTATTTGATCCACTGCTGATTTTGTAAGTTTGCCCACTGACAAAGAAATGATCAGTCTATAACTTTAATGGTAGGTTTATTTGAACAGTAAGAGACAGAATAACAACAAAAAAATCCAGAAAAACACATGTCAAAAATGTTATAAATAAGTATTTGGCACCCTCTCAATCATAAATATGTCTGGCTCCCAGGTGTCTTTTATACAGGTTACGAGCTGAGATTAGGAGCACACTCTTAACCTCTATGGGCTAGGCGGGACGAATTCGTCCCACCTACGTAACAGCCAGTCTAATCCAGTGGCGCGATTTTTGAATCGTTTGAAATACTATTACTTCAATTTCTCAAACATATGACTATTTTACAGCTATTTAAAGACAAGACTCTCGTTTATCTAACCACACTGTCCGATTTCAAAAAGGCTTTACAACGAAAGCAAAACATTAGATTATGTCAGGAGAGTGCCCAGCCAGAAATAATCAGACACCCATTTTTCAAGCTAGCATACAATGTCACATAAACCCAAAGCCACAGCTAAATGCAGCACTAACCTTTTATGATCTTCATCAGATGACACACCTAGGACATTATGTTATACAATACATGCATGTCTGTTCAATCAAGTTCATATTTATATCAAAAAACAGCTTTTTACATTAGCATGTGACGTTCAGAACTAGCAAACTTCCGGTGAATTTACTAACAATTTTACTAAATTACTCACGATAAACGTTCACAAAAAGCATAACAATTATTTTAAGAATTATAGATACATTACTCCTCTATGCACTCGATATGTCCGATTTTAAAATAGCTTTTCGGATGAAGCACATTTTGCAATATTCTAAGTACATAGCCCAGCCATCAAGGGCTAGCTATTTAGACACCCAGCACGTTTAGCCTTCACCAATATCAGATTTACTATTATAAAAGTTTGATTACCTTTTGTTGTCTTCGTCAGAATGCACTCCCAGGACTTCTACTTCAATAACAAATGTAGGTTTGGTACCAAATAATCCATCTTTATATCCAAATAGCGTCGTTTTGTTCGTGCGTTCTAGACACTATCAGAATGGTAATCCACGGTCGTGCGCATGGCGCAGAACGTGACAAAACATTTCTAAATATTCCATTACCGTACTTCGAAGCATGTCAACCGCTGTTTAAAATCAATTTTTATGCAATTTATCTCATAGAAAAGCGATAATATTCCGACCGGGAATCTGCAATAAGCTAAACAGCCTAATGAATATACTCCACGGGGGCTAATCACGCACGCGCCTCATTCAATGGTCCTCTGATCGGCCACTTGGATAAGGTGATAATCTGTTTCAGCCTGAGGCTGCCTCGTCATCCTTCAGGATTTTCCTGGCTTCTGAGAGCCTATTGGAGACCTGGGAATTGTCACGTTACAGCTAAGATCCTTACTCGTCAATAAACAGATGCAAGACGCACGACTCCTTGTCAGACAGGCCACTTCTTGCATGAAACCTTGTCAGGTTTTTGCCTGCCATAGGAGTTTTGTTATACTCACAGACACCATTCAAACAGTTTTAGAAACTTTAGGGTGTTTTCTATCCAAACCTGAACAATAATATGCATATTCTAGCTTCTGAGTTGGTGTAGGAGGCAGTTAAAAATGGGCACATATTTTTCAAAAATTCTCAATACTGCCCCCTAGCCCAAACAGGTTAAAGGGAGTGCTCCCAATCTCAGCTTGTTACCTGTAAAAGACACCTGTCCACAGAAGCAATCAATCAATCAGATTCCAAACTCTCCACCATGGCCAAAGAGCTCTCCAAGGATGTCAGGGACAAGATTGTAGACCTATGCAAGGCTGGAATGGGCTACAAGACCATCGCCAAGCAGCTTGGTGAGAAGGTGACAACAGTTGGTGAGATTATTCGCAAATGGAATAAACACAAAAGAACTGTCAATCTCCCTCGGCCTGGGGCTCCATGCAAGATCTCACCTCGTGGAGTTGCAATGATCATGAGAATGGTGAGGAATCAGCCCAGAACTACACGAGAGGATCTTGTCAATGATCTCAAGGCAGCTGGGACCATAGTCACCAAGAAAACAATTGGTAACACACTACGCCGTGAAGGACTGAAATCCTGCAGTGCCCGCAAGGTACCCCTGCTCAAGAAAGCACATATACATGCCCATCTGATGTTTGCCAATGAACATCTGAATGATTCAGAGGACAACTGGGTGAAAGTGTTGTGGTCAGATGAGACCAAAATGGAGCTCTTTGGCATCAGCTCAACTCGCCGTGTTTGGAGGAGGAATGCTGCCTATGACCCCAAGAACATCATAGCCCACCGTCAAACATGGAGGTGGAAACATTATGCTTTGGGGGTGTTTTTCTGCTAAGGGGACAGGACAACTTCACCGCATCAAAGGGACGATGGACGGGGCCATGTACCATCAAATCTTGGGTGAGAACCTCCTTCCCTCAGCCAGGGCATTGAAAATGGGTCATGGATGGGTATTCCAGCATGACAATGACCCAAAACACACGGCCAAGGCATCAAAGGAGTGGCTCAAGAAGAAGCACATTAACCTCTATGGGCTAGGTGGGACGCAGGCGTCCCCCCCGTGGTGCACTCCATCAACAGCAGGTGCATTTCAAGAGCGGCAAATTTGAATCCAAATAAATGTCAAAATTCAAATTTTTCAAACATACAACTATTTTACACCCTTTGAAAGATAAACATCTCCTTAATCTAACCACGTTTTACGATTTCAAAAAGGTTTTACGGCGAAAGCATAAATTTAGAGTATGTTAGGACAGTACATTTACAAGAGTTGTGTGTAATGTTTTGTCAATTCAAAGACAGGGTCACCAAAACCATAAAACCAGCTAAAATGATGCACTAACCTTTTACAATCTCCATCAGATGACACTCCTAGGACATTATGTTAGACAATGCATGCATTTTTAGTTCTATCAAGTTCATATTTATATCCAAAAACAGCGTTTTACTATGGCATTGATGTTGAGGAAATCGTTTCCCTCCAATAACCGGCAGTCAAGTCAGCATCACAAATTAAATAATTAAAATTAGAAAACATTGGTAAAATATTATATTGTCATTTAAAGAATTATAGATTTACATCTCTTGAACGCAATCAACTTGCCAGATTTAAAAATAACCTTACTGGGAAATCACACTTTGCAATAATCTGAGCACTGCGCCCAGAAAAATACGCGTTGCGATACAGACTAGTCGTCATGTTGGGGAGATCTAAAATCGAAAATACTATGTAAATAATCCATTACCTTTGATTCTCTTCATCAGATGTCACTTCCAGGTATCACAGGTCCATAACGAATGTAGTTTTGTTCAAAAAAGCTCATCATTTATGTCCAAAAATCTCCGTCTTGTTAGCACATGATCTAAGCCCGCCGGACTTCACTTCATGAACGAGGGGAAAAAATATATTTACGTTCGTTCAAACATGTCAAACGTTGTATAGCATAAATCATTAGGGCCTTTTTTAACCAGAACATGAATAATATTCAAGGTGGACGAATGCATACTCTTTTATAACGTATTGGAACGAGGGTACCCAACATGAACTCGCGCGCCAGGTGTCTAATGGGCCATCATCGTTCCATGGCTCTTGTTCGGTCAGATCTCCCTCCAGAAGACTCAAAACACTTTGTAAAGGCTGGTGACATCTAGTGGAAGCAATAGGAAGTGCCAAAATATTCCTCAGCCCCTGTGTTTTTCAATGGCATAGGTTTAAAGGTAATACAACACATCAGGTATCCACTTCCTGTCAGAAAATGTCTCAGGGTTTTGCCTGCCAAATGAGTTCTGTTATACTCACAGACACCATTCAAACAGTTTTAGAAACTTTAGAGTGTTTTCTATCCATATATAATAAGTATATGCATATTCTAGTTACTGGGTAGGATTAGTAACCAGATTAAATCGGGTACATTTTTTTTATCCAGCCGTGCAAATACTGCCCCCTAGCCCTAACAGGTTAACTGTGTAGCCGAGTGATCATAGTGTCAAAAGAGCAGCAATAGGTGAGTCAGGGTGCTGTTCGGTAGTCACTACTACGCTAGGCGAGCAGGGGAAACAGTGTTCAGAAAAGCTAGCAGGCCGGGGCCAGTAGATGGTTCTTCGGCGACATCGTAACAGAATAGCCTCTTGAGACAACATTGGACGATCACGTCGGCAGTCCAGCCATGATGGATTGGCGGGGCTCCATGTCAAAAATAAAGGGTCCAGGCCAATTGGCAAAGGAGGTATTGTAGCCCTAGAATTAGCTGGTATATGGGCCTAGCTCGAGGCTAGCTGGTGCTTGCTTTGGGACGGAGGCGTTAGCTAACAGTAGCCACTCATTTGCTGCTAGCTAGCTGCGATGATCCTGTGTAATGATCCAGAGCGGCAGGAATCCGGTGATGCGGTAGAGAGAAGCAGTCCGATTTGCTCTGGGTTGATGTCGCGCTGTGCAGACTGGCAGGTGTTGTCTGAGCTAAGGCTGGCTGGTGACCGAAAACATGTGAAGACCACTAGCCATGGCTAACAAAGACTAGTAGCTAGTTAGCTTGCTAGCTCCTGATATAAGTTCCAGTTATAAGGAAAAAAATTGCAGATCCGTACCACGTTGGGTGAGAAGGGTTGCAGGAATGTATATTTAGTTCGTAGATAGAAAGTGAGATTAAGATATATACAAAAAATACTGGCTATTTGCACGGGATAAGACACAGGATAAACACACACAACCTACTGTTACGCCATCTTGGCCTGAGCTATTTGACTACGCCATCATGTAAGGGCTATTTGACCAAGAAGGAGAGTGATGGAGTGCTGCATCAGATGACATGGATTCCACAAGCACCCGACCTCAAGCCAATTGTGATGGTTTGGGATGAGTTGGACTGCAGAGTGAAAGAAAAGCAGCTAACAAGTGTTCAGCATATGTGGTAACTCCTTCAAGGCTGATGGAAAAGCATTCCAGGTGAAGCTGGTTGAGAGAATGCCAAGAGTGTGCAAAGCTGAGAGAAAGACCAAAGGTGGCTACATTGAAGAATATCAAATATATTTTGATTTGTTTTTTTGTTACATGATTCCATGTGTTATTTCATGTCTTCACTATTATTCTACAATGTAGAAAATAGTAAAAATAAAGAAAAACCCTGGAATGAGTAGGTGAGTCCAAACTTTTGACTGGTACTATAAGTACATTTGTCAGAAGACTCTTGGTCCACTAAAATGGGAGGGCTATGTACAAAAAGTGCTGTAATTACTAAACGGTTCACCCAATATGGATGAAAATACCCTCAAGTTAAAGCTAACAGTCTGCTCTTTAACCTCAATTTAACCTGTATCACATCCAAAGTGATGGAGTACAGAGCCAAAACAACAACAGAAAATGCTTTGTCCCAATACTGTAGCTCACTTCAACGGCCACATTATCCACTGGCAGGTCACAGGACAGGTGATCTTGTACCAGATGTACAGGATAAACCGGAAGCAGCAGATCCGAGGAACACCACATTCCTCTTCGTCTATCCACTGGGGGCTGGCCTGCCTCTGACAATTCTCTATGCCTCACTGGATGCCACTTCCCAAGCGATGTCCCTCAGACCTCCCTGCAAGGGAAAAGCACAAGGAGGCATTGCAAGGTCTGTCTATCTACCCTAGTCTACATAACAACCACAGATGTTTGGAACGGGTCACAAGGTGAGACTTTTTAAATGAGAAAGGTGTATCCCGTAGCCAGATAGCATTCGCTATAAATTATCGTTCAGTTTGGCCCCTAAGACGAGGTTCCGATCTTGTTCCTGGTACTTCATAGCACAAAAACACCAACTCATCCAATGGCATAAATCAATTGTCAATTCCAGATACTCCCATCTCAAGTAAAACCCCTTCTTGACCACACACCTGGACAAGCTCACTGAGGGGAGTGAGCCTCTAGGTCATACACTATCCCAGGATAAGTGCAACATCAGAGATGACATACAATGGTTGCAGACACTACCACACACATCCCCCAATGCCAAAGGAGGGAGTGACTGGCACACAGACATTGTGGAGCCAAGAAATTGCTTCCCCATTAATCACACCATCCCTTCACATGGTTTAAGAATAGGTAAAGACACATTCACATATGAAGACAATGTTCCCTCCTTTTCACTTCTCTTTCTGATATTCTGCATAGCACCAGTGACATATGAAAGACAAGCCTGACCTCTGCCCTCTCTGGGCCTCAGGTGACTGTGCCCCAGCTGAGGGAAGAAGTGCAACTGCCAACACCAGAGTCCGAAGGGATACATTCTAATAACAAGTTTATCATATAAGCATATTAGGCAGATTAGACATCTATATGATCTGTGTTACCCAACTAATTCTGATTCTTCCACCACAGTAGCAAAAGAGAATAGAAAAGACATGAGCACAGGAAAACCACATTGGTTGACTTGGAACATACAAGATGAACTGGTACAGACAGACAAAAAAAACAAACACAGGTTTAAATACCCAAGGGATAAATGGGGAAGATGGGTGACACCTGGAGGGGTGGAGACAAGCACAAGGACAGGTGAAACAGATCAGGGTGTGACACTCAAGCACTACTGAGTGGCTATAGTGGCTGACAAGAATAGCTAATTTACCTATGACCTATATATAATGACTGACAGGAGAAGGAGAAGTAAAATATGTTGGGACAGCAATTGTTAAAAATGCTGATATTAAAAAAAGTAATTGTAAAATGTATTGAAATGTAGGACTTGAGGTGTTTGATGGTTGGTGAGTGAGGGGGGAATGGGGAAATTTTGTAAAACATTATTTTTTATGGAAATACAACATATATGTTTGTTTACCTGAAATAAAATAGTTTGACTCCTGGGCTACATTCTTGAAATAAAACAGAAGAAGAAAAGTTTGTACTTAACTTTTGTTATTCCTTGAACTTTTTAAAATCATATTTTCCCAAGCCAAAACATTTAGCCTAACCTGTTTCATCAGCTGGCTACTACTGTAGATTCCACGGAGTACGATCATTTCTATTCCACGGAGTACCATTTGATTTGATACGTTACACAGATTTTTCCTAGGAATGTATATTATTACTTGAAGTTCTATAAATGTATACAACGGGTGGGTCTAATTAACTTGAATCCTGATTGGTTAAATCGCATTCCAGACTGATTCTATTCCACAAGTTACCGCTGGCTAAATCTATGACATTAAAATGCCTATTTACTCTGTTCCATTTGACTGCGCAATCCAGTCTCATCAGCCCAGCCAGGCAATTTATAAACTTGATCTCCACTATGAAAAGCATCTAGATATTACAGACTAACATTTAGTTTTCAACTGCGGATATTTGTATCAACCTTGATGTCTGTCTCTCCAACATTTGCAACATGGTTTCAATATTAAAATTTGATCTCCAGCTGTTCCATAGTAATGTTGAATGTGTCAGCAGTCAGGATGAAACAGACAGGCATGCACTTTCTCTCAGCCAGTCGAAATCATGAATCAGCATATTTGCATGGCTATATACAAAAAACTATCAGTAGAAAACAGGTAAAACGAAATGCAGTGCAGCTAGTTTGCTGTCTTTCCAGCTTCAGTTTGAAGTGATTGTTTTAGCTATGTTGTAGCTAGCTCCTCTGAACAACAGTGTAATGACGAGAAGGCACATTTTCTATCATTAGCTCATTGTTGTACATTGCCTTGCAAAAGTATTCATCCCCCTTGGTGTTTTTCCTATTTTGTTGCATTACAACCTGTAATTAAAATGTATTTTGGTTTGGATTTCATGTAATGCACATACACAAAATAGTCCAAATTGGTGAAGTGAAATGAAAAAATAAATTGTTTCCAAAAAATTCTAAAGAAATAAAAACCGGAAACGCATATGTATTCACCCCCTTTGCTATGAAGCCCCTAAGTAAGATCTGGTGCAACCAATTACCCTCAGAAGTCACATAATTAGTTAACCTGTCTGGGCTAGGGGGCAGTATTTTCACGGCCGGATGAAAAACGTACCCAATTTAAACAGGTTACTACTCTGGGCCAGAAAATAGAATATGCATATTATTAGTAGATTTGGATAGAAAACACTCTGAAGTTTCAAAAACTGTTTGAATGGTGTCATATGGCAGGCAAGAACCTGAGAAAAATTGAATCAGGAAGTGGGAGAAATTTAGAAATGTAGTTTTTCTTTTGAATCCCTTGAAAAACTACAGTGACAGGTTTTATGTTGCACTTCCTAACTCTTCCATTGGCTGTCTACAATCTTCAGGAACTGGTTTCATCTGTCACCTGTTACCGGGCAGAAAATGATGGCTCAGTCTATCACTGGCCAGTCTGAGGAGAGGTGTCTAGTGACGCACATGCATGTGACTTCGCTGTCCGTTATTTTTCTTCTGGGATGAATACCTATTGCCCGGTTGTAAAATTATTGCAATTTTACGTTAACCTCTTACATCTAGACGTTCCGCTAGCGGAATACCTGCTCCAATATCCAATGATAGGCGTGGCGCAAATGACAAATTCCTCAAAAATCCCCAAACTTCAATTTTTCAAACATATTACTATTTTACACCATTTTAAAGACAAGACTCTCCTTTATCTAACCACACTGTCCAATTTCAAAAAGGCTTTACAGCGAAAGCAAAACATTAGATTATGCCAGCAGAGTACCCAGCCAGAAATAATCAGACACCCATTTTTCAAGCTAGCCTCTCTAGGGTATGTGGGACGAAATCGTCCCACCTACCCAACAGCCAGTGGAATCCCGTGGGGCGATATTCAAATACCTTAGAAATGCTATTACTTCAATTTCTCAAACATATGACTATTTTACACCATTTTAAAGACAAGACTCTCGTTAATCTAACCACACTGTCCAATTTCAAAAAGGCTTTACAACGAAAGCAAAACATTAGATTATGTCAGCAGAGTACCCAGCCAGAAATAATCAGACACCCATTTTTCAAGCTAGCATATAATCTCACATAAACCCAAACCACAGCTAAATGCAGCACTAACCTTTGATGATCTTCATCAGATGACACTCCTAGGACATTATGTTATACAATACATGCATGTTTTGTTCAATCAAGTTCATATTTATATCAAAAAACAGCTTTTTACATTAGCATGTGACGTTCAGAACTAGCATACCCACCGCAAACTTCCGGTGAATTTACTAAATTACTCACGATAAACGTTCACAAAAAACATAACAATTATTTTAAGAATTATAGATACAGAACTCCTTTATGCAATCGCTATGTCCGATTTTAAAATAGCTTTTCGGCAAACGCACATTTTGCAATATTCTGAGTAGATAGCTCGCCATCACGGGCTAGCTATTTTGACAACCACCAAGTTTGGCCCTCACCAAACTCAGATTTACTATAAGACAAATTAGATTACCTTTGCTGTTCTTCGTCAGAATGCACTCCCAGGCCTTCTACTTCAATAACAAATGTTGGTTTGGTTCAAAATAATCCATAGTTAAGTTCAAATATCCTTCAAGACACTATCCAAAGGGTGACGAAGGGTGACGCGCCCGACGCGTTTCGTGACAAAAAAAATCGAAATATTCCATTACCGTACTTCGAAGCATGTCAACCGCTGTTTAAAATCAATTTTTACGTGATTTTTCTCGTAAAAAAGCGATAATAATCCGACCGGGAGTCGTTGTTTTCGTTCAAAGACTGAAAATGTAAACATGGAGTCGTCTCGTGCACGCGCCCCCAGTCTCATTGTTCTCTGATCGACCACTATCCAAATGCGCTACTGTTTTTCAGCCATGGCCTGCAAAGTCATCATTCAACGTTTTGCCGCCTTCTGAGAGCCTATGGGAGCCATAGGAAGTGTCACGTTACAGCAGAGATCCTCAGTTTTCAATAAAGAGAGTGTAGAAGGCCAAGAAATGGTCAGAGAGGGCACTTCCTGTAAGGAATCTTCTCAGGTTTTTGCCTGCCATATGAGTTCTGTTATACTCACAGACACCATTCAAACAGTTTTAGAAACTTTAGGGTGTTTTCTATCCAAAGCCAATAATTATATGCATATTCTAGTTACTGGGCAGGAGTAGTAACCAGATTAAATCGGGTACGTTTTTTATCCGGCCGTGTGAATACTGCCCCCTAGCCCTAACAGGTTAATCACACCGTGAGCTATGGTTCATTGAGCACTTCCTATTGCTTCCACTACATGTCCCCAGTCTTTACAAAGTGATTTGAGTCTCCTACTGTGAAAACTAACAAAATGACACGCTGTGGAACGTGGTCACACGGAGAGGGCCATCACCATTATGACGCCGGCTCGCTGGCTACCCTCCCCTTTCGAAACGTTTATAAAGACAATGCAATCGTCCCCCTTGAATCTTATTGGAGCTCTGGTTGATAAAGGCCCTAAAGATTTATGTTATACAATGTTTGACATGTTTGAACGAACCTAAATAAGAAAAAAAATGCATTTTGTTGAAAGAGTAGCCCTGCGCACTTCGGAACTTTTGGTGCAGCCTTCAGAACACGCTAACAACAACAAGCTAATGGAACATAAAGGATGAACTTTTTCGAACGAAAATACATTTGTTGTGGACCTGGGATTCCTGGAAGTGCCTAAGGATGAAGATAATCAAAGGTAAGGGATTATTGACAATAGTATACAAGACTAGATTTGATATGCGATTGTTCCAAGATGGCGCTGACCTGTATTGCTAGCCTATTGTTCTGAGTATCGCATCCCCTTTTATCGCAAAGTGTGATTACCCAGTAAAGTTATTTTTAAATCTGGCATTACAGGTGCTTTCAAGAGATATTCATCTATAAATCTTAGAGTGACAATATTACATTTTAAAAATGTTTTCGAATAGTAATTTAGTAAATTGTAGCGCTGTTTCATCGGATGCATTTGAGGGAAAATAGTTAGTCAACGTTACGCACTGATGTAAAATGCTGTTTTTATATATAAATATGAACTTTATCGAACAAAAGAATGCATGTATTGTGTAACATGATGTCCTAGGTGTGTCATCTGATGAAGATTGTCAAAGGTTAGTGCTGCATTTAGCTGTTTTTTGGTTATTTGTGATGCATGTGGTTGGTCGGAAAATGGCTATGTGGCTACTTTTACGATATACTCCTCTAACATAATCTAATGTTTTGATTTTGCTGTAAAGCCTTTTTGAAATCGGACAACGTGGTTCGATTCAGGAGAGGTGTATCTATAAAAGGATATAATTTGAAAAAAAATATGAAAAAAAAAAATTATTCAATTTTGTTATGCTAATGAGAATAGGATTTTTCGCTGGATATCCGTCCCACATACGGGACGGAGGCCGCACAGGGGTTAAAGATTGCTGTACACCAGTGGAACCCATCCAACTTGAAGGAGCTGGAGCAGTTTTGCCTTGAAGGATGGGCAAACATCCCATTGGCTAGATGTGCCAAGCTGATAGAGACATACTTATCACCTTAACTCACCTCATTTGCTCATATTGTATTTAGACTTCTTTTTCTACAGTATTATTGAAGGTATGTTTGTTTTACTCCATGTGTAACTCTGTGTTGTTATATTTGTCGAACTTCTTTGCTTTATCTTGGCCAGGTCACAGTTGTAAATGAGAACTTGTTCTCAACTTGTCTACATGGTTAAATAAAGGTGAAATAAATACAATAAAAATAAACATACCCCAGACTTGCATCTGTAATTGCTGCAAAAGGTGGGTCTACAAGTATTGACTTTGGGGGGGTAAATAGTTATGCACGCTCAAGTTCTGTTTTTTTTGTCTTATTTCTTGTTTGTTTCACAAAAAGTATTTTGCATCTTCAAAGTGGTAGGCATGTTGTGTAAATCAAATCTATTTTAGTTCCAGGTTGTAAGGCAACAAAATAGGAAAAATGCCAAAAGGAGGTGAAGCCTTTCGCAAGCCACTGTATATGTATCCAAATAAATGTCACTAGAGAACAGCTTAAACAGATGCAAATGCAGCTATTTTGCTGTTATTCTGGCTGCACTGTTTGATGTGACTGTAAGTTAGCTATAGTAGGCTAGCTAGCAAGCAAGGGATAAGAACATTGACAGCCATTATGGCAATGGAACATTTAGAACGAGCGACTGGGTCCCTTCTCTGGCAACCGAACAGATAGAACGATCGACCAGCCGGCTTGGGTAGCAACCCTATATTAGTGTTCGGACTATATCTTGTCGAAGGATTAAATAGTATGAATAAATGTATCTAAATAACATTTTGAAATGAAAATATGTAAATCATTATTTTAATATGTTGGTAACCGGTTGTATAAAAGTAAGTACCGATGGGTTATACAGAAAACAACGCAATTATAACAGCATACGCTTTCCCAGTGATTTTACCAACGTAGCACTACTGTCCCACACACAGGCAAAGGCAGGCAGGGACCTTGGGGACCTGTCATGGACCTAATTCTGCTTGTGTGTGGCCTCTTATTCCCTTGCTTTAAAAATCAAACATACTTGGCTATTTGGCTTTCTTTCCCTCTCAATATCTTTCTTTCTCTCTCTCTCTGTCCCCCCTCAATATTCTCTCTCTCCTCCTCTATGCTTCCCTAGATCTCTTGGCAATGGCTCTGCTTGCGGTCTGTCCCATCTGTTTTCATTCATTAGGACAGATCTGCTTCTGTGGGCTTCTGACACCTTTTCACGTCGCGCTGCACAACGTAATTAAGCAGGGGTGGGGAATCATTTCGGCGCCACACCAGCCAGCCAGAAATCCATCCAGCCACTCTCTCTTCCATCCCCTTAAACCTTCTCTCCTGGTTTTATAGATTTGCATTAACACCGTAGGTTTAACGGTTGCCACTGCCACTATATCCGGTGAATATTGTGTGCTAATAATACACAGTTTCTTTTGCCCCAAACCTGGCTCCATAGAGCTCCATGATTGCGTCCCAATAATCTCTTCTTCCCCCTGAAGTGTGCACTCGTTCACTATTCCCCCACAAATGTAAAAGCATTGGATTAGTTTAAGCATGAGCTAGAGGGTTTCCATACCAGTAATTTCCTTTCCATGAAGAGAAGTGAACAAGTGCACACTTTAGGGGAAAGGAGAGATTATTGGGACACAACTAGCAAGGAATTATCTCAATGCAATGTTTTTGCTTGACACAGAGCTGCAAAGACAATGAAGATTATTCTTTACATGCAGAAGTTCTGCAACTGTTGCTGTAGTGGAGAAAGGTTCTACAGTCAAATGGCGCCGAAGGAACATTACACGATTGACTGTTTTACTGGAATAAGTGTGTTATTGTTAAGAGATTCCGTTCACAACACAGTAGCGTTCGGACAGTTAAAAGTAATATTAAAGACCAGCCAATACCAACATTTTCTTTCAGATACTGATATTTTGACTCTCAAACCTAGCATCAGTGGACGGATTAATCGCTTTGGCTATAACCAATATGACAATGTGGAACGTTTTCTATGTTTTGGGGGTATTCTACTGTTACTGTAACATGGTGGAACCAGCCTGATCTCTGCGTTCACCATTCTATTTCACTTCAAAACAGAATGGTGAATGCAGCGATCAGGCTGGTTCCACCAGGCTACAGTAACAGAACCTGCATGCACAGAAAGGCTAATTGCTTTGTTTCTGTACCAGAGCACTCCCATATAGACAGACTCAGCCTATGCACAAATTAAAACATTTCTCTGGCTTTTGTTAGGTTTCAGTCTCCTCCTCATCTCTCCTCAATTAATTCTGCCCACCTTCTATCCATATCTTTTCTATGTCCTCCCCTCACCTCTTTCACCCGGACTCTAAATAATGGCAATATAGTACATCTTATATTTTAATTCATCCTCTCTATTCACTCTTTCCCCCTAATATGTCTCTCTCTCTGCACCTCCCCTTTTGCGCTCTGGATCTAAACAATATGGCAATATAAAACATTTTCTTCCCTCTCTTTTCTCTCTCCTCCCTTTCCCTCTTTCATCACCTCACGTGTTTGTCTCTAGCTCTAAATCTCTTATATTATAAGTCCTCTCCACTCACTCTCTCTCCTCTCCCTTTCTCTCCTTACCCTTGTTCCCCCGCTCCTCCCCTGCCTGTGCTGTCCTGGAGGGAGACAGATTTTGCAGGGAGAGGGAAGCATATTTCCAATCAGCGAATCAGGCTGCTGCGGGCTGTGGCCACCGTCCCCGACAGACTGTTTCGGGGAGCTCCCTGTGGCAGAGGGGCAGCTTGCGCCCGCTTGGGAACTCTACCCACTTGATTTCATCAGCGGGTGTCAAGCTCACCCAACCTCCCTAACCAAACCCAAACTCATGTTTCAGTGTTAGATAGATAACCAAACCAAACGCCACAGAACACCCCAGAACCACCAACCTGGCCTCATGGCAATTCGTAGAATTTTGTAGCATTGAAAAGTTTCCCTCCATTTAGTACCATATATTATGTTACTTTATGCATGCAATAGTGGTCATACAATATCATACAAATTAGAGGCTGTATAGTATCATACGTCGTACCTGGTCGTACAATATCATACAAATTGGATGATGTAACTTATTATCCTTCTTGGAGGATGAATAGTTTTATACTTCTTTCTCTGAGACCAGGTTGCTTGTTGCGTTGTAACAACAAAGAATAATAATAAGGTGAATTGACGTTGCTGGTTAGGAAACTAACTACAAAGGTTAGGAGAATTTACGTAGCAGGTTAGGTGAATTAGGTTAAGATTAGGGAATGGTTTAGCTCAATGTTACAGTTGTCCCTGACATTAATCAAACACACTACCTTTGGATTGATAGACGGTCGTGATATGTGCCCACCTATCCTCTCTGGCCATCCTCTCCACTTTCTTTTATGTTTTATGAAGTAACCATACCATTATTGCATTTGCAATGTACCATGTCATACTTAATGGAGGTTCACAAATGTACATAAAATAGACAATGTTTGTCAAGTGAGTCATCTGGAACCACCCATACGACCAGTTTGTTTTGCATCCAATTTACATTTTAATTAACAGCAGTGGCAATCAGTGATCATTAATGCAAATACGTGATTAAAGCCAATATTCTCTGAAAAACTCAAAGTCACCCAACTATGTAAGAATGAAACTCATAAAGGACTACACAACCTAAATCCCTCAATTCCAGAGTGAAAGCCAGACGGTAAAAATACACTTGCAGAATAGATTTTCGGAAGTATCCCATTTCTACTGTTCATGTTGATTCAGAGATATAAAAACAGATGCTGCTACCGAGAGAGCGCTGGCCTCGATACTGGTCATACTCTCTACAGTTGACCTTCCCATGGCAGAAACGGATGGGGAAGTCTGTGTGGTTAAGGCACTCCCTTAAGTAAACAATACAAGGCATGCATTATGTATCCCCATGTAAATAATCCTGACCTCACAACCTTTTTAGTAACTGAGCGTTTACTAAGACATCTCCCGGTTCCCAAGGAGGCGGCCGTTTCACCTGCGAAAGTGCCCAGAATCGTAACTAGCCAATCTAGGTTTAAAACTCCTCAGTGGCAAGTAACTACCTCGGTTCAGTAGCTGTGCAGGGGGATGCACAGATGTACTTAAAGAAAGATGAGCCCAGACAAAATCCATAAGGGCTAGTAGCCTACTTCCTAAGACAGAATACTTTTGACTGAGGAAACTTTAAACAAAAAAAGAGCACATTGGAAGAATTTGTCATTGTCAACCACGAGGAAGTTCCAAATACTGAGAATAAATCATTGTTATGAGACAGACTCCAGTCCATATTTCCTTACCTTCAAGTGGGCTTTTTTTTCTCTGATAATGGCTGAGTAGTCAAAGGTTATCTCACTACTCACAGGACCCGTGTGACGCAGTTGGTACAGCATGGTACTTGCTATGCCAAGGTTGTGGGTTCAATACCCAAGGAAATGAGAAAGTATGAAAATGTACGCACTCACTATTGTAAATAGCTCTGGATAAAAGCATGTGCTAAATTATGTAAATGTTATTTTAGCTCCCTTTGTAGTCGTACACTAAAAAAAATGCTAGGTTAAAAAAAATACAATTTTGTTTATTTGGTGCCCCTTGGTAAATTTTGGACAGAACAAACACTGTGTTATTATGGGTTGTGTGAATAACCCAACACACCAGCTCAGTCTTTTTAAATGTAATCCATAGGTTATTTTGAGGAGGCATGGATTATTAGGGGTGTGGCTTTCAAATTGTTATTTTTGGCAACCCACAAAGTGGTAACTATCCCAACATTGGGATGTGCATAAGCCTTTAAGGAACTCATGCACTTGTGTAAGCTTCATTACCCACAGGTTGACAAAAAATACTAATTCAAAGCTACGCCCCTACTAAGCCATGCCTCCAGTCTTCTGATCTGACCCACTGGGACATAACTCAATTAACCAGCATTAACAACCCAACCTTGCTCTTTTTGAGAGAAAAAAAGGACTCTATTCAATTCGGATCGCTGAAGTGTTACAGATTTCGCAATAGAAATGTAAAGGTAATTTCCGATTGAACCGATTGAATATGCAGCGTTTAAAATGAATGCCATCTCCACCAACGTGGGAACATTTCAATTAGACTTTAGCGCAGCATTTTCATGATATGGATTAAGTAGAGCCCAAATTCACCCAATGCCTGCATCCCAGCAGTTGGGTCATCTAAACAACCCAGCATTTTTAGAGTGAAGGTTTATCTTAGTAGTCATAGGTTGTCTTGGTAGTCATAGGTTGTATTATGGTGCTATCAATAGGAACTCGTAAAAAATGTTATCAAATCATGACATCAGTGATCTACTGGTAGAAAAGTCAGAGCTCTAGAAAGATGCCAGAGTTTCCGAGTTGGAAATCCTGTGTTGGATAACCGTTCAAATGACTTTTCCCGATGTCCCAGTTGTCTTGAACGGACTGAAGTCAGAGATTTCCTAGTTCCGAGTTACCAATTGTTTTGAACGCGGTATTCACAGTCAATTTATCTTAATAGTCATATGTTATTTTAGTACTCATAGGTTGTTAGTAGTCCTAGTTTATGAAGGCTCCTGAGTGGCGCAGCGGTCTAAGGCACTGCATCTCAGTGCTAGAGGCATCACTACAGACCTGGGTTTGATCCTGGGCTGTTTCACAACCGGCCGTGATCGGGAGTCCCATAGGGCGGCGTACAGTTGTCTGGGTTAGGGACGGTAGGCCGTCATTGTAAAATAATAATTTGTTCTTAACTGACTTACCTAGTTAAATAAAGGTTAAATAAATCAAATAAAGTCATAGGTTATCAAGTCAATGAATTATACATAAAACACAGGGATTGTGGTTCATATACTCATGTTGTGTATATGCTTATCTGGTGAGTGTCTTCTGTTTATTAACTTGGCCTCAACTGGCAGAACGTCCCACAGTCAATTTTTATTAAAATATCTTATTGATTGTGTAAACGTGCATCAGTCTGATTTGAAAAATGACTTGAAAGTCATGGGACTTAGCTGGATTGTCTCTTAGTGACACAGCCTGACAGGATTATAAATGTAGGTGTTCTTCCAGACTGTTTCAATGATCATTCCATCATTTACAGTGTTTGGAAAATAATGATTCCTCAAGCACCACTCAAATTGCTAAGACAATGTCAAAATGTCAATTTTGATTATTTCATTGATGACTTGATATCCATAAACTGGCAATACTATCTAATTGATAGAGTGAAAAGAAGGAAGCCTGTATAGAATACAAATATTCCAAAATGTGCATCCTGTTTGCAACAAGGCACTAAAGTAATACTGCAAAAAATGTGGCAAAGAAATGAACTTCATGTCCTGAACACCAAGTGTTATACTTGAGGCAAATTCAACACAACACATTACTGAGTACCACTCTCCATATTTTCAAGCACAGTGGTGGCTGCATCATGTTATGTGTATGCTTGTAATCGTTAAGGACTGGGGAGTTTTTCATGATAAAAAAACAAAACAGAATGGAACTAAGCACAAGAAAAATCCTAAAAGAAAACCTGGTTCAGTCTGCTTTCCACCAGACACTGGGAGATGAATTCACCTTTCAGCAGGACACGAACCAAAAACACAAGGACAAATCTACACTGGAGTTGCTTACCAAGAAAAAAGTAAATGTTCTTGAGTTGCCGAGACAGGTTTGACTTAAATCTTGTCACGTGTGCTCCCTCTCCGGCCTCTAGGTCACCAGGCTGCTCGTTATGGAGCACACCTGTCACCATCGTTACGCACACCTGCGCGTCGTCAGACTCACCTGGATTCCATCACTTCCTTGATTACTTTCCCTATATATGTCACTCCCTTTGTTTCTTTCCCCAGGCATCATTGTTTCTGTTTCATTTCTGTGCGTTGTTCAAGGTTCTTGTTTTGTATTATGCTTCTCGACTCTCAGAGCACATCGTTACAAATCTACTTGCAAATCTATGGCAAGACCTGAAAATGAAGAATTTTGAAAAGAATAATGGGCAAATGTTGCACAATCCAGGGTGGAAAACTCTTATGGACTTGCCCAGAAAGACTCACATCTGTAAATCGCTGCCAAAGGTGCTTTTGCAAAGTATTGTCTCAGGGGTGTGAAAAATTATGTAAATTAGATATTTATGTGTTTCATCTTCAGTACATTTGCAAAAATATCTAAAAACATGTTTTCACTTTGTCATTATGGGGTATTGTTTGTAGATGGGTGAGAAAGAACATCTACAGGTATTTAATCGATTTTGAATTCAGGCTGTAACACAACAAAATCTGCAATAAGTCAAGTAGTATGAACATTTTCTGATGGCACTGTAGTTCATAAACTAGTTATGTAGCTAAGAGCTTTTTACAGTTGGTTTAGTGTCCATATCTTAAACTTTCAAAGAGCTGTACCATTTGGAAAACCAACCACTTTATGCTGGCATTGACAGCCATGTTGTTTAATGCCATTTCAAATAGTTATAATGTAGTTATAATGTATGGTGGCAGGTAAAGTGATATTAGCAGACCTTGAAAAAAAAAACTGGTAATAAAAATAATAACTATTTAAGTGAAATATTAGCTTTTGTCTGAATCCAAAAAAAACAGGAAATTCAAAAGCTAATATGACCTATGTACTGGCAAGGCTTTTCAGCAGAAGCAGCTTGACTACTGCTGGAGTATTGCAGCTTTATTGATCTACTGTACTTCAACAACAGATGTATTTACATTGGATGGGTTGATTAGGATTCAAACCTTCTCTCAAACAGCCTAATACATACTCTTAGAGTAGGTTTAACCCATGAAAGTGCTTGGGGCATTTAGCCCGAACCATAAAAAACAGCCCCAGACCATTATTCCACCTCCACCAAACTTTACAGTTGGCACTATGCATTCGGGCAGGTAACGTTCTCATGGTATCTGCCAAACCCGGATTCGTCCATTGGACTGACAGATGGAGAAGCGGTATTCATCACTCCAGAGAACGCACTTCCACTGCTCCAGAGTCCAATGGCAGCGAGCTTTACACCACTCCAGCTTAAGCTTGGCATTGTGCGTGGTGATCTAGGCTTGTGTGCGGCTGCTCGGCCATGGAACCCATTTAATTAAGTTCCCGACGAACAGTTCTTGTGCTGACGCTGCTTCCAGAGGCAGTTTGGAACTTGGTAGTGAATGTTGCAACCAAGGACATACAATGTTTATGCTCAACGCACTTCAGCAGGCGGTGGTCTTGTTCTGTGAACTTGTGTGGTCTACTACATCGCGGCTGAGCCGTTGTTGTTCCTAGACGTTTCCACTTTCCAATTACAGTATTTACAGTTGACCGGGGCAGCTCCAGCAGGGCAGACATTTGACAAACTGACTTGTTGGAAAGGTGGCATCCTATAACGGTGCCATGTTGAAAGTCACTGAGCTCTTCAGTAAGGCCATTCTACTGCCAATGATTACCTATGGAGATTGCATGGCTGTGTGCTCGATTGTATACACCTGTCAGCAACAGGTGTGGCTGAAATAGACAAATCCACTAATTTGAAGGTGTGTCCACATACATTTGTATATATAGTGTTTCTATCTGCAAGATGTAATAAGCATTGTGCTCCACATTTGCCAGCTGTAGTCACTCCTGGAGATGGAACAGACCCAACCTAGTCTGGTTGAATTTATCAATACAGTACAATGAACGATAACGTGCCCCTTTCAGATCTTCAGCATACACAGGGAGTAGAGCCAAGTACCTTGGGGTCGATGGGATTCAGAGGTTGTGTAACTATCCCCTGAAGAAGGTGAGTACAAATAACAGGGGACAGAAAAAATACAGTCCTTTCCTAATGCCCTCAATCCCTCACTTCTCATGGCTCTGAAGAGACTGAATAGGTGAATACAATAAGGTGTTTTGGAATAGTTTGATGGTTTACAGTGTGTTTTCTCTGCAGAACACAGGTATTGCTTTCTTGTTGATAATGTCTCCAACATCACCTCATTCACAAGCCAACCATACCCTGAGGTCGATTAATGCTCCTCTGCCACTGGAATAAATGTTTACTGCACAGTATACAGTGACAAATTACAGTTGGATCAAAGTCGTAAACCCTCAGTTCTTACTTTCGTCAACCTTCCCCAGTGTTGCTAGGTTTCCATGCCACCATTAGCCGCCTTGTGCATATACGCACAACACAAATCTTCTCCGATATGCAGATTCTCCATGACATTTCTGAACAGCAAGTTAGGCACTACACACATTGGTAACGTAAAAGGCACCGCTGATGCACTTCCAAGTGTCAAAAAGTGCAATGTGACTTCCCCCTTTCTTTTTCTAGCTGTCCTCTCCATCACTAGCTGACCTTTTATTAACAACGAAGTGTTCTACAGGAAACAAGGCCAGTCTGTCCACTGCCTGAAACGACCAATCACGGCAGTTCTAGGTGATCGACCAGGAAGTGATTTGTATGCTCCTCTGACTCCGATGGGGGGTGTGGGAATCGTTTGATTAATGCTGACAGGCTGAGCACATTGTGCCGGCATATGAATATTATTAAACTTTTAAAACGCCTGTGTGTGCTTTTAAAGAAGGTTACAGTCAGTGGGAAGAGGGTAAGAGCGAGGGGAGGGGAGGTGGGAAAAGACACTTGGCTTCCTATCAAATATTTTATTTGCACCACTTGCCCCATTTAAAGGTCTTTATAACAACACAGAAATATTTTTGTCTTAATTAGTGCATTTTCTTTAGGATAAGAGGATATTTTAGGATGTACAAAGTGCATAATTAATAGGCTCGGAAAGTTAAATGGCTTCTGGGTGTTCAGACATTAATTGCATTGGCAAATTAACATATCCGGCCGACCACTTCCACCCTCTGTGAAATCCATAACAAAAAAAAACCGAAGAAATAAAGGTCCCCTGTTCCCATAGAGAAAGAAAGGGGTGATGAACATCAAATTTCTTAACATAGACTAGAAAAAAAAACATTGTCACTGTCCCTGTACTGTGCCTCGGTTTTGGAGCCCACGGCCGATTGCTTGTTTACGTCCACATACGCAGTGTGTGCGTTGGGGAGATGGGTGATGGGGACTTGAGCTAAGGGCACAGTAGTTAGTAAACAAATCTTACAGCTGAGACAGCGGAAAAAAGCTGTTTTTTTTTCTATTTAGTCCTGTGCTGGAATTGGGGGGGGTGGTCCATTGGAAGCATCTCAATTGATATTGACCTAGTGCTATGTTTGTGGCAGAAAAATGTATTTTTTCACTATTGAATTACCATTAGTGGAAAGAGAAAAGAGTTGGTATCATTTTAAATTTAAGCAACTCTCCTATTTATTCACCAACCGGTGTTGATCTTTACTCAATGCGGTATGTCATAAGACAGTGGCACCATTTTTTTATTACATCCTATCCGCAGATCCCCACGAGGTTCAACTTACCCAAAATAATAAAAAGTTGCTTTCGGTTCCGAAATAGTGGCCATCATTTCTGAGGGGGACAGAAATTACTCATTCTTAAAGATATAGCATCAACACCACCAGTACGACCAAACCATACATGCTCAGCAGATGAAACATACTAGGGTCATGTGCCAACCAATCAAATCAAACCCCCAGCGCCATGGGTGCCGGCCCCCCAGGCTCTGACGGACAGGTTGCGAGTCAGTGGTCTGTGGAAATCAATGGTCAAACTGTCCATCTACACAAGACACACACAGTGGGTACCACCATCACAACTGTTGCACTCTTCCTTGCACTCAGACTCTTCTCTTACTACCATTGATTTTGCAAATTATTTTTGTGATGATTGTGATGTGTTTTTTTTCTTATACCTTAGTTGAATGTAAAATGGACAGTATATGTCAGAGGGGGAGCCATCTGTGTTTGTCAGCTTAGCCCCAGCATGCCACCATGCCATGCGTGGAGAGAGAGAGATGGAGGGATTGACTGTAGGTGGAGGTGTGGACAGGCAGTGGCTGAGGTGGGGTGTTAATTAACTAGATGGTAACAAGGTGTTGTATCTACGTGGCTAGCCTGGGCACCTTGAAGGTAGAAAAATATGCGCTCAAGCGCCCATTTAAAAAACATGTTGGGCTTGGATCAGAGCAAAAGTCTTAATATCATGAGCACTGGCCATATAAAACAATTAAAATACATAAATAGTATGCTAATATTTGATGCTCATTCTGGAATCCAGAGTCTGATTCAGTCGAAACTGCCAACAAGGTCACATTCCACATGGAGAGAATGAAGTTCCTTTCCCCAAATTCCCATGTTTTCCATACATTTTGGTTGGACGATTCCCCGAATCAGGAGTGAATAAGCAAGAAACCTGGAATCTGGAAAACCAGGGAAATTTGGTAAATTAATCAGAATTTTGCAAGGCTGGGGGCCATTAACCTCTTACATCTAGACGTTCCGCTAGCGGAACACCTGCTCCAATATCCAATGATAGGCGTGGCGCGAATTACAAATTCCTCAAAAATACAAAAACTTCAATTTTTCAAACATATGACTATTTCACAGCATTTTAAAGACAAGACTCTCCTTTATCTAACCACACTGTCCGATTTCAAAAAGGCTTTAAAGCGAAAGCAAAACATTAGATTATGTCAGCAGAGTACCAAGCCAGAAATAATCAGACACCCATTTTTCAAGCTAGCATATAATGTCACAAAAACCCAGAAGACAGCTAAATGCAGCACAAACCTTTGATGATCTTCATCAGATGACACACCTAGGACATTATGTTATACAATACATGCATGTTTTGTTCAATCAAGTTCATATTTATATCAAAAAACAGCTTTTTACATTAGCATGTGACGTTCAGACCTAGCATACCCCCCGCAAACTTCCGGGGAATTTGCTAACAATTTACTAAATTACTCACGATAAACGTTCACAAAAAGCATAACAATTATTTTAAGAATTATAGATACAGAACTCCTCTATGCACTCGATATGTCAGATTTTAAAGTAGCTTTTTGGTGAAAGCACATTTTGCAATATTCTAAGTACATAGCCCAGCCATCACGGGCTCGCTATTTAGACACCCGGCAAGTTTAGCACTCACCAATATCAGATTTACTATTATAAAAGTTTGATTACCTTTTGTTGTCTTCGTCAGAATGCACTCCCAGGACTGCTACTTCAATAACAAATGTTGGTTTGGTCCAAAATAATCCATCGTTATATCCGAATAGCGGCGTTTTGTTCGTGCGTCCCAGACACTATCCGAATGGTAAAGAAGGGTCGTGCGCATGGCGCAATTCGTGACAAAAAAAAATCTAAATATTCCATTACCGTACTTCGAAGCATGTCAACCGCTGTTTAAAATCCATTTTTATGCCATTTTTCTCGTAAAAAAGCGATAATATTCCGACCGGCAATGTCCATTTAGCTAAACAGAGGAAAGAAAACAAAGCTTTCGGTCGACGCGGGCACGAGCCTGAGTCTCACAGTACTGTAACCAGCCACTACCCAAACGCGCTACTTTGTTTCAGCCAGAGCCTGCAAAGCCACGATTCAGTATTTTGCCGCCTTCTGAGAACCTATGGCAGCCGTAGGAAGTGTCATGGGATAGCTAAGATCCTCACTCTTCAATAAACAGAGACAAGAAGAACGACACCTTGTCAGACAGGCCACTTCCTGCATGAAATCTTCTCAGGTTTTTGCCTGCCATATGAGTTATGTTATACTCACAGACACCATTCAAACAGTTTTAGAAACTTTAGGGTGTTTTCTATCCAAAGCCAATAATTATATGCATATTCTAGTTACTGGGCAGGAGTAGTAACCAGATTAAATCGGGTACGTTTTTTATCCAGCCGTGAAAATACTGCCCCCTAGCCATAACAGGTTAATGTGGATCCATTTAAAAGGACCCATTTATGGATTGGCTCACTGTCAATAAGAAAATGGTGCCAATTGCAACCAACATTATACACCGTATCACTACGAGGTGATCTTCTGTTAAAGCATTAATATGTGCTAAGAAGTTGTGCAAAGTTGCTTGATATTGGCGGGAACAGGAACATGCTGTCGTAGACGTCAAACCAGAGCATCCCAAACATGCTCAATGGGTGACATGTCTGGTGAGTATGCAGGCCATGGAAGAACTGGGACATTTTTAGCTTCCAGAAATTGTGTACACATCCTTGCGCCATTGACCAACCGATGCATATCTGTGTATTATCATGCTGAAAAATGAGGATGGCGGCGGATGAAGGGCATGAAAACGGGCCTCTGGATCTCGTCATGGTATCTCTGTGCATTTAAATTGCCATCGATAAAATGCAATTGTGTTCGTTGTTTCTTAGGTTGTGCAAACCACAGTTTTATTACAGACAGAAATACTCCTCAGTTTCACCAGCTGTCCGGGTGGCTGGTCTCAGACGATCCTGCAAGGTAAGAAGCCGGATGTGGAGATCCTGTGCTGGTGTGGTTACACAAGGTCTGTGGTTGAGAGGCCGGTGGGACATACTGCCAAATTCTCTAAAATGACATTGGTAGAGAAATTAACAATCAATTCTCTGGCAACAGCTCTGGGGGACATTCCTGCAGTCAGCATGCCAATTGCACGCTTCCTCAAAACTTGAGACATCTGTGGCACGTATTCTGTGACAAAACTGCACATTTTAGAATGGCCTTTTATTGTCCCCAGCACAAGGTGCACCTGTGTCATGATCATGCTTTTTAAATCAGCTTCTTGATAATCCATCCACTTGAAGGTGTGGCATATCTTGTGCACAACATTTGAGAGAAATAAGCTTTTTGTGTGTATGAAAGATTGAGATCTTTTATTTCAGCTCATGAAACCAACACTTTACATGTTGCGTTTTTATTTTTGTTCAGTGTATTTGACAATCATCATGTACAACTGAAATAAATAATTTCCTTTTTTTACCATGGGAAATCTACTGTGGCAATTTACCCTACACATTTTATAGATGGAAAAATCATGCCTGGCCAGCAGCATACCACCCCGCATCCCACTGCTGGCTTGCCTCTGAAGCTAAGCAGGGGTAACCAGGGTTTCCTCTGGTCTAAAAAAATATCCCAGAGCAGTGATTGGGGACATTGCCCTGTGTAAGGTGCTGTCTTTTGGACGGGACATTAAACGGGTGCCCTGACTCTCTCACCAAAGATCCCATGGCACTTATTGTAAGAGCAGGGTTGTTAACCCTGGTGTCTTGGCTAAATTCCTAATCTGGCACTCATACTGTACCATCATGGCCACCTAATCATCACCAGCTTCCAATTGGCTCATTCCTCTCCCTGTAACTATTCCCCAGGTTGTTGCTGTAAATTACAATGTGTTCTCCATGAACTTAAATGGTTAAATAAAAATGTTCTAATTTATGTAATCCATTATTAACTTGCCTTAATCTCTTGTTTTGTGATCCATGATATGAATTACCCATGTCTACTTGCCTGCTTGTTTACAATCAAATACTATCTGTTTGAGAAGAAAAACTGCCAGATGGAGAGGAACAACACCATAACTGAACTGATGAGAATCAATAAAAAAATATATATTACATATATATATATATGCTCAACTTCATATGAATGTATTTATGCTTTCTCACAGTGTGAAATCAATCAATTTATACAGTATTATCCCAGTATTATTTATCAAAGTTTCCTTAATCCATACACAATCATGGTATGCACATTCTATCACAATACCCACATTCTACTAATAACAGAAGTATATCTTATTTTGTAACCAAACAGAAGTCTACCTTGTTGTGTAAGCAAAAATAATTTTGTGTGAGCAGGTCCATATATTTAACTACTGGTTGTGATTTACATGGTACTCGCCCCCTGAGCCACTGTAGGGATCCCATGGTCTAGAGCACACATGAACAGAGCCTATATAACTGCCACAGTGTCCAAGCAGGGCACGGAACAGGCCCAGAGTAGAGAAAAAACAAGACCCTGCACTAGCAAGTATGAACAATAGCGCAGTTGTAGTGCAGAAAAGGAAAACAATGTTGTTGTTTTTGCACATGCTTTTAGCTAAAAGTAATGTACTCATGCTATTCACAAAGTGTAACATTGTTGAGTGACCCTTAACCAGCTTTTGTATACTTTTATTTAACTAGGTAAGTCAGTTAAGAACAAATTATTATTTACAATGACGGCCTACCAAAAGGCAAAAGGCATTCTGTGGGGACGGGGGCTGGGATTAAACATTTTTAAATATATAAATATCGGACAAAACACACATCACGACAAGAGAGACAACAATATTACATAAAGAGAGACCTAAGATAACAACATAGAAAGGAAGCAACACATGACAACACAGCATGGTAGCAACACAACATGGAAGCAGCACAAAACATGGTACAAACATTATTGGGCACAGACAATAGCACAAAGGGCAAGAAGGTAGAGACAACAATACATCACACAAAGTAGCCACAACTGTCAGTAAGAGTGTCCATGATTGAGTTTTTGAATGAAGAGATAAAACTGTCCAGTTTGAGTGTTTGTTATAGCTCGTTCCAGTCGCTAGCTCCAGCAAACTGAAAAGAGGAGCGACCCAGGGATGTGTGTGCTTTGGGGACCCTTAACAGAATGTGACTGGCAGAATGGGTGTTGTATTTGAAGAATGAGGGCTGCAGTGGGGAGTGAGGCCTAAGAGGGTTTTATAAATAAGCATCAACCAGTGGGTCCTGCGACAGTAATACAGAGATGACCAGTTTACAGAAGAGTATAAAGTGCAGTGATGTGTCCTATAAGGAACATTGGTGGCAAATCTGATGTCCGAATGGTAAAGAACATCTAGCCGCTCGAGAGCAACCTTACCTGCCGATCTTTAAATTATGTCTCCGTAATCTAGCATGGGTTGGATGGTCATCTGAATTTGGGTTAGTTTGGCAGCTGGGGTAAAAGATTACGATAGAGGAAAACAAGTCAAGATTTAACCTCTTAGGGCTAGGGGGCAGTATTTACACCGCCAGATAAAAAACGTACCCGATTTAATCTGGTTACTACTCCTACCCAGTAACTAGAATATGCATATACTTATTATATATGGATAGAAAACACCCTAACGTTTCTAAAACTCTTTGAATGGTGTCTGTGAGTATAACAGAACTCATACGGCAGGCAAAAACCTGAGAGATTCCTTTACAGGAAGTGGCCTGTCTGACCATTTATTGGCTTTCTTTGACATCTCTTTCCAAAACAATGGATCTCTGCGGTAACGTGACACTTCCCACGGCTCCCATAGGCTCTCAGAGCCCGGAAAAAGCTAAATGTCGTCATTCCAGCCCCAGGCTGAAACACATTATCGCTTTTGTCAAGTGGCCGATCAAGGGACAGTGGGCTTAGGCGCGTGCATTGGTCTCCCCGTCTTTCTTTTTTTTCCTCTGTTTACCGAAACGCATATTCCCGGTCGGAATATTATCGCTTTTTTTACGAGATAAACTGCATAAAAATTGATTTTAAACAGCGGTTGACATGCTTCGAAGTACGGTAATGGAATATTTAGAATTTTTTTGTCACGAAATGCGCCATGCGCGTAACCCTGATTTACCATTTCGGATAGTGTCTGGAACGCATGAACAAAATGCCGATATTTGGATATAACGATGGATTATTTGGGACCAAACCAACATTTGTTATTGAAGTAGAAGTCCTGGGAGTGCATTCTGACGAAGAACACCAAAGGTAATAACATTTTTGTTATAGTAAATCTGATTTTGGTGAAGGCTAATCTTGCTGGGTGTCTAAATAGCTAGCCCGTGATGGCTGGGCTATGTACTTAGAATATTGCAAAATGTGCTTTCACCAAAAAGCTATTTTAAAATCGGACATATTGAGTGCATAGAGGAGTTCTGTATCTATAATTCTTTAAATAATTGTTATGCTTTTTGTGAACATTTATCGTGAGTAATTTAGTAAATTGTTAGTAAATTCCCCGGAAGTTTGCGGGGGGTATGCTAGTTCTGAACGTCACATGCTAATGTAAAAAGCTGTTTTTTGATATAAATATGAACTTGATTGAACAAAACATGCATGTATTGTATAACATAATGTCCTAGGGTTGTCATCTGATGAAGATCATCAAAGGTTAGTGCTGCATTTAGCTGTCTTCTGGGTTTTTGTGACATTATATGCTAGCTTGAAAAATGGGTGTCTGATTATTTCTGGCTGGGTACTCTGCTGACATAATCTAATGTTTTGCTTTCGTTGTAAAGCCTTTTTGAAATCGGACAGAGTGGTTAGATTAACGAGAGTCTTGTCTTTAAATAGCTGTAAAATCGTAATATGTTTGAGAAATTGAAGTAATAGCATTTCTAAGGTATTTGAAAATCGCGCCACAGGATTCAACTGGCTGTTACGTAGGTGGGACGATTTGGTGCCACCTGCCCTAGAGAGGTTAACTTTAGCCTGCAGCTTTGACATGTGCTGAGAGAAGGACAGTGTACTATCTAGCCATACTCCCAAGTACTTGTATGAGGTGACTACCTCAAGCTCTAAACCCTCAAAGGTAGTAATAACACCTGTGGGAGGAGGGGCAATGTACAGTTGAAGTTAGAAGTTTACATACACCTTAGCCAACTACATTTCAACTCAGTTCTTCATAATTCCTGACATTTAATCATAGTAAAAAGGTTAGGATCACCACTTTATTTTAAGAATGTGAAATGTCAGAATAATAGTAGAGAATGATTTATTTCAGTTTTTCTTACTTTTTTCGCAATCCCAGTTGGTCAGAAGTTTACATACACTAAATTAGTATTTGGTAGTATTGCCATTAAATGGTTTAACCTCTCTAGGGTAGGGGGCAGTATTTTCACATCCGGATAAAAAACGTACCCGATTTAATCTGGTTATTACTACTGCCCAGAAACTAGAATATGCATATAATTGTTTGATTTGGATAGAAAACACCATAAAGTTTCTAAAACTGTTTGAATGGTGTCTGTGAGTATAACATAACTCATATGGCAGGCCAAAACCTGAGAAGATTCTGTACAGGAAGTGCCCTCTCTGACCATTTCTTGGCCTTCTTTGTCATCTCTATCCAAAACAGAGGATCTCTGCTGTAACGTGACACTTTCTAAGGCTCCCATAGGCTCTCAGAAGGCGCCAGAACGTTGAATGATGACTTTGCAGCCCCTACCTGAAAAACAGTAGCGCATTTGGATAGTGGTCGATCTGAGAGAAAAATCGCATAAAAATTGATTTTAACTTCCAGACTGATGTCTTGAGATGTTGCTTCAATATATCCACATAATTTTCCTCCCTCATGATGCCATCTATTTTGTGAAGTGCACTAGTCCCTCCTGCAGCAATGCACCCCCACAACATGATGCTGCGACCCCCGTGCTTCAGGGTTGGGATGGTGTTCTTCGGCTCGCCAATCAAGAGTCGCCAGAGCTGCCCGCCAGTCATGAGTCGCCAGAGCTGCCCGCCAGTCATGAGTTGCCAGAGCCGCCCGCCAGTCAGGAGCTGCCAGAGCCGCCCGCTAGTCAGGAGCTGCCAGAGTGTCCGGGGAATTTACTAACAATTTACTAAATTACTCACGATAAACGTTCACAAAAAGCATAACAACTATTTTAAGAATTATAGATACAGAACTCCTCTATGCACTCGATATGTCCGATTTTAAAATAGCTTTTTGGTGAAAGCACATTTTGCAATATTCTAAGTACATAGCCCAGCCATCACGGGCTAGCTATTTAGACACCCGGCAAGTTTAGCCTTCACCAAAATCAGATTTACTATTACAAAAGTTTGATTACCTTTTGTTGTCTTCGTCAGAATGCACTCCCAGGACTGCTACTTCAATAACAAATGTTGGTTTGGTCCAAAATAATCCATCGTTATATCCGAATAGCGGCGTTTTGTTCGTGCGTCCCAGACACTATCCGAAATGGTAAATTGCGCATGGCGCAATTCGTGACAAAACATTTCTAAATATTCCATTACCATACTTCGAAGCATGTCAACCGCTGTTTAAAATCAATTTTTATGCAATTTATCTCGAAAAAAATAATATTACGACCGGGAATCTCCTTTTCGGAAAACAGAGGAAAAAACACAAAGACGGGGGCGGCCAGTGCACGCGCCTAAGCCCACAGTCCCTTGATCGGCCACTTGAGAAAGGCGATAATGTGTTTCAGCCTGGGGCTGGAATGACGACATTCAGGTTTTTCCCGGGCTCTGAGATCCTATTGGAGCCGTGGGAAGTGTCACGTTACCGCAGAGATCCTTTGTAATGGAATGAGATGTCAAAGAAAGCCAATAAATGGTCAGACAGGCCACTTCCTGTAAAGGAATCTCTCAGGTTTTGACCTGGCATTTGAGTTCTGTTATACTCACAGACACCATTCAAACAGTTTTAGAAACATTGGAATGTTTTCTATCCAAAGCCAATAATTATATGCATATTCTAGTTACTGGGCAGGAGTAGTAACCAGATTAAATCGGGTACGTTTTTTATCCAGCCGTGTCAATACTGCCCCCTAGCCCTAACAGGTCAAGGGACATGGGCAGCTGTGAGGAAGAGGGTTTATTCTCCAGGTCTTTAACCATTTTCCAGAACTTCTTGGGGTTAGACCCACAGAGAGAGAACTGTTCCTTATATTAACTAACTTTGGCCTTCCGGATAGCCTGAGTGCACTTATTTCTCATTTGCCTGAATGAGAGCCAGTCAGCCTGAGTATGCGTGTGCAGATCCTTTCAGCAAATGCAATTCTTGAGGTGGAGTAAGTGCAAGATCGCGGTCGAACCAGGGGTTGAACCGGTTTTTAATTCTCATTTTCTTAATGGGGGCGAGTTTGATATTTTCAGTGGGATTGTTAACAAAAAAGAAGGTTCAAGCGTCTTCGACAGAGGGGATCAAGCTGATTCTATACCATTTTACAGAGGCCAGTTCATGAAGGAAGGCTTGCTCATTAAAGTTTTTTAGCAAGAGTCTATAACAAATCAGGACAGGTCGTTTCACTGAGCAGCCATTATGAACACAGGCTGTAAAACAGTGATCACTAAGGTCATTACAGAAAACACTGATACCTATTAGGATTATTTGTGAGGATAACATCAAGGAGAGTAGCCTTTTCTGGGTGTTTGTAGGCATACCTTGTGGGATTGGTAAGAATCTGAGAAGGAATTAGGGAGTCCATTTGCTTTAGGACTTGGTCAGGTGGTCTAAGGATGTCCCGGTTTAGGTCACCTAGCAGGACAAATTCAGACTTAGTGTAAGGGGCCAGGAGAGAGCTTAGGGCAGGTAGGGTACAGGCCGGTGTAGATGGAGGACGATAGCACCCAGCAACAGTCAACAAAAAGCTATTTGAACATTTAATGCTGAAAACCAGCAAATCAAATTGCTTGGAAGATCCGTCTTGTTGAAAAAGGTTATAACCAGAAAGGTTAACATCAGTATTCAAACGTCTCAGTAATGACCAACACATTTGGATTGCAGCTGTGAACCCACACTTTCAATTGATCTATACTGCTCAAAAAAATAAAGGGAACACTAAAATAACACATCCTAGATCTGAATAAATGAAATAATCTTATTAAATACTTTTTTCTTTACATAGTTGAATGTGCTGACAACAAAATCACACAAAAGAATCAATGGAAATCCAATTTATCAACCCATGGAGGTCTGGATTTGGAGTCACACTCAAAATTAAAGTGGAAAACCACACTACAGGCTGATCCAACTTTGATGTAAGGGAAAACTAAAACAAGTGAAAATGAGGCTCAGTAGTGTGTGTGGCCTCCACGTACCTGTATGACCTCCCTACAACGCCTGGGCATGCTCCTGATGAGGTGGCGGATGGTCTCCTGAGGGATCTCCTCCCAGACCTGGACTAAAGCATCCGGCAAGTCCTGGACAGTCTGTGGTGCAACGTGGCATTGGTGGATGGAGCGAGACATGATGTCCCAGATGTGCTGAATTGGATTCAGGTCTGGGGAACGGGCGGGCCAGTCCATAGCATCAATGCCTTCCTCTTGCAGGAACTGCTGACACACTCCAGCCACATGAGGTCTAGCATTGTCTTGCATTAGGAGGAACCCAGGGCCAACCGCACCAGCATATGGTCTCACAAGGGGTCTGAGGATCTCATCTCGGTACCTAATGGCAGTCAAGCTACCTCTGGCAAGCACATGGAGGGCTGTGCGGACCCCCAAAGAAATGCCACCCCACACCATGACTGACCCACCGCCAAACCGGTCATGCTGGAGGATGTTGCAGGCAGCAGAACGTTCTCCACAGCGTCTCCAGACTCTGTCACGTCTGTCACATGTGCTCAGTGTGAACCTGTTTTCATCTGTGAAGAGCACAGGGCGCCAGTGGCGAATTTGCCAATCTTGGTGTTCTTTGGCAAATGCCAAATGTCTTGCACGGTGTTGGGCTGTAAGCACAACCCCCACCTGTGGACGTCGGGCCCTCATACCACCCTCATGGAGTCTGTTTCTGACCGTTTCAGCAGACACATGCACATTTGTGGCCTGCTGGAGGTGATTTTGCAGGGCTCTGGCAGTGCTCCTCCTGCTCCTCCTTGCACAAAGGCGAAGGTAGCGGTCCTGCTGCTGGGTTGTTGCCCTCCTACGGCCTCCTCCACGTCTCCTGATGTACTGGCCTGTCTCCTGGTAGCGCCTCCATGCTCTGGACACTACGCTGACAGACACAGCAAACCTTCTTGCCACAGCTCGCATTGATGTGCCATCCTGGATGAGCTGTACTACCTGAGCCACTTGTGTGGGTTGTAGACTCCGTCTCATGCTACCACTAGAGTGAAAGCACCGCCAGCATTCAAAAGTGATGAAAACATCAGCCAGGAAGCATAGGAACTGAGAAGTGGTCTGTGGTCACCACCTGTAGAACCACTCCTTTATTGGGGGTGTCTTGCTAATTGCCTATAATTTCCACCTGTTGTCTATTCCATTTGCACAACAGCATGTGAAATCTATTGTCAATCAGTGTTGCTTCCTAACTGGACAGTTTGATTTCACAGAAGTGTGATTGACTTGGAGTTACATTGTGTTGTTTAAGTGTTTCCTTTATTTTTTGAGCAGTGTATTTTAGGTAATAAGCTTCTTGTGTTAACCTGCATAAAATGCACATTTCCAGATATCATCAACAGTAATACAATCAAGGCACGGCATAGGAAAGGGAGAGTGTGGTGTCCCTGCAGGCCAACTCCAGACGGACGTCCTCACGCAAACTACAACGGTAGTGATCGATCAGGACCCTGTCGTTCCAACCCGCGCTGGCGGCCAGGGTCTGAAAGTCCAATGTAAACTCCTGTGCGCTCCTCGTCTCCTGCCTAAGGTGAAAAAGCAGTTCACTCGCCACTCTACCCTCAGGTGCGTGGCCGAAAACTGCCGGAAGCGGTGGGTGAACTCCTCGAATTGGTCCATCACCGCTTCTCCTTCACCCCATACGGCGTTGGCCTACTCCAGGGCTTTCCCTGAGAGGCAGGAGACAAGGGCGGACACACTCTCACAGCCCGAGGGAGCCGGGTGAATGGTTGCCAGGTAAAGCTCCAGCTGGAGTAGGAACCCCTGACATCCCGAAGCCGTCTCATCATACTCCCTCGGAAGAGCGAGCCGAATCCCACTGGTGGAGGACCAGGTGGAGGGGTGGGTAGTGGTGCCATTGGTGGTGTAGGCGGAGGCGCTGGAGGCACTCCTCTTGCGATCCATCGTCTGCAGGACGCGATCCATGGCGGTGCCGAGATGTTGCAGAATGGCCGCATGCTGCTGGACGCGCTCCTCGACCCCTAATATGGGGTTGTCTGCTCCTGCTGACTCCATATCCTCAGTGGTGCGGGATTCTGTCATAATGGTGTGTAGCTGGTGTATACAGTCAGGCGCAGGAGAGCAGAGAATTGGGAGTAACATAACCTTACTGAGAATAATGAATGGTGCAAGGTCAAAAACACAACACTTGCCCAAACACAAACACACGAACATCAACTTTTACGCACGGTCAAAAACAGCATCCGTCGAAATAACCAGTCACCAACATTACCGAACATGGCATAAAACAATCCCGCACAACACCATGGGGGAAACAGAGAGTTAAATACATGAACAATAATTAGGGGAATGAAAACCAGGTGTGTAGAAACAAATGGTAAATGAAAAGTGGATCGGCGATGGCTAGTAGACCGGTGATGCCGACCGCCGAGCGCCGCCCGAACAAGGAGAGGAACCGACTTCGGCTGAACTCGTGACAAGGTCATGTGGTTTGGTAAGAATGCCCCTCCTCCCACAGGTGTTATTACTACCTCTGAGGGTTTAGAGTTTGAGGTAGTCACCTCATACAAGTACTTGGGAGTATGGCTAGACAGTACACTGTCCTTCTCTCAGCACATGTCAAAGCTGCAGGCTAAAGTTAAATCTAAACTTGGTTTCCTCTATCGTAATTAATCTTCTTTCACCCCAGCTGCCAAACTAACCCTGATTCAGAACACCATCCTACCCATGCTAGATTACGGAGACATAATTTATAGATCGGCAGGTAAGGGTGCTCTCGAGCAGCTAGATTTTCTTTACCATTCGGTCATCAGATTTGCCACCAATGCTCCTCATAGGACACATCACTGCACTCTATACTCCTCTGTAAACTGGTCATCTCGGTTTACCCGTCGCAAGACCCACTGGTTGATGCTTATTTATAAAACCCTCTTAGGCCTCACTCCCCCCTATCTGAGATTTCTACTGGAGCCCTCATCCTCCACATACAACACCTGTTCTGCCAGTCACATTCTGTTAAAGGTCCCCAAAGCACACATATCCCTGGGTCGCTCCTCTTTTCAGTTCGCTGCAGCTAGCGACTGGAACAAGCTGCAATAAACACTCAAAACTGGACAGTATTATTTCAATAAAAGACTCAATCATGGACACTCTTACTGACAGTTGTGGCTGCTTTGTATGATGTATTGTTGTTTCTACCTTCTTGCCCTTTGTGCTGTTGTCTCTGCCCAATAATGTTTGTACCATGTCTTGTGCTGCTACCATGTTGTGTTGCTGCCTTGCTATGTTGTTGTCTTAGGTCTCTCTTTACGTAGTGTTGTGTTGTCTCTCGTCTCTCTGTTGATGTGTGTTTTGTCCTAAATTTATATTGTATAAAAAAATAAATATAATAATCAGAGGCCCCTGTCCCCGCAGGAGGCCTTTTGCCTTTTGGTAGGACGCCATTGTACATAAGAACTTGTTCTTAACTGACTTGCCTAGTTTTTTTTGTATATAATTGATCGTAATTGTTACGTATAAACATTATAAACATTTCTAATGTTTTTAAGCATGGCTATTCATGAAAGTTATTATAAAGTGAAATCCATTCATCCATACCATATTGGGTATGGTAGCCTTCCTATGCTGCCAGAAAGGTGATGTGATTGTATGCAGTCTGCAGCTGGGTTCACTACAGGGGTGTCTTAGCTCATCTTTGAGTTGAGAGTCTGCTTGGACGCTGTCCAAGGGTCTGACATGTCTGGTGGTGCTGAATAGCCATCTGAGTCCTATACCAAGAAGTCTTGATGATGTTTCTCAAAAACATTTTAGAAAACACTTTACTTTAAACATGCTAGTATACTATTTTGTAATACTATTGCAGGTATGAGGCTTTATGATGTCTTTGTGTAAGGCTTATAATATGATATGTATCTCCATGCAAAACACCCCCCGCTCCCCCCAAAAAAACATCCCGAGGACTTTGAATTAGAGAAGACAAATACAGAATAAATAGAAAGGAAACACGGCTATAGATAAGATAGAATTTTACCCTTTAATTTGCTCAAATAAAACATAAATCAGGTATTCAGTGTGAGGTCAACATGTCTGGGATGCATGCTTTCACTCATGAATAGTCTGCATCAGGGAGGGAAAAGGGGATGTTACAGTATATGATAGTACAATACATTCTGATAGGCATTGAGATTCTCCCTACAGTCCCCCAAGAGACTAAGTCAGTGGCCTGGCTGCTGCTGTCACCAGCTCGCTGCTTTCTCAATAGACAAAGAGACAACAAAGCATGTCTGACTTTGGGACCTGTGTAGGTGGCCATTGACTGGCTGTGGAGAAAAGAGTCTTGTATACCTCCCATGAGGCTATGGCAGTATCCCAAATGGCACCCTATTTCTTACATAGTGCACTACTTTTGACCAGAGCCCTATAGAGCCCTAAAAGGCAATAAAGTGGAGTCACGCAAGATTCAAGGCCAAGCAGACTCTCAACTTAAAGCTGAGCTGTAGTGAACCCAGCTGCAGACTGCACACAATCACATCACCAAATAATTGATTAAAACACAGTTTTACAATGAAGGTATAAAGTAACCTCAGCAGCACTCTGTAGGGTAGCACCATGGTGTAGCTGGAGAACAGCTAGCGTCTGTCCTCCTCTGGGTACATTGACTTTAAAAAAATATATACTTAGGAGGCTCATTGTTCTCACCCCCTTCCATAGACTTACACAGTAATTATGACATCTTCCGGAGGACGTCCACCAACCTAGCAGAGCTCTTGCAGCATAAAGGACATGTTGTCCACCCAATCAAAGGATCAGATATTTAATCTAATACTGAAAGCATAGGCTACAGCTAACTAGCACTGCAGTGCATGAAATGTGGTGAGTAGTTGACTCAAAGAGACAGAGAAAGACAATACTTGAACAGTTTTGAAAAAAAATATATTAAGGAGAAGCAAGAGAGCGAGAGAGCGAGAGAGCGCTAGCTATATTTCATAGTATATATTTTTTTCACTTCATAGCTAGCATCGAATGCAGCTAGCTAGTTTAGCCTACTCAAACACCTGGCTAAAACAGAGAGGGATGCTATGTTAGCTAGCTGGCTATGGCTAGCCAACACAGGAACTCTTCCAAGTCAAGGTAAGTCTTTGGTTTTATAAATTTATTGCCACCGAGACCCGCCGGTGTAACTGCTAAACTGCTTGCTGCTGACGGCAGTGCATGATTTTAGCGGGCTTACTAACGCGTTAGTTCTAGTAACTATGTTGACTATGACGTGACAATGATGTAGGTTGTGTGTAGTGATTTGCGGTCATGATATGAAGGTTTGGCTTGGAAAAGTTTTCACCTGGTAACAGACAGCTGATGTGTTGTGCACTGAAGTCCACAAGCGAAGGAAAAAGGAGAAAGTGTAGATAGATGCAAGAAGGAATTATATATACAACAAGCTGTTTGTATGAGGCTGCTATGAAAGTGAACTGTGGTTGCATGTGATTAGGGGTTTATTCCGCCGATTCTGTTGAACAACGTTTCTTAAACGAAAGCAAACGGAACGGGGATAAACATACCTGAATTTTCCCAATAAAACTTGTTTGCAAGTGTTGGACTACTGATTACACCCTAGACCAGTTAGATGCAGGCAAGAGTGTGAAAGGAGGTATTGAATGTGTTAGCTTAGGTGTGTTCATAAATTCACTCTGGAGTGCCAGAGACCGCTCTGGGAATTTGTAAATTCATTGCGTTGTCAGATTGTCCATTCGTAAATTCAGAGAGTTACACTCTCGGAGCGTTCAGAGCGCACACTGAATGCTTTGGCCAAAGAGTTGGGTTGATCCCAGTGTTCAGACCTCACAACGGCACTCAAGCACCCAAGAGCTTCTTACGGATCAAATCCCTTTAGCGGGATCGATTTGACAACAGCAAGTGAAAGGGTGTCAAATTCAAACAACAGAAATCTCATAATTAAAATTCCTCAAACATACAAGTATTATACACCATTTTAAAGATACGATTCTTGTTCATCCAACCACAGTGTCCGATTTCAAGAAGGCTTTACAGCGAAAGCAAAGCAAACGATTATGTTAGGTCAGCACCTAGTCACAAAAAACATACAGCCATTTTCCAGCCAAAGAGAGGAGTCACAAAAAGCAGAAATAGAGATAAAATGAATCACTAACCTTTGATGATCTTCATCAGATGGCACTCATGGGACTTCATGTTACACAATACATGTATGTTTTGTTCGATAAAATTCATATTTATATCCAAAAATCTCAGTTTACATTGGCACGTTATGTTCAGTAATGTTTCACTTACAAAACATCCGGTGATTCTGCAGAGAGCCACATCAATTTACAGAAATACTTATCATAAACTTTGACAAAATATACAAGTGTTATGCACAGAATTAAAGATACACTTCTCCATAATGCAACCGCTGTGTCAGATTTCAAAAAAGCATCACGGCGAAAGCACACCTTGCAATAATCTGAGTACAGTGCTCAGACACCAAAACAAGCCATACAGATACCCACCATGTTGTGGAGTCAACAGAAGTCAGAAATAGTGTTATAAATATACACTTACCTTTGATGATCTTCATCGGAATGTACTCCCAGGAATCCCAGTTCCACAATAAATGTTTGTTTTGTTCGATAAAGTTCATCTTTATCTCCAAATACCTCCATTTTGTTTGCGCGTTAGGTCCAATATTCCAAATGCACAAGGTGCGCGCTTACTAAGGCTAGACGAAAAGTCAAAAACGTTATACTAAAGTTTGTAGAAACATGTCAAACGATGTATAGAATCAATCTTTAGGATGTTTTTATCATAAATCTTCAATAAAATTCCAACTGGACAATTCCTTTGTCTTTAGGAATGAAGAGGAACTCAGCTCACTCCCATGACTGAGCTCATGCCTTTTTTCCAGACACCTGATTCCAACAGCTCTTATTCTCTCCCCATTCACAGTAGAAGCCTGAAACAATGTTCTAAAGACTGTTGACATCTAGTGGAAGCCTTAGGAAGTGCAATATGACCCCATTTACACTGTATATTGGATAGGCAATCACTCGAAAAACTACAAGCCTCATATTTCCCACTTCCTGGTTGGATGTTTCTCAGGTTTTGGCCTGCCATATGAGTTCTGTTATACTCACAGACATCATTCAAACAGTTTTAGAAACTTCAGTGTTTTCCATCCAAATAGAATAATAATACGCATATCCTACCTTCTGGGCCTGAGCAGCAGGCAGTTTACTACTGGCACGCTTTTCATCCGGACATGAAAATACTGCCCCCTAGCCCAAAGAGGTTAACCTCTATGGGCTAGGTGGGACGCTTGCGTCAAAAAGGCTTTACAACGAAAGCAAAACATTAGATTATGTCAGCAGAGTACCAAGCCAGAAATAATCAGACACCCATTTTTCAAGCCAGCATATAATGTCACCAAAACCCAGAAGACAGCTAAATGCAGCACTCACCTTTGATGATCTTCATCAGATGACAACCCTAGGACATTATGTTATACAATACATGCATGTTTTGTTCAATCAAGTTCATATTTATATCAAAAACCAGCTTTTTACATTAGCATGTGACGTTCAGAACTAGCATACCCCCCGCAAACTTCCGGGGAATTCGCTAACATTTTACTAAATTACTCACGATAAACATTCACAAAAAGCATAACAATTATTTTAAGAATTATAGATACAGACCTCCTCTATGCACTCGATATGTCCGATTTTAAAATAGCTTTTTGGTGAAAGCACATTTTGCAATATTCTAAGTACATAGCCCAGGCATCACGGGCTCGCTATTTAGACACCCGGCAAGTTTAGCACTCACCATAATCATATTTACTATTATAAAAGTTTGATTACCTTTTGTTGTTTTCGTCAGAATGCACACCCAGGACTGCTACTTCAATAACAAATGTTGGTTTGGTCCAAAATAATCCATCGTTATATCCGAATAGCGGCGTTTTGTTCGTGCGTTCCAGACACTATCCGAAATAGTAAAGAAGTGTCGCGCGCATGGCGCAATTCGTGACAATAAAATTCGAAATATTCCATTACCGTACTTCGAAGCATGTCAACCGCTGTTTAAAATCAATTTTTACGACATTTTTCTCGTAGAAAAGCGATAATATTCCGACAGGGAATCTCCTTTTCGGCAAACAGAGGAAAAAATCCCAAAGGCGGGGGCGGTCGGGGTCACGCGCATAAGCCAGTGTCCCTTGATCGGCCACTTGAGAAAGGCGATAATGTGTTTCAGCCTGGGGCTGGAATGACGACATTCTGTTTTTTCCCGGGCTCTGAGCGCCTATGGACGACGTGGGAAGTGTCACGTTAGAGCAGAGATCCTTAGTAAATGATAGAGATGGAAAAGAAGTTCAACAAATGGTCAGACAGGCCACTTCCTGTAAAGGAATCTCTCAGGTTTTGACCTGCCATTTGAGTTCTGTTATACTCACAGACACCATTCAAACAGTTTTAGAAAATTTAGGGTGTTTTCTATCCATATGTAATAAGTATATGCATATTCTAGTTACTGGGTAGGAGTGGTAACCAGATTAAATCGGGTATGTTTTTTATCCAGCCGTGTCAATACTGCCCCCTAGCCCTAACAGGTTAACTGGCTAAATTTGGCTTCCAGACACAAATGAGAGAACACCTCACTCTGACTCTTTTAGTCACCCTAGCAGAGCTGGTTAGGCTGTTTTAATCTTATGTAGATCATTAGGGACTGTAACTGTGCTGCTGGCAACAATTGGCAAAAAGGGGAATTCAATGTTTATTGACAATGGTCTTATTCAATGGGTGTTGGGCGTTCATACAAGAGTGCTCTTAAATCAGAGTAGACAGCCAGAGTGAATTTATGAACACACCCCTTAATTACTCCAATTTCTCTCTTGAGCTGTGCACCTATGTACATTGTAATCTTTCTAGGTTGTAGCAACCTCATGATGGGTATAGGGGAAATGTGAGTATCATCTAGTAGCCTCAACCTATCAATGTTACATTGCACCGGTTGAATGGAATATGAATGACAGCTATCCAATATTCGGTAATAGAAATAAGGCCATGCTCAGAAAAACGTCACCGAGTGCCACTGATTCACACACACACACACACACAATCTTCTGTGCAAATCCTGTTGCAGACAAGTATTATGTGTATGGACGTTTGAGTCATTCCCACCCGATCCCGATTCTGTATTCAGCCATGTGATCACAACCAACCACATCTCTCCTTTTCCCACAATCCCTCACAAAAGGATCGAAAACAAAAACATACTGTGAAGTTCATTCTACGGTACTGAGCCAAGTCTACTTTTAAAGCTTGTTGAGGGTTTTTTCTATTTTAGCATGATCAATATGATCTTTGGTGGTCACTTACAGTAGGACAGAGTTAATTAATTAGTTACATTTAATGCAGGCCTTAAAATCCCAGCACCGAGAATGGGTGTTTTATAAAGGGCTTATTGAAGATGCCTATTCTGCTTGGCAGTAGTTCATTGATTGAAGAACCTTTTTCTTTTTATAGATCCCAGTAAATTATCATTGGGAAGGGTGAGAGGTTTAGCAGGCCTATATTAGACTAGTTGAAAACGCACAAATATAGCGATTTCAACAAAACAGAAGTTGGTACGACCCTCTCTTAGCAGGATTGTCACACATTATGTTTTTATTCAAAAATAATTGCCATCAAAGAACGTAACTGCACATCTTTCAAATACCATTTATGATCTTATCATTATTAAACTGCTTGCGATGTAAGTTTTAGTAAACAAAGCATAAAACTTAAATTATAATGAAGTAGTACATACAAATCACACTGTGTTACCTAATCTTTGGTATTCCAAAGGTATTTCAAAAATGTAAGTCAACATAAAATGAGATTAAAAGTCATCATTGTTTTGAGATACACAAACAGATGGCAAAATCTATCAGCTCATAACAAATGTTTGTTATACCTGCATGCTTACAGTCGACTCCCTTCCAGATCATTTGAGTGCAACAAGCCCGTTTCAATTTGTATAATTCTATTCAGTTGGCAGTGGGATTTGCTAAAGAGTGCTTTTACTTAAGTGGTGCAACGCCTCGATCACACCTACAGAATCATTGCATTTTAGTACACCAGAACTACATTAAATTTCCAATGGAACGCTGCGTTTTCCTTGCAGGATAGCGTTGCAATGGCATCCCGAATGGCTCAGTGGTCTAAGTCACTGCAGTGCTTGAGGTGTCACTACAAATCCGGGTTCGATCCCGGGCTGTGTCATAGCTGGCCGCCACCGGGAGACCCATGAGGCGACGCACAATTGGCCCAGTATCGTCTGGGTTAGGGGAGGGTTTTGCCAGCCGGGATGTCCTTGTCCCATCGCGCTCTAGTGACTCCTGTGGCAGGCTGGGTGCATGCACACTGTCACGGTCGCTAATTGTACGGTGTTTCATCAGACACATTGGTGCGGCTGGCCTTCGGTTTAAGTGAGCAGTGTGTCAGGAAGCAGTGCGGCTTGGCATGGTCGTGTTTAGGGGGACGCATGGCTCTCGACCTTCGCCTCTCCCGAGTGCATACGGGAGTTGCAGGGACGGGACAAGACTGTAACTACTAATTGGATATGAAATTGGGGAGAAATAGGAGGAAAAGTTCTAAAGAAAATTAAATTATGTATCATTGCGTTGCAGAGGCTGTTGCAGTGGGTTCTGTGTGATGCATACGTTGGATAAATCTAATGTATGCATCAAATTGTATATGTAGACGGCTTGACAAATAGTAGCAGAAGGTGAATGTTGAACTTTTGTTGCACACATATCCAGAAAGAGGGTAGATCAGCTTGTAGTGATATTGTTAGAGAGGGGTAAAGATAAAGGTTTTGTTCGGGCACCAGGCAGGTATTAACCCTGCCAAAAGGAAAAGAGTTGAATAGAGAGTGTACCACTACCAGACCCACACATATCAGCAGAAGAGACTGCCTAGAGTGTAGACTGTTTGCCAGATAGCCAGTGGAGAGAAAAGACAAGACACACCATATAAAACCCACGTCACAGCACAGGGGTAACCCAACCAATAATACCTCATACAATAATAATGGCAGAAAAATTGAACGGCAACTTCATAGAAACAATTTACAAGAACCCATTCATCAACATTATAGGATTTGCAATAATCTGTATTACCTCCCATTGGAGGAGTGCAGAGGGTATGGATGTGGGGGTGTTCATAGACAAAAACAAAAGGCCTTAAAATGTCCAAAATCTTCTGGCCACATGTCATTAGTACACCCCACCTCAATACAGTTCAAATAACAATACACAAACTTGCAAGCAACCTCCCTTTTAACTAAAATGTCAACCCAAATACTTCTGTCAGGGCAATAATAGTCCAGAGATAATGAACATCAACGGGAAACGCATTGGAAAAATAGAAAGTCTGCTGCAGTGTAAAGCACTTGGAACAATAGAGGGAAGAGAAAGAGAGCGAGCGAGCGAGCAAGAGAGATCTTAGCTGTTGACTTCAGGCTTGCAGTTGCACTGTCTGTCTGTCTGATGGTTTGTTTGTTTGTATGTCAAAGCTTCGCAACAATGTTGCTACTAATCCATGCAATCCATAACCGGTGAGGTGTCAAATGATAACAACCACGACCTAGAGTGGTCACACCGATGATTGGGTTAAACACTTTACAAACTAAACACACTGAAAATAACCAAGATTACTGCAGCGTTGCACACACAATCAAACTGCCGCGCCAACCAAAAGCTACCTCCCAGAGTTCCGGAAGAGCTGTCTTTATTTCCTCCTTCCTTACTGCTGATGCGCTCTTAATGTGACAGCGCACGGTGAAAGCTCCGTGCAGGACTTCGCCACAAGCTTTAATATTGCAAATATATTGTAGCTTCCATCAATGTAATTGTCTGCGTCACTTCTAATCCCCCAAATATATTTTTGCAACAAAAAAAATGTTTTTTATATATATATACACACACACACACACAAACACACACACACACACACACACACACACACACACACACACACACACACACACACACACACACACACACACACACACACACACACACACACACACACACACACACACACAGTACCTGTCAAAAGTTTGGATTTTATTTTGAAGTTTTTATTATATCTAAATTAACCTGTTGGGTCTAGGGGGCAGCATTTGCACGTCTGGATAAAAAAAATGTACCCGATTTAATCTGGTTACTAATCCTACCCAGTAACTAGAATATGCATATACTTATTATATATGGATAGAAAACACTCTAAAGTTTCCAAAACTGTTTGAATGGTGTCTGTGAGTATAACAGAACTCATTTGGCAGGCAAAACCCTGAGACATTTTCTGACAGGAAGTGGATACCTGATGTGTTGTATTGACTTTAAACCTATCCCATTGAAAAACACAGGGGTTTAGGAATATTTTGGCACTTCCTATTGCTTCCACTAGATGTCACCAGCCTTTACAAAGTGTTTTGAGTCTTCTGGAGGGAGATCTGACCGAACAAGAGCCATGGAACGGTGATGTCCCATTAGACACCTGGCGCGCTACTTCATGTTGGGTACCCTCGTTCCAATACGTTATAAAAGACTATGCATTCGTCCACCTTGAATATTATTCATGTTCTGGTTAAAAAAGGCCCTAATGATTTATGCTATACAACGTTTGACATGTTTGAACGAACGGAAATATATTTTTTCCCCTCGTTCATGACGAGAAGTCCGGCTGGCTTACATCATGTGCTAACGAGACGGAGATTTTTGGACATAAATGATGAGCTTTTTTGAACAAAACTACATTCGTTATGGACCTGTGATACCTGGAAGTGACATCTGATGAAGAGAATCAAAGGTAATGGATTATATACATAGTATTTTCGATTTTAGATCTCCCCAACATGACGTCTAGTCTGTATCGCAACGCGTATTTTTCTGGGCACAGTGCTCAGATTATTGCAAAGTGTGATTTCCCAGTAAGGTTATTTTTAAATCTGGCAAGTTGATTGCGTTCAAAAGATGTAAATCTATAATTCTTTAAATGACAATATAATATTTTACCAATGTTTTCTAATTTTAATTATTTAATTTGTGACGCTGACTTGACTGCCGGTTATTGGAGGGAAACGATTTCCTCAACATCAATGCCATAGTAAAACGCTGTTTTTGTATATAAATATCAACTTGATAGAACTAAAAATGCATGCATTGTCTAACATAATGTCCTAGGAGTGTCATCTGATGGAGATTGTAAAAGGTTAGTGCATCATTTTAGCTGGTTTTATGGTTTTGGTGACCCTGTCTTTGACTTGACAAAACATTACACACAACTCTTGTAAATGTACTGTCCTAACATACTCTAAATTTATGCTTTCGCCGTAAAACCTTTTTGAAATCGTAAAACGTGGTTAGATTAAGGAGATGTTTATCTTTCAAATGGTGTAACATAGTTGTATTTTTGAAAAATTTGAATTTTGACATTTATTTGGATTCAAATTTGCCGCTCTTGAAATGCACCTGCTGTTGATGGAGTGCACCACGGGTGGCACGCTAGCGTCCCACCTAGCCCCAAGAGGTTAACCTCTTATGGCTAGGGGGCAGTATTTTCACGGCTGGATAAAAAACGTACCCGATTTAATCTGGTTACTAATCCTACCCAGTAACTAGAATATGCATATACTTATTATATATGGATAGAAAACACCCTAAAGTTTCTAAAACTGTTTGAATGGTGTCTGTGAGTATAACAGAACTCAAATGGCAGGTCAAAACCTGAGAGATTCCTTTACAGGAAGTGGCCTGTCTGACCATTTCTGGAACTTCTTTGCCATCTCTATCTTTTACTAAGGATCTCTGCTCTAACGTGACACTTTCTACATCGTCCATAGGCGCTCAGAGCCCGGGAAAAACCTGAATGTCGTCATCCCAGCCCCAGGCTGAAACACATTATCGCCTTTCTCAAGTGGCCGATCAAGGGACTGTGGGCTTAGGCGCTTGACCTGACCGCCCCCGTCTTTGTGATTTTTTCCTCTGTTTGCCGAAAAGGAGATTCCCGGTCGGAATATTATCGCTTTTCTACGAGAAAAATGGCATAAAAATTGATTTTAAACAGCGGTTGACATGCTTCGAAGTACGGTAATGGAATATTTAGAATTTTTTTGTCACGAATTGCGCCATGCGCACGACCCTTCTTTACCATTTCGGATAGTGTCTGGAACGCACGAACAAAACGCCGCTATTCGGATATAACGATGGATTATTTTGGACCAAACCAACATTTGTTATTGAAGTAGCAGTCCTGGGAGTGCATTCTGACGAAGACAACAAAGGTAATAACATTTTTCTTATAGTAAATCTGACTTTGGTGAGTGCTAAACTTGCTGGGTGTCTAAATAGCTAGCCCTGTGATGCCGGGCTATCTACTGAGAATATTGCAAAATGTGCTTTCACCGAAAAGCTATTTTAAAATCGGACATAGCGAGTGCATAGAGGATTTCTGTATCTATAATTCTTAAAATAATTGTTATGTTTTTTGTGAACGTTTATCGTGAGTAATTTAGTAAATTCACCGGAAGTGTTCGGTGGGAATGCTAGTCACATGCTAATGTAAAAAGCTTGTTTTTGATATAAATATGACCTTGATTGAACAAAACATGCATGTATTGTTTAACATAATGTCCTAGGGGTGTCATCTGAAGAAGATCATCAAAGGTTAGTGCTGCATTTAGCTGTGGTTTGGGTTTATGTGACATTATATGCTAGCTTGAAAAATGGGTGTCTGATTATTTCTGGCTGGGTACTCTGCTGACATAATCTAATGTTTTGCTTTCGTTGTAAAGCCTTTTTGAAATCTGACAGTGTGGTTAGATTAACGAGAGTCTTGTCTTTAAAATGGTGTAAAATAGTCATATGTTTGAGAAATTGAAGTAATAGCATTTCTAAGGTATTTGAATATCACGCCATGTGATTACACTGGCTGTTGAGTAGGTGGGACGCATGCGTCCCACCTAGCCCATAGAGGTTAAAGATGAACTTCTTGTTAATCCAGCCACAGTGTCAGATTTCAAAAAGGCTTTACAGCGAAAGCAGACCATGCGATTATCTGAGGACAGTGCCCAGCATACCAACACATGAACATTTTCAACCAGGCAGGTGCTACACAAAAGACAGAAATAACGATATAATTCATGCCTTACCTTTGAAGATCTTCTTCTGTTGGTACTCCAAAATGTCCCACAAACATCACAAAAGGTCCTTTTGTTCAATAATTTGCTTCTTTATATCCCCAAAATGTCAATTTATTTGGCGCGTTTGATTCAGAAAAACACCAGTTCCAACTCGCCCAACATGCCTACAAAGTATCTAATAAGTTACCTGTAAACTTTGTCCAAACATTTCAAACAACGTTCCTAATCCAAATGTATGTATCCTAAAATGTAAATAATCGCTAAAAATTAAGATGGGAAGTACTGTGCGTGCTCAATTCCGGATGAAAACAAAGTGAAGCACATTCCAGGTTGCGTGCACACCAAAACATTAGAGTACACCTGGAGTGACACATGAAAATAACAGGGCTACTTCTTCATTTCTCAAAGGAAAAACATCAACCAATTTCTAAAGACTGTTGACATCTAGTGGACGCCATAGGAACTGCAAGCATTTTTTCTATTAAAAAGGATTGCCATAGAAAACAAATGGAAAACAGATTGAGCTCCAAAAAATTCCCTGGATGGATTGTGCTCGGGGTTTTGCCTGCCAAATCAGTTCTGTTATACTCACAGACATTATTCAGTTTTAGAAACGTCAGATTGTTTTCTATCCCAATCTACTAATAATATGCCTGAGTAGCAGGCAGTTTACTTTGGGCACGCTTTTCATCTGGGCATGAAAATACTGCCCCCTAGCCCAAAGAGGTTTTAACGGTGATGGGTGTGGGCCAGTTACTGACGGCGGTGACTTTGCTCTCATCCATGCAGACCCCTCCTGGTGTCCGTACGAAGTAGAGGAAGTTTACCAAAGTTACATGGAAGGCACTCTTTTCAGTCTTCACATAAGGGTTATGGTCAAGGAGCCATTAAAGAACCTTTTGCACATGCTGTATGGTTTCCTTCCGGGAGTAGGAGTAAATCAGGATGTCATCAATGTAGACGACGAGATCATATCCTGGAAAACCTTGTTCATAAAGGATTGGAAGACGGTGGGGGCGTTCGTAAGGCCGTAGGGCATGACCTGGTATTCGTAGTGCCCTCGTGCAGTGATAAAGGCCATCTTCCCTTTGTCGCTTTACCGAATACGGACTAGGTTATATGCACTTTGCAGGTCAAGTTTAGTATAGATGTTGGCGCGGTCCACTTGTTCAAGGGTTGCTGGGATCAGAGGAAGAGGGAAACGGTTCTCTACCATGACGTCAGTCAGGGACGGAGACCACCGTCCTTTTTCCCGAAGAAGAAGCTGGAAGAAGAAGCTTAAGAAGCTGGACGCACTCGGGGAAGAGGAAGGACGAATGAAACCTTTTGAGTGATTCATCAATGTAGTTCTCTATTGCCTCATTTTCTGGGATAGATGGGTGTAAACATGGCCCGTCGGTGGGGACACTCCAGGGAGTAAGTCAATAGCACAGTCTCCTGGGCAATGTGGTGGCAGAGTGGAGGCCTTGGTTTTGCTGAAGACTTTGCTGTACTGGGCATATTCAGATAGTATGGTGGGTGGCACTGCCGAGGCAGAGTTCTCAATGGTGGTGGCTCTACAGGGTAGGCTGAGACAACTGGAGAAGCAGGTAGAAGACCTGGACAGTAGTTCGCCTTGATGCCACGAGATGGCAGGGTCATGACGACAAAGCCAGGGGTGTCCGAGGATGAGTGGCTGTTTGGGGCATGAGAGTTCCATGAGTTGAATAGTTTTGGTGTGGAAGACTCCAATCTGGAGGGTGACGCTCTGTGTCAGGTGTGTGATGAAGCCCGTGCCCAATGGCTGACTGTCCAGGGTGTTAACCTGTTAGGGCTAGGGGGCAGCATTTGCACGTCTGGATAAAAAAAATGTACCCGATTTAATCTGGTTACTAATCCTACCCAGTAACTAGAATATGCATATACTTATTATATATGGATAGAAAACACTCTAAAGTTTCTAAAACTGTTTGAATGGTGTCTGTGAGTATAACAGAACTCATTTGGCAGGCAAAACCCTGAGACATTTTCTGACAGGAAGTGGATACCTGATGTGTTGTATTACCTTTAAACCTATCCCATTGAAAAACACAGGGGCTGAGGAATATTTTGGCACTTCCTATTGCTTCCACTAGATGTCACCAGGCTTTACAAAGTGTTTTGAGTCTTCTGGAGGGAGATCTGACCGAACAAGAGCCATGGAACGATGATGGCCCATTAGACACCTGGCGCGCGAGTTCATGTTGGGTACCCTCGTTCCAATACGTTATAAAAGAGTATGCATTCGTCCACCTTGAATATTATTCATGTTCTGGTTAAAAAAGGCCCTAATGATTTATGCTATACAACGTTTGACATGTTTGAACGAACGTAAATATATTTTTTCCCCTCGTTCATGACGAGAAGTCCGGCTGGCTTAGATCATGTGCTAACAAGACGGAGATTTTTGGACATAAATGATGAGCTTTTTTGAACAAAACTACATTCGTTATGGACCTGTGATACCTGGAAGTGACATCTGATGAAGAGAATCAAAGGTAATGGATTATTTACATAGTATTTTCGATTTTAGATCTCCCCAACATGACGTCTAGTCTGTATCGCAACGCGTATTTTTCTGGGCGCAGTGCTCAGATTATTGCAAAGTGTGATTTCCCAGTAAGGTTATTTTTAAATCTGGCAAGTTGATTGCGTTCAAGAGATGTAAATCTATAATTCTTTAAATGACAATATAATATTTTACCAATGTTTTCTAATTTTAATTATTTAATTTGTGACGCTGACTTGACTGCCGGTTATTGGAGGGAAACGATTTCCTCAACATCAATGCCATAGTAAAACGCTGTTTTTGGATATAAATATGAACTTGATAGAACTAAAAATGCATGCATTGTCTAACATAATGTCCTAGGAGTGTCATCTGATGGAGATTGTAAAAGGTTAGTGCATCATTTTAGCTGGTTTTATGGTTTTGGTGACCCTGTCTTTGACTTGACAAAACATTACACACAACTCTTGTAAATGTACTGTCCTAACATACTCTAAATTGATGCTTTCGCCGTAAAACCTTTTTGAAATCGTAAAACGTGGTTAGATTAAGGAGATGTTTATCTTTCAAAGGGTGTAAAATAGTTGTATGTTTGAAAAATGTGAATTTTTACATTTATTTGGATTCAAATTTGCCGCTCTTGAAATGCACCTGCTGTTGATGGAGTGCACCACGGGTGGCACGCTAGCGTCCCACCTAGCCCCAAGAGGTTAACCTCTTATGGCTAGGGGGCAGTATTTTCACGGCTGGATAAAAAACGTACCCGATTTAATCTGGTTACTAATCCTACCCAGTAACTAGAATATGCATATACTTATTATATATGGATAGAAAACACCCTAAAGTTTCTAAAACTGTTTGAATGGTGTCTGTGAGTATAACAGAACTCAAATGGCAGGTCAAAACCTGAGAGATTCCTTTACAGGAAGTGGCCTGTCTGACCATTTCTGGAACTTCTTTGCCATCTCTATCTTTTACTAAGGATCTCTGCTCTAACGTGACACTTTCTACATCGTCCATAGGCGCTCAGAGCCCGGGAAAAACCTGAATGTCGTCATCCCAGCCCCAGGCTGAAACACATTATCGCCTTTCTCAAGTGGCCGATCAAGGGACTGTGGGCTTAGGCGCTTGACCTGACCGCCCCCGTCTTTGTGATTTTTTCCTCTGTTTGCCGAAAAGGAGATTCCCGGTCGGAATATTATCGCTTTTCTACGAGAAAAATGGCATAAAAATTGATTTTAAACAGCGGTTGACATGCTTCGAAGTACGGTAATGGAATATTTAGAATTTTTTTGTCACGAATTGCGCCATGCGCACGACCCTTCTTTACCATTTCGGATAGTGTCTGGAACGCACGAACAAAACGCCGCTATTCGGATATAACGATGGATTATTTTGGACCAAACCAACATTTGTTATTGAAGTAGCAGTCCTGGGAGTGCATTCTGACGAAGACAACAAAGGTAATAACATTTTTCTTATAGTAAATCTGACTTTGGTGAGTGCTAAACTTGCTGGGTGTCTAAATAGCTAGCCCTGTGATGCCGGGCTATCTACTGAGAATATTGCAAAATGTGCTTTCACCGAAAAGCTATTTTAAAATCGGACATAGCGAGTGCATAGAGGATTTCTGTATCTATAATTCTTAAAATAATTGTTATGTTTTTTGTGAACGTTTATCGTGAGTAATTTAGTAAATTCACCGGAAGTGTTCGGTGGGAATGCTAGTCACATGCTAATGTAAAAAGCTTGTTTTTGATATAAATATGACCTTGATTGAACAAAACATGCATGTATTGTTTAACATAATGTCCTAGGGGTGTCATCTGAAGAAGATCATCAAAGGTTAGTGCTGCATTTAGCTGTGGTTTGGGTTTATGTGACATTATATGCTAGCTTGAAAAATGGGTGTCTGATTATTTCTGGCTGGGTACTCTGCTGACATAATCTAATGTTTTGCTTTCGTTGTAAAGCCTTTTTGAAATCTGACAGTGTGGTTAGATTAACGAGAGTCTTGTCTTTAAAATGGTGTAAAATAGTCATATGTTTGAGAAATTGAAGTAATAGCATTTCTAAGGTATTTGAATATCACGCCATGTGATTACACTGGCTGTTGAGTAGGTGGGACGCATGCGTCCCACCTAGCCCATAGAGGTTAAAGATTAACTTCTTGTTAATCCAGCCACAGTGTCAGATTTCAAAAAGGCTTTACAGCGAAAGCAGACCATGCGATTATCTGAGGACAGTGCCCAGCATACCAACACATGAACATTTTCAACCAGGCAGGTGCTACACAAAAGACAGAAATAACGATATAATTCATGCCTTACCTTTGAAGATCTTCTTCTGTTGGTACTCCAAAATGTCCCACAAACATCACAAAAGGTCCTTTTGTTCAATAATTTGCTTCTTTATATCCCCAAAATGTCAATTTATTTGGCGCGTTTGATTCAGAAAAACACCAGTTCCAACTCGCCCAACATGCCTACAAAGTATCTAATAAGTTACCTGTAAACTTTGTCCAAACATTTCAAACAACGTTCCTAATCCAAATGTATGTATCCTAAAATGTAAATAATCGCTAAAAATTAAGATGGGAAGTACTGTGCGTGCTCAATTCCGGATGAAAACAAAGTGAAGCACATTCCAGGTTGCGTGCACACCAAAACATTAGAGTACACCTGGAGTGACACATGAAAATAACAGGGCTACTTCTTCATTTCTCAAAGGAAAAACATCAACCAATTTCTAAAGACTGTTGACATCTAGTGGACGCCATAGGAACTGCAAGCATTTTTTCTATTAAAAAGGATTGCCATAGAAAACAAATGGAAAACAGATTGAGCTCCAAAAAATTCCCTGGATGGATTGTGCTCGGGGTTTTGCCTGCCAAATCAGTTCTGTTATACTCACAGACATTATTCAGTTTTAGAAACGTCAGATTGTTTTCTATCCCAATCTACTAATAATATGCCTGAGTAGCAGGCAGTTTACTTTGGGCACGCTTTTCATCTGGGCATGAAAATACTGCCCCCTAGCCCAAAGAGGTTTTAACGGTGATGGGTGTGGGCCAGTTACTGACGGCGGTGACTTTGCTCTCATCCATGCAGACCCCTCCTGGTGTCCGTACGAAGTAGAGGAAGTTTACCAAAGTTACATGGAAGGCACTCTTTTCAGTCTTCACATAAGGGTTATGGTCAAGGAGCCATTAAAGAACCTTTTGCACATGCTGTATGGTTTCCTTCCGGGAGTAGGAGTAAATCAGGATGTCATCAATGTAGACGACGAGATCATATCCTGGAAAACCTTGTTCATAAAGGATTGGAAGACGGTGGGGGCGTTCGTAAGGCCGTAGGGCATGACCTGGTATTCGTAGTGCCCTCGTGCAGTGATAAAGGCCATCTTCCCTTTGTCGCTTTACCGAATACGGACTAGGTTATATGCACTTTGCAGGTCAAGTTTAGTATAGATGTTGGCGCGGTCCACTTGTTCAAGGGTTGCTGGGATCAGAGGAAGAGGGAAACGGTTCTCTACCATGACGTCAGTCAGGGACGGAGACCACCGTCCTTTTTCCCGAAGAAGAAGCTGGAAGAAGAAGCTTAAGAAGCTGGACGCACTCGGGGAAGAGGAAGGACGAATGAAACCTTTTGAGTGATTCATCAATGTAGTTCTCTATTGCCTCATTTTCTGGGATAGATGGGTGTAAACATGGCCCGTCGGTGGGGACACTCCAGGGAGTAAGTCAATAGCACAGTCTCCTGGGCAATGTGGTGGCAGAGTGGAGGCCTTGGTTTTGCTGAAGACTTTGCTGTACTGGGCATATTCAGATAGTATGGTGGGTGGCACTGCCGAGGCAGAGTTCTCAATGGTGGTGGCTCTACAGGGTAGGCTGAGACAACTGGAGAAGCAGGTAGAAGACCTGGACAGTAGTTCGCCTTGATGCCACGAGATGGCAGGGTCATGACGACAAAGCCAGGGGTGTCCGAGGATGAGTGGCTGTTTGGGGCATGAGAGTTCCATGAGTTGAATAGTTTTGGTGTGGAAGACTCCAATCTGGAGGGTGACGCTCTGTGTCAGGTGTGTGATGAAGCCCGTGCCCAATGGCTGACTGTCCAGGGTGTTAACCTGTTAGGGCTAGGGGGCAGCATTTGCACGTCTGGATAAAAAAAATGTACCCGATTTAATCTGGTTACTAATCCTACCCAGTAACTAGAATATGCATATACTTATTATATATGGATAGAAAACACTCTAAAGTTTCTAAAACTGTTTGAATGGTGTCTGTGAGTATAACAGAACTCATTTGGCAGGCAAAACCCTGAGACATTTTCTGACAGGAAGTGGATACCTGATGTGTTGTATTACCTTTAAACCTATCCCATTGAAAAACACAGGGGCTGAGGAATATTTTGGCACTTCCTATTGCTTCCACTAGATGTCACCAGGCTTTACAAAGTGTTTTGAGTCTTCTGGAGGGAGATCTGACCGAACAAGAGCCATGGAACGATGATGGCCCATTAGACACCTGGCGCGCGAGTTCATGTTGGGTACCCTCGTTCCAATACGTTATAAAAGAGTATGCATTCGTCCACCTTGAATATTATTCATGTTCTGGTTAAAAAAGGCCCTAATGATTTATGCTATACAACGTTTGACATGTTTGAACGAACGTAAATATATTTTTTCCCCTCGTTCATGACGAGAAGTCCGGCTGGCTTAGATCATGTGCTAACAAGACGGAGATTTTTGGACATAAATGATGAGCTTTTTTGAACAAAACTACATTCGTTATGGACCTGTGATACCTGGAAGTGACATCTGATGAAGAGAATCAAAGGTAATGGATTATTTACATAGTATTTTCGATTTTAGATCTCCCCAACATGACGTCTAGTCTGTATCGCAACGCGTATTTTTCTGGGCGCAGTGCTCAGATTATTGCAAAGTGTGATTTCCCAGTAAGGTTATTTTTAAATCTGGCAAGTTGATTGCGTTCAAGAGATGTAAATCTATAATTCTTTAAATGACAATATAATATTTTACCAATTTTTTCTAATTTTAATTATTTAATTTGTGACGCTGACTTGACTGCCGGTTATTGGAGGGAAACGATTTCCTCAACATCAATGCCATAGTAAAACGCTGTTTTTGGATATAAATATGAACTTGATAGAACTAAAAATGCATGCATTGTCTAACATAATGTCCTAGGAGTGTCATCTGATGGAGATTGTAAAAGGTTAGTGCATCATTTTAGCTGGTTTTATGGTTTTGGTGACCCTGTCTTTGACTTGACAAAACATTACACACAACTCTTGTAAATGTACTGTCCTAACATACTCTAAATTGATGCTTTCGCCGTAAAACCTTTTTGAAATCGTAAAACGTGGTTAGATTAAGGAGATGTTTATCTTTCAAAGGGTGTAAAATAGTTGTATGTTTGAAAAATGTGAATTTTTACATTTATTTGGATTCAAATTTGCCGCTCTTGAAATGCACCTGCTGTTGATGGAGTGCACCACGGGTGGCACGCTAGCGTCCCACCTAGCCCATAGAGGTTAAGAAAATAACCTTACCTCTTCGGGAGGTAAGACACTAGAGTGGTGGTGGGGGTGAAGGCAAGCGTTAACGTTAGACATGCAGAAATCAGTAGCGCTGCTGTAGACGACATAGAAAATTGGTGAGAAATGAAGAAACTACATCAGGACACACCAACTGGGCAGTGAAGTGCTTTCTGGAATTGCCGTCAGAAAAGGGGATAAACGTCGGTCTAGCAACTGTTTCAAAATAGCAGATGGGTAATATTGTCCGCCGTTTCTACGCTACCGTCGTGGACCAACGTGTGATATACCATGGAGCCAATGGGACTCAACACACTTTCATCAATGCTGCCCTGTCTCTGAAAGGTGTAACATTTAGTTCAAATAACTAGGCTTCTATAGTCTATTAATAGAATCAACCTGAATAGAATAATTCATTATTAATCGCTCTTGCTCTCTTTTTTGCTTTACATGGCAGCTAATACTAATATAACTAACGACCACAGAACGCCTAAAATTGTACTTGATCAACCAGTGTTAGTGAATGAAGCGTCATGTTTTGCTTTTTAATGCTGGTAACCCGTTGTACAAAAGCAATAAAACACTCGAGTCCATGTGTTATGACATTTATATCGTTGCTGATGTTGTCTACAACCAAGTCACAATGACAACGTCACAGCCATGATAAAAATGTCATAACACATTAATTAATTTATTATTGCTTAAATCAACCTGAATTACCTTCTACCACCGCACCCCCTGTATATAGCCAAGTTGTTGTTATTCTATATTTTCTCTCTGCATTGTTGGGGAGTAAGTAAGCATTTCACTGTTAGTCTACACCTGTTGTTTACGAAGCATGAGACAAATAACATTTGATTTGACTCTTTCACCCTCCCTGCTGGCCTGCTCCCATTGGCTGTGCCAAAAGAAGCTTCCTGTCACTCCTTAGTTAGCTGAATTAATTTCTATTGTAGCTCACAGCCTCAGAGAGACTATTGCTAATTAAGCGCTAAAAGACGCACGTCAGCCATGTTTAAAGCACTTAGACACAAAAACCCTTTTTCATAAACAGAGCGCAGCCCGGTGTGAAATGAATAGGTGTCCCTCCTGGTAAATGTTTGGTTTATATTCTGTATTAGCATACAAAATGTAATTAAAAAGAAGCAACTTTCCCTCAGGCACTTGGTGAAATGGTGCGGTCCGATAAAGCCACAATAAATCATTGATTTTAATTAGCAATCCCTGACGTGATACAGACTGAAATGTGAGCCTTGGATGAAATTCCTAGTGATGGTGGAGAGCAGAGTTTGCAAGGTATACTTTTTTAAATGTAATCCGTTACAGTTACCAGTTACCTGTCCAAAATTGTAATCAGTGAAGTAACTTTTGGCTTACCAAACTCTGTAATGTTGTAATGGCTGTCTGTGGAAGTAGACCAAGGTGCAGCAGAGGATGTGTTCATCATTAGAATTTTAATAGAACAACGTGAACACTATACAAAAAACAAGAAAACAGTCCTGTCAGGTGCAAACACTAACAGAAACAATTACCCCCAAAAAAAAAAAAAAAATACCCTCTCTATGGCCAGGGCGTTACAGTACCCCCCCCAAGGTGCGGACTCCGGCCGCAAAACCTGACACTGAAGGGGAGGGTCCGGGTGGGCCTTCTTACGGCGGCGGCTCAGGTGCAGGACGTGGCCTCTGCTCCACCCTTGGCGTCGCCCTCTTAGGTGGCGCACCTGGCCGCGCCGAAGGTCTGGTGGGCGACCCTGACTGCGCCCGGCTGGCGGGCGACCCTGGTTGCGCCCGGCTGGCGGGCGGCGATGGCTGTGCCCGGCTGGCGGGCGACCCTTGCGGTTCCGGCGGCACTGACCCAGGATTCACCAGGCTGGGGAGACATGATGGAGGCCTGGGCACAGGCACAGGACTCACCAGGCTGGGGAGACATGACAGAGGCCTGGCCCTAGGAATAGGCACAGGACTCACCGGGCTTGCGGGCGGCTCTGACTGCTCTGGACAGGCGGGCGGCTCTGGCGGCTCCGGACAGGCAGGCGGCTCTGGCGGCTCCTGACTGGCGGGCGGCTCTGGCGGCTCCTGACTGGCGGGCGGCTCTGGCGGCTCCTGACTGGCGGGCGGCTCTGGCGGCTCCGGACTGGCGGGCGGCTCTGGCGGCTCCGGACTGGCGGGCGGCTCTGGCGGCTCCGGACTGGCGAGACCCACTGGAGGCCTAGTCCTGGGAGGTGGCACAGGATGGACCAGGATGTGGAGACCCACTGGAGGCCTAGTCCTGGGAGGTAGCACAGGACGGACCAGGATGGGGAGACCCACTGGAGGCCTAGTCCTGGGAGGTAGCACTGGATGGACCAGGATGGGGAGATCCACTGGAGTCCTGGTCCGTGGAGCAGGCACAGGACTGACCAGGATGGGGAGACCCACTGGAGGCCTGGTCCTGGGAGGTGGCACAGGACGGACCAGGATGGGGAGACCCACTGGAGGCCTGGTCCGAGGAGAAGGCACAGGATAAACCGGGCTGTGGGGGAGCACTGGAGTTCTGGTACGGACGCTCTTTACCCACACTCCAGGCTGAATGTCCACTTTGGCCTGGCACGGGCGGAGAGCAGGCATTGGGCGAACTGGACCCTCCCAGCGCTCTGGAGACACAGTGCTCAACGCCGGCGCAGGATAACCTGGACCGAGGAGGTGCATTGGAGACCAGACGCGCTGAGCTGGCACCATCCGCCCTGGCTCGATGCCTGCACTCGCCTGGCACTTGCGGGGGGCTGGTATGTAGCACACCGGGCTTTGAACGCGCAAAGGGGACACCGTGCGCTCCACAGCATAACACGGTGTCTTACCAGTACCACGCTGCTTCCGGTAAGCACGGGGAGTTGGCTCAGGTCTACCGCCTGACTCCACCAATCTCCCCGTGTGCCCCCCCCAAAAATGTTTTGGGGCTGCCTCCCTTGTCCGTTGCGCTCCCTTTCCTCATACTAGCGCCTCTCAGCTCTCGCCGCCTCGATCTCCCACTGCGGGTGGCGATAATCCCCAGCTTGAGCCCATGGTCCTTTCCCGTCCACGACTCCAGATAGCTTTTCTCCTGGTGCCTCTCCTTGTGCTGCTCCTTCCTCCGCTGCTTGGTCCGTTGTTGGTGGGTAAATCTGTAACGGCTCTCTGTGGAAGTAGACCAAGGTGCAGCAGAGGATGTGTTCATCATTAGAATTTTTATAGAACAACGTGAACACTATACAAAAAAACAAGAAAACTGACAGCCAAAACAGTCCTGTCAGGTGCAAACACTAACAGAAACAATTACCCACAAAACCCAAAGGAAAAACATGCTCCTTATGTGTGACTCCCAATCAGCAACAACGAGCTTCAGCTGTGCCTGATTGGGAGCCACACACGGCCCAAAACAAAGAAATACAAAAACATAGAGAAAGGAACATAGAATGCCCACCCAATGTAACTCCCTGGCCTAACCAAAATAAAAAACAAAAAACCCCTCTCTGTGGCCAGGGCGTTACAAATGTAATCTGCTTCCCTTCAGTTACTTTTCCCTTGAATATTAGCAATTGAATGACATGTATTGCAGGATAAATCAATGTTATGTGTTTAAATAGCTGCCCATAAATGGAGTCAGCATTTTACTTTATTTGTTGATTATGTAGGCATCTTCTAACCCATTACTTTTTACTACAAATAATAATATGATTAGGCTACAGTGCATTCGGAAAGTATTCAGACCCCTTGACTTTCCCCACATTGCTACATTACAGCCTTATTCTAAAATAGATTAAATATTTTTTTCCCCTCATCAATCTACACACAATACCCCATGATGACAAAGCAAAAACAGGTTTATAAATTGTTGCAAATAAAAATACAAAATAAACTGAAATATCACATTTACATAAGTATTCAGAACCTTTACTCAGTAATTTGTTGAAGCACGTTTGGAGGAATTGGCTTTGGGGGTGACCAGTGAGATATCCTCTCTGGGCTAGGCGGGACGAATTCGTCCCACCTACGTAACAGCCACTTTAAGCCTGTGGCGCGATTTTCAAAACCTTAAAAATCCTATTACTTCAATTTCTCAAACATATGACTATTTTACAGCTATTTAAAGACAAGTCTCTCGTTAATCTAACCACACTGTCCGATTTCAAAAAGGCTTTACAACGAAAGCAAAACATTAGATTATGTCAGCAGAGTACCAAGCCAGAAATAATCAGACACCCATTTTTCAAGCCAGCATATAATGTCACCAAAACCCAGAAGACAGCTAAATGCAGCACTCACCTTTGATGATCTTCATCAGATGACAACCCTAGGACATTATGTTATACAATACATGCATGTTTTGTTCAATCAAGTTCATATTTATATCAAAAACCAGCTTTTTACATTAGCATGTGACGTTCAGAACTAGCATACCCCCCGCAAACTTCCGGGGAATTCGCTAACATTTTACTAAATTACTCACGATAAACGTTCACAAAAAGCATAACAATTATTTTAAGAATTCTAGATACAGACCTCCTCTATGCACTCGATATGTCCGATTTTAAAATAGCTTTTTGGTGAAAGCACATTTTGCAATATTCTAAGTACATAGCCCAGGCATCACGGGCTCGCTATTTAGACACCCGGCAAGTTTAGCACTCACCATAATCATATTTACTATTATAAAAGTTTGATTACCTTTTGTTGTCTTCGTCAGAATGCACTCCCAGGACTGCTACTTCAATAACAAATGTTGGTTTGGTCCAAAATAATCCATCGTTATATCCGAATAGCAGCGTTTTGTTCGTGCGTTCCAGACACTATCCGAAATGGTAAAGAAGTGTCGCACGCATGGCGCAATTCGTGACAATAAAATTCTAAATATTCCATTACCGTACTTCGAAGCATGTCAACCGCTGTTTAAAATCAATTTTTACACCATTTTTCTCGTAGAAAAGCGATAATATTCCGACAGGGAATCTCCTTTTCGGCAAACAGAGGAAAAAATCACAAAGGCGGGGGCGGTCGGGTCACGCGCATAAGCCCAGAGTCCCTTGATCGGCCACTTGAGAAAGGCGATAATGTGTTTCAGCCTGGGGCTGGAATGACGACATTCTGTTTTTTCCCGGGCTCTGAGAGCCTATGGAAGACGTGGGAAGTGTCACGTTAGAGCAGAGATCCTTAGTAAAAGATAGAGATGGAAAAGAAGTTCAAGAAATGGTCAGACAGGCCACTTCCTGTAAAGGAATCTCTCAGGTTTTGACCTGCCATTTGAGTTCTGTTATACTCACAGACACCATTCAAACAGTTTTAGAAACTTTAGGGTGTTTTCTATCCATATGTAATAAGTATATGCATATTCTAGTTACTGGGTAGGAGTGGTAACCAGATTAAATCGGGTATGTTTTTTATCCAGCCGTGTCAATACTGCCCCCTAGCCCTAACAGGATATACCTGCTGGAGCGCGTGCTACGAGTGGGTGCTGCTATGGTGACCAGCGAGCTGAGATAAGGTGGGGCTTTACCTAGCAGAGACTTGTAGATAACCTGTAGCCAGTGGGTTTGGCGTCGAGTATGAAGTGAGGGCCAGCCAACGAGAGGATATATGTCGCAATGGTGGGTAGTGTATGGGGCTTTGGTGACAAAACGGATGGCACTGCGATAGACTACATCCAGTTTGTTGAGTGGCGTGTTGGAGGCTATTTTATAGATGCCATCGCTGAAGTCGAGGATTGGTAGGATGGTCAGTTTTACGAGGGTATGTTTGGCAGCATGAGTGAAGGATGCTTTGTTGCGAAATAGGAAGCCGATTCTAGATTTAATTTTGGATTGGAGATGCTTAAACCTCTATGGGCTAGGTGGGACGCAAGCGTCCCACCCGTGGTGCACTCCATCAACAGCAGGTGCATTTCAAGAGCGGCAAATTTGAATCCAAATAAATATCAAAATTCAAATTTTTCAAACATACAACTATTTTACACCCTTTGAAAGATAAACATCTCCTTAATCTAACCACGTTTTACGATTTCAAAAAGGTTTTACAGCGAAAGCATAAATTTAGAGTATGTTAGGACAGTACATTTACAAGAGTTGTGTGTAATGTTTTGTCAATTCAAAGACAGGGTCACCAAAACCATAAAACCAGCTAAAATGATGCACTAACCTTTTACAATCTCCATCAGATGACACTCCTAGGACATTATGTTAGACAATGCATGCATTTTTAGTTCTATCAAGTTCATATTTATATCCAAAAACAGCGTTTTACTATGGCATTGATGTTGAGGAAATCGTTTCCCTCCAATCACCGGCAGTCAAGTCAGTACCACAAATTAAATAATTAAAATTAGAAAACATTGGTAAAATATTATATTGTCATTTAAAGAATTATAGATTTACATCTCTTGAACGCAATCAACTTGCCAGATTTAAAAATAACCTTACTGGGAAATCACACTTTGCAATAATCTGAGCACTGCGCCCAGAAAAATACGTGTTGCGATACAGACAAGCCGTCATGTTGGGGAGATCTAAAATCGAAAATACTATGTAAATAATCCATTACCTTTGATTCTCTTCATCAGATGTCACTTCCAGGTATCACAGGTCCATAACGAATGTAGTTTTGTTCAAAAAAGCTCATCATTTATGTCCAAAAATCTCCGTCTTGTTAGCACATGATCTAAGCCCGCCGGACTTCACTTCATGAACGAGGGGAAGAAATATATTTACGTTCGTTCAAACATGTCAAACGTTGTATAGCATAAATCATTAGGGCCTTTTTTAACCAGAACATGAATAATATTCAAGGTGGACGAATGCATTCTCTTTTATAACGTATTGGAACGAGGGTACCCAACATGAACTCGCGCGCCAGGTGTCTAATGGGCCATCATCGTTCCATGGCTCTTGTTCGGTCAGATCTCCCTCCAGAAGACTCAAAACACTTTGTAAAGGCTGGTGACATCTAGTGGAAGCAATAGGAAGTGCCAAAATATTCCTCAGCCCCTGTGTTTTTCAATGGCATAGGTTTAAAGGTAATACAACACATCAGGTATCCACTTCCTGTCAGAAAATGTCTCAGGGTTTTGCCTGCCAAATGAGTTCTGTTATACTCACAGACACCATTCAAACAGTTTTAGAAAATTTAGGGTGTTTTCTATCCATATATAATAAGTATATGCATATTCTAGTTACTGGGTAGGATTAGTAACCAGATTAAATCGGGTACATTTTTTTATCCAGCCGTGCAAATACTGCCCCCTAGCCCCAACAGGTTAAGGACCAGCTGTCAGAGCAGCTCACAGATCACTGCACCTGTACATAGCCCATCTATAATTTAGCCCAAACAACTACCTCTTTCCTACTGTATTTATTTATTTATTTTGCTCCTTTGCACCCCATTATTTCTATTTCTACTTTCTTCCACTACAAATCTACCATTCCAGTGTTTTACTTGCTATATTGTATTTAGTTTGCCACCATGGCCTTTTTTTCCTTTACCTCTCTTATCTCACCTCATTTGCTCACATTGTATATAGACTCATTTTTCTACTGTATTATTGACTGTATGTTTGTTTTACTCCATGTGTAACTCTGTGTTGTTGTATGTGTCGAACTGCTTTGCTTTATCTTGGCCAGGTCGCAATTGTAAATGAGAACTTGTTCTCAACTTGCCTACCTGGTTCAATGATGGTGAAATAAAAAAAATAAAAAAATAACTTGTTGTTGAAAAAACCTATGTGTTATGGCTTTTCAACATCTGCCATATCGTGGATTCAGAGCTATCTATCTAATTGAACTCAAAGAGTTTTCTTTAACGAAAGTTTCTCTAATGTCAAACACGTAATGTGTGGTATACCACATGGCAGCTCTCTAGGCCCTCTATTTTCTTTTTTTACCAATGACCTGCCACTGGCATTCATTATTTTGGAATGAGATGTTCGACGAGCAGGTGTCCACATACACTACATGACTAAAAGTATCTACCTCAATTGCCCTGTTCCCCTGCAGATCATCTTGGTACTGGTACCCCATGTATATAGCCAAGTTATCATTTATCATTGTGTATTTATTCCTTGTGTTATTATTTTACTATTAATTCTCATAATTTTCTCTCTGTATTGTTGGGAAGGACCCATAAATAAGCGTTTTATTGGTAGTCTACACCTGTTGTTTACGAAGCAAGTGAAATTTACTTTTTACTTTATGTGATTTATTGTTTCCACTCTGTCTTGGTGTTTGCCTGTGTCCACATACTCCCTTGCTCCCTTTGCTGCAACTTCATTGCAGTACATGGTTGTTCGTCCAGTTCATGATGGAGTAATCTGCCTTTTCACCACATTTTCATGGAAATGCCTGCGTGAGTATGACCTGAATATGTGTTGTTGAACAGATAAAAAATTTGCTGGAGAAATCCCAAGTAGGCTATATGAAAGTTAAAAACATCACACAAATAAAACACTTTTTGTAATAAAAGTTTTTAATAAAATTACAGTGCCTTGCAAAAGTATTTATCCCCCTTGGTGTCTTTCCTATTTTGTTGCATTACCTGTTATTTAAATTGATTTTTATTTTTATTTCATCGAATGGACATACACAAAATAGTCCAAATTGGTGAAGTGAAATGGAGAAAAAAAACATGTTTAAAATTTTTTTAAAAAAATTAAAAGTGCTGCGTGCATATGTATTCACCCGTTTTGCTATGAAGCCCCTAAATAACATATTGTGCAACCAATTACCTTCAGTGTAATCTAAGTGTCACATGATCTGTCATATGATCTCAGTATATATACACACCTGTTACAAAAGGCCACAGAGTCTTCAACAGCACTAAGCAAGGGGCACCACCAAGCAAGCGGCACCATGAAGACCAAGGAGCTCTCCAAAAGTTCTGGAGAAGTACAGATCAGGGTTGGGTTATAAAAACATATCTGAAACTTCGAACATCCCATGGAGCACCATTAAATCCATTATTTAAAAATGGAAAGAATATGGCACCACAACAAACCTGCCAAGAGAGGGCCACCCACCAAAACTCATGGACCAGGTAAGGAGAGCATTAATTAGAGAGGCAACAAAGATAGACCCGAGGCAACAAAGATAACCCCGAAGGAGCTGCAAAGCTCTACAGCAGAGATTGGAATATCTGTCCATAGGATCACTTTAAGTTGTACACTCCACAGAACTGGGATTTACGGAAAAGTGGCCAGAAAAAAAGCCATTGTTAAAGACATAAAAAAGCAATTACATTTAGTGTTTGACAAAAGGCATGTGGGAGACTCCCCAAACATATGGAAGAAGGTTCTCTGGTCAGATGAGACTAAAATTGAGCTTTTTGTCCATCAAGAAAAACGCTATGTCTGGCGCAAACCCAACACCTCTCATCACCCTGAGAACACTATCCCGACAGTGGAGCAAGGTGGTGGCAGCATCATGCTGCTGGGATGTTTTTCATCGGCAAGGACAGGGAAACTGGTCAGAATTGATGGAATGATGGATGGCGCTAAATACAGGGAAATTCATGAGGGAAACTTGTTTCAGTTATCCAGAGATTTGAGACTGGGATGGAGGTTCACCTCCAGCAGGACCATGACCCTAAGCATACTGCTAAAGCAACACTCGAGTGGTTTAAGGGGAAACATTTAAATGTCTTGTAATGGCCTTGTCAAAGCCCAGACCTCAATCCAATTGAGAATCTGTGGTATGACTTAAAGATTGCTGTACACCAGCGTAACACATCCAACTTGAAGGAGCTGGAGCAGTTATGCCTTGAAGAATTAACAAAAATTCCAGTGGCTAGATGTGCCAAGCTTATAGAGACATACCCCAAGAGACTTGCAGCTGTAATTGCTGCAAAATGTGGCTCTACAAAGTATTGACTGGGGGGGGTGAATAGTTATGCATGCTCAAGTTTCCTGTTTTTTTGTCTTATTTCTTGTTTGTTTCTCAATAAAAAATATTTTGCGCCTTCAAAGTGGTAGGCATGTTGTGTAAATCAAATTATACAAACCCCCAAAAATCAATTTTAATTCCAGGTTGAAAGGCAACAAAACAGGAAAAATGCCAAGGAGGTGAATACTTTCGCAAGACACTGTACATTGAAAATAAACAGGGGCCCAAAAGGTCTGGCAATAAAGTAGCCAACTTTATAAATTGCTTTGATATTATTGTTGTACACTAGCTTTGAGCAAAGTCTTGTGGATCTTTGCACCTAGTCACAGTTCCGTTCTTCATAAGGTGCGGCTGTCCCATAGACACCAATGCGATAGCAGCTGGGTCTGGCCTACTTGTATATGAACCAGAACATGTTTTGTCAGTATGATGTCTCGCTTCCTCTTCTGTCTCTGCTAGAGCGACCATATACTTGTATCACAGAGTTTCTATTTTGGTTGGACAGGAAGTGTAGTTTCATGAAACATTGGCACAAACTCATAAGCCAATCAAATGCATGGGAATAGAAGGGAGGGCGTAGTGATTGAAAGGTTAAGGTCCTGGAGTGGCCTAGCCAGTGTGTGCAAACTTGGTGGCCAACTACAAGAAACATCTGACCTCTATGATTGCCAACAAGGGTTTTGCCACCAAGTACTAAGTCATGTTTTGCAGAGGGGTCAAATTCTTATTTCCCTCATTAAAATGCAAATCATTTTATAACATTTTTGACATGCGTTTTTCAGGATTTTTTTGTTGTTATTCTGTCTCTCACTGTTCAAATAAACCTACCATTAAAATTATAGACTGATAATTTCTTTGTCAGTGGGCAAACGTACAAATTCAGCAGGGGATCAAATACTTTTTCCCCCTCACTGTATATCCAATAGTTATTCGCGGCTGTATGTAATAAGACTTAAGATTTCCTGGGGTAACATTGTAAGAAATAATACATTAAAAAACGAAATACTCCATTGTTTCCTAAGAACGTGAAGCGAGGCGGCCATCTCTGTTGTCGCCGGATGTGGGCACACTCCTGGGCCAGACTACATTCATTCATAGGACCTACTGAGGAGATGAGTCTTCAATAAAGACTTAAAGGTTGAGACCGAGTCTGCGTCTCTCTCGTCGGTAGGCAGACATTCCATAAAAATGGAGCTCTATAGGAGAAAGCCCTGCCTCCAGCTGTTTGCTTAGAAATTCTAGGGACAGTAAGGAGGCCTGCGTCTTGTGACCGTAGCATACGTGTAGGTATGTACGGCAGGACCATATCTGAAAGATAGGTAGGAGCAAGCCTGTAATGCTTTGTAGGTTAGCAGTAAAACCTTGAAATCAGCCCTTGCCTTAAAAGGATGCCAGTGTAGAGAGGCTAGCACTGGAGTAATATGATCAAATTCTTTGGTTCTAGTCACAATTCTAGCAGCCGTGTTTAACACTAACTGAAGTTTATTTAGTGCTTTATCCGGGTTGCCGGAAGTCGAGCATTGCAGTAATCTAACCTAGAAGTGACAAAAGCACGGATACATTTTTTCTGCCACATTTTTGAAAAGAAAGTTTCAGATTTTCGCAATGTTACGTAGATGGAAAAAAGCTGTCCTTGATATGTTTGTGAAAAGAGAGATCAGGGTCCAGAGTAATGCCGAGGTCCTTCATAGTTTTATTTGAGACGACTGTACAACCATCAGCCTTTAGTCTTGAAATCTTTGATTGTTTACTACATGTGAATCCTTAGGTAACTTGCCTCTACCATCCATCCTATTAGCCAACGTGCAATCATTGGATAAGCGACTGGTTGAGCTCCGATCAAGATTATCTTACCAATGGGACACCTTTTTAGGATCCGCACCTTTTTTTCAATTTTCGCCTAAAATGACATACCCAAATCTAACTGCCTTTAGCAAGGATATGCATATTCTTGGTACGATTTGAAAGGAAACACATTGAAGTTTGTGGAAATGTGAAAGGAATGTAGGAGAATATAACACAATAGATCTGGTAAAAAGATAATACAAATAAATAATTACTTATTTTGTATTTTTTGTACCATCTTTGAAACGCAAGAGAAAGGCCTTAAGTATTATTCCAGCCCAGGTGCAATTTAAATTTTGGCCACTAGATGGCAGCAGTGTGTGTGCAAAGTTTTAGATTGATCCAATGAACCATTGAATTTCTGTTTCAAATTCTGTATCAAGACTGCCCAAATGTGGTTAATTTATAACTTTTCAAGTTCAATACTTTGCACTCTCCTCAGACAATATGGTATTCTTTCACTGTAATAGCTACTGTAAATTGGACAGTGCAGTTAGATTAACAAGAATTTATTCTTTCTGCCAATATAAGATATGTCTATGTCCTGGGAAATTTTGTTACTTACAACCTCATACTAATCGCATTAGCCTACATTAGCTCAACCGTCCTGTGGACAGGACACTGATACCGAAGAAGACAGATGGGTGGAGCTGAGGTTTAAGAGGGTGTGAATGATGCTGAATGGGTGCAGACAAAGAAGAGCTCTAGGTTTACCAAAACATTCAACATTCAAGGACGATTTTCTCAACTTTCAAAGCAGAATTACAATCCCATTGTTCCTCAACTAGTTTATGATATCCAATTTTCTATCTATGAGTCCACTTTTATCCAATGTAAAATAGACAAATAAGACCAAATCGAGCCGGTCACTCACAAACGTATACCTTCCTGGTAACGGTGCTGCTGATGGGACTAGTTTTTTCCAACCCTTTTCTCCCAGGACAGCGAGTGCATGTGCAAAGTTTTCGACTGATCCAATGAACCATTGAATATCTGTTCAAAATGTTGTATCAAGTCTGCCCAAATGTGTCTAATTGGTCAATATATACATTTTCAAGTACATAACTGTACACTCTCCTCAATTAATAGCATGGTATGTTTTCAAAGTAATTGCTACTGTAAATTGGACAGTGCAGTTAGATTTACAAGAATGTAAGCTTTCTGCCCTTATAAGACATGTCGATGTCCTGGGAACTGTTCTTGTTATTTACAAACTTATGCTAATCACATTAGCACATGTTAGCTAAACCATCCCGCGGGGGCGACAACGATCCTGTAGAGGTTTTAACCTCTATGGGTTAGGTGGGCAAGCGTCCCACCCCCGGTACACCCTATCAACAGCAGGTGAAATATCAAGGGCGCCAAATTTGAAAACAATTAAATGTCATAATTCAAATTTCTCAAACATACAACTATCTTACACCCTTTGAAAGATAAACATCTCCTTAATCTAACCACGTTGTCCGATTTCAAAAAGGCTTTACGGCGAAAGCATAAAGTTAGATTATGTTAGGACAGTACATTGAAAATAGCTGTGTGTAATGTTTTGTCAATGCAAAGACAGGCGTCACCAAAAGCAGAAAAATAGCAAAAATTATGCACTAACCTTTGACAATCTTCATCAGATGACACTCCTAGGACATTATGTTAGACAATACATGCCTTTTTTGTTCCATCAAGTTCATATTTATATCCAAAAACAGTGTTTTACTATGGCATTGATGTTGTGGAAATATTTTCCCTCCAATACCGCCAGTCAATCAGCACAACAAATTAAATAATTACTATTCGAAAACATTGGTAAAATATTATATTGTCATTCAAAGAATTATAGATTAAAACCTGTTGGGGATAGGGGGCAGTATTTGCACGGCTGGATAAAAAACGTACCCGATTTAATCTGGTTACTACTCCTGCCCAGTAACTAGAATATGCATATAATTGTTTGATTTGGATAGAAAACACCGTAAAGTTTCTAAAACTGTTTGAATGGTGTCTGTGAGTATAACAGAACTCATATGGCAGGCCAAAACCTGAGAAGATTCCAAACAGGAAGCTCCCTCTCTGACCATTTCTTGGCCTTCTTTGTCATCTCTATCCAAAACAAAGGATCTCTGCTGTAACGTGACATTTTCTAAGGCTCCCATGGGCTCTCAGAAGGCGCCAGAACGTTGAATCATGACTCTGCAGTTACTGGCTGAAAAACAGTAGCGCATTTGGTAAGTTGTCGATCTGAGAACAATGAGACGGGTGTGCGCTTGCACGTGAAGAGTCCATTTTCTTCTTTGAGTCCTTGAACGAAAACAACTTCTCCCGGTCGGAATATTATCACTATTTTACGAGAAAAATTGCATAAAAATTGATTATAAACAGCGTTTGACATGCTTCAAAGTACGGTAATGGAATATTTTGATTTTTTTTGTCACGATACGCGCCGGGCGCGTCACCCTTCGTTATCCTTTGGATAGTGTCTTGAACGCACGAACAAAACGCCGCTATTTGGATATAACTATGGATTATTTGGAACCAAACCAATATTTGTTATTGAAGTAGAAGTCCTGGGAGTGCATTCTGACGAAGAACAGCAAATGTAATCCAATTTTTCTTATGGTAAATCTGAGTTTGGTGAGTGCCAAACTTGGTGGGTGTCAAAATAGCTAGCCCGTGATGGCCGGGCTATCTACTCAGAATATTGCAAAATGTGCTTTCACCGAAAAGCTATTTTAAAATCGGACATAGCGAGTGCATAAAGGAGTTCTGTATCTATAATTCTTAAAATAATTGTTATGTTTTTTGTGAATGTTTATCGTGAGTAATTTAGTAAATTCACCGGAGGTTTGCGGGGGGTATGCTAGTTCTGAACGTCACATGCTAATGTAAAAAAGCTGGTTTTTGATATAAATATGAACTTGATTGAACAAAACATGCATGCATTGTATAACATAATGTCCTAGGGTTGTCATCTGATGAAGATCATCAAAGGTTAGTGCTGCATTTAGCTGTGTTTCAGCCAGGGCTTTGAATTACGTCATTCAGCTTTTTGCCGCCTTCTGAGAGACCATGTGAGCCGTAGGAAGTGTCACGTTAGAGCAGAGATCCTTTGTAATGGATAGAGATGGCAATGAAGTTCAAGTAATGGTCAGACAGGGTACTTCCTGTACAGAATCTTCTCACGTTTTGGCCTGCCAAATGAGTTCTGTTATACTCACAGACACCATTCAAACAGTTTTAGAAACGTTGGAGTGTTTTCAATCCAAAGCTAATAATTATATGCATATTCTAGTTTCTGGGCAGGACTAATAATCAGATTAAATCGGGTACGTTTTTTATCCAGCCGTGAAAATACTGCCCCCTAGCCATAACAGGTTAACCTCTCTTGGGTAGGGGGCAGTATTTTGAATTTTGGATGAATGAGGTGCCTGTTACTCAGGCCCAGAATCTAGGATATGCATTTGCATGGTAGTATTGGATAGAAAACACTTTAAAGTTTCCAAAACTGTTAAAATAATGTCTGTGAGTATAACAGAACTGATATGGCAGACAAAAACCTGAGGAAAATCCATACAGGAAGTGGGATATTTTTGATGCGGGTACTTTTCAATTGAATGTCTATACAGTATGCATTTGGATAGGACCCAAATTGCAGTTCCTATGGCTTCCACTAGATGTCAACAGTCTTTAGACATTGTTTCAGGCTTGTATTCTGAAAAACAAGGAAGAATGAGACCATTTTGTAAGTGGCATGCAGAACGAAGCAGAGCTCCTTTGCGCGCGTGACCGATAGTGTGCCCTTCGTTCTATTTCCTTTCTATTGAAGACGCTATTCTCCGGTTGAAATATTATCAATTATTTAGACAATAGACAACCTGAGGATTAATTATAAACATCGTTTGACATGTTTCGACGAACTTTCCCCGGTACTATTCGTCTGCATGTCGTGACCGCCTTTGAGCCAGTGGATTACTGATCAAAACGCGCCAACAAAACTGAGTTTTTGTGACATAAAGAGGGATTTTATCGAACAAAATGAACATTTATTGTGTAACATGGACTCTTTTGACTGCAAACATATGAAGATCATCAAAGGCAAGTGATTAATTTTAGCGCTATTTCTGACTTTTGTAATTCCTTTACTTGGTTGTAAAATGTTTGTATGCTTTTGTAAGCGGGGCGCTGTCCTCAGATAATCACATGGTATGCTTTTGCCGTAAAGCCTTTTTGAAATCTGACACAGCGGGTGGATTAACAAGAAGCTAATGTTTAATTTGATGACACTACAGTAGTAGGCTTGATTACCAACAACGACGACACAGCCTACAGGGAGGAGGTGAGGGCCCTCAGTGTGGTGTCAGGAAAATAACCTCACACTCAACGTCAACAAAACAAAGGAGATGATCGTGGACTTAATTACTCAGCATAAAACGTTCACAAATAACAATTATTTTAAGAATTATAGATACAGAACTCCTTTATGCAATCGCAGTGTCCGATTTTAAAATAGCTTTTCGGCGAAAGCACATTTTGCAATATTCTGAGTAGATAGCCCAGCCATCATGGCTAGCTAATTTGACACCCACCTAGTTTGGCCCTCACCAAACTCAGATTTACTACAGGCAGGATATAACCCCACCCACTTTGCCAAAGCACAGCCTCAACACCGTTCCGTTCACCTTCAAATCACATTTTATTGGTCACATGGTTAGCAGATGTTAATGCGAGTGCAGCGAAATGATTGTTCTTCTAGTTCCGACCGTGCAGTAATATCTAACAAGTAATCTAACAATTTCACAACAACTACCTTATACACACAAGTGTAAAGGAATGAACAAGAATATGTACATATAAATATATGGATGAGCCAACTGGCAAGTGTTAGTGAAGACACTTGCCAGTTGGTCAGCACATGCACGCAGTACACGTCCTGGTAATCCGTCTGTCCCTGCAGCCTTGTGAATGTTGACCTGTTTAAAGGTCTTACTCACATCGGCTGAGGAGAGCGTGATCACACAGTCTCCCGGTGGGGCTGGTGCTCTCATGTATTTTTCAGTATTATTTACCTCGAAGTGAGCATAGAAGTAGTTTAGCTCATCTGGTAGGCTCGTGTCACTGGGCAGCTCTTGGCTGTGCTACCTTTTGTAGTCTGTAATTGTTTGCAAGCCTTGACACATCCGACGAGCGTCAGAGCCGGTGTAGTATGATTCAATCTTAGTCCTGTATTGACGCTTTGCCTGTTTGATGGTTCATCGGAAGGCATAGCGGGATTTCTTGTAAGCTTCTGGGTTAGAGTCCCTCTCCTTGAAAGTGGCAGCTCTACCCTTTAGCTCAGTGCGAATGTTGCCTGTAATCCATGGCTTCTGGTTGGGGTATGTACATACAGTCACTGTGGAGACGACATCCTCGATGCACTTATTGATAAAGCCAGTGACTGATGTGGTGTACTCCTCAATGCCATCGGATGAATCCCGGAACATGTTCCAGTCTGTGATAGCAAAACAGTCCTGTAGTTTAGCATCTGCTTCATCTGACCACTTTTTGTATTGATCTAGTCAGTGGTGCTTCCTGCTTTAATTTTTGATTGTAAGCAGAAATCAGGAAGACAGAATTATGGTCAGATTTGCCAAATGGAGGGCGAGGGAGAGCTTTGTATGCGTCTCTGTGTGTGGAGTAAAGGTGGTCCAGAGTTTTTCCTCTGGTTGCACATTTAACATGCTGATAGAAATTTGGTAAAACAAATGTACGTTTCCTTGCATTAACTAATAATGTGACTTCTGAAGGTAATTGGTTGCACCAGATCTTATTTAGGGGCTTCATAGCAAAAGGGTGAATAAACTCAGCAAAAAAAGTAACGTTCCTTTTTCAGGACCCTGTCTTTCAAAGATATTTCATAAAAATCTAAATAACTTCACAGATCTTCATTGTAAAGGGTTTAAACACTGTTTCCCATGCTTGTTCAATGAACCATAAACAATTAATGAAAATGCATCTGTGGAACGGTCATTAAGACACCAACAGCTTACAGACGGTAGGCAATTAACCTGTTGGGGCTAGGGGGCAGTATTTGCACGGCCGGATAAAAAACGTTCCTGATTTAAACTGGTGACTACTCTTGCCCAGAAACAAGAATATGCATATAATTAGCAGATTTGGATAGAAAACACTCTAAAGTTTCCAAAACTGTTCAAATAATGTCTGTGTATAACAGAACTGATATGGCAGGCGAAAACCTGAGAAAAATCCATCACAGAAGTGGGATTTTTTATGTTTGTAGTTTTCTATTGAATGCCATTACAGTATCCATTGACTTAGGACTCAAATTGCACTTCCTATGGCTTCCACTAGATGTCAACAGTCTTTAGTAATTGTTTCAGGCTTGTATTCTGAAAAATGAGGGAGCAAGTCCACTTCGAATGAGTGGAACATTCAGTGTCCCAGAGGTTTGTCATGCGTGTGACCGAGGGCACGCCTTTCTTGTTTTCCTTTTATATTGACAAAGCTTTTGTCCGGTTGAATTATAATTGATTATCATGACTAAAAAACAACCTGAGGATTGATTATAAACATTGTTTGACATGTTTCTACGAACTTTACTGATACTTTTTGGATTTTTCATCTGTCTGCTGTGACTGCCTTGGAGCCTATGGATTACTGAACAAAACTGAGGTTTTTGGATATAAAGAGGGACTTTATTGAGTAAATGGGAGTCTTGTGAGTGCAACCATATGAAGATCATCAAAGGTAAGTGATTAATTTTATCACTATTTCTGACTTGTGTAACTCCTCTACTTGGCTGATAACTGTTTGTAATGATTTGTCTGCTGGGTGATGTTCTCAGATAATCACATGGTATGCTTTCGCCGTAAAGCCTTTTTGAAATCTGACACCGTGGTTGGATTAACAAGAAGTTAATCTTTAAACCGATGTATAATACTTGTGTGTTTTAGGAATTTTTAAAATGAGTATTTCTGTTTTTGAATTTGGTGCTCTGCAATTTCACTGGATGTTGGCCAGGTGGGACGGTAGCATCCCACACCCCCTAGAGAGGTTAAGCAGACTACCATAGTGCCTGCGCCCAAAAACATTAACCTGCCTAAATGACAACCAACCCATAGCACTCACATCTGTAGCCATGAAGTGCTTTGAAAGGCTGGTCATGGCTCACATCAACACCATTATCCCAGAAACCCTGGATCCACACCAATTTGCATATCACCCTAACAGATCCACAGATGATGAAATCTCTATTGCACTCCACATTGCCCTTTCCCACCTGGACAAAAGGAACACCAATGTGAAAATGCTATTCGGGGACTACAGCTCAGCATTCAACACCACAATGCCCTCAAAGCTCATCAATAAGCTAAGGACCCTGGGACTAAACACCTCCCTCTGCAAATGGATTCTGGACTTCCTGACGGCCACCCCCAGCTGGCAAGGGTAGGTAACAACACATCCGCCATGCTGATCCTCAACATCCTCATCCTCAAGCATGCTCATTCCCCTCCTGTACTCCCTGTTCACTCATGACTGCACGGCCAGGCACGACTCCAACAACATTATTAAGTTTGCTGATGACACAACAGTGTGAGGCCTGATCACTGACAATGACGAGACAGTCTGTAGGGAGGAGGTCAGAGACCTTGCAGTGTGGTGCCAGGACAACAACCTCTCCCTCAACGTGATCAAGATAAATGAGATTGTGCACTACAGGAAAAAGAGGATCGAGCACGCCCCCATTCTCATCGACAGGGCTGCATTGGAGGAGGTCGAGAGCTTCAAGTTCCTTGGTGTCCACATCACGAATAAACAAACATGGTCCAAGCACACCAAGACAGTCGTGAAGAGGGTATGACAAAACCTATTCCCCTTCAGGAGACTGAAAAGATTTGGCATGGGTCCTCAGATCCTCAAAAAGTTCTACAGATGCACCATCGAGAGCATCCTGACTGGTTGCATCACTGCCTGGTATGGCAACTGCTTTGCCTCCGACCGCAAGGCGTCCCACCCCTGGTACACCCTATCAACAACAGGTGAAATATCAAGAGCGCCAAATTTGAAAACAATTAAATGTCATAATTCAAATTTCTCAAACATACAACTATCTTACACCCTTTGAAAGATAAACATCTCCTTAACCTGTTAGGGCTAGGGGGCAGTATTTGCACGGCTGGATAAAAAAAATGTACCCGATTTAATCTGGTTACTAATCCTACCCAGTAACTAGAATATGCATATACTTATTATATATGGATAGAAAACACTCTAAAGTTTCTAAAACTGTTTGAATGGTGTCTGTGAGTATAACAGAACTCATTTGGCAGGCAAAACCCTGAGACATTTTCTGACAGGAAGTGGATACCTGATGTGTTGTATTACCTTTAAACCTATCCCATTGAAAAACACAGGGGCTGAGGAATATTTTGGCACTTCCTATTGCTTCCACTAGATGTCACCAGCCTTTACAAAGTGTTTTGAGTCTTCTGGAGGGAGATCTGACCGAACAAGAGCCATGGAACGATGATGGCCCATTAGACACCTGGCGCGCGAGTTCATGTTGGGTACCCTCGTTCCAATACGTTATAAAAGAGTATGCATTCGTCCACCTTGAATATTATTCATGTTCTGGTCAAAATAAGGCCCTAATGATTTATGCTATACAACGTTTGACATGTTTGAACGAACGTAAATATATTTTTTTCCCCTCGTTCATGACGAGAAGTCCGCCTGGCTTAGATCATGTGCTAACAAGACGGAGATTTTTGGACATAAATGATGAGCTTTTTTGAACAAAACTACATTCGTTATGGACCTGTGATACCTGGAAGTGACATCTGATGAAGAGAATCAAAGGTAATGGATTATTTACATAGTATTTTCGATTTTAGATCTCCCCAACATGACGTCTAGTCTGTATCGCAACGCGTATTTTTCTGGGCGCAGTGCTCAGATTATTGCAAAGTGTGATTTCCCAGTAAGGTTATTTTTAAATCTGGCAAGTTGATTGCGTTCAAGAGATGTAAATCTATAATTCTTTAAATGACAATATAATATTTTACCAATGTTTTCTAATTTTAATTATTTAATTTGTGGTGTTGACTTGACTGCCGGTTATTGGAGGGAAACGATTTCCTGAACATCAATGCCATAGTAAAACGCTGTTTTTGGATATAAATATGAACTTGATAGAACTAAAAATGCATGCATTGTCTAACATAATGTCCTAGGAGTGTCATCTGATGGAGATTGTAAAAGGTTAGTGCATCATTTTAGCTGGTTTTATGGTTTTGGTGACCCTGTCTTTGAATTGACAAAACATTACACACAACTCTTGTAAATGTACTGTCCTAACATACTCTAAATTTATGCTTTTGCCGTAAAACCTTTTTGAAATCGTAAAACTTCTTTTCCACCTAGCCCAGAGAGGTTATCAAGGCTTCAAGCTCATTGATGAACTCTCCAAGGGAACCTGGAGGGCGATAAATGATAAGGATGTTCTCTGGGCTAGGCGGGACGAATTCGTCCCACCTACGTAACAGCCACTTGCAGCCTGTGGCGCGATTTTCAAAACCTTAAAAATCCTATTACTTCAATTTCTCAAACATATGACTATTTTACAGCTATTTAAAGACAAGACTCTCGTTAATCTAACCACACTGTCCGATTTCAAAAAGGCTTTACAACGAAAGCAAAACATTAGATTATGTCAGCAGAGTACCAAGCCAGAAATAATCAGACACCCATTTTTCAAGCCAGCATATAATGTCACCAAAACCCAGAAGACAGCTAAATGCAGCACTCACCTTTGATGATCTTCATTAGATGACAACCCTAGGACATTATGTTATACAATACATGCATGTTTTGTTCAATCAAGTTCATATTTATATCAAAAACCAGCTTTTTACATTAGCATGTGACGTTCAGAACTAGCATACCCCCCGCAAACTTCCGGGGAATTCGCTAACATTTTACTAAATTACTCACGATAAACGTTCACAAAAAGCATAACAATTATTTTAAGAATTATAGATACAGACCTCCTCTATGGACTCGATATGTCCGATTTTAAAATAGCTTTTTGGTGAAAGCACATTTTGCAATATTCTAAGTACATAGCCCAGGCATCACGGGCTCGCTATTTAGACACCCGGTTTAGCACTCACCATAATCATATTTACTATTATAAAAGTTTGATTACCTTTTGTTGTCTTCGTCAGAATGCACTCCCAGGACGTCTACTTCAATAACAAATGTTGGTTTGGTCCAAAATAATCCATCGTTATATCCGAATAGCGGCGTTTTGTTCGTGCGTTCCAGACACTATCCGAAATGGTAAAGAAGTGTCACGCGCATGGCGCAATTCGTGACAATAAAATTCTAAATATTCCATTACCGTACTTCGAAGCATGTCAACCGCTGTTTAAAATCAATTTTTACGCCATTTTTCTCGTAGAAAAGCGATAATATTCCGACAGGGAATCTCCTTTTCGGCAAACAGAGGAAAAAATCACAAAGGCGGGGGCGGTCGGGTCACGCGCATAAGCCCAGAGTCCCTTGATCGGCCACTTGAGAAAGGCGATAATGTGTTTCAGCCTGGGGCTGGAATGACGACATTCTGTTTTTTCCCGGGCTCTGAGAGCCTATGGAAGACGTGGGAAGTGTCACGTTAGAGCAGAGATCCCTAGTAAAAGATAGAGATGGAAAAGAAGTTCAAGAAATGGTCAGACAGGCCACTTCCTGTAAAGGAATCTCTCAGGTTTTGACCTGCCATTTGAGTTCTGTTATACTCACAGACACCATTCAAACAGTTTTAGAAAATTTAGGGTGTTTTCTATCCATATGTAATACGTATATGCATATTCTAGTTACTGGGTAGGAGTGGTAACCAGATTAAATCGGGTATGTTTTTTATCCAGCCGTGTCAATACTGCCCCCTAGCCCTAACAGGTTAACCTCTGACGAAGAACAGCAAAGGTAATACAATATTTCTAATACTAATTCTGAGTTTAGTGTGCCCCGAACTTGGCGGGTGTCAAATTAGCTAGCCATGATGGCTGAGCTATGTACTCAGAATATTACAAAATGTGCTTTCACCAAAAAGCTATTTTAAATCTGACATAGCGATTGCATAAAGGACTTCTGTATCTATAATTCTTAAAATGATTGTTATGTATTTTGTCAACATTTATGATGAGTATTTTAGTAAATTCACCGGAAGTTTTTGGTGGGAATGCATGTTCTGAACATAACACACCAATGTAAAAAGCTGTTTTTGGATATAAATATAAACGTGATTGAACAAAACATACATGTATTGTATAACATAATGTCCTTGGAGTGTCATCTGATGAAGATCATCAAAGGTTTGTGCTTCATTTAGCTGTGTTTTGGGTTTTTGTGACATATATGCTTGCTTGGAAAATGGCTGTAAGAATATTTTTGGCTGTGTACTCTCCTAACATAATCTAATGTTTTGCTTTTGCTGTAAAGACTTTTTGAAATCAGACAGTGTGGTTCGATTAACGAGAGTCTTATCTTTAAAATGGTGTAAAATAGTCATATGTTTGAAAAATTGAATTTATTGCATTTTTGAGGTTTTTTGTATTTCGCACACATTTTGCCATATTCTGAGTACATAGCTCGGCCATCACGGCTAGCTATTTTAAGTTTGGGACTCACTAAACTCAGAATTACTATAAGAAAAATTGGATTCCCTTTGCTGTTCTTCGTCAGAATGCACTCCCAGGACTTCTACTTCAACAACAAATGTTGTTTTGGTTCAAAATAATCCATAGTTATATTCAAATAGCTCCGTTTTGTTCGTGCCCAATCATTTCAAAATATTCCATTACCGTACTTCGAAGCATGTCAAACGCTGTTTAAAATCTATTTTTATGCTATTTTTCTCGTAAAATAGCGATAATATTCCAACCGGGCGACTTTGTATTCATTCAAAGGCTGAAAGAAAGAAATGGAGTAGTCTTGTGGAAGCGAATCTCCAGTGTCACTGTTCCCAGCCTGACCATTAACATCTCCTGAATGCAACCGCATTGACAGATTTCAAAATAACTTTACCGGGAAAGCACACTTTGCAATAATCTGAGTACTGCGCTTAGAAAAAAACATCAGGCAATTACAGATACCCGCAATTTTGGAGTCATCTAAATGCATAAATAGCATTAGAAATATTCACTTACCTTTAATAATCTTCATCAGAAGGCACTTCCAGGATTCCCAGGTCCACAATAAATGTTGTTTTGTTTGATAAAGTTCATAATTTATGTCCAAATAACTCCATGTTGTTTGCGCGTTCAGTAAGATACTCAAAATGTAGGATGCGCAAGGAAAATGTCACGACGAAAAGTCAAAAAAAAGTTATATTTACGTTCGTTCAAACATGTCAAACGTTATATAGCATCAATCTTTAGGGCCATTTTAACGTGAAACTTCAGTAATATTCCAACCCGACGATTCCATTGTCTTGAAAAACGTTTTGGAACACAGCTACCTCTCGCGTGGAGGCGCGCCAATGAACTGATGTCCTCCCTGGGTCACCAACTTCCCAGTCTTCTTGTTCGGTCTCTGTTCATCATAGACGCCTCAAACAACTTTCTAAAGACTGTTGACATCTAGTGGAAGCATTAGAAAGTGCAAAATGAACCCTAACTCACTGTGTGTTCGATTGGCAATGACTTGAAAAAACTACAGGCACCAGATTTGCATTTCCTGGTTGTTATACTCACAGACACCATTGAAACAGTTTTAGAAACTTCAGAGTGTTTTCTATCCAAATCTACTAATAATATGCATTTTCTAGTTTCTAGACCAGAGTAGTAACCTGTTTAAATTGGGTATGTTTTTCATCCGGCCGTGAAAATACTGCCCCCTAGCCCAGAAAGGTTAAATAAAGTCCACCTGTGTGCACTCTAAGTGTGACATGATCTATCACATGATCTCAGTATATATACACATGTTCTGAAAGGCCCCAGAGTCTGCAACACCTCAAAGAAGTGGCACCCTGAAGACCAAGGAGCTCTCCAAACAGGTCGGGGACAAAGTTGTGGTTTAAGTACAGATCAGGGGTTGGGTAATAAAAAATTATCTGAAACTTTGAACATCCCACGGAGCACCATTAACTCCATTATAAAAAAAGTTGAAAGAATATGGCACCACAACAAACCTGCCAAGAGAGTGCCGCCCACCAAAACTCATGGACCAGGCAAGGAGGGCATTAATCATAGAGGCAACAAGGAAACCAAAGACAACCCTGAAGGAGCTGCAAAGCTCCACAGCGGAGATTGGAATATCTGTCCATAGGACCACTTTAACTTCTTATGGGCAGGTGGGACGGTAGCATCCCACCTGGCCAACATCCAGTGAAATTGCAGAGCATGTAATTCAAACTACAGTATTATAAATATTTACAAATATTTCACTTTCATAAAATCACAAGTGTAATAGATCAAAATAAAGCTTAACTTCTTGATAATCCAGCCGCTCTGTCAGATTTCAAAAAGGCTTTACACGAAAGCACACCATGCGAGTATCTGAGGACAGCACCCCGCATACAAACACATGAAAAACATATTTCAACCAGGCAGGTGCCGACACAAAAGTCAGAAATAGCGATATAAAAAATGCCTTACCTTTGATGATCTTCTTCTGTTGGCACTTCAAAAGGTCCCAGTTACATCATAAATGGTCCTTTTGTTTGATAATGTCCTTCTTTATATCCATAAAAACAAACTCAGTTTAGCTTCCATCAAAATGCATACAAAATTAATCCCAAACTTTACTAATAAACTTTTCCAAACAAGTCAAACAACGTTTATAATCAAACCTTAGGTACCCTAATACGCAAATAAACGAAAAAATCTAAGATTGAGAATCGTTATTGTCTTTACTGGAGAAAGATATCAAAGAACGCGCTCTCTTCCACGCGCTTGGAAACACTACAGTCAAATTGGGAGCCACCTAGAAAAACTAAAATTTCTGGCTCATTTTTCCAAAAACCAGCCTGAAACTCTTTCTAAAGAATGTTGAAATCTAGTGGAAGCCCTAGGGACTGCAATCTGGGAGGACTTGGCCTTGTAATAAAAGTGATAGCCATCGAAAATAGTGGTAGGCTGAAATGTTTATTTTTTGGGGATCGTTTGTCCTCGGGGTTTCGCTTGCCATATCAGTTCTGTTATACTCACAGACATAATGTTAACAGTTTTAGAAAATTTAGAGTGTGTTCTATCCAAATATACCAATTATATGCATATCCTAGCTTCTGGGCCTGAATTTTTGTTTTTTTGGCCATCAAGGAAAACGCTATGCCTTGCGCAAACCCAACACCTCTCATCACCCCGAGAATACCATACCCACAGTGAAGCATGGTGGTGACAGCATCATGCTGTGGGGATGTTTTTCCATCGGCAAGGTCTGGGAAACTGGTCAGAATTGAAGGAATGATGATGATGATGTTAAATACAGGGAAATTCTTGAGGGTAACCTATTTTAGTCTTCCAGATATTTGAGACTGGGACGGAGGTTCACCTACGAGCAAGACAATGACCCTAAGCATACTGCTAAAGCAACACTTGTGGTTTAAGGGGAAACATTTAAATGTCTTCGAATGGCCTAGTCAAAGCCCAGACCTCAATCCATTTGAGAATCTGTGGAATGATTTAAAGATTGCTGTACACCAGTGGGACCCATCCAACTTGAAGGAGCTGGAGCAGTTTTGCCTTGAAGAATGTACAAAAATCCCAGTGGCTAGATGTGCCAAGCTTATAGAGACATACCCAAGAGACTTGCATCTGTAATTGCTGCAAAAGTAGGCTCTACAAAGTATTGACTTTGGGGGAGGTGAATGCACCCTCAAGTTTTCAGTTTTTTTGTCTTAGTTCTTGTTTGTTTCACAAGAAAAAATATTTAGCATCTTCAAAGTGGTTGTGTTGTGTAAATCAAATGATACAAACCCCCCCAAAAAATCTATTTTAATTCCAGGTTGTAAGTCAACAAAATAGGAAAAATGCCAAGAGGGGTAAATACTTTCGCAAGCCACTGTACGTACATACATGCATGCATACATACATACATACATACATGTATGCTACAGTAGAAAAGACAACAGGATATACAGAAAAAAAGGCACTTACTTTGATAGGAACGTTTTAACGGTGTAATTAAGTTGTTAAATTCCTGCATATAATGGGTATTATTCCACCTCCTGGTAGATTAGTGTGTTTACACTGTCTAAAACACTCAGTGATAAAGGTATGGGATTCTGGGTATTCCACAGCAGACTTATGGAGAATTGATGTGGGTAAGATGAAAATTGAATGGTCCCTGGATAGAAATGTATAAAGTTCATAAAAACACTTTATACATCCACATTTTACATCGTACTTTAGCAATTTATGTTATAAGTAACTGCTGTTGTTGGTTTGGCATCAAATAAGCCACTCTTTATATGATATTTGCCAAATCTCAGTTTTCAATGTCAGTTTTATGTTAGCTAAAATTCCCTCTTTGAAGTTGGTAGCATCTAGGAGTGCTATTTAAATCCCGTTGACTACTGATCATTCATCGATACTGTGTCCCATCACTGCAGGTAACTGATGACACATGTATAAAGTATATGTTTCATGAACTCATGAGCACCAGCCAGCGTATTAGCCTGATTTTGTTAGTTTAGGAAAATATGTGGGACATTCTTGGTGTATTATATTTCTTCGCCACATGTGTGACATGTTTTTTTTGTTAGTATATTATACAGCAAATGTATGGAGAATTACTGTGGGAGTGCTATTTATATCCCGTCGACTACTGATCATTCATCCATACTGTGTGTCCCAACGTTGCAGCTTTGGAAATAAATGAAGTAATCATCCATTTCTCCTTCTTGTGTTGACTCACTGACTTGAGGGACGGGACCAGGAAGGTCACATTGGGGCCGTGACCCGGATCCTCATCAATCAAGATTGGTGTTCCTCATCGAACTGGGAGCCATCCTGTTTTCTCAGGGTCTACAGGCAGCGAGAAGAAACGCAACAAGCTGTAAAGTTTTGTACTTTCATTTTGAGCTACTACAATGAGTTTCAACCGTATTGGTTGTTCTGATCTGCTTACACATTTCAATGTTGGTAGAGGAAGGGGTGTGTTGGGTTTACCTATTCCTTTGCCAACTGGTAGTCCTAGTGTGTGTGGTGATGTCAATGGTAGTGAAATTGCAGGGGAAGTTCCTTTAGTCAGTGGGGACAATGCAGCTTCTCATGGTCATCATGCAGTCAACTCACCTAGGCCCCAGGTTGTTAGCACCTCCACTCCTAACCCCAATGACGATGAAGTGCTAATAGGCCAGATGAGAAGTCCAACAGACAGGACAGCTGATAGCATTATCATGCACTTCAGCTCTAGTAGCCCAACAGGAGCTACAGCCACTAGCCAAAGTGAACCAAGACAGAGACCTGACCCTCCAGTTAGCCAAGTTCTAGACTCCTCCCAACTCCAAGTAGTTGCCCAAAGAAAAGTCAAAGAAACACCTGACTTTAGAGGGGAGCGATCAGACACAATTACCTTTTAATGAATGGGAAGAGGCCATGAGAAACTTTTTTAAAAAGGGTCACATGAAAATAGAGGAACAGGCCAAAGAGATTCTCATCCATCTCAAGGGAAGATCAAAAGATGTCGTCAAAATCATAATCAGGAATAGTGACATTGACATTCTAGCTAACCCAGATGCCATCTATAGTCTAATCAGGAGCATTTCAGCTGCAGACAATACTCATATTTCACTCCAAGATTTCTACACGACTCTACCCAAAAAAGAGGAGGACCCATATGAATACTGGCTAAGACTGAACCATGCAGCAGACACTGCTCCAGAAGACCTGAAAGAACAGGGTAAAGCAAATGAGGATCTTAGCACAGACATCACACGCATGTTCATCAGGAACTGCCCAAGCAAAGAACTAGTCTTCACATTCAGAGCCAAAACAATTGACAAGTGGTCTGCACATGAAGTGCAAGATGTGTTAAACGACTGCTATGCAGAGATGAGCTTCAAATCCACTGCAAAGGTACACAGAGTGAGAGAATCACAGTGAACAGAGTCGAGGTTAGTTCCACTTCAGTCCCATCCACAGATATACAGGAGCCACAGCAACCTAAGAGCTCAGATCACTCTGCTCTAGAGTAATTTATATATTTTTATTTCACCTTTATTTAACCAGGTAAGTCGGTTGAGAACAAGTTCTCATTTACAACTGCAACCTCCCCAAGATAAACGAAAGCAGTGCAACAAAAACAACACAGAGTTACACATGGGATAAACAAACTTACAGTCAATAACACAATAGAAACATCTATATACAGTGTATGCAAATGTAGCAGGATTAGGGAGGTAAGGATATAAATAGGCCATAGCGGCGAATAATTACAATTTAGCATTTACACTGGAGTGATAAATGTGCAGATGATGATGTGCAAGTAGAGATACTGGGGTGCAAAAGAGCAAAAATAATAACAATATAGGGATGAGGTAGTTGGGTGGCTATTTACAGATGGGCTGTGTACAGGTGCAGTCATATGCTAGAGAAGGTCTTTGTCACGACTTCTTCCGAAGTCGGCTCCTCTCCTTGTTCGAGCGGCGTTCGGCGGTCGACGTCACCGGCATTCTAGCCATCGCCGCACCATTTTTTCTTTGTTCCATATGTTTTGTCTTGTTCCCTGCACACCTGGTTTACATTCCCAAATCACACTGCATGTATTTATTCCTCTGTTCCCCCCCATGTCTTTGTGTGGAATTGTTTTTGTTACGTGTTTCGTGTTACGCTTTTCCCCTGTATTCCGTGGTATTTCACGTGTTACTTTTTTCCCCTGTGTTACGTGGTATTTCATGAAGGATGTTTAATTGTTAAACATTTGCTTATTTTTGTGACTGTTTCGCGCCTTGCACTTTTTCCCTTTGGCTGGAGGTTTTGACGCAGTGGTGTCTGTCTGTTTTATTGCCTCTGCCTAAAAGTGTGCGCCTGTTCACAACTCCCTGCACCTGACTTCTCCATCAGTAGCGCACAACCTTGACAGAATTCCACACCACCCATGGAGCTTCTGGTCAGCGGGGTGGTGGCACTGGGATCCTCATCTCTCCCAAGTGGACATTCTCTCTTTCTCCCCTGACCCATCTGTCTATCGCCTCCTTTGAATTCCATGCTGTCACAGTTACCAGCCCTTTCAAGCTTAAACCGTTTAGGGCTAGGGGGCAGTATTGACACGGCTGGATAAAAAACATACCCGATTTAATCTGGTTACCACTCCTACCCAGTAACTAGAATATGCATATACTTATTACATATGGATAGAAAACACCCTAAAGTTTCTAAAACTGTTTGAATGGTGTCTGTGAGTATAACAGAACTCAAATGGCAGGTCAAAACCTGAGAGATTCCTTTACAGGAAGTGGCCTGTCTGACCATTTCTTGAACTTCTTTTCCATCTCTATCTTTTACTAGGGATCTCTGCTCTAACGTGACACTTCCCACGTCTTCCATAGGCTCTCAGAGCCCGGGAAAAAACAGAATGTCGTCATTCCAGCCCCAGGCTGAAACACATTATCGCCTTTCTCAAGTGGCCGATCAAGGGACTCTGGGCTTATGCGCGTGACCCGACCGCCCCCGCCTTTGTGATTTTTTCCTCTGTTTGCCGAAAAGGAGATTCCCTGTCGGAATATTATCGCTTTTCTACGAGAAAAATGGCGTAAAAATTGATTTTAAACAGCGGTTGACATGCTTCGAAGTACGGTAATGGAATATTTAGAATTTTATTGTCACGAATTGCGCCATGCGCGTGACACTTCTTTACCATTTCGGATAGTGTCTGGAACGCACGAACAAAACGCCGCTATTCGGATATAACGATGGATTATTTTGGACCAAACCAACATTTGTTATTGAAGTAGACGTCCTGGGAGTGCATTCTGACGAAGACAACAAAAGGTAATCAAACTTTTATAATAGTAAATATGATTATGGTGAGTGCTAAACTTGCCGGGTGTCTAAATAGCGAGCCCGTGATGCCTGGGCTATGTACTTAGAATATTGCAAAATGTGCTTTCACCAAAAAGCTATTTTAAAATCGGACATATCGAGTCCATAGAGGAGGTCTGTATCTATAATTCTTAAAATAATTGTTATGCTTTTTGTGAACGTTTATCGTGAGTAATTTAGTAAAATGTTAGCGAATTCCCCGGAAGTTTGCGGGGGGTATGCTAGTTCTGAACGTCACATGCTAATGTAAAAAGCTGGTTTTTGATATAAATATGAACTTGATTGAACAAAACATGCATGTATTGTATAACATAATGTCCTAGGGTTGTCATCTGATGAAGATCATCAAAGGTGAGTGCTGCATTTAGCTGTCTTCTGGGTTTTGGTGACATTATATGCTGGCTTGAAAAATGGGTGTCTGATTATTTCTGGCTTGGTACTCTGCTGACATAATCTAATGTTTTGCTTTCGTTGTAAAGCCTTTTTGAAATCGGACAGTGTGGTTAGATTAACGAGAGTCTTGTCTTTAAATAGCTGTAAAATAGTCATATGTTTGAGAAATTGAAGTAATAGGATTTTTAAGGTTTTGAAAATCGCGCCACAGGCTGCAAGTGGCTGTTACGTAGGTGGGACGAATTCGTCCCGCCTAGCCCAGAGAACATCCTTATCATTTATCGCCCTCCAGGTTCCCTTGGAGAGTTCATCAATGAGCTTGAAGCCTTGATAACCTCTCTGGGCTAGGTGGAAAAGAAGTTTTACGATTTCAAAAAGGTTTTACGGCAAAAGCATAAATTTAGAGTATGTTAGGACAGTACATTTACAAGAGTTGTGTGTAATGTTTTGTCAATTCAAAGACAGGGTCACCAAAACCATAAAACCAGCTAAAATGATGCACTAACCTTTTACAATCTCCATCAGATGACACTCCTAGGACATTATGTTAGACAATGCATGCATTTTTAGTTCTATCAAGTTCATATTTATATCCAAAAACAGCGTTTTACTATGGCATTGATGTTCAGGAAATCGTTTCCCTCCAATAACCGGCAGTCAAGTCAACACCACAAATTAAATAATTAAAATTAGAAAACATTGGTAAAATATTATATTGTCATTTAAAGAATTATAGATTTACATCTCTTGAACGCAATCAACTTGCCAGATTTAAAAATAACCTTACTGGGAAATCACACTTTGCAATAATCTGAGCACTGCGCCCAGAAAAATACGTGTTGCGATACAGACTAGACGTCATGTTGGGGAGATCTAAAATCGAAAATACTATGTAAATAATCCATTACCTTTGATTCTCTTCATCAGATGTCACTTCCAGGTATCACAGGTCCATAACGAATGTAGTTTTGTTCAAAAAAGCTCATCATTTATGTCCAAAAATCTCCGTCTTGTTAGCACATGATCTAAGCCAGCCGGACTTCTCGTCATGAACGAGGGGAAAAAATATATTTACGTTCGTTCAAACATGTCAAACGTTGTATAGCATAAATCATTAGGGCCTTTTTTAACCAGAACATGAATAATATTCAAGGTGGACGAATGCATACTCTTTTATAACGTATTGGAACGAGGGTACCCAACATGAACTTGCGCGCCAGGTGTCTAATGGGCCATCATCGTTCCATGGCTCTTGTTCGGTCAGATCTCCCTCCAGAAGACTCAAAACACTTTGTAAAGGCTGGTGACATCTAGTGGAAGCAATAGGAAGTGCCAAAATATTCCTCAGCCCCTGTGTTTTTCAATGGGATAGGTTTAAAGGTAATATAACACATCAGGTATCCACTTCCTGTCAGAAAATGTCTCAGGGTTTTGCCTGCCAAATGAGTTCTGTTATACTCACAGACACCATTCAAACAGTTTTAGAAACTTTAGAGTGTTTTCTATCCATATATAATAAGTATATGCATATTCTAGTTACTGGGTAGGATTAGTAACCAGATTAAATCGGGTAAATTTTTTTATCCAGCCGTGCAAATACTGCCCCCTAGCCCTAACAGGTTAAAAGAAGTGTTGGAGTTAGCTGGTGTGAAGACATCACACACTACTCCCTACCATCCTATGGGGAATGGGAATACAGAACGCTTCAATAGAACCCTTTGTGGTATGTTCAGAGCTCTGCCTCCAAAGTCCAAAGCCAAGTGGCCCCAAATGCTACAGATTTTGACCTTCTGCTACAACTGCACAGAGCACGAGACAACTGGCTTTGCACCATTTTATCTCATGTGTGGGAGGATCCCACAACTTCCCATTGATGTCATGATTCAGAATGTCCTCGCAGACAACAGTATAATCAACCATCTGGAGTTCCTGTCACACTTGAAGAAAGACTTGAATGAAGCAGCTCAAATAAATCAGAAGGACAGCCTTCATGAACAGACACTCCATGCAAAGCTCTAAAACCGCAAGGTAAACGGATCACCATTGATGGTAGGAGACTTCAAGCCAACAGGGGTGAAAGAGGAAAAAGGAAGATTCCAGATAGATGGGACTCAACCCTATATGATGTGACATCAGAGAAACCAGACATCAATGTGTACAGGATCAACGATCTACAGACAGCCAAAGAGAAAGTTTTCACATGAACCTTCTCCTCTGTAACATTTCTTCCACTGGACAGGGGAATTGACAAAAACTCTGAGGACAATGAAGCCATCTGTGGAAGTCTAACTGAGATACCTTATGAAGAAGAGGACTGTGATACATGGACAGTGAACTTGCTCATGCAAACTGCTGAAAGCAATGAATGAGACTTACCTGATCACTTAACTGATGCAGTTGAGAATACTCCTCATCCAGATGAAAATGTAGTGATTTACCAATATAGTGATGAGCCCAGTATTGACATCACCCACTCTTCTGTGGACAGTATGAATGACTTTCACATCTCTGAGCCTGCCCAAGATAATGACCACTCTGAAGCATCCATTGACAAACCATGACCTGTAGTTTGCATTCAGCCTGCTTCAGCCAAAACAAGAGTTGGTAGATATTTTAGACCTCCAAAAAGGCTTATCTGTGAAATCCATGACCAAGTCATAGATGATTCAGATTCGTCAGTTAGCACTTGTATTTCCTTTGTCAGAAGCGTGTTTGCAGTTTAGAGGAGTAGAGAAGGTGTCAAGAGAATAAGCAAAAGCCAAGCTAACACAAAACAAATGTTTTCCAAGTACTTAACCTGTTAGGGCTAGGGGGCAGTATTTGCACGGCTGGATAAAAAAATGTACCCGATTTAATCTGGTTACTAATCCTACCCAGTAACTAGAATATGCATATACTTATTATATATGGATAGAAAACACCCTAAAGTTTCTAAAACTGTTTGAATGGTGTCTGTGAGTATAACAGAACTCATGTGGCAGGCAAAACCCTGAGACAGATTCTGACAGGAAGTGGATACCTGATGTGTTGTATTACCTTTAAACCTATGCCATTGAAAAACACAGGGGCTGAGGAATATTTTGGCACTTCCTATTGCTTCCACTAGATGTCACCAGCCTTTACAAAGTGTTTTGAGTCTTCTGGAGGGAGATCTGACCGAACAAGAGCCATGGAACGATGATGGCCCATTAGACACCTGGCGCGCGAGTTCATGTTGGGTACCCTCGTTCCAATACGTTATAAAAGAGAATGCATTCGTCCACCTTGAATATTATTCATGTTCTGGTTAAAAAAGGCCCTAATGATTTATGCTATACAACGTTTGACATGTTTGAATGAACGTAAATATATTTTTTCCCCTCGTTCATGAAGTGAAGTCCGGCGGGCTTAGATCATGTGCTAACAAGACGGAGATTTTTGGACATAAATGATGAGCTTTTTTGAACAAAACTACATTCGTTATGGACCTGTGATACCTGGAAGTGACATCTGATGAAGAGAATCAAAAGTAATGGATTATTTACATAGTATTTTCGATTTTAGATCTCCCCAACATGGCGGCTAGTCTGTATCGCAACGCGTATTTTTCTGGGCGCAGTGCTCAGATTATTGCAAAGTGTGATTTCCCAGTAAGGTTATTTTTAAATCTGGCAAGTTGATTGCGTTCAAGAGATGTAAATCTATAATTCTTTAAATGACAATATAATATTTTACCAATGTTTTCTAATTTTAATTATTTAATTTGTGGTGCTGACTTGAATGCCGGTTATTGGAGGGAAACGATTTCCTGAACATCAACGCCACAGTAAAACGCTGTTTTTGGATATAAATATGAACTTGATAGAACTAAAAATGCATGCATTGTCTAACATAATGTCCTAGGAGTGTCATCTGTTGGAGATTGTAAAAGGTTAGTGCATAATTTTAGCTGATTTTATGGTTTTGGTGACGCCGGTCTTTGAATTGGCACAACATTACACACAACTCTTGTAAATGTACTGTCTTAACATACTCTAAATTTATGCTTTCGCCGTAAAACCTTTTTGAAATCGTAAAACGTGGTTAGATTAAGGAGATGTTTATCTTTCAAAGGGTGTAAAATAGTTGTATGTTTAAAAAATTTGAATTTTGACATTTATTTGGATTCAAATTTGCCGCTCTTGAAATGCACCTGCTGTTGATGGAGTGCACCACGGGTGGGACGCTTGCGTCCCACCTAGCCCATAGAGGTTAAAGTATAGAGCTACAGTATGTTATAGTGTGAGAGGTGTACAAGGCATCTCTTTAGTCTGCATTTGGTTTGGGGCCTGGTACCTACCTCCCCATTATCAGGCACTTCCTAGAGGAGAGTTTTACAATTGACATGTACAATAGTGAGATATGAGATACACATTAGGTTGATATTTTTCCTTCTATTCTCACTATGGTCTGAGGACTTAGTGGTGTGCTTCCCCAATTTTGCTGAATTTAAGGGGGGTGTATGTAACGGTGTAATTAAGTTGTTCAATTCCTGCATAAAATGGGTATGATGCCACCTCCTGGTAGATTAGTATGTTTACATTGTCTAATCCGCGCAGTGATAAAGTTTTGGAATTCTGGGTTGCTGTGGGTGATTTGAAAATGGAATATATAAAGTTGACATTACATCATAAAATCCACCTTTTACATTGTACATTAGCAATTTATGTTATTAGTAACTACTGTTGTTGATTTGCCGTCAAATACGCCACTCTTTATATGTTATTTGCCAAATCTCAGTTTTACATGTGGGTTTTATGCTAGCTAATATTCCCTCTTGAAGTTGGTAGCATCTAGGAGTGCTATTTAAATCCCGTTGTCTACTGATCATTCATCGATACTGTGTCCCATCACTGCAGGTAACTGATGACAAATGTATAAAGTATTTGTTTTATGAACTCACGAGCACCAGCCAGCGTATTAGCTTGGTTTTGTTAGTTAATGAAAATATGTGGGACATTCTAGGTGTATTATATTTCTTTGCCAAAAGAGCGTAACATTTTTCAGGTTATTTTGACTTATTTTGAATACTAAAAAGGATGATAGGTATTCTGATGTTGTAAATTTGAGATTACACATGGAAACAATGGATTTATTGTCACTATTTAAATGAGGAATTATTAGAAATTGTTAAATTCACTATACGATCACAATGACCTAGATTGACTTTCGATAGTTTTTTTTGTTAGTATGTTATACAGCAAATCTATGGAGAATTACTGTGGGATTGCTATTTATATCCCGTCGACTACTGATCATTCATCCATACTCTTTGGAAATGAATGTACTATCCATCCATTGCTCCTGCCTGTGTTGACACACTGACTTGAGGGATGGGACCAGGAAGTTCACGAACACACGCACACATGTCCAAAGTTATTTTTTCGAAGGAAAACAACAACAAAGGCAATGCAAGCGCCAGCCAGAAAATGTGCCGGTTTGTGCAAGACTGCGCAAACATCTGCATACTTGATCTACGGAAACACTGGGGAAGTGCTTGGGCTCTCTTCGAAGAGAGAAGTTTGTATGGCTCAGTAAAGCCTCGAACATATATTGTCCACCACAGTGAATGGGCTACTTCTATGTGACTTAATGAGGAGGCAGAGCACACCTCAATTCAAACTGTTAGAAAATAAAACTTGTTGGAAAATCATTTGAAATTGACAAGTTTAAAGATAGCCTATAGATGATTAGCAGGCAGCATGTGTTAATAGTCCTGTTGCGTAACAATCACATTTTGGAACAGTGAGTGCATTCTGACATCACATGCATAAAACAACTCACACTGTGGGGACCATTAGAGATATTTGGAACTCACTGGGGAAAAGGTTAAAACACACTATTTTGCAATGAAGGTCTACAGTAGCCTCAACAGCACTCTGTAGGGTAGCACCATGCTGTAGCCGGAAGACAAAACCTAGGAGGCTAATGGTTGTCACCCCATACCATATACTAACACAATAATTATGACAACTTCCAGAGGACATCCTCCAACCTATCAGAGCTCTTGTAGCATGAACTGACATATTGTCCATCCAATCAAATGATCAGTAGTAGTTGACTGAAATAGAAAGACAATAGTTTAACAGTTAACAAATTACATTTCTTAAAAGATTAAGGAGAAACAGAGGAGATATTTAGTTGAATAATTTTTTTCAGTTTCACTTTCACTTAGGCAAGCGAATTCAGCTAATTTAGCCTACTCAACAACCTGACTCAAACAGAGAGTCATTATATTTATGTTAGCTAGCTGGCTAAGGCTATCCAACACTCCAACTCTTCTAAGTCAAGGTCAGCACTCAGTTTTATTAAGTTATTGCCACTGGGGCCCGCCGATGTAACTGTTAAACTGCTTGCTGTACACTGTACACATGGATTGGATTGTGGGTTTACTAATACTTTAGTTCTGGTAGCTATGTTGACTATGATGTTAGCTAATATGGTGACACTGATGTAGGGTGTGTGTATCGGTTATGGTATGGCTTGGAGAGGTTTTTTTGCCTGGTCACAGGAAGCACTGAAGTCCACACGCAAAGAGAAAATGTGAGAGGAGGAGAGCACGTAGATGTAATGCTGTTTGTATGGTTGTGATGAATGTAAACTGTGTGTGTGTGTAACCAATGTGAAATGGCTAGCTAGTTAGCGGTGGTGCGCGCTAATAGCGTTTCAATCGGTGACGTCACTCGCTCTGAGACCGTGAAGTAGTTGTTCCCCTTGCTCTGCAAGGGCAGCGGCTTTTGTGGCGAGATGGGTAACGATGCTTCATGGGTGTCAGTTGTTGATGTGTGCAGAGGGTCCCTGGTTCAAGCCCAGGTTGGGGCGAGGAGAGGGATGGAAGCTAAACTGTTACATTGATGCTGTTGACCCGGATCACTGGTTGCTGCGGAAAAGGAAGAGGTCAAAAGGGGGGTGAGTGTAACCAATGTGAAATGGCTAGCTAGTTAGCGGTGGTGTGCGCTAATAGCGTTTCAATTGGTGACGTCACTCGCTCTGAGACCGTGAAGTAGTTGTTCCCCTTGCTCTGCAAGGTCTGTGGCTTTTGTGGCACGATGTCAGTTGTTGATGTGTGCAGAGGGTCCCTGGTTCAAGCCCAGGTTGGGGCGAGGAGAGGGACGGAAGCTAAACTGTTACATGTGCGGGTGATCAGGTGTCTATTCATTCGGCCAATTGTGTTAAATGGAAGCAAACGGAATGAAACGGGGATGGACATACTTGAATTTGTGCAATATAAACTTTTGTTTTGCATCTAAAACAAGAGTTTATATTGGACTAATGATAACACTCTGGATCTGCCACCTTGCCACCTTGGTTACTCCAATTTCACTCTCGACCTGTGCACCTACGATTATAAACTTTCATTTGTAGGCTAGGTTGTAGCAACCTCATGATGGGTATAGGGTAAATTGGATTATCATGTAGTAGCTTAAACCTATCAATGTTACATTGAGCTGGGTGAATGGAATATGAATAACAGTCATCCAATATGCTGTATTAGAAATAAGGCCATGCTCATTAAAAGAAATTGGCCTCCCTGATCTTACACAGCACCGACCGACACTGGTGTATGTCAAGAGATACGTTTTTCTGTCAGGACTGACTTAGATCGTAACCATGGTTACTCAGGGTTGCCAGCTCAGGGTTGCCCCCCCCCCCCCATTTCCAGGGGGTTTATTCTTATTCATCTTATAAACCTTTCCTGTGTTTTTCCCCCCATTAATTGATTAATCCCCCATTATAGTAAAATTTCCTCCATCATATCCCCCACTATACCTTAGCCCATTTCTACTCCCCATGGACTTGAACCCCACCCCACAAATGAAATTACCTCTAAAAATATGACATTACTCCCTTGTGCTCACCAAAGGTGTGGTACATTGTTAACATGTCAAGCTCACTAACTTATGTTTTGTTTTCTGTCAGTGCAACCTGTTATTTAGACTGGTTTATGGAATGAGTTTGGCTGTGGATGTGTTCCGTGTGATGCTTGGATGAGGAAGTTCGCATTTATCTTTTCAGACAACAATGCTATTTAGATGCGTTTGCTGCATCATATGTTGAAGTTCTGTTGCTACTGCTCCAATCACATATTTGCGATGGTACGCTGCAGGGAACACTCAACAATGATCACAAATATGTGATTGTACGTCAAAAGGTTGAAGAATTTGAAGTTATGATAGCCTGAACGTTTTAAAGTTGGATTTATATTTTAATTGGCAAAGGAGCAGGATCAAATTGTATTGGTCATATACTGTACACGTGTTTAGCAGATGTTATTGTGGGTGTAGTGAAATATTTCTAGTTCCAACAGTTCAGCAATATCTAACAAGTAATATCTAACAATTTCACAACAAATACCTATTACACAAAAATCTAAGTAAAGAAATGGAATTAAGAATATATAAATATATAGATGAGCAATGTCAGAGCGGCATAGGCTAAGATACAGTAGATAGTATAGAATACACTATATGCACATGAGATGAGTAATGCAAGATATGTAAACATTATTAAAGTGACTATTAAAGTGACTCGTGTTCCATTCATTAAAGTGGCCAATGATTTCAAGTCTGTGTATGTAGGCAGCAGCCTCTTTGTGCTAGTGATGGCTATTTAACAGTCTGATGGCCTTGAGATAGAAGTTGTTTTTCGGTCTCTTGGTCCCAGCTTTGACGCACCTGTACTGACCTCGCCTTCTGGATGATAGCGGGTTGAACAGGCAGTAGCTCGGGTGGTTGTTGTCCTTGATGATCTTTTTGGCATTCCTGTGACATCGGGTGCTATATGTGTCCTGGAAGGCAGGTAGTTTGCTCCCGGTGATGCGTTGTGCAGACCGCACCACACTCTGGAGAGCCCTGCGGTTGTGGGCGGTGCAGTTGATGTACTAGGCGGTGATACAGCCTGACAGGATGCTCTCAATTGTGCATCTGTAAGCGTTTGTGAGGGTTTTAGGTGACAAGACCAATTTTTTTCAGCCTCCTGAGGTTGAAGGCGCTGTTGCACCTTCTTCACCACACTGTCTATGTGGGTGGACCATTTCAGTTTGTCCGTGATATGAACGCTGAGGAACTTTCAACCTTCTCCACTGCTGTCCTGTCGATGAGGATAGGGGGTGCTCCCTCTGCTGTTTTCTGAAGTCAATAATCATCTCCTTTGTTTTGTTGAATACCAACCTCTGTATTTCTATTCTTCTCATTCAACCCTTGTTAATATATGCAAATGTAAATTGTTGTAGTTTAAAACTATTAATAGTATAAAACAATATGAAAGCAAGTAATCTCAACGTTTGTTTGGTGGTGATACCTTAAACGGTGCAAAAGCAGTGGCGAATCAAAATACTTTCCGTTTAAGCCTATTATGCCTGTTATGAAAGTTTAAAATGGTTATAGTTCAAATAGTATACATCTTTTTTTAAATCCTTTGACAAGGAAGTTAGTTGGATGAGTCTGAACATCTCAGTGTTGATTTGGTGTTAATAGCGTAGCACTTTCCTGCAGTCAAATGACTAGTGGCCTCATGGGTGGAATGTTATTAATATTTTTCATAATTTCATAAATAAAATTAAAAAAATTAAAATTACTGACACAAATCCAGTGTTTCTATGTCAAAAGGTTTTGTTATATTTCAGTCTTCTGTGAGATACAGTACCAGCCAAAAGTTTGGACACACATTCTCATTCAAGGGTTTTTCATAATTTTACAAATTTCTACATTGAAGAATAATAGTGAAGACATCAAAACTATGAAATAATACATATGGAAACATGTAACAAAATAAGTGTGAAACAAATCCAACTATATTTTAGATAGCCACCCTTTGCCTTGCTGACAGCTTTACACACTCTTGGCATTCTCTCAACCAGCTTCACCTGGAATGCTTTTCCAACAGTCTTAAAGGAGTTCCCACATATGCTGAGCACTTGTTGGCTGCTTTTCCTTCACTTTGCGGTCCAACTCATCCCAAACCATCTCAGTTGGTTTGAGGTCGGGTGATTGTGGAGGCCAGGTGATCTGATGCAGCACTCCATCACTCTCCTTCTTGGTCAAATAGCCCTTACACAGCCTGGAGAAGTGTTGGGTCATTGTCCTGTTGAAAATCAAAATGATAGTCCCACTAAGAGCAAACCAGATGGGATAGCATATCGCTGCAGAATGCTGTGGTAGCCATGCTAGGTAAGTGTGCCTTGAATTATAACTACATCACAGACAGTGTCAACAACGCGTCTCACAAAGACACGGCGGTTGGAACCAAAAATCTCAAATTTGGACTCCAGACCAAAGGACAGATTTCCACCGGTCTAATGTCCATTGCTCGTGTTTCTTGGCCCAAGCAAGTCTCTTCTTCTTATTTGTGTCCTTTAGTAGTGGTTTGTTTGCAGTAATTCGACCATGAAGGCCTGAATCACACAGTTTCTCTGAACAGTTGATGTTGAGATGTGTCTGTTACTTGAACTCTGTGAAGCATTTACTTGGGCTGCAATTTCTGAGGCTGGTAACTCTAATGAACTTATTCTCTGCAGCAGAGAAAACTCTGGGTCTTCCATTCCTGTGGCGGTCCTCATGAGAGCTAGTTTTGTCATAGCGCTTGAGGGTTTTTCGACTGCACTTGAAGAAACTTTCAAAGTTTTTGAAATGTTCCGTATTGACTGACCGTTGTTTTTCTTTGCTTATTTCAGCTGTTCATGCCATAATATGGAATTGGTATTTTACAAAATAGGGCTGTGTTCTGTATACCCCCCCTACCTGGTCACAACACAACTGATTGGCTCAAACGCATTAACCTCTTGACGCACGTTAAGGATAGGGGCGCTATAGTGAATTTTGAAAAAAATACGTGCCCATTTTAAACGGCCTCCTACTCAAAGTCAGAAGCTAGGATATGCATATATAGTAGATTTGGATAGAAAACACTCTAAAGTTTCTATAACTGTTTGAATGGTGTCTGTGAGTATAACAGAACTCATATGGCAGTCAAAACCCCGAGACAGATCCCATGCAGGAAGTGGAAATCTGATTTGTGGACTCACCTTCAGCACTTTGCCTATAAAACACACCGTGAGTTAGGATTCATTGAGCACTTCCTAAGGCTTACACTAGATGTCAGCAGTCTTTACAAAGTGGTTTGAGTCTTTTATGGTACAAACTGACCGAAAGAGAGGCTTTGGAAGTTGATCACAGGGGGAGGGCCATTACCACTATGATGGCTACCCTCCCCTTTCGAAAAGTTTAGTAAGACAATGCAATCGTCCCCCTTGAATATTATTGAAGCTCTGGATGAAAAAGGCCCTAAAGATTTATGTTATACAATGTTTGACATGTTTGAACGAACTTAAATATATATTTTTTGCACATTCGTGATGACAAGTCCCGCGCGCTACAGTACATTTAGCCTTCGGAACGCGCTAACAATAAGAAGCTATTGGGACATAAATTATTAACTTTTTTGAACAAAACTACATTTGTTGTGGACCTGGGATTCCTGATGAAGATAATCAAAGGTAAGGGAATATTTACAATAGTATACAATACTATATTTGATATTAGATGGTTCCAAGATGGCGCTAACCTGGCGCTGATTCACCGGATGCATTTGAGGGAAAATATTTTCTGAACGTCAGGCGCCAATGTAAAATGCTGTTTTTATATACACTGCTCAAAAAAATAAAATGAACACTAAAAAAATACATCCTAGATAGAATGAATGAGATAATCTTATTAAATACTTTTATCTTTGAATGTGCTGACAACAAAATCACAGAAAAATAATCAATGGAAATCCAATTTATCAACCCATGGAGGTCTGGATTTGGAGTCACACACAAAATTAAAGTGGAAAACCACACTACAGGCTGATCCAACTTTGATGTAATGTCCTTAAAACAAGTCAAAATGAGGCTCAGTAGTGTGTGTGGCCTCCACGTGCCTGTATGACCTCCCTACAATGCCTGGGCATGCTCCTGATGAGGTGGCGGATGGTCTCCTGAGGGATCTCCTCCCAGACCTGGACTAAAGCATCCGCCAACTCCTGGACAGTCTGTGGTGCAACGTGGCGTTGGTGGATAGAGCAAGACATGATGTCCCAGATGTGCTCAATTGGATTCAGGTCTGGGGAATGGGCGGGCCAGTCCATAGCATCAACGCCTTCCTCTTGCAGGAACTGCTGACACACTCCAGCCACATGAGGTCTAGCATTGTCTTGCATTAGGAGGAACCCAGGGCCAACCGCACCAGCATATGGTCTCACAAGGGGTCTGAGGATCTCATCTCGGTACCTAATGGCAGTCAGGCTACCTCTGGCGAGCACATGGAGGGCTGTGCGGCCCCCCAAAGAAATGCCACCCCACACCATGACTGACCCACCGCCAAACCGGTCATGCTGGAGGATGTTGCAGGCAGCAGAACGTTCTCCACAGCGTCTCCAGACTGTCACGTCTGTTACATGTGCTCAGTGTGAACCTGCTTTCATCTGTGAAGAGCACAGGGCGCCAGTGGCGAATTTGCCAATCTTGGTGTTCTCTGGCAAATGCCAAACGTCCTGCACGGTGTTGGGCTGTAAGCACAACCCCCACCTGTGGACGTCGGGCCCTCATACCACCCTCATGGAGTCTGTTTCTGACCGTTTGAGCAGACACATGCACATTTGTGGCCTGCTGGAGGTCATTTTGCAGGGCTCTGGCAGTGCTCCTCCTTGCACAAAGGCGGAGGTAGCGGTCCTGCTGCTGGGTTGTTGCCCTCCTACGGCCTCCTCCACGTCTCCTGATGTACTGGCCTGTCTCCTGGTAGCGTCTCCATGCTCTGGACACTACGCTGACAGACACCACAAATCTTCTTGCCACAGCTCGCATTGATGTGCCATCCTGGATGAGCTGCACTACCTGAGCCACTTGTGTGGGTTGTAGACTCCGTCTCATGCTACCACTAGAGTGAAAGCACCGCCAGCATTCAAAAGTGACCAAAACATCAGCCAGGAAGCATAGGAACTGAGAAGTGGTCTGCGGTTACCACCTGCAGAACCACTCCTTTATTGGGGGTGTCTTGCTAATTGCCTATAATTTCCACCTGTTGTCTATTCCATTTGCACAACAGCATGTGAAATGTATTGTCAATCAGTGTTGCTTCGTAAGTGGACAGTTTGATTTCACAGAAGTGTGATTGACTTGGAGCAACATTGTGTTGTTTAAGTGTTCCCTTTATTTTTTTGAGCAGTATGTAAATATGAACTTTATCGAACAAAAGAATGCATGTATTGTGTAACATGATGTCCTAGGAGTGTCATCTGATGAAGATTGTCAAAGGTTAGTGCTTCATTTAGCTGTTTTTTGGTTACTTGTGATGCATGTGGTTGGTCGGAAAATGGCGGTTTGGCTATTTTGAAGATGTACTCCCCTAACATAATGTAATGTTTTGCTTTCGCTGTAAAGCCTTTTTGAAATCGGACAACGTGGTTCGATTCAGGAGAAGTGTATCTATAGAACGGTGTAAAATAGTCCGATGTTTGAGAAAAAAAAAAAATTGGTTATGGGTAGGTTATGAATATGGCGCTCTGATTTTTCGCTGGATGTTGATCCCGCATACGGGACCAGCGTTTCAAGAGGTTTTAAGAAGGAAAGAAATTCCATAAATCAACTTTTAAGAAGGCACACCTGTTAATTGAAATGCATTCCAGGTGACTACCTCATGAAGCTGGTTGAGAGAATTTAAGAAGGCAAATGGTGACTATTTGAAGAATCTTGAATATATCATATATTTTGTTATGTTTAACACTTTTTTGTTTACTACATGATTCCATATGTGTTATTTCATAGTTTTGATGTCTTCAATAATGTTCTACAATGAAGAAAACAGTAAAAATAAAGAAAAACCCTTGAATGAGGTAGTGTTCTAAAACTATTGACCAGTAGTGTTGGTCTCCGTAGCTTTGGTCTCCGTACGCGACAGAGAGTACAGTCATCCCCGGGCGGAGTGTTGCCTGGGAGAAGGTCAATCCCGCAGTCATAGGGTTGGTGCGGCCGGAAGCTAAGTTGAACACATCCCTGGGATCCTGGTACTCCGCGGGAATGGCAGAGAGGTCCGGGGCAACTTCCGAACCCACAGGAAGACGTCCCGGGACAGGCTGCGCTGACTTCAGACAATGGGTGTGCCAGAACGGGCTCCAGCCCATAATGGCACGAGCAGTCCAGTCTATGATGGGATTGTGTCGCTGGAGCCAGAATCCCAATACCACGGGACCCTGAGGAAACTTAATCAACATAAATCGTTTTTGAAGATTTTAAAGAATTTGAAATTAGGATAGCTTGAACATGTTTTATTTAACCCTTATTTTGCCAGGTAACTTGACTGAGAACACATTCTCATTTACAGCAATGACCTGGGGAATAGCTACAGGGGAGAGGAGGGGAGGGGATGAATGAGCCAATTGGAAGCTGCGGGTGATTAGGTGGCCATTATGGTACAGTGAGGGAAAAAAGTATTTGATCCCCTGCTGATTTTGTACGTTTGCCCACTGACAAAGAAATTATCAGTCTATAATTTGAATGGTAGGTTTATTTGAACAGTGAGAGACAGAATAACAACAAAAAAATACAGAAAAACGCATGTCAAACATTTTATGAATTGATTTGCATTTTAATGAGGGAAATAAGTATTTGACCCCTCTGCAAAACATGACTTAGTACTTGGTGGCAAAACCCTTGTTGGCAATCACAGAGGTCAGACGTTTCTTGTAGTTGGGCACCAGGTTTGCACACATCTCAGGAGGGATTTTGTCCCACTCCTCTTTGCAGATCTTCTCCAAGTCATCAAGGTTTCGAGGCTGATGTTTGGCAACTCGAACCTTCAGCTCCCTCCACAGATTTTCTATGGGATTAAGGTCTGGAGACTGGCTAGGCCACTCCAGAGCGGTTGCTAGAGCGGTCATGTGAGTATCTTTAGATAGCATAAATGTTTTAATGTTGGTCTTGAAGCTTAATTGGCCAAGGAGCAGGACCATTTTGAATAGCTACATCTGTATTCCTATGGTTCTCATTCAAACCCATGTTAGGTTTATGCAAATGTTAAATGGTTATCATCTTTTGACACCAAACTACAGTCGTGGCCAAATATTAATTTTTACAATGTTTGCTGCTTCAGTGTCTTTAGATATTTTTGTCAGATGTTACTATGGAATACTGAAGTATAATTACAAGCATTTCATAAGTGTCAAAGGCTTTTATTGACAATTACATGAAGTTGATGCAAAGAGTCAATATTTGCAGTGTTGACCCTTCTTTTTCAAGAACTCTGCAATCTGCCCTGGCATGCTGTCAATTAACTTCTGGGCCACATCCTGACTGATTGTCACAGTATCCACAGAAAATGGTGCCCCTCCTCGGCGGTCTACTAGCTGCCACCGATCTATGTTTCTGTGTTCGTTGTGTTTTGTCTGTTTAGGTCCGCACCTGTTTCCGTTTCTGTCATTAGTAGGGGGGGGTATTTAGTTTGTTCATTTGGGTTTGTGTTTTGTGAGGGATTGTTGGTTTGTCAGCGGGCAGTGGGGTATTACGCTGTGGCTGTGGTTTTTCTCCATCATTTTTTTGGAGGATTTATTTTCTCGCCGGGCGTGATTTTCCCTTTGTGGATTACCTGTTTCCCTTTTGGGTATTGTGCGCTCCCTGTGCCTTTTTGATCACCTAGTGTTTGGGTGTGAATAAACTTCGAGCTACTGGACAATATCTCCGGCATTTGACTCTGCTCCTTCCTCCTGCCCTACGTACCCGTGACAGAATCCCGCACCACAATTATTATGGAGTCAGCAGGAGCCGAAGCGCCGTCAGTAGCGGAGCAGGTGTCGCAGCATGCCAGCCTCCTCCACCGCCTGGGCTCGGCGATGGACCAAGTGCGGGCCGACTGGAGAGCTGGGAGAGAGGTACCTCCCCCACCAGACCAGCTCCAGTTTCTCAGCCGGCGCCTCTACCGACACCCCCTGAAGTGGGCTCGAGCGGGATCCGGATTACGCCACCGAGGGAATTTGATGGGATGGCCGCTGAGTGTAAGGGGTTTTTGCTCCAGATTGAACTGTACCTGGCGACCGTCCGCCCCTCTCCCTCCGACGAAGAGAAGGTGAGCGTCCTCGTCTCCTGTCTTACGGGTAGAGCCCTTGAATGGGCCAACGCGGTCTGGGAGGGCCCAGACTCAGCTCGGGGCGACTACCCGGAGTTCACCCGTTGCTTCCGGGCAGTATTCGATCATCCCCCGGAGGGCAAGGCGGCGGGTGAGCGGCTGTTTCATTTGAGACAGGGGACGAGGAGCGCTCAGGACTTCGCCCTGGAGTTCCGGACTCTCGCCGCGGGATCGGGGTGGAATGAGCTGGCCCTGATGGATCACTATCGCTGCAGTCTCAATGAGGATGTCCGCCGGGAGCTGGCTTGTAGGGACCACGCCATCACACTCGACCAGCTGGTGGATTTGTCCATCAGGCTGGACCACCCGCTGGCTACCCGGGGACGTTCTAGTCGGGGTCTGTTCATTCCACCTCCCAGCCCTCCTGCTCCACTGCCCATGGAGATAGGAGGAGCTGCTTTGAGGAAGACCGGAGGGGGGGCCTTTCCTGCACCCACTGTGGACGCAGAGGACACACTGCGGACCGGTGCTGGAGGGGTCCACCCGGGAGTTCGGAGGGCAGGCAGAGCACTACATCGACCCCCCAGGTGAGTCAGCACCAGACACACCCAGAGCCCCCTGTCGACCACATGTACACCTCCGTTTGTTTTCCCGATTTTTTTTCCCCTGACTTCCAGTATAAGGCACTAGTCGATTCAGGTGCAGCTGGGAGTTTTATGGACCGTAGGGTCGCTAATAGGTTAGGGATTCCCCTGGTTCAGCTGGACCACCCCTTCCCTGTGCACGCCCTAGATAGTCGACCGCTAGGGTCCGGCCGAGTGGGGGAGGTTACTGTGCCACTGGTTATGGCGACGTGGGGGGGGGTCATGTGGAACGTATCAGCCTATACCTCATTGACTCCCCGGCGTTTCCGGTGGTACTGGGAATCCCCTGGCTAGCCACTCACAACCCTCAGATTTCGTGGAGACAGAGGGCTCTTAAGGGGTGGTCGAGGGAGTGCTCAGGTAGGTGTGTGGGAGTTTCCATCGGTGCGACTACGGTGGAGAGTCCAGACCATGTCTCTACCGTGCACATTCCTTCTGAATATGCCGATTTGTCTATCACAGTCAGTAAAACGAAGGCGACTCAATTACCACCCCATCGACAGGGGGATTGTGCAATAAACCTCCAAGCTGACGCGGTCCTTCCTAAGAGTCACGTGTATCCTCTGTCTCAGGAGGAGACAGTGGCTATGGAGACATACGTCGCTGAGTCCTTGAGACAGGGGTACAACCGGCCATCTAAATCACCCGTCTCCTCGAGCTTCTTTTTTGTGAAGAAGGAGGGAGGTCTGCGCCCGTGCATTGACTATAGAGGTCTAAATTCTATCACAGTGGGGTTCAGTTACCCACTACCTCTCATTGCTACAGCAGTGAAGTCATTCCACGGGGCGCGCTTCTTCACCAAACTAGATCTCAGGAGCGCGTATAACCTGATGCGTATCCGAGGGGGAGACGAGTGGAAAACCGCATTTAGTACCACATCTGACCATTATGAGTACCTCGTCATGCCGTATGGGTTAAAAAATGCTCCCGCTGTCTTCCAATCCTTTGTGGACGAGGTCCTCCGAGACATGCTCGGGCAGGGTGTGGTGGTGTACATCGATGACATCCTGATCTACTCCGCCACACGCGCCGCGCATGTGGCTCTGGTGCGCAGAGTGCTTGGGCGGCTGCTGGAGCATAACCTATACGTCAAGGCTGAGAAATGTGAGTTCTCCAAACGAGCCGTCTCTTTCCTAGGATATCGCATTTCCACCACAGGGGTGGTGATGGAATGTGACCGCGTTATGGCTGTACGTAATTGGCCGACCTCTACCATGGTGAAGGAGGTGCAGCGGTTTTTGGGGTTCGCCAATTATTACCGGAGGTTTATCCGGGGTTTTGGTCAGGTGGCAGCTCCCATTACCTCACTGATGAAGGGGGGTCCGGTGCGGCTGCGGTGGTCGGCGGAGGCGGACAGGGCTTTCCGTCATCTGAAGGTTCTGTTTACTGACGCTCCGGTGCTGGCGCATCTGGATCCCTCTTTGCCATTCGTAGTGGAGGTGGACGCGTCCGAGGCTGGGGTAGGAGCAGTTCTCTCGCAGCGTTCGGGCGCTCCTCCGAAGCTCCGCCCCTGCGCTTTCTTTTCTAGGAAGCTGAGCCCGGCGGAGCGCAACTACGATGTGGGGGACAGGGAGTTGTTAGCCGTGGTCAAGGCTTTGACAGTGTGGAGACATTGGCTTGAGGGGGCACGTCACCCTTTTCTCATCTGGACCGACAACTGTAACCTGGAGTACATCCGGGCAGCGAGGAGACTGAATCCTCGTCAAGCCAGGTGGGCTATGTTCTTTACTAGGTTCCAGTTTACCCTTTCATACATTCCGGGTTCTCGGAACCGGAAGGCCGACGCACTGTCGCGTCTCTATGACACCGAGGAGAGGACCATCGATCCCACTCCCATACTCCCTGCGTCCTGTCTAGTGGCTCCGGTGGTATGGGAGGTGGATGCGGACATCGAGCGGGCGGTTCAGTCGGAACTCACTCCTCCTCAATGTCCCGCGGGTCTGAAGTTCGTTCCGCTTGGTGTTCGCGATCGCCTGATCCGATGGGCCCACACTTTACCCTCCTCGGGTCATCCAGGGGTGGAACGGACGGTGCGAGGCCTGAAAGGGAAGTACTGGTGGCCCACCTTGGCTGAGGATGTAAGACACTATGTCTCTTCCTGTTCGGTGTGCGCCCAGTGCAAGGCTACTAGGCACCTGCCTCGAGGGAACCTACAGCACCTCCCCGTTCCACAGCGACCTTGGTCTCACCTCTCGGTGGATTTCCTTACGGATCTCCCGCCATCTCGGGGGAACACGATGATTGGTTGTTGAGGATCGGTTCTCAAAGTCCTGCCATCTGCTCCCGTTGCCCGGTCTTCCTACGGCCCTACAGACCGCGGAGGCCCTATTCACCCATGTCTTCCGGCACTACGGGGTGCCCGAGGACATTGTATCTGATCGGGGTCCCCAGTTCACTTCCAGAGTGTGGAGGTCATTTATGGAGAGGCTGGGGGTCTCGGTCAGCCTGACCTCGGGTTTCCACCCCGAAAGTAATGGGCAGGCGGAACGCATTAACCAGGATGTGGGCAGGTTTCTGTGGTCGTATTGCCAGGACTGGCCAGGGGAGTGGGCGAGGTTCGTGCCATGGGCCGAGATGGCCCAGAACTCTCAGCGCTACTCCTCTACTAACCTGTCACCTTTTCAGGTTGTATTAGGTTATCAGTCGGTCCTGGTGCCCTGGCAGCAGAGCCAGACGGAGGCTCCTGCGGTGGAGGAATGGGTGCAGCGCTCTAAGGAGACCTGGAGTGCTGTCCAGGAGTGCCTAAAGCGGGCTATCAGGCGACAAAAGAAGAGCGCTGATCGCCGCCGCAGTGAGGCCCCCGTGTATAATCCGGGGGACAGAGTCTGGCTCTCGACCCGGAACCTGCCCCTCCGCCTGCCCTGCCGGAAGCTGGGTCCGCGATTTGTGGGGCCGTTCAAAGTCCTGAGGAAAATAAACGAGGTGTGTTAAAGGTTACAACTCCCTTCATATTACCGTATTAACCCCTCGTTTCATGTGTCTCTCCTCACGCCGGTGGTAGCTGGTCCACTGCAGTCCGCTGTAGGTGCGCCGAGGTCCCTCCGCCCCCCTGGACATTGGGGGGGGCCCGGCGTATACAGTCCGTGCCATCCTGGACTCCCGACGTCGGGTAGGGGGCCTGCAGTACCTCGTGGACTGGGAGGGGTACAGCCCGGAGGAGAAGTGCTGGGTTCTGGTGGGGGACATTTTGGATCCCACTATGCTCCAGGAGTTCCATCGTCTCCGTCCGGACCGTCTCGCCCTCTGGGCCGTCCCCGAGGCCGGCGTCGGCGCGCGGGTACTGTCACAGTATCCACAGAAAATGGTGCCCCTCCTCGGCCCGGGCGGCGCTCGGCGTTCGTCGTCGCCGGTCTTTTAGCTGCCACAGATCTATGTTTCTGTGTTCGTTGTGTTTTGTCTGTTTAGGTCCGCACCTGTTTCCGTTTCTGTCATTAGTAGGGGGAGTATTTCAACAGGCTACTAAATAACATATTAACCTTAAATCAGTCAGGAGCCTTGCAAGTAGCATTTTTTTTAATTTAGTCTACATTATTATTAATTCAAAGTTATAGCCTGCCATTTAAAGAAAAAAAAATAAGCAAACACATTTATTATTCGCCAAAAGGCATGCGGGAGACTCCCCAAACTTATGGAAGAAGGTACACTGGTCAGATGAGACAAGAATGTAGCTGATGCCTATCAAGGAAAACGCTATGTCTGGCGCAAACCCAACACCTCTCATCACCCTGAGAACGCTATCCGCAGAGTGAAGCATGAGAAGGTTCACCTTCCATCAGGACAATTTTTTATTTACATGTTTTATGTAACCTTTATTTAACTAGGCAAGGCAGTTAAGAACAAACTCTAATTTACAATGACGGCCTAGGAACAGTGGGTTAACCTCTCTGGGCTAGGCGGGACGAATTCGTCCCACCTACGCAACAGCCAGTCTAATCCAGTGGCGCGATTTTCCAATACCTTAGAAATGCTATTACTTCAATTTCTCAAACATATGACTATTTTACAGCCATTTAAAGACAAGACTCTCGTTAATCTAACCACACTGTCCGATTTCAAAAAGGCTTTACAACGAAAGCAAAACATTAGATTATGTCAGCAGAGTACCCAGCCAGAAATAATCAGACACCCATTTTTCAAGCTAGCATATAATGTCACAAAAACCCAAACCACAGCTAAATGCAGCACTAACCTTTGATGATCTTCATCAGATGACAACCCTAGGACATTATGTTATACAATACATGCATGTTTTGTTCAATCAAGTTCATATTTATATCAAAAACCAGCTTTTTACATTGGCATGTGACGTTCAGAACTAGCATACCCCCCGCAAACTTCCGGGGAATTTACTAACAATTTACTAAATTACTCACGATAAACGTTCACAAAAAGCATAACAATTATTTTAAGAATTATAGATACAGAACTCCTCTATGCACTCGATATGTCCGATTTTAAAATAGCTTTTTGGTGAAAGCACATTTTGCAATATTCTAAGTACATAGCCCAGCCATCACGGGCTAGCTATTTAGACACCCGGCAAGTTTAGCCTTCACCAAAATCAGATTTACTATTACAAAAGTTTGATTACCTTTTGTTGTCTTCGTCAGAATGCACTCCCAGGACTGCTACTTCAATAACAAATGTTGGTTTGGTCCAAAATAATCCATCGTTATATCCGAATAGCGGCGTTTTGTTCGTGCGTTCCAGAAACTATCCGAAATGGTAAATCAGGGTCGTGCGCATGGCGCAATGTATTACAAAAAAAATCTAAATATTCCATTACCGTACTTCGAAGCATGTCAACCGCTGTTTAAAATCAATTTTTATGCAATTTATCTCGTAAAAAAGCGATAATATTCCGACCGGGAATCTCCATTTAGCTAAACAGAGGAAAGAAAACAAAGCTTTCGGTCGACGCGGGCACGAGCCTGAGTCTCACAGTACTGTAACCAGCCACTACCCAAACGCGCTACTTTTTTTCAGCCAGAGCCTGCAAAGCCACAATTCAGCATTTTGCCACCTTCTGAAACGACACCTTGTCAGACAGGCCACTTCCTGCATGAAATCTTCTCAGGTTTTTGCCTGCCATATGAGTTCTGTTATACTCACAGACACCATTCAAACAGTTTTAGAAACTTTAGGGTGTTTTCTATCCAAAGCCAATAATTATATGCATATTCTAGTTACTGGGCAGGAGTAGTAACCAGATTAAATCGGGTACATTTTTTATCCAGCCGTGTCAATACTGCCCCCTAGCCCTAACAGGTTAACTGCCTTCTTCAAGTACAGAGCGACAGATTTTTACCTTGTCAGCTCAGGAATTCGATCCACCAACCTGTTGGTTACTGGCCCAATGTCCTAACCACGAGGCCACCTGCCGCCTCAAATGACCCTAAGCATACTGCTAAAGCAACACTCGAGTGGTTTAAGGTGAAACATTTAAATATATTGGAATGGCCTAGTCAAAGCCCAGACCTCAATCCAATTGAGAATATGTGGTATGACTTAAAGATAGTTATACACCTGCGGAACCCATCCCACTTGAAGGAGTTGGAGCAGTTTTGCCTTGAAGAATGGTCAACAATCCCAGTGGCTAAATGTGCCAAGCTGATAGAGACAAACCCCAAGTGACTTGCAGCTGTAATTGCTGCAAAAGGTAACTCTGCAAAGTATTGCATTTGGGGGGGTGAATGGTTATGCATGCTCAAGGTTTGTGTTTTTTTTGTCTTATTTCTTGTTTGTTTCAAAAGAAAAAATATTTTGCATCTTCAAAGTGGTTGGCATGTTGTGTAAATCAAATGATACAAACCCCCATAAAATCAATTTTAATTCCAGGTTGTAAGGCAACAAAATAGGAAAAATGCCAAGGGGGTGAATACTTTCGCAAGCCACTGTAAGTCAAAAAAGACAGAGGCATTGTGATGTGAAGTGTTGCTTAATATTTTTTTTAAAACCTGGTTTGTTTTTGATTTGAACAATATGAGATGGAACGGAGTTCCATGCAATAATGGCTCTATTTGGGGACTGTAAAAAGACCCTTGGTGGCATGTCTGGTTCGATAAGTGTTTGTCAGAACTGTGTGTATGTCACGCCCTGACCATAGAGAGCCCTTCTTTCTCTATGGTGTAGTAGGTCAGGGTGTGACTAGGCGGTGTTCTAGTTTAAAATTTCTATGTTGGTGTTTTGGTATGGTTCCCAGTTAGAGGCAGCTGGTGATCGTTGCCTCTATTTGGGGATCATATTTAAGTAGCTATTTTTCCCAGCTGTGTTTGTGGGATATTGTTTTGTGTATTGTGCATGTAGCACCACGTGGTCATGTTTTGTTGGTCGTTTATTGATTTATTGTTTTTGTTTAAGTTTCACCGAAATAAATATGTGGAACTCGGAGCACGCTGCGCCTTAGTCCTGTTCTTACGACAATCGTGACAGTGTAAGTTGACTACGCAAACAATTTGGCATTTTCAACACATTAATGTTTGTTATAAAAAGAAGAAATGATGCAGTCAGTCTCTCCTCAACTCTTAGCCAAGAGAGACTGGCATGAATAGTATTTATATTTGCAGTGCCTTCGGAAAGTATTCAGACCCCTTCACCTTTTCCACATTTTGTTACGTTACCTCATCAATCTACACCCAATACCCCATAATCACGAAGCAAAAACTGTTTTTTAGAATTTTTCCTAAATTATTGAAAATATAAAAATGAAAATATCACAAATTACATAAGTATTCAGACCCTTTACTAAGTACTTTGTTGAAGCACCTTTGGCAGGGATAAATTTGCAACAATTTCTAAACCTGTTTTTAATGGGTATTGTGTGTAGATTGATAAGGGTAAAAAAAACAATGTTATAAATGTTAGAATTAGGCTGTAACATAACAAAATGTGGAAAGAGTCCAGTGGTATGAATACTTTCCGAATGCAGTGTAAGTTGTCAATGCTAGGTTTGTCATTATTGATCGATAACAATTTTTCCACCTCTCCCACACTAACTTAAAACAATTCAAACATGCAATGCTTTTCTTTCATTGTTACTTTTTTGTGCATGAGTACAATGGCTCACATGCACTTGGAAATGTTGTGAGAATAAGTATGAAGCCTTCAGTAAACTCTCATTGTGTGTGAAATTTTTGTGCAGTAATTTTGTTTGGTTGGTCATCTGGTTTATCCTTGAAATGTGAAAGCTTTGTTTCTAAATGTCTGCACATTTTCGATGGCTTCATAGCATCATTGCTGAGGCAAGTCTGACATATCACAGACAGGTTTTGGCAGGCAGCTGTTTGATTTGAAAGAAATTCAGGGAGAGAGAGAAAGTGTGCGTGTGGTGTAGCGATACATTGTCATGGCAACAAAATGTGTTTACTGCTGCATGTATAGTTCAGCACATTGCACAAGTAGGCATACAGCGAGTATTTATTCCAGTAAAATATGCCGCAGACCACAAAAAAAATACAATCAAATTCAAAACAAATATGCTGCAGACCGGCAAGCATTCCTCCACGTACCGGTGCCGGACGACAGATCAGGGTTTGAGAAAGGCTGGTATAGGCTATGGATAATTTTATTGAGACCACACTAGGCACACTTGAGCACCAAGCAGAGAATCAGGGACGAGGGGCATCATCGGGCACACATGATACTATAAAAAGCAACTAATTCTCAAACCCTGAGCAATATGAAATGTAATTCATTACAAATTACATGACATTCCCCTGGATTAATGTGTAAAATACTAAACCCTCCACCTGACTGAAATTGAAAAAGCATGACCCAACTCCTTTTTCGTCAGGGTAACCATTGTGCAAATTTCAACCTCTCCCTAATGACAGAGTTCACTCTAAAACATTTGAAGTCAATATATACAGTATAGGCTACTACACTGCTGAGGTAAATAATACACTCCTTCAGGAAATAAGGATGAAGGAAAGGTTACATGGAGGGGCAACATACCAACACACTACAACAATATCTGACAATGCATCATTCCCCTGCACCGCTGGTTCATATTTGTGGCGGAACCCATTAGAGGTGAATAATGGAACAGTGACATTGACATGGGATGGGAAAGTGTATATGTGTGTGTGTTGGAGTGTTACAGATAGTCGCGTGTGCTTTCACTTCCTAGTCTTTATTAGAACAGGTTGGAGCGCCGTGATAGCTGATTGATTGAACAGCCCTGCTTATTTATAGTGTTGTTTACCCGCGGCAAATAAAGCATGCTAATCTGGGCCTGTCATTCAAGCTAGCGAGGGGAGCTGAGCCCTATCTCTGATCTGGTAGTCCATACACCACTAACCACGGTGCAGCCATGTGGAAAATTGTTTGGTGTGGATTTATTCAAAAAGAACATGTGTGTGTGTGAGTGAGTGGAGAATGGGGGGTGTGGGAGGTAGAGAAAGGGAGGAACGTGAAATTAGAAATGAGTTTTGGATGGCTGTCAAATTCTCTTCACTTGTTAAGGCTGTGAAAACATGAGCCCAGTCAAACAGACACAGACCGATACGTTTTCCTTACACTATGACTTTGAGGCCCCTTTGGCCATTGTCAATATGGAGTTCCCTTGGATGCCTAGTGTTATCATAACTCCCTTATTTTTTGTTAGTCTCTGCCGATGACAGGATTTGCCCGGCAACACTTTCCAGACAAACTTGTCAAATGCTCACAAATCTGTGAACAGTACATTTCTTGAGAATAACCAATGGCAAAAAAATTATTTGACTCATTTTACTGATGTGACTGTTAGGTAATGGCAATGATTCAGAGGAGGCATAAGCAGTTACGCTTTTCAGCACAGCTGGCAATGGAATTGTCATATTTGTTTTAATTCAACAACTGACTACCTTGGCAGGTGCAAAGAGAACCATTTAAAAGGTTGTCATAACAGAAAAGAGAGTCTTACAATGCACAAGCTGTAACATAATGTTTCTGCGGTGCTCACCCCATTGGCAGGTGAGACAACCATCATACTTCCATGTGCCAGTAAGTTACAGAACTATTATCACACACAAATAAACACATACCATGACAGACCAGGCAAATAGAAAAATTGGCCTTATGACAAAGAAAGGGTCACGCAAGTCAGCATTCTGAAAAAAACAAAACAAGTGAAACATCTGTACATGGGAAACACAAAAGTGCACCCCCCCATCTGAAGAGAAAAAAAGTATTAAATTAGAAAAAAGAGATACTAAGAGAATAATCTGTGATTGGTGATAACCATTAATTACAATGGCGGTGACAGAGATGGTCGCCTCGCTTCAGGTCCTTAGGAAACTATGCAGTAATTTGTTTTTTTAATGTATTATTTCTTACATTGTTAGCGCAGAAAATTTCAAGTGTTATTACATACAGCCGGGAAGAACTACTGGATATAAAAGTGACGTCAACTTACCAACATTATGACCAGGAATACGACTTTCCCGACGCAAATCCTTTGTTCGAACCTTCACCCTGGACATGGGATCTTATCCCAGAGGCTGACCCAAAACAATGCGGTTGCCGCAGGAGAGGCAGACGGAGCGGCCTACTGGTCAGACTTAGAAGGCGAGCACACCATACACCGCTTCAGAGCATATTACTCGCCAATGTACAATCTCTAGACAACAAGGTGAACAAAATTAGGGCACGAGTTGCCTTCCAGAGAGACATCAGAGATCATAACATTCTCTGTTTCACGGAAACATGGCTCACTCGGGATATGAGTCGGTACAGCCAACCAGTTTCTTCACGCATCGCACCGACAGAAACAAACATCTTTCTGGTAAGAAGAAGGGTGAGGGTTGTATGTCTTATGATTAACGAGACATGGTGTATCCACAACAACATACAGTCCTTTTATTCACCTGACCTATAATTCCTTACAATCAAATGCCGACCCCATTATCAAACAAGAGAATTCTCTTCGATTATAGTCACAGCCATGTATATCCCCCCCAAGCAGATACATCGACGGCCCTGAAAGAACTTCACTGGACTCTACGTAAACTGGAAGCCATATATCCTGAGGCTGCATTTATTGTAGCTGGTGATTTTAACAAAGCTAATCTGAGAACAAGGTGTCCTAAATTCTGTCAGCATATCGAATGCGAAACGAGACGGTAACATTCTGGACCATTGCTACTCTAAATTCCGCGATGCACACAACGCCCTCCCCGCCCTCCCTTCAGCATGACTCCATTTTGTTGCTCTCAGCTTATAGACAGAAACTAAAACAGGAAACACCCGTGCTCAGGTCTATCCAATGCTGGTCTGACCAATCTGATTTCACGCTTCAAGATTGCTTCGATTACGTGGACTGGGATATGTTCAGGGTAGCCTCAGACAACAACATTGACCGCTGACTCGGTGAGAGAGTTTATTAGCAAGTGCATCAGTGATGTTGTACCCACTGTGACTGACTATTAAAACATTCCTTAACCTGTTTGTGATAGGGGGCAGTATTTTCACGGCCGGATAAAAAATGTACCCGATTTAATCTGGTTATTACTCCTGCCCAGAAACTAGAATATGCATATAAGTAGTAGATTTGGATAGAAAACACCCTAAAGTTTCTAAAACTGTTTGAATGGTGTCTGTGAGTATAACAGAACTCATATGGCAGGCCAAAACCTGAGAAGATTCTATATGGGAAGTGCCCTGTCTGACCATTTCTTGGCCTTCTGTAGCCTCTTTATCAAAAATACAGGATCTCTGCTGTAACGTGACATTTTCTAAGGCTTTCATTGGCTCTCATATGTTTGAAAAATTGAAGTTTTTGCATTTTTTAGGTATTTGTAATTCGCGACACTCTATACCATTGGATATGGGTGAGGCGTTCCCCTAGTCTGTCCCTGACAGGTTACCGTGGATTGTTGGTAGCACTGACGCAAAACGGAAAGCGCGACCACTGCTTTTAATCATGGAAGGCGACTGGAAACATGACCGAAGACAAACAGTGTAGCTATTCCCTCCACAAGGCAATCAAACAAGCAAAGCGTCAGTATAGAGACAAAGTAAAGTCACAATTCAACGGCTCAAATATGAGACGTATGTGGCAGGGTCTACAGTCAATCTTGGATTACAAAAAGAAAACCAACCCCGTTGTGGACATTGATGTCTTGAGAGCCCACAGGCTTTGGTAACGGCCCGCTACCAAAGCATGTGGACTCTCCTTCACCGTGGCCAACGTGAGTAAAACATTTAAACGTGTTAACCCTCGCAAGGCTGCCAGCCCAGACGGCATCCCTAGCTGCGTCTTTAGAGCATGCACAGACCAGCTGGCTGGTGTGTTTACGGGCATATTCAATCAATCCATTTCCCAGTCTTCTGTGCCCACATGCTTCAAGATGGCCACCATTTTTCCTGTTCCCAAGAAAGCTAAGGTAACTGAACTAAATGACCATAGCACTCACTTCTGTCATCATGAAGTGCTTTGAAAGACTAGTCAAGGATCATTTCACCTCCACCCTAGACCCACTCCAATTTGCTTACTGCCCCAATAAGTCCACAGATGATGCAGTCGCTATCACACTGCCCTATCCTGTCTGGACAAGAAAAATACTTATGTAAGAAAGCTGTTCATTGACTACAGCTCAGCATTTAACACCACAGTACCCTCCAAACTCGTCACTAAGCTCAAGACCCTGGGTCTTGACCCCGCCCTGTGCAACTGGCTCCTGGACTTTCTGATGGGCCGCCCCCAGGTGGTGAGGGTAGGAAACAACATCTCCACCCCGCTGATCCTCAACACTGGGGCTCTACAAGGGTGCGTATCAGCCCTCTGCTGTACTCCCATGTCTGCGTGGCCATGCACGCCTCCAACTTCATCATCAAGTTTGCAGACGACACTACAGTGGTAGGCTTGATTACCAACAACGACAAGACAGCCTACAGGGAGGAGGTGAGGGCCCTCGGAAAATAACCTCTCACTCAATGTCAACAAAACAAAGTAGATGATCGTGGACTTCAGGAAACAGCAGAGGGAGCATCCCCCCATCCACATCGACGGGACAGTAGTGGAGAAGGTGGAAAGTTTTAAGTTCCTCGGCGTACACATCACGGACAAACTGAAATGGTCCACCCACACAGACAGCGTGGTGAAGAAGGCACAACAACGCCTCTTCAACCTCAGGAGACTGATGAAATTTGGCTTGCACCAAAAACACTCACAAACTTTTACAGATGCACAATCGAGAGCATCCTGTCGGGCTGTATCACCGCCTGGTACGGCAACTGCTCCACCCACAACCGTAAGGCTCTCCAGAGGGTAGTGCGTTCTGCACAACGCATCACCGGGGGCAATCTACCTGCCCTCCAGGACACCTACAGCACCTGAAGTCACAGGAAGGCCAAAAATATCATCAAGGACAACAACCACCCGAGCCACTGCCTGTTCACCCCGCTATCATCCAGAAGGCAAGGTCAGTACAGGTGCATCAAAGCTGGGACTGAAAGGAGAGACTGAAAAACAGCTTCTATCTCAAGGCCATCAGACTGCTCAACAGCCATAACTAACATATAGTGGCTGCTGCCTACATACAGACTCAAATCTCTGGCCACTTTAATAAATGGATTTAATAAAGGTATCACTAGTCACTTTAAGTAACGCCACGTTAATAATGTCTACATATCCTACATTACTCATCTCATATGTATATATTGTTTTCTATACCATCTACTGCATCTTGCCTATGCCACACGGCTATCGGTCATCCATATACTTATATGTACATATTATTATTCATCCCTTAACATTTGTATAAGGTATTTTTTGTGAATTTGTTCGATATTCATGCACTGTCAGAAGTAGAAGCACTTGCATTTCGCTACACTCGCATTAACATCTGCTAACCATGTGATTGTGACCAATAAAGTCTGATTTGATATACTATAGACACCATTTTACACTTGAATGTAATTAGTCTCAAAGAAGAGTGAAAGTGGCATCGATTCAAATCCAAAACAGTTATTCTGGTGTCAAAATTGACTAAGTGTAAATAGGATAATTTAAATACAGTCTTGTTTGGAACATCCGTGCGTCGCAATGATATAGTTCGGTTTTGATTTGACAATGTCCATTTGCCCACTAACATGGGGTGAACAGCTTCGGTGATTGCTCTCTATTCAATAGCATAGATAGTAAGACAGGCCTGCCCAGCAGCTCTGACTTCACATTGCACATTTTTGAAGTTGAGAAGTACTGCACCAGCTTTAATATTGCGAATAGATTGTGGCTTCCATCAATAGTCTTCATTATTTCCAATCCCTCATATATATATATATATATATATATATATATATATATATATATATTTATTCATAAATATACATATTATTTTACAGTATATGTATGTACAGTACAGTACCAGTCAAAATTTGGACACACCTACTCATTCAAGGTTTTTTTTTCTGACTGTTTTCCGTTATTTGGTTATTTCTCTTAAAAATCACCCTCATAGATATGCAATAGACCTACTGAGGAGCCTTGAATGTGTTAGTGAAGGGTGGCAGTAGTGAATTACAGTACCAGTCAAAAGTTTGCACACACCTACCTACTAATTAAAAAAAAAAGGATTTACCCTTTATGTAACTAGGCAAGCCAGTTAAGACAAATTCTTATTTACAATGATGTCCTACCGGGGAACAGTGGGTTAAATGCCTTGTTCAGGGGCAGGATGACATATTTTTACCTTGTCAGCTCAGGGATTGAATCCAGCAACCTTTCGGATACTGGCCCAATGCTTTATTAACAACTAGCCTACCTGCCGCACCATTCCAGGCATTTTCTTTATTTTTACGATTTTCTACATTGCATAATAATAGTGAAGACATCAAACTATGAAAGAACACATATGGAATCACATGGTAACCAAAAAAGTGTTAAATCAAAATATATTTTATATTTGAGATTCTTCAAAGTACAGCTTTGCAAACTCTTGGCATTCTCTCAACCAGCTTCACAAGGAATGCTTTTCCAACAGACTTGGAGTCTGGTGATTGTGGAGGCCAGGTCATCTGATGCAACACTCCATCACTCTCCTGCTTGGTCAAATAGCCCTTACACAGCTTGGAGGTGTGTTGGGTCATTGTCCTGTTGAAAAGCAAATGATATTCCCACGAAGCGCGAACCAGATAGGATGGCGTATCGCTGCATAATGCTGTGTTAGCCATGCTGGTTAAGTGGAATTTTATTTGGTTTTCATATAATGGACATAAACAAAATAATCAAAATTGGTGAAATGAAGAAGAAAAATTATCTCATAAATAAAAAATGGAAAAGTGGTGCGTGCATATGTATTCACCCCCTTAGCTAGGAAGCCCCTAAATAAGATATGGTGCAACCAAATTACCTTCAGAAGTCACATAATTAGTTAAAGTCCACCTGTGTGCAATCTAAGTGTGACATGATCTCAGTACATATACATCTGTTCTGAAATGCACCAGAGTCTGCAACGCCACTAAGCAAGGGACACCACCAAGCAAGCAGCAACATGAATACCAAGGAGCTCTCCAAACAGGTCAGGGACAAAGTTGTGGAGAAGTACAGATCAGGGTTAGGCTATGAAAAAATATCAAACTTCGAACAGCCCACGGAGCACCATTAATTCAATCCATTATTAAAAAAAATGGAAAGAATATGGCACCACAACAAACCTGCCAACAGGGCCACCCACCAAAACTCACGGACCAAGCAAGGAGGGAATTAATCAGAGGCAACAAAGAGACCAAAGACAACCCCGAAGGAGCTGCAAAGCTCCACAGCAGAGATTGGAGTATCTGTCCATAGGACCACTTTAAGCCGTACACTCCACAGAGCTGGGCTTTACGGGAAGACTGTCCAGAAAAAAAACAATGCATAAAGAAAGGTGGTTCTACAAAGTATTCTTTGGGGGGATGAATAGTTATGCACACTCAAGTTTCCGTTATTTTGTCTTTTTCTTGTTTGTTTCACAATAAAAAATATTTTGCATCTTCAAAGTGTTAGGCATGTTGTGTAAATCAAATGATACAAACTCCCCAAAAATCTATTTAAATTCCAGGTAGAAAAGGCAACAAAATTCGGAAAAATGCTAAAGGGGTGAATAATTTCGCAAGCCACTGTATACCTCCATACAAAAAAATCCCCACTTGGTCTGCTTATCGCTTTAGTCTCGCACGGACACATTTTGGGCAGCGTTAATCCTCTTGCTTCGCCTCAGATTAGTTTCTAAAGAACAATGGATGCATTAACACAGGTAGCCCAATTCTGATATTTTGCCAATTATTGGGCAAAAGATCAGAATTGGGCTGCCTGTGTAAAAACACTTTATTTTTCAGTATATAAATGACTAAGAATTTACTCACAAATTACATATACAATAATAACCTGAGGTTTTCTAATAACTTACAAAATACTCAATAAGAAACTGAGTAACTTATTTCAGCACCGAGTAGAGACCAATTGTGTAAAGTGATTTGCAGTAAATGATAGACAGTACCCATTGATACTTCAGATGAGAAAATACCAGAACTTATGTACCATAAAATAATGTGCTATTGAACTATGCATATTGCATGACCTTACAGTGCCCCAAGCAGGTTGTCAATAAACATGTAGTCATGTGTTGCTCAGTTAGAAAGAGTGTGGCACTGGCACATCAGGATTGTGGGTTCAGTTCCCTCTGGAGTCACATATAGCAAATTTTCCAAATGTCACTTTGGATAAAGCATCATGTACAGCGGCTTGCGAAAGTATTCACCCCCTTGGCATTTTTCCTATTCTGTTGCCTTGCAACCTGGAATTAAAATGTATTTTTGGCGGGGTTTGTGGGAAAAAAACAAGTCAGACAAACTGAACTTGAGCATGCACAACTATTCACCTCCTCAAAGTCAATACTTTGTAGAGCCACCTTTAGCAGCAATTACAGCTGCAAGTCTCTTAGGGTATGTCTCTATCAGCTTGGCACAGCTAGCCAATGGGATTTTTGCCCATTCGTCAAGGCAAAACTGCTCCAGCTCCTTCAAGTTGGATGGGTCCCGCTGGTGTACAGCAATCTTTAAGTCATACCACATACTCTAAATTGGATTGCGGACTGGGCTTTCACTAGGCCATTCCAAGACGTTTACATGTTTCCTCTTAAACACTCAAGTGTTGCTTTAGCAGTATGCTTAGGGTCATTGTCCTGCTGGAAGGTGAACCTCCATCCCAGTCTCAAATCTCTGGAAGACTGAAACAGGTTTCCCTCAAGAATTTCCCTGCATTTAGCACCATCCATCATTCCTTCAATTCTGACCAGTTTCCCAGTCCCTGCTGATGGAAAAACATCCCCACAGCTTGATGCTGCCACCACCATGTTTCACTGTCGGTAAGGTATTCTCGGGGTGATGAAAGGTGTTGGGTTTGCGCCGGACATAGCGTTTTCCTTGATGGCCAAAAATCTACATTTCAGTCTCCTCTGACCAGAGTACTTTCTTCCATATGTTTGGGGAGTCTCCCACATGCCTTTTGGAGAAAATCAAACTTGTTTGCTTATTTTTTTCTTTGAGCAATGACTTTTCTGTGCACTCCTCTGTAAAGCCCAGCTCTGTGGAGTGTACAGCTTACTGGTCCTATGGACAGATACTCCGATCTCCGCTGTGGAGCTTTGCAGCTCCTTCAGGGTTATCTTTGGTCTTCGTTGCCTCTCTGATTAATGCCTTCCTTGCCTCGTCTGTGAGTTTTGGTGGGCAGCCCTCTCTTGGCAGGTTTGTTGTGGTGCCATATTCTTTCCATTTTTAATAATGGATTTAATGGCGCTCTGTGGGCTGTTCAAAGTTTCTAATATTTTTTTATAACCCAACCCTGATCTGTACTTCTCCACAACTTAGTCCCTGACTTGTTTGGAGCTCTCATTGGTCTTCAAGTGCCGCTTGCTTGGTGGTGTCCCTTGCTTGTTGGTGTTGGGGCCTTTCAGAACATGTGTATGTATGTATGTGTGTGTATATGTGTATTTATTTATTTATTTATTGCTCACAGGTGGACTTTATTTCACTAATATTGTGACTTCTGAAGGTAATTGGTTGCACCAGATCTTATTTAGGGGCTTCATAGCAAAGGGAGTGAATACATATGCACGCACGACTTTTCTATTTTTTTATTAATTAGAATTTTTGAAACAAGTTTTTTTTTTTTTCACTTCACCAATTTGGATTATTTTGTGTATGTCGATTACATTAAATCCAAAAATCTATTTAAATTACAGGTTGTAATGCAGCAAAATAGGAAAAATGCAAAGGGGATGGATACTTTTGTAAGGCAAGGTATTACTACATTAAATGCTTTCGACTAATGTTTTTCACAGCACTGAAAATCCAACTGAAGATAACAATAAGAAAACTAACTGGCATCTGTTGTCAATACTTCAGATCCTAATTGTGCTGCAGGTTGTCAGTTAAGTTGAAGCTACTTGCATGCTAATTCATTCAGGAAAACAGGTTGACATTTACAATCTGGCACTCTATCTTGATTGGAGATAGATAACGAGAGGATAAATAGAAGAAGCAAAGCACAATAATTTGTCTACCTTCAGCTGTTAATTGGTTGAACGTGTTTTACTTTTGAAAAATGATCTTGTACCAACCTTCCATGAGTTGCTTTTGGTAATGATAAGGTAAGACGGTATACTCATCTCAATAATGCAATTCATGTTCTTCCAAATGAAGTGTTAGGCTATATGTGACCAATTTCAGGAAACTAGGTGAATGTTGCAGTTCACTACCTGACAAGAGCCATTTAAACTTAATATATATATTTTTTTATCAAAATATATTTTTGCGCAGAAATGCCTTCTGGAACATGTGAACTTTTTCATGTTCCTTAATAACAAACTGGTATGCCATCTGAAAATACAAATACAATTGTTAAATTATGAGTCTAGTTGGTTTAGCCATGGAAAAAGCCAGCAACCTTCCCACTAGCCATGATTGGCTGAGATAATGAGTGGGCTGGACATGGCGAGAGATGAGTTCAGATTGGTCTTCCATATTGCACGCTTCTGTCTATTTGACCTGGTTAGTATGTGTAGGTAATCCTGTCTAACGCGTTTAAAAATATATATATTGTTTAGTAGAACTGCATAAGTGTTGCTTTACACTTTCTGGATGACCAAGTTTTGAAATCAGTGGAATTAGAGTCCAATAGCTAACGAGATAGTTTGAAGATGTAATTTTTCTAAGGGCAACCATGGCATCCGTGACAAGGAGAAGCATCCAACTATGATGTATACGGGTAAGATGGTCTACCTAGCTATATTTTCAGATATTACACATCTCAAACTTTGACAGTCTTCTTCATTTCAAGTTAAAGTGTACTGTTAGCTAACTAGGTAACGTTAGCTGGCTGGCTCACTAGCTAACATTACAGCTAATGTTACATTAGCTAATGTTATTGTTCGTTCCTCAGTCATTTGCTTGGCTAGTTATAGCCTAATGTTAGCTAGCTAACATTGAACCTGGTTGGTTAGATGTTAGCTAGCTAACATTGAAACTGGTTGGTTAGATGTTAGCTAGCTTACATTGAACCTGGTTGGTTAGATACAGGCAGAGTCATGCAGGGTAGTAATGTCATGAGATGGGATCATGGCTCATTGTTTAGCTTGCTAGCTACAGTTGAAGTTGAAAGTTTACATACACGTTTGTCAAATACAATTAGACAGTTTTCACAATTCCTGACATTTAATCTTTAAAAAATGTCCCTGTCTTAGGTCAGTTAGGATCACTACTTTATTTTAAGAATGTGAAATGTTAGAATAATAGCAGAGTGATTTTATTTCAGCTTTTAATTCTTTCATCACATTCCCAGTGGGTCAGAAGTTTACATACACTCAAGTAGTATTGCCTTTAAATTGTTTAACTTGGGTCAAACGTTTGGGGTAGCCTTCCATAAGCTTTCCCACAAATAGGTTGCGTAAATTCTGGCCCATTCCTCCTGACAGAGCTCGGGTAACTGAGTCAGGTTTGTAGGCCTCCTTGCTCGCACACGCTTTTTCAGTTCTGCCCACAATTTTCTATAGGATTGAGGTCAGGGCTTTGTGATAGCCACTCCAATACCTTGACTTTGTTGTCCTTAAGCCATTTTGACACAACTTTGGAAGACCCATTTGCGACCAAGCTTTAACTTCCTGACTGATGTCTTGAGATGTTGCTTCAATATATCCACATATTTTCCCCCCCATGATGCCATCTATTTTCTGGAGTGCACCAGTCCCTCCTGCAGCAAAGCACCCCCACAACATGATGCTGCCACCCCTGTGCTTCACGGTTGGGATGGTGTTCTTCGGCTTGCAAGCCTCCCCCTTAATCCTCCAAACATAAGTGGTCATTATGGTCAAACAGTTTTATTTTTGTTTCATCAGACCAGAGGACATTTATCCAAAAAGTATAATCTTTGTCCCCATGTGCAGTTGCAAACCGTAGTCTGGCTTTTATATGGCAGTTTTGGAGCAGTGGCTTCCTTGCTGAGCGGCCTTTCAGGTTATGTCGATATAGGACTCGTTTTACTGTGGATATAGAGACTTTTGTACCAGCTTCCTCCAGTATCTTCAAGGTCCTTTGCTGTTGTTCTGTGATTGATTTGCACCTTTCGCACCAACGTACGTTCATCTCTAGGAGACAGAACACATCTCCTTCCTGAGCGGTATGACGGCTGCATGGTCCCATGGTGTTTATGCTTGCGTACTACTGTTTGTACAGATGAACGTGGTACCTTCAGGCATTTGGAAATTGCTCCCAAGGATGAACCAGACTTGTGGAGGTCTACAATTGTTTTTTCTGAGGTCTTGGCTGATTTCTTTAGATTTTCCCATGATGTCAAGCAGAGGCACTGAGTTTGAAGGTAGGCCTTGAAATACATCCACAGGTACACCTCCAATTGACTCAAATTATGTCAATTAGCCTATCAGAAGCTTCTAAAGCCATTACATAATTTTCTGGAATTTTCCAAGCTGTTTAAAGGCACAGTCGATTTAGTATATGTAAACTTCTGACCCACTGGAATTGTGATACAGTGAATTATAAGTGATATAATCTGTCTGTAAACAATTGTTAGAAACATTACTTGTGTCATGCACAAAGTAGATGTCCTAACCGACTTGCCAAAACTATAGATTGTTAACAAGAAATGTGTGGATTGGTAGAAAGATGAGTTTTAATGACGCCAACCTAAATGCATGTAAACTTCTGGCTTCAACTGTACATGTCTTAACAAAAAGACTTCACTATGCAGGTGTCCATTTTAATAGAATGTCACTGCGACAACTGTTAGCTTGGGTGCTTGACTGCTGTTAGGGTAGAACAATCTCTTTAAGGCTTGATTTGAGCAGTGGAGCTAAAGAGTAAGAGGGTGTGAACGATGCTGAATGGGTGTAGACAAAGAGCTCTCCAGTAGGTACCAAAACATTCAAAGGCAATTTTCTCAAAAGTGAGGTTACAAGTTTATCAACTTTCAAAGCAGAATAACTTTCCCATTTTTCCTCAAATGCAGTGTATGATATACCATTTTGTTTATCTGTGTCTCTGCTTTTATCCAATGCAAAAAACACCATTTAAAATGTTGCTACATAAGACCATTTCAAGGCTGTCGGTCACATATTTAGATTTTCTTTATTGGTGAAAAAATAACAGACTTTGGCTTTAAGAGCTTGCAGTTCCCAAGTTGTTCCTTAGTCATTACATGTCATGTTACGTCACATACAGAATGTCTGGTTCCATGCCAACTACGTTAGACGATGCATTGCATCAACCAACGGTTAAGTGCCATGTCAAACTGTGTAATCTCAGTTAGCCCAGAACCCATGTGTTAAAGAAACTGCCCAGTGTATCCAGATTTCTATTAAATATGACCTATGACTACTTACAATATGAGTGAAATAGTTTTCCTTTCAAAAAATGGTAATGGCAAAGGTGCATAAAGATGGAGGAATTCAGATATGATGTCATCGTTTTTGCACTAGTCACAGCACTAGCCCCCTCTCTCCACTGGGAATCTCTGGGGGTTAGGGTCAGTCAGTCCTATCTGGTGTCAAATCAAATTTTATTTGTCACATGCACCGAATACAACAGGGGTAGACCTTAGAGTGAAATGCTTACTTACAAGCCCTTAACAGCTTCTACCCCAAGCCATAAGACTCCTGAACAGCTAATCAAAGGGCTACCCAGACCCCTCTTTTACGCTGCTGCTACTCTCTGGTTAGTATCTATGCATAGTCACTTTAAGAAGCCTTTTGGACCTAGACTTGGCACTCCGGTACTGCTTGCTGTGTGGTAGCAGAGAGAACAGTCTATGACTAGGGTGGCTGGAGTCTTTGACAATTGTTCGGGCCTTCCTCTGACACCGCCTAGTATAGAGGTCCTGGATGGCAGGAAGCTTGGCCCCAGTGATGTACGGGGCTGTACGCACTACCCTCTGTAGTGATTTGTGGTCAGAGGGCAAGCAGTTTTCATTCCAGGCAGTGATGACACCTGTCAGGATGCTCTCGATGGTGCAGCTTTTGAGGATCTGAGGACCCATGCCGGATCTTTTCAGTCTCCTGAGGGGGAATAGGTCTTGTCGTGCCCTCTTCACGACTGTCTTAGTGTGTTAGGACCATGATAGTTTGTTGATGTGGACACCAAGGAACTTGAAGCTCTCAATCTGCTCCACTACAGCCCCGTCGATGAGAATGAAGGCGTGCTTGGTCCTCCTTTTCCTGTCGTCCACAATAGTCTCCTTTGTCTTGATCACGTTGAGGGATAGGTTGTTGTCCTGTTACCACACGCCCAGGTCTCTGACCTACTCCCTGTAGGCTGTCTCATTGTCATCAGTGATCAGGCCTACCACTGTTGTGTCATTGGCAAACTTGATGATGGTATTGGAGTTGTGCCTGGCCATGCAGTCATGATTGAACAGGGAGTACAGGAGGGGACTGTTACTGCTGAGCGGTAGTCAAAGAATACCATTCTCAATTACAGTGCCTTGCAAAAGTAATCATCCCCCTTGGCATTTTTCCTATTTTGTTGCATTACAACCTGTAATTTAAATGGATTTTTATTTGGATTTCATATAATGGACATACACAAAATAGTCCAAACTGGTGAAGTGAAACAGCAAGTTACTTTTTTATGTTTTTAATTTAACCTTTATTTAACTAGGTAAGTCACTTAAGAACAAATTCTTGTTTACAATGACAGCCTTGGAACAGTGGGTTAACTGCCTTGTTCAGGGGGAGAATGACAGATTTTTACCTTGTCAGCTCAGGGATTTGATCTAGCAACTTTTTGATACTGGCCTAATGCTCTAACCACTAGGCTACCTGCCTCCCCACTTTCAGTGAGTAAATCTGAACTGGAACAAAAAGCTCCACCCTTTCTCTTTGCAAGTTACGGTCAAGTTTATGGGCCTCTTTGCATGTTAGGAGGTCTATGGGACAAATTTCCCCTTCTGAAATTCGTAAGATACCAACATCTGCGAAATCGTGATTTGTCCAAAGCAATGGGACTAATGCTGCTCATTTCAAGGTTTTACTGCTAACCTACAAAGCATTACATAGGTTGGAGCAAACCCATCTTTCCGATTTGGTCCTGCCGTACATACCTACATGTACGCTACAGTCACAAGACGCAGGCCTCCTAATTGTCCCTAGAGTTTCTAAGCAAACAGCTGGAGGCACGGCTTTCACCTATAGAGCTCCATTTTTATGGAATGGTCTGCTTACCCATGTGAGTGACGGACTCGGTCTCAACCTTTAAGTCTTTACTGAAGCCTCATCTCTTCAGTAGGTCCTATGATTGAGTGTAGTCTGGCCCAGGAGTGTGAAGGTGAACGGAAAGGCTCTGGAGCAACGAACCGCCCTTGCAGTCTCTGCCTGGCCGGTTCCCCTCTCTCCACTGGGATTCTCTGCCTCTAACCCTATTACAGGGGCTGAGTCACTGGCTTACTGGTGCTCTTCCATGCCGTCCCATGGAGGGGTGTGTCACTTGAGTGAGTTGAGTCACTGACGTGGTCTTTCTGTCTGGGTTGGCGCCCCCCCTTGGGTTGTGCCGTGGTGGAGATCTTTATGGGCTATACTTGGCCTTGTCTCAGGATGGTAAGTTGGTGGTTGAAGGTATCCCTCTAGTGGTGTGGAGGCTGTGCTTTGGCAAAGTGGGTGGGGTTATATCCTGCCTGTTTGGCCCTGTCCGGTGGTATCATCGGATGGGGCCATAGTGTTTCCTGACCCCTCCTGTCTCAGCCTCCAGTATTTATGCTGCAGTAGTTTGTGTTGGAGGGCTAGGGTCAGTCTGTTTATATCTGGAGTATTTCTCCTGTCTCATCCGGTGTGCTGTGTGAATTTAAGTATGCTCTCTCTCGGAAGACCTGAGCCCTAGGACCATGCCTCAGGACTACCTGGCATGATGACTCCTTGCTGTCTCCAGTCCACCTGGCTGTGCTGCTGCTCCAGTTTCAACTGTTCTGCCTGCGGCTATGGAACCCTGACCTGTTCACCGGACGTTCAACCTGTCCCAGACCTGCTGTTTTCAACTGTCTAGAGACAGCAGGAGCGGTAGATATACTCTCAATGATTGGCTATGAAAAGTCAACTGACATTTACTCTTGAGGTGGTGACTTGTTGCACCTTCGACAACTACTGTGATTAATATTATTTGACCATGCTGGTCATTTATGAACATTTGAACATCTTGGCCATGTTCTGTTATTGCCACCCGGCACAGCCAGAAGAGGACTGGCCACCCCTCATAGCCTGGTTCCTCTCTAGGTTTCTTCCTAGGTTTTGGCCTTTCTAGGGAGTTTTTCCTAGCCACCGTGCTTCTACACCTGCATTGCTTGCTGTTTGGGGTTTTAGGCTGGGTTTCTGTACAGCACTTTGAGATATCAGCTGATGTAAGAAGGGCTATATAAATACATTTGATTATCTCACACATTGTGTTGTATCATGACAGATCTAGGGTACCATTTATGTTTACATAGTCTGTCCATAAGAAATGATCAACTGCGCAGTCAGCAGGGTTGAATTAAAGGCAGTAAATTCAGGAAGTAAACTTCGATTCAATATTTGAGAGAACCTGCCATATTTTCAATGACTTTCCAATAAACATAAGCTATTTGTTATTGGTTAGCTGATATGTTAAAACACCTGTCCAGGCGTAAAATCTAGCAGGCGTATGCAATGTCTGCCAAGAGGAGCTGCCAAGTAGCGCAGCAGTCTAAGGCACTGTATCTTAGTGCTAGAGGTGTCACTACAGATTGGGAGTTGGGAGTGATTGGCTGTGATTGGGAGTCCCATAGGGCAGCGCACAATTGGTCCAGCGTCATCCGGTGTAGGCCGTCATTGTAAGTAAGAATTTGTTCTTAACTGACTTGCCTTGTTAAAAAAATGTAGTCAGTCTGGAACTTGGCTTATGTCTCTTATTAGATGTCTGACTCTTAGTACTGCTGTCGTCAAGGTCATAGTTAATTCCTTTGAGGATAAAAGATTTTTTAACCCACACTCGTAAACCAGCTGGCAACAGTAAACTTCTTTTAAAAGGTGTTTTTCTCCTCTCTGAACTGTTAAATGGCCGCCTTGTTCCAACATCCATTTTACTCTGTTTAATTTGCCCTGACTCCTCCTTGGCTTTGATTACTACTTTCCATTCCCCTCATTACAAATGGCTTCTGTTAAGACTCTCTGCAGCTGAATGTGGAGAATTTGGCAAATTGCTAGGCTCTTGTAAGGCAGATGGTGCCTTGCTGGGAGCTGCTATAAAACACAACTTATAGTCACGAAAACCAATGGTACATTTTAGAAGATTGCAAAACTGTATTTTCAACTGACATTTTCTCATTATTTTAACATGTACAGAGCCTTGCAAAAAATATTCATCCCCCTTGGCGTTTTTCTTATTTTGTTGCATTACAACCTGTAATTTAAATGGATTTTTATTTGGATTTCATGTAATGGACATGCACAAATTAGTCCAAATTGGTGAAGTGAAATGAAAAACATAACTCGTTTCAAAAATATAAAAATGGAAAGGTGGTGGGTGCGTGCATATGTATTCACCCCCTTTGTTACGAAGCCCCTAAATAAGATCTGGTGCAACCAATTACCTTCAGAAGTCACATAATTAGTTAGTCTACCTGTGTGCAATCTAAGTGTCACATGATCTGTCACATGATCTCAATGTATATAGATGTATAGATTTGAGACTGGGATGGAGGTTCACCTTCCAGCAGGATTATAACCCTACGCATACTGCTATAGCAACACTCGAGTGGTTTAAGGGGAAACATTTAAATGTCTTGGAATGGCCTAGTCAAAGCCCAGACAATCCAATTGAGAATATGTGGAATGTTTTAAAGATTGTTGCCCACCAGTGGATTCCATCCAAGGTGCTGGAGCTGTTTTTCCTTGAAGAATGGGGGAACATCCCAGTAGCTAGATCTGCCAAGCTTATAGAGACATACCCCAAGACACTTGCAGCTGTAATTGCTGCAAAAGGTGGCTCTACAAAGTATTGAAATTGTTTTCTGTTTTTTGTTTTTCTTGTTTGTTTCACAATAAAAAGTATTTTGCTTCTTCAAAGTGGTAGGCATGTTGTGTTAATCAAGTGATACACACTTCCAGGTTGTAAGGCAACAAAATAGGAAAAATGCCAATGATGGGTGAGTACTTTCACAAGCCACTGTATGTACTTTCAGAAAGTATTCACACAAACATTTTTTTCTTGTTGCTGTGTTAGACTGAATGTATTCAATTGAGATTGTGTCACTCATCTACACACAATACCTCAATGTCAAAGTGGAATTATGTTTTTAGAAACTTTTACAAATACATTTCAAATAAAGCTAAAATATCTTGAGTCAAGTATTCAACCCCTTTGTAATGGCAAGCTTAAATATGTTCTGGAATAAAAATGTGCTTAACAAGTTGCATGGACTCACTGTGTTAAGGTAGTCATTAAAAAAAATGTTAAACACTTATCTCTGTACCCCACACATGCAGATAATTGTAAGGGCCCTCAGCAGGGCAGTGAATTTCAAAACAGAATCAACCACGGAGGTCTGCCTCAAAGGTCACCTATTGGTAGATGAGTAAAAAAACAGACATTGAATATCCCTTTGAGCATGGTGAAGTTATAAATTACACTTTGGATGGTGTATCAATACACCCAGTAACTACAAGGATACAGGCATCCTTCTGAACTCAGTTGCTGGAGAGGAAGGGAACCACTCAAGGATTTCACCATGAGGCCAACGGTGATTTTAAAACACTTACAGTTTAATGGCTGTGATAAGAGAGAACTAAGGATGGATCAACATTGTAGTTACTCCACAATACTAACCTAAATAACAGAGTGAAAAGAAGGAAGGCTGTATAACATAAATATTCCAAAGCATGCATCCTGTTTGCAATAAGGCACTAAAGTCAATCTGCAACAAATGTGACGAAGAAATAACCTATATGACCTCAATACAATTTACCACTCTTAATATTTTAAAACATGGGTGGAGGCTGCATCATGTTATGGGTATACTTGTCATCGGCAAAGACTAGGGAGATTTTTTTAAATAAAAATAAACAGAATCGAGCTAAGCACAGGCAAAATCCTAGAGGAAAACCTTGTTCAGTCTGCTTTCCAACAGACACTGGGAGACAGATTCACCTTTCAGCAGGACAACAACACAAGGCCAAATATACACTGGAGTTGCTTACCAAGACAACATTGAATGTTCCTGAGTGGCCTAGTCACAGTTTTCACTCAAATCAGCTTGAAAATATATGGCAAGACTGTCCAGCAATGATCAACAAACTTGAGAGCTTGAAGAACAATAATGTGCCAATATTGTACAATCCAGGTGCTCAAAGCTGTCACGTCCTGACCAGTAAAAGGGGTTATTTGTTATTGTAGTTTGGTCGGGGTGTTTGTTTTGTGTGTTTCGGGATTTTTGGTTTATGTTCTAGATTTTCTATTTCTATGTTTATTCTACTTTTCTATTTCTATGTTGTGTTTTTCAATGACCTCCAATTAGAGGCAGCTGGTTGTCGTCTCTAATTGGAGGCCATATTTAGTGTGTTTTTTTTAAACTTGTGTTTGTGGGTGGTTGTTTCCTGTATAGTCTGTGCACCTTACGGGACTGTTTTCGTCATTTGTTTTGTTTAAGTGTTTTTCCTTCAATAAAGAAGATGATGATAAATATACCCGCTGCATTTTGGTCCACTCCTTACGACGACCGTGACAGAACCACCCACCAAAGAAGGACCAAGCTGCGGAGGAAGGAGCAGAAGGAGAGCTACTTGGAGTCATGGAAATGGGAGGAGATCCTAGATGGAAAGGGACCTTGGAGGCAGGCTGGGGAGTACCGGCGACCGAAGGAAGAATTGGAGGCAGCAAAGGCAGAACGAAGGATGTATGAGGCATTATATCCTCCATTTCAGGAGGAAAGGAGGCAGCCCCAAAAAATGTTTTTTTTGGGGGGCACACGGGTAGTTTGGCTGGGCCAGAGAGGAGCCCTAAGCCAACTCCCCGTGCTTATTATGGGGAGCGTTTGGTGTGGAGAGCACCGTGCTATGCAGAAGTGCGCACGGTCTCGCCCATCCGCAAGCACAGTCCGGTGCGGTCGATACCTGCCCCCCGCAAGTGCCGTGCTAGAGTAGGTATCCAGCCAGGAAGGACTATGCCTGCTCAGCACATCTGGCCACCAGTGCGTCTCCTAGGCCCAGGCTACCCTGCGCCTGCTCTACACGCGGCAGCCATCATTCCTCAGCACAGCCCAGTTCGCCTTGTGCCAGCACTCCGCCCATGCAGGGCTACAGTGACAACTCAGCCAGGATGGGTTGTGCAGGCTGTGCGCTCCAGACCTCCAGTGCGTCTTCAAGACCCAGTGTATCCTGTTCCCGCTCCTCGCACTAGCCCTGTGGTGCATGTCAATAGTCTGGCACCTCCAAAGCCAGCCCCACGCATCAGGCCTTCAGTGCGCAGTTCCCCGTCCAGAGCTTCCGGCGACAGCTCCTCGTCCAGGGCTTCCGGCAACAGTTCCCCGTCCAGTGCTTCCGGCGACGGCCCCACAGCCCGGGGCCTGCAGAGACGGCCCCTCAGCCCGGGGTCTCCAGCGACGGCACCTCAGCCCGAGGTCTCCAGCAGTGGTCTACAGCCCTGAGCCTGTCACGTCCTGACCAGTAAAAGGGGTTATTTGTTATTGTAGTTTGGTCAGGGCGTGGCAGGGTGTTTGTTTTGTGTGTTTCAGGGTTTTTGGTTTATGTTCTAGATTTTCTATTTCTGTTTATTCTACTTTTCTATTTCTATGTTGTGTTTTTCAATGACCTCCAATTAGAGGCAGCTGGTTGTCATTGTCTCTAATTGGAGGCCATATTTAGTGTTTGTTTTTCATTTATGTTTGTGGGTGGTTGTTTCCTGTATAGTCTGTGCACCTTACGGGACTGTTTTCGTTGTTTGTTTTGTTTAAGTGTTTTTCCTTCAATAAAGAAGATGATGATAAATATACTCACTGCATTTTGGTCCACTCCTTACCACGACCGTGACAAAAGCTCTTAGAAACATAATCAGAAAGACTCACAGCTGTAAATCACTGCCAAAGGTGATTCTACAAACTATTGAATACTTAAATAAAATTATATATATATAAGATGGAGGGGAAAGCCATTGGGAAACTGGATAGTGAATTTGTATTCCATGCCTACGGTTAGCTACGACACAAATGGAATCTTACTCTAGTTTCCCAGCACATTGTAAATATGGGATTGGAATGAACCCTGTACTTTGTCTTATTTACTTTCTCGTGGTCTTATTTTTATCTGGAAAACACTGGAAAAAAAACAAAACAAACAAGTGTCTTAGAGAAGGAAAGAGAGGGGGGGTCGTTGAGTACAACCCCCATGTTTGTGCTAGGGATTTGTGGTGAATGGGTCTCTGTCTCTCACAATGTGGTCTAATTATCTTCAACTAGCTCGTGTTACTATGAGGGGGGGAAAGGGAGCGAGAAGGATGCAAGCTAATAGGTGTCTGAGAAGGAGACAAAGTCATCCGTTATCCGTGCTCACTCCGTTTACAGTAAATTGCTCTGAGACTTAAAATGTTCTCCAGTAGTGTTCTCACCTGGGAGTCTCACCGAGCGGCGGATCTATGCCTCGTACGCTTTCGACTTCTGTGCTCCGCCATGAACCCAGCCAATTAAATCCTCGTCCCCTGTATTCATGCCCCCTTTTTTTGTCTGGAGTTTTATTCTTAATGGAAATGGCGAGGCGAGGACATTTTTCCCCCTTGGCTAAGCCTGGATATATGACTGGTCCAGACTTGACTGTCATCGGTGTCATTGTTGTGATGTATGACTAATCTTGGGGCTAAAGGGTCAACGCAATGCACACCTGAGAGATTGAGTCCGGTTCTCATTTAGGTGCTTAATAAACTGCTGCTGTCATAGTTACTATTCTCCGTAACTCATTCTCGAACACCATTAAACTAATTACAGGTCATTTTTTAACCCATGCCACACTGAACCGAGCAGGACTGAACATAACAGGGCTTGTTGAATTAACCTTTCTAGTGCCATGGCCTTTACTGTGCCTTTAAATTGCAGTCTTGCTCCGGGCAAAGGGAGAGCTATTACGGAGGGTGTTTTAATGGTTTCCCATGAGGGTGTCTCCGCTTTATCCCAGTTTTATTGCAGATGAGGTAGCCTACTGTATGGGGGTTGTACCGACAAATAAAATATGCATCTCTTATTGACTTTCACCTTAACTCCCTTAGCCTCCGAGGAGGTGCAGAGTCAAAAAAGGCAAGTATTGAGAATATTGAAGAAGGCCCCTGTTGAGGGCCAACATTGGTCTCCTTCTCTCTAAATCCTTTCATAAGGTTCCCACTATCCTGCTTCTTACATGAGCTCTAAGCATTCAATTGCCCCAAGTCATAAAAGTTTCAGGATAACTAATGATAGGGATTTTGCTGTTGGGCAGAAAGTGATGGTGGGGATGTTTCTGTTGAGTGTGGAAGTATAGGGGTTCTGGGATGGTGTGTTACCAGGGGGCAGTTACCATCTTCATGGTTAATTAGGTATATATATGTGTATATGTGTATATATATAAAATCATGGTACCAATAATTGCTTCCGATACACCAGATGTACACCACTGTTCAAAAGATTGGGGTCACTTAAATGTCCTTGTTTTCCATAAAAACATACATGAAATGAGTTACAAAATGAATAGGAAATATAGTCAAGATGTTGACAAGGTTATAAATAATGATTTTTAATTGAAATAATAATTGTCCTTTAAACTTTGCTTTCATCAAATAATCCTCCATTTGCAGCAGTTGCAGATCTTTGGCATTCTACTTGTCAATTTGTTGAGGTGATCTGAAGAGATTTCACCCCATGCTTCCTCCCACAAATTGGATTGAATTCTATGTACCGTATGGTCAAGCTGCTCCCACAACAGCTCAATAGGGTTAAGATCCGGTGACTGTGCTGGCCACTCCATTATACAGTGAGGGAAAAAAGTATTTGATCCCCTGCTGATTTAGTATGTTTGCCCACTGACAAAGAAATGACTAGTCTATAACTTTAATGGTAGGTTTATTTGAACAGTGAGACAGAATAACAACAACAAAAATCCAGAAAAACGTATGTCAAAAATGTTATAAATTGATTTGCATTTTAATGAGGGAAATAAGTATTTGACCCCTCTGCAAAACATGACTTAGTACTTGGTGGCAAAACCCTTGTTGGCAATCACAGAGGTCAGACGTTTCTTGTAGTTGGCCACCAGGTTTGCACATTTCTCAGAAGGGATTTTGTCCCACTCCTCTTTGCAGATCTTCTCCAAGTCATTAAGGTTTCGAGGCTGAAGTTTGGCAACTCGAACCTTCAGCTCCCTCCACATATTTTCTATGGGATTAACCTGTTAGGGCTAGGGGGCAGTATTGACACGGCCGGATAAAAAACGTACCCGATTTAATCTGGTTACTACTCCTGCCCAGTAACTAGAATATGCATATAATTATTGGCTTTGGATAGAAAACACCCTAAAGTTTCTAAAACTGTTTGAATGGTGTCTGAGTATAACAGAACTCAAATGGCAGGCCAAAACCTGAGAAGATTCCATGCAGGAAGTGGCCTGTCTGACAAGTTGTTTCATCTTGGCTCTTTTTATTGAAGACTGAGGATCTTTGCTCTAACGTGACACTTCCTACGGCTCCCATAGGCTCTCAGAGCCCGGGAAAAAGCTGAACGATATCGAGGCAGCCTCTGGCTAAAACACATTATCGCTTTTGGCAAGTGGCCGATCAGAGTACTATGGGCTTAGGAGCGTGCCCGAGTCGACCCCATGCTTTATTTTCTTTCGTCTGTTTAGCTAAACGCAGATTCCCGGTCGGAATATTATCGCTTTTTTATGAGAAAAATGGCATAAATTGATTTTAAACAGCGGTTGACATGCTTCGAAGTACGGTAATGGAATATTTAGAATTTTTTTGTCACGAATTGCGCAATGCTCGTCACCCTTATTTACCCTTTCGGATAGTGTCTTGAACGCACGAACAAAACGCCGCTGTTTGGATATAACTATGGATTATTTTGAACCAAACCAACATTTGTTATTGAAGTAGAAGTCCTGGGAGTGCATTCTGACGAAGACAGCAAAGGTAATAAAATGTTTCTTATAGTAAATCTGACTTTGGTGAGTGCTAAACTTGCTGGGTATCTAAATAGCTAGCCCTGTGATGCCGGGCTATCTACTGAGAATATTGCAAAATGTGCTTTCACCGAAAAGTTATTTTAAAATTGGACATATCGAGTGCATAGAGGAGTTCTGTATCTATAATTCTTAAAATAATTGTTATGCTTTTTGTGAACGTTTATCGTGAGTAATTTAGTAAATTCACCGGCAGTGTTCGGTGAGAATGCTAGTCACATGCTAATGTAAAAAGCTGTTTTTTGATATAAATATGAACTTGATTGAACAAAACATGCATGTATTGTATAACATAATGTCCTAGGGTTGTCATCTGATGAAGATCATCAAAGGTTAGTGCTGCATTTAGCTGTGGTTTGGGTTTGTGACATTTGCTAGCTTGAAAAATGGGTGTCTGATTATTTCTGGCTGGGTACTCTGCTGACATAATCTAATGTTTTTCTTTCGTTGTAAAGCCTTTTTGAAATTAGACAGTGTGGTTAGATTAACGAGAGTCTTGTCTTTAAAATGGTGTAAAATAGTCATATGTTTGAAAAATTGAAGTTTTTGCATTTGAGGTTTTTGAATAACGCGCCACGGGATTACTGGCTGTTGAGCCATAGAGGTTAAGGTCTTGAGACTGGCTAGGCCACTCTAGGACCTTAATGTGCTTCTTCTTGAGCCACTCCTTTGTTGCCTTGGCCGTGTGTTTTGGGTCATTGTCATGCTGGAATACCCATCCACGATCCATTTTCAATGCCCTGGCAGGGAAGGAGGTTCTCACCCAAGATTTGACGGTACATGGCCCCGTCCATCGTCCCTTTGATGCGGTGACGTTGTCCTGTTCCCTTAGCAGAAAAACACCCCCAAAGCATAATGTTTCCACCTCCATGTTTGATGGTGTTCTTGGGGTCATAGGCAGCATTCCTCCTCCTCCAAACACGGCGAGTTGTTGACGCCAAAGAGCTCCATTTTGGTCTCATCTGACCACACTTTCACCCAGTTGTCCTCTGAATCATTCAGATGTTCATTGGCAAACTTCAGATGGGCATGTATATGTGCTTTCTTGAGCAGGGGGACCTTGCGGGCACTGCAGGATTTCAGTCCTTCACGGCGTAGTGTGTTACCAATTGTTTTCTTGGTGACTATGGTCCCAGCTGCCTTGAGATCATTGACAAGATCCTCCCGTGTAGTTCTGGGCTGATTCCTCACCGTTCTCATGATCATTGCCACTCCACGAGGTGAGATCTTGCATGGAGCCCCAGGCCGAGGGAGATTGACAGTTATTTTGTGTTTCTTCCATTTGCGAATAATCACACCAACTGTTGTCACCTTCTCACCAAGCTGCTTGGCGATGGTCTTGTAGTCCATTCCAGCCTTGTGTAGGTCTACAATCTTGTCCCTGACATCCTTGGAGAGCTCTTTGGTCTTGGCCATGGTGGAGAGTTTGGAATCTGATTGCTTGCTTCTGTGGACAGGTGTCTTTTACACAGGTAACAAGCTGAGTTTAGGCGCACACTCCCTTTAAGAGTGTGCTCCTAATCTCAGCTCGTTACCTGTATAAAAGACACCTGGGAGCCAGAAATCTTTCTGATTGAGAGGGGGTCAAATACTTATTTCCCTCAATAAAATGCAAATCAATTCATAACATTTTTGACATGCGTTTTTCTGGATTTTTTTGTTATTCTGTCTCACTTCAAATAAACCTACCATTAAAATGATAGACTGATCATTTCTTTGTCAGTGGGCAAACGTACAAAATCAGCTGAGGATCAAATACTTTTTTCCCTCACTGTAGATAGAATACCAGCTGACTGCTTCTTCCCTAAATAGTTCTTGCATAGTTTGGAGCTGTGCTTTGGGTCATTGTCCTGTTGTAGGAGGAAATTAGCTCCAATTAAGTGCCGTCCACAGGGTATGGCATTGCAAAATGGAGGGATAGCCTTCCTTCTTCAAGATCCCTTTTACCCTGTACAAATCTCCCACTTTACCATCAAAGCACCCCCAGACCATCACATTGCCTCCACCATGGTTTACAGATGGCGACAAGCACTGTAGCATCTTTACATTTTTTCTGCGTCTCACGAATGTTCTTCTGTGATTCGAACACCTCAAACTTAGATTTGTCTGTCTAACACTTTTTACAATCTTCCTCTGTCCAGTGTCTGTTCTTTTACCCATCTTAATCTTTTCTTATTGGCCAATCTGAGATATGGCTTTTTCTTTGCAACTCTGCCTAAAAGGCCAGCATCCCGGAGTCTCCTCTTCATTGTTGATGTTGAGACTGGTGTTTTGCGGGTACTGTTTAATGAAGCTGCCAGTTGAGGACTTGAGGCGTCTGTTTCTCAAACTAGACACTCTAAAGTACTTGACTCCAAACTTTTGAACGGTAGTGTGTCATTGAACAGATTTGTTTTAAATCACACACAGAAGAAGTTGAGTTACTTAATAAGAGGGGGCAGCACTGAGCTAGCCTGCAACATCACATTCTGGAGCAGCTCAAACTGCACATGTTATGTATCCATGAGACAGCATCTTAACCAACTTAATTTGGCTTCCATGCGCCATTGAGTCTTCACATAAGAATGAATGGTGTCACATGACCTATGGCTTTGTCCATTCTTTTTACAGTCTACGCTTGTTAGGAATTCCTCTCAAACTCCTGTCTTTCCTTTGCCAGATGCCTTTCTCCTACACCCACACACAGACACAGTGGTACACACAAGCACAGTGGTACACACAAGCAAACACACATGGGACACATGACACAAAAGCTGTGTGCTCCAATACACAACCACACAAACCCCTGGAAACCTTTGATATACCAGCTAATTACTGTAGCCTGCAATGTCGACCCGTTCCAGCCGAGTGTTTCGTGGCCAAGAGACCCCACGTAGTCAGGTCAGGCAGGCCCTCCCTGGGGCCTGATTTGGAGCTTAGGCCGGGACCCCAGGAAATTAACCATGTCAACCTCAGGGAACAAAATGGCTGCAGTCCAGAGGCAGAAAGCTCAGAGGAACTGTTAATTCTGACCTTATGAATATGACCAAGCTGGATGAAAGTTGGAGAATGTTTCCGAGTTGATTAAATGAGGTATCCATTGAGTGGGTATTTGCATCCGTCATAGTTTGTCTTTGCTTGTCTCAAAATTGGGCTTATTGATTCGACGAGTTCAAGTTTAACTGGGACTCTTCATCCTAATCAACATAATTAGAAAATGGGAATGCTGGGGTGCAATTTACTATAGCTACTGAACTTAGCAAATAGAAATGTAAGGAATAGAATTGACATTGTTCCTTACTCAACATGTCAGACAGGCATGTCTCTTCTACATAATACATTTCTAAGAAACCTGGTTGCTCAGTAATACAGTGCATTCAGAAAGTAGTCAGACCCCTTGACTTTTTCCACAATTTGTTACGTTACGGACATATTCTAAAATTGATTAAAAAAAAGGTCCTCAATCTACACACTCTCATAATGAGAAATTGAAAACAGGTTGATATACATTTTTGCAAATTTATTACAAATAAAAAACATATCTTATTTACATAAGTATCCAGACCCTTCGCTATGAAACTCAAAATTGAGCTCAGGTGCATTCTGTTTCCATTGATCCTTGAGTTGTTTCTACAACTTGTCCACCTGTGGTAAATTCAGTTGATTGTACATGATTTAGAAAGGCACACACTTGTTTATATAAGGTCCCACAGTTGACACTGCATGTCAGAGTAAAAACCAAGGCATGAGGTCGAAGGAATTGTCCGTGGAGCTCCGAGATGGGATTGTGTAGAGGCAAATATCTGGGGAAGGGCACCAACACATATCTGCAGCATTGCAGGTCCCCAAGAACAGAGTGGCCTCCATTATTCTTAAATGGAAGAAGTTTGGAATCACTAAGACACTTCCAAGAGCTAGCTGCCCGGTTAAAACTGAGCAATCGGAGGAGAAGGGCCTTGGCCAAGAACCCGATAGTCACACTGACAGAGCTCCTATGTGGAGATGGGAGAATCTTCCAGAAGGACAATCATCTCTGCCGCACTCCACCAATCAGGCCTTTATGGTAGAGTAGCCAGATGGAAGCCACTCCTCAGTAAAAGGCATATGACAGCCTTCTTGTTTGCCAAAAGGCACCTAAAGACTCTGACCATGAGAAACAAGATTCCCTGGTCTGATGGAACCAAGATTTAACTCTTTGGCCTGAATGCCAAGCGTCACGTCTGGAGGAAACCATCCCTACGGTGAAGCGTGGTGGCAGCATCATGCTGTGGGGATGTTTTTCATCGGCAGGGACTAGGAGACTAGTCAGAACCGAGGGAAAGGTGAACGGTGCAATCCTTGATGAAAACTTGCTCAGGACCTCATACTGGGATGAAGGTTCACCTTCCAACAGGACAATGTCCAACAGGACAACCAAGACAATGCAGGAGTGGCTTCGGGTCAAGTCTCTGAATGTCCTTGAGTGGCCCAGCCAAAGCCTGGACTTGAACCTGATCAAACATCTCTGGAGAGACCTGAAAATAGCAGTGCAGCGACACTCCCCATCCATCCAGACAGAGCTTGAGAGGCTCTGCAGAGAAGAACTGGAGAAACTCCCCAAATACAGGTGTGCCAAGCTTGTAGCATCATACCCAAGAAGACTCGAGGCTGTAATCGCTACCAAAGGTGCTTCAACAAAGTACTGAGTAAATGGTCTGAATACTTATGTAAATGTGATATTTCTAAAATCCTCTTTGCTTTTTCATTATGGGCTATTGTGTGTAGATTGATGGAGGGGGGGCAATTTAATACATTTTAGAATATGGCTGCAACGTAACAATGTGGAAAAAGTAAAGGGTCTGAATACTTTCCGAATACAATGTATGTTTTTGCCATACACTGTGGAAATGAGTCTATATTTTTCAGGAATAATGTCAATATTGCCAAAAGACAGGGATCAGACTGAGTATTGGACCTGGAAAGAGATTCTTTCCAACTAAACCTTTCAAAAAGATGTTCCACACAATTCGTCAAGTTGTTAATTTGACCTCTTTCCATAGAGGAATCGCTCCAAAAACTTTATTTCCTGCTCTGAACATGCTTTCTATCACAATCAAAAACAGTTGACCTTTATCGTGGCCAAAAATGTGTTTCTCCTCTGCAATGGAGTGCTGATGAGAAAAGCTAATGCTAACTGCTGAATGGTAGGTACCCTTTGGTGTGTACTTCAAATGAGCGGATTGATCGAGCTTATCTCAGTCAAACACACAAGGTAAACAAAAGCTTTGCCAGTTAGGTACAGTGGTAGGTTTTTGTCCTAATAGTCGGGAGATAAGCATCCACAATTTCGGGACTACAGGGAAGAAAACAAACAAATTGAATTTTATATACTGAATGCAATTGTTCAAGGTTGAAACCACCTTTTTGTGTCTGCCCAGAATTATCAATGCAATTTTGGCAATTGTTAGTCGCAGGCGTTGAAGGGCCACTCTAATCAAGCTGCTCCAAGAGTGCTTGTGTTCTGTTCTGGATCAGGCTTCTGCCGGAGATGGCTATACAAAGCTGGCCTCTGTCTTTACTGTGCTGGCCCTAGACCTGTTACAATTCCTTTGTCATAGATTTTCAACATTGGTAAACCACACAAAACGTAATACAGAATGAATGTCAATTGCATTTCCATTCTTATGAAATGAATTGGAGTTATAATTAGTCCGATAGTTGTCCAAGTCAGTTTCTGATTTGACGGAAATGTGGAATTCAACTCATGATATTATTTACTAAGTAAAAGAATGTCATCTATCATTACAGTCACTGAACATGTCGACAGTGGTAATTTTCTATTCTGGCTACTTTGATAGCTGTGCCATTGTCATTCTCAGAGGTGTTTCATTTCACAGTGACTATTCCCATGTGCATTAAGCTTTTGGCAGGCTTGGTAGGTAACAAGGTCCTTGTGGAGCCATTACAAATGAGAGCCATCATGGAAGAAAGAGAGACCGGAGAGAGACCGGTCAGTCAATCTACATTCCACCAGCACACTTTGCCATTCGTTTGACAATCACATGTCATTTGCTCTCTCATCCACTCACCGTCTCATGGCGTGTCGTCAAACTAATATTTCACACCTCTCTCATTGTCAATTAACAAGTTGTCTCTTAGCGATGCCACGTGCCTTGCTATATGTACAAGGCATCATCATAACAGGTTACATCTTGAGTAGATTGTGCCCTCATTAAAGGGAATACAGAAATCAATTACAATCTATAAGGCATAGAAAGTAACTAACATGTCTTTATCCTGTATGTATTTACATTATGGATTAAAACCATGTATGCAACTTTGTAATAACCATATACTAACATTCGGACACCAGGAAAAGGAGCTGCTACATGTGCAATAACTAATGGGGATCCTAATAAACTAAACAATGTGAATACTTTATAACCATATGAGGCATTCAACTATGTAATAACAAGATATTACATATTGGATACTTCCCTTCCTAACCAAAGTGTGTTAGATAGCCCCAATTCGTATTGATGTAATATACTCTAATTTTCCCTTATCTTAGCTCTAAGCTAGTCTCTGTACCTTTAACACATCCCTCTCATCCAGTTCAGTGAGTTTTCAATAGAGTAAAGGCCCAATGAAAATATTACCACTGGAAATATTACCACTCTCTCCGCTAATGGGGAAAGAAGAGTTATCTTGGCCGTCTCCATTGCTGCAATACCTAATTACTGCTAAGCTAATGATGAAATTGTTCAGACACCTAATAGAATGTGTTCGGATTCTGTTATAGACTCTCTAACCGACAGCTTGTTCAGTGTGTGTGTGTGTGTAAGTAAAAAAAAAAAAAAAAGCTTGTTCGGCTCTCCTCTTCTATATTATTCCATGAGAGAAGATAAACTTGTACTAGTAGCTATGTCCCTGATTATGGCTTGTGTGAAGTAGGCTATGTACTTATACCTCAACATAACATTTCTGGCTGTGGGCTATTCCCACACGTTAAGCAACACCACTACCATTTCCAACCTGGCTTCCCACATCATGCCAAAACCAACTCAGCTACAACCAAACAGTATAGAAGTCCCATGCTTGTTGCATATAGTGTTTCCTTTCCTGAGGTGCTTCATTTATCCTTGTCCTCTATAATAGAACCCATAGTGTTCCATTACAGCGCTTATGGTACTACTCTTGGTGAATCCCATGACCTGGGAAACACTTAGCTATGCTCGGTGTACCCGTCTATTGTACATGCAGATGGAGGGATCTCTCTCTAAGTGACACTCATCTTGCTTTCCTGCTTTCCACCACTCCCACAGACTTCATTTGTTTCATTCGGCTTCTCATGCGCCCCCCCCCCCCCCCCCCCCACCCTGTGACCACACTGCATTAACACCTCCGCCTACCGCGGTGAAAGACCTCATTTATAATCATGAGTCCTCTGAATTTTTTTCATGCGCTGCTTTCCCTTCCCTCACTCCCAGAGCCTGTCTGCTCGTTGAGCTTAATATATTCAGGCCATCTTGCTAACATGGCTGCCGTGATCACAAACGAGTTGGGTAACTAGTTGTGTGATAACACCAAATTTAGTTCAAAGGTTCAATCAGGAAGGCTGGTCTGAATGCTTGTTTAACTTCCTCCAGTAAGCACAATATAATTCACTTAATTTCCTATTCTACAGGCATAGTGAGAATGATTACAAACATCAGCATAGTATTGTTTCGTCACCTCTTTCCTATAGAGAGAAATGGTAACAGTATATTTTTGTAGGCACCAACTCCGCCATGGTTCGTAGGAAAAAGCCTATGAGGAAATGAATGGCTTTTTTGGATAAACTTGCAGGGGTTGGTGCCTTCAGTGGGTTTATTTTACATTGCCTCTTGCCTTCGTTCCTAATTATTAAACTTGTGTTCTTGAAAACAGGTATGCTCATTCAACATTGCTCTCCCCGTAGTCCAAAAAAGCTCTGGGGTGAAGTTTCCCCTAGGTAAAGTTCTAGGAATATCTTCTCCTCCCCCACCCTTACCTTAAACATGAGTGAGAAATGCTCAACTGACCCAAGATCAGCAACTAAGGGAAACGTCACCCCAACTCCTCCACAACACAAGCTGGCTTAAGTCAACAACAAGAAGTCAAAGGAGGTGAAACTGTCACGTCCTGACCAGTATAAGGGTTATTTGTTATTGTAGTTTGGTCAGGACGTGGCAGAGGGTATTTTGTTTATGTGGTTCGGGGTGGTGATTTTTGTAGTAGGGTGTTTGATTTATTATTTCCGGGTTTTGGTCTGTTCTGTTTTGTATTTCTATGCTCTTTCTGGTTTGTTGTATTTCTATGTTTAGGTTGATGGGGGGGTTGGACTCTCAATTGGAGGCAGATGCTTTCTCATTGCCTCAGAGTCCTATATAAGGGTAATTGTTTGGTTTGGTGTTGTGGGAGATTCTTTCTTGTTTTGCCTGTGTGAGCCTGACAAGACTGTTTTGTTGTTCGTGCGGTTTTCATTATTGTTATTTTGGTGTTCTTTAGTTGAAATAAATAACAAGATGAGCATCCACATTCCTGCTGCGTTTTGGTCCTCTATTCCCGACGACAACCGTTACAGAAACAAAGACAGCAGGACGCTCCTGTCCATACTCGTAGTGTGGATGAAACGGTCAGCAGCCCCTGGATCAATGCATGTTGTATTGGCCAAGGTTTCCCAAACTCAGTCCTGGTTATTTGAATCAGCTGTGTAGTGCTAGGGCAAAAACCAAAAGGTGCACCCATGGGAGGCCCAGGACCGAGTTTGGGAAACCCTGGTATAGGCTACACCTGGAAGGCGGGATATGGAGGCAGAACTGTACTGGTCTGCCTTTCATATTCTATTTACATGCCAATACTCTCATCCAAATCAACTAGGATACACTATTAGGAGCTGTAGATCAGTAGTCTGTTCTGTTCTGGGGGCCTAGGACCGAGTTTGGGAAAACTTGGTATAGGCTACACCTGGAAGGTGTGATAGGGAGGCAGAACTGTACTGGTCTGCCTTTCATATTATATTTACATGCCAATATCCTCATCCAAATCTATAATGAAGGCTAAAATTGTGAGATCCATTGATTATACAAAGCCTCACGCAATGTATAATTATCTCTGTGTTGCACAGCAGCTGCCCGAGATGTAAATTGGTAATCGATAGCCTCTTTGTTTTTGTGGATTTAAACGGGCTCTGCTAGATACCAATATTTACACTCTGTATTAAGCTTCTGCTGTCATTGGAAAGGGGGATTATTTTTATGCTGTCTTTTTTTCTCTCAAACTTTCTCTGTTCTACTTTGTTGTTAAGTGAGAGGAATAAGAGGAAGTGAAAAAAGTCAAGTCCCTTCAGTCAACTTGTAATTACCTTCTTTGTTGCGTGAACCTATACTGTAAGTGCTAATGCTTTTGAGTAGTCAAACCTGTCATCTTTGAGTCAAATGATAAAACAGCAAGGCTTTTTTTCATGATGGGTTCCATTTCCCACATGTTGGATAAGACACTTTAATATTTACATAGGTCATTGTTCACGGAGGTGTCATATCTTCTCCTTTCCCATGGATTCCCTCGAGTGTAAAATAAAACATAATAAACTTCCTCATATGAAATTGCTTCAGAAAAGTAATGCACACAGCTACTTTTCCTACCACTACAATTGGTTGTTGATTAATTCACTAACACGCTGTAATATAAACCTAATAAAATTCAAGATATTATTTGAAAATGTATTTCAGGACATTAAAGTTGATATTGCCATTAATGTAGTAGCTGTCCAACAACACATCTCCTCCTCTCCCCCCTATCCTGACGCCTCCCTCTTTCCATACAGTACTGGTTCTGACAGAAACTTGACACTTGTCTGTTGCGATGGAAAGATTCAAAACCTTCTAATTAACTGGGGATATCTAAGCCATGATTTGGAAATAAACTCCAATTTAGTTCGAAATCAATTAAGGCTCCTGGGTAATGGTAAAACAAATGATAGCAGAAGGTTAATGGGAAGCGAATTAAAAGTGAGATTACCCTGATTAGCCTGATTGTGTGGCGGGAGCGCAGTAGAGAGAGAGAGTATGGGAGAAAGAGAGTCTATGTACATGTAGCCTGAAAGGGATAAAAAGCACAGGACAGGGAGTAGGTATCAGCATGGAGGCTGGGGCATAGTTTATCTAGAGATTGTAATACAAAAAGATGGCGTGACCTATGATGATAGGGTGGAGGTTAACCTCCTTCCACAACAGTATGCCGACTGTGGTTCAGTCCCTCTCAAACTCAACATCCATAATCGGGACGTTCGCCTTCCTCGTCCAAACTTGTTTGGAGGCTGCGGCCTGTAAAGAAAAGGGAGAGAGAAATAGGCTATTAGTTGTTATTTTGCCTGTCTTCATAACCTTGCCAGAAATTAGGCCTTTATAGAATAGTTAGCGTAGGACTAACACTCATATCTTGGCATTCTCACACTGGTTATTATGCACTCAACTTTTACAAACCCTAGTCTCTATTTAGCATCCCTTGACAAGACGGAGCTGCTCTTCTTCCCTTGGAAAGTCTGCCACTCCAAGACTTCTCAATCACGGTGGACAACTGCACAGTGTACCCATCCCAGATTGCAAAGAATCTTAGCATGACCCTGGACACCACCCTGTCATTCTCTGCAAACATCCGTGACTCGCTTCTGCAGGTTAATGCTCTTCAACATCCGTAGAGTATGACCTTACCTTACACAGGAAGCGGCGCAGGTCCTTTTCATAAACTTGTCATCTCCCATCTGGACTAATGCAACTCACTGTTGTCTGGGATCTCCGATTGTGCCATCAAAATGCTGCAACTTATCCAGAACACTGCAGCCCACCTGGTGTTCAACCTTCCCACGTTCTCCTATGTCACCCTGCTCCTCCGCACACTCCACTGGCTTCTAGTCGAAACTCATCCACTATGGAGCAGCAAGAGGAACTAACCCTTCCTACCTTCAAGCTATGCTCAAACCCTACCCAAGTACTCCGTTCTGCCACCTCTGGTCTTTTGGCCCTCCTACTTCAGGGCAGCTCCCACTCAGCCCAATCAAAGCTCTTCTTTGTCTTGTCACCCCCCTATCATGAACTAGCATGTGTACTTGACACCAACTTTGCTAAAAGCTACTTTGAGGAATGTGTACTTACTATGACTGATGTGGTTGTCCCACCTAGCTATTTTAAGATGAATACACTAACTATATGTCACTCTGGATGAGTCAATTACATGTAACATGAATTGTTGTATTCAGGGTTAGGTGAGTCAAAGTTGAGATCACACCACAACATAAAGGCAATAAAGGTTTAACACAATGCATTGGAAAAATGTCCCTAATAAAAAGGTGAAAAGAGCTGTCAGGGAGGAAGAAGACAACTTATGTCTGATTGGACAAGGTCATTTGATTAGGGAAGCTGATTGAAATGGAACACTTACTATACTAAAGCAATAAAGCCCGAGGGGGTGTAGTTTATGGCCAATATACCACGGGTAAGGACTGTTCTTATGCATGAAGCAATGCGGAGTACCTGGACATAGCCCTTAGCCATGGTATATTGGACATATACCGCAAACCTCCAAGGTGCCTTATTGCTATTATAAACTGGTTACTAACATATTTAGAGAAGAAAAATACCTGTTTTGTCACTCCGTTGGTATACGGTCTGATATACCACAGCTTTCAGCCAATCAGCATTCAGGGCTCGAACCACCCCGTTTATGAATGCTGATTAAGAGCAAGTACAGCAAATGTACAGTATGTGGTGACTAATGGCACACTCACATGTACGATGTGACTCACACTATTGCCAGTACATTTTCCTTGCTGTTAATTCTACTACTTAAGGGCCAGTGTTGACTTTTACTTTCCAAAGTAGACGTGGGCGTGGAAGGGGAGGGGACAGGAGTTGTAGATGGGCGGGATGGTGGAGACCTGCGCTATCCACACAAGCAGGGACGAGAGGCAGGCGAGCTCCAGCATGCAGGGTGGGAGTGGTGAAATCGGCCTGGAGACGACGTGACCACAAAATGCACCCTGTGTCTCCAACCATCAATGTGGAAGACTCCAGAGATTCAGGAGCAGCATCTTGAAAAAGCTTGCTGTCCGAAGCTGCAATGTATAATTTGAAGTAGAACTTGCGTCTAAAGGACAGTAAGTTATCCATAATTCTTGCAAACACAACATGCCAAACAAAACAGAGAGGATGTTAGGTTGGTCAGGTTGAAATACTGGTGGCAGCTGTGATTAAGGAGGATGAGGACAGGTATGGAGGCTGATTGGCAATGAGTAACAGCTGGTGGTAGTTGAGTTGTTAGACAGGGGGCAAGTTTGTTTTGCATCGCACAGGAGCTGCACTTGTCAACTACACTGAACAAAAATATAAATGCAACATGTAAAGTGTTGGTCCCATGTTTCATGAAATGTTCTAAAAAGCTTTCTTCCCTCAAATTGTGTTCACATATTTGTTTATATCCCTGTTAGTGAGCAATTCCCTTTGCCAATATAATCCATCCACCTGATAGGTGTGGCATATCAAGAAGCTGATTAAACATGATCATTACACAGGTGCACCTTGTGTTGGGGACAAATGCCACTCTAAAATGCCACAGATGTCTCAAGTTTTGCGGGAGTGTGCAATTGACATGCTGACTGCAGGAATGTCCAACAGATCTGTTGCCAGAGAATTAAATGTTAATTTCTCTACCGTAACATCCTTTTAGAGAATTTGGCATTACGTCCAACTGGCCTCAACTGCAGACCCTGTGTATCGCGTCGTGTGGGCGAGCAGTTTGATGTCAATGTTGTGAACAGAGTGCCCCATGGTGGCAGTGGGATTCTGGTATGGGCAGGCATACGCTATGGACAACGAACGCAATTGCATTTTATCAATGCCAATTTGAATGCACAGCGATACCGGGACTAGATCCTGAGGCCCATTGTTGTGCTGTTCATCCGCCGCCATCACCTCATGGTTCAGCATAATAATGTACGGGCCATGTCGCAAGGATCTGTGCACAATTCCTGGAAGCTAAAAGTTTACCAGTTCTGCCATGGCCTGCATACTCACCAGACATGTTACCCATTGAGCATGTTTGGGATGCTCTGGATCTAGCAACTATCCAGCAACTTCGCACAGCCATCAAAGAGGAGTGGGACAACATTCCACAGGCCACAATCAACAACCTGATCAGCTCTATGCGAAAGAGATGTGTCATAATGCATGAGGCAAATGGTGGTCACACCAGATACTGACTGGGTTTCTGATGCACGCCCCTGCCTTTTTTTAAAGGTATCTCTGACCAACAGCATATCTGTATTCCCTGTCATGTGAAATCCATAGATTAGGGCCTAATTTATTTCCATTTACTGATTTCCTTATATGAACTGTAACTAAGTAAAATCTTTGAAATTGTTGCATGTGCATTTATATTTTTATTCAGTATAGTTGAAAGAGTTGCATTCAGGTCTGCTCCTAACGCCAGAACTGCAGCTACTACTTAACTTCTTTCTATTACCATTTGATGTTCCCTGATGTCAATTTCCACTACTGAAAGGCCAGTGTTGGCTTTTACTTACCAAATGCAATGAAGCTGGTAGGACTGACCGAGTAGCACCCCAATGCGACATGAGTTTTGTCTCGGGTGCTGTCTGATGTGTTAATTTTGTGACACTTCTTCAGTGCTAGCCTAAAGCGGGTGTAATTTTGGGGACCATGTCTATGTTCCCATAGCCCTTTGTTCCCACAGCCCTATATTCACTCAGATTTGTATTCAAATCAAATCAAATTTATTTGTCACATACACATGGTTAGCAGGTGTTAATGCAAGTGTAGAGAAATGCTTGTGCTTCTAGTTCCGACCATGCAGTAATATCTAACAAGTAATCTACCAATTCCACAACAACTACCTTGTACACACAAGTGTAAAGGAATGAATATGAATATGTACATACAAATATATAAATGAGTGATGGCTGAACGGCATAGGCAAGCTGTAATAGATGGTATGGAGTACAGTATATACATATGAGATGAGTAATGTAGGGTATGAGAACATTATATAAAGTGGCATTGTTTAAAGTGGCTAGTGATACATCTAATTACATCAAGATCGCAAGATGCAGTAGATGGTATAGAGTACAGTATATACATTTGAGATGAATAATGTAGGTTAAGTAAACATGATCTAATATAAATAATATAAAGTGGCAAGTGATAAATGGATTACATCAATTGATTACATTCTCTAGGCCATATGCTCCCTCTGCCCTATGTTCCCTCAGCCCTATGGGGGGGGGGGGGGATAGTATTTTGTAATAAGTTCCACAATTTCAAAACAGAAATCTATAGAATTTTTTTAGAGACATTGAAAATATATTCAGCAGGTCCCATATACAGTACACTTAGTATACCAAACATTAGGAACACCTTCCCCATATTGAATTGCCCCCATAACAGCCTCAATTCATCAGGGCATGGACTTACAAAGTGGCAAAAGCGTTCCACAGGGATGCTGGCTCATGTTGACTTCAATGCTTCTCACAATTGTGTCAAGTTGGCTGGATGTCCTTTGGGTGGTGGACCATTCCCAATGGTGGAACAAGCTCCCTCACGACGCCAGGACAGCGGAGTCAATCACCACCTTCCGGAGACACCTGAAACCCCACCTCTTTAAGGAATACCTAGGATAGGATAAAGTAATCCTTCTAACCTCCCCCCCCCCTAAAAGATTTAGATGCACTATTGTAAAGTGGTTGTTCCACTGGATATCATAAGGTGAATGCACCAATTTGTAAGTCGCTCTGGATAAGAGCGTCTGCTAAATGACTTAAATGTAAATGTAATACAAACGGGAAACTGTTCAGCGTGAAAAACCCAGCAGCGTTGTAGTTCTTGACACAAATCGGTGCACCTGGCACCTACTACCATACCCCGTTAAAAGGCACTTAAGTCTTTTGTCTTGCCCATTCACCTTCCGAATGGCACACCGACAAAGTCCATGTCTCAAGGCTTAAAATTTTTTCTTTATCTTATCTGCTTCATCTACACTGATTGAAGTGGATTTAACAAGTGACATTAATAAGGGATCATAGCATTCACCTGGTCCGTCTATGTCATGGAAAGAGCAGGTGTCCTTAATGTTTTGTATACTCAGTGAATACCGTTACATACTGTATTCAGGTAGATGCTAAAACATTTAATATTAATTTTTGAGCCAGCAATGCACGTTAAAAGTGAGTTTTTCCCTAATTTTGCCATCAATACTCCATATTATGAAACAAAATTTGGTACACCGGTTGAGAACTCAATTCCCTAAATGGTCACCGATGGCGCAGCGATACGCTTGTTAGTGTTCTTGCTGGAAAGGTTGGATATAAATGTATCATTCTCCCTTAGGGATTCTCTAAGAAGACATTCAAGAAACGCCACTAAATTCTCAATAGTGATACTCTTATATTTCAGAAGTGCCTCCCATTTGAATATCTGAAAAAGAAAAGTTCACTAATTACATGGGGGCTAACAGGCAAAAGTTTTCCTTTTTGTTGAAGGAGAAACAGAAAAATTTGTCAAATTGATCATCGCTAGACAACTATTTTTAGGTCTTGCCACAGATTCTCAAGTAGATCTGCCTTCTTGGTAAGCAACTCCAGTGTAGATTTGGCCTTGTGTTTTCTGTAATGTCCTACTGAAATGTGAATTAATTTCCCAGTGTCTGGTGAAAAGCAGACTGAACCAGGTTATCCTCTAGGATTTTGCCTTTGTTTAGCTAATTTTTGTCTCTTTTTTTTAACCTGAAAAACTCCTCAGTCCTTAATGATTACAAGCATACCCATAACATGATGCAGTCACCATTTTGCTTGAAAATATGGAGGGGGTACTTAGTAATGTGTTGTATTGGATTTGCCCACAAAATAAGACTTTGTATTGAGGACAAAAAGTGAATTACTTTGCAGAATTACTTTAGTGCCTTGTTGAAAACAGGATCCATGTTTTGGAATATTTTTATTCTGTACAGGCTTCCTTCTTTTCACTCTGTCAATTAGGCTAGTATTGTGAAGTAACTACAATTGTGTTGATCCATCCTCAGTTTTCTCCTATCACAGCTATTAAACTCTGTAACTATTTTAAAGTCACCATTGGCCTCATGGTGAAATCTCTGAGCGGTTTTCTTCCTCTGGCAACTGAGTTAGTAAGGTGGCCTGCATCTTTTTAGTGACTGGGTGTATTGATACACCATCCAGTGTAATTAATAACCATAATCAAACTGATATTCAACTTCTGATTTTCTTTTTACCTATCTACCAATAGGTGCCCTTCATTGTGAGGCATTAGATAACCTCCTTGGTCGTTGTGGTTGAATCTGTGTTAAAATCCACTGCTCGGCGGGACCTTACATATACTGTAATTGTATGTGTGGGGTACAGATATGAGGTAGTCATTAATAAATCACGTTAAACACTTATTGCACACAGAATGAGTCCATGCAATGTATGACTTGTTGAGCACATTTAGGCTTGCAATAACAGAAGGTTTGAAAACGTATAGACGTACAACATTTCAGCTTTTAATTTATAAATCAATTGTAAAAATCTTGAAAAACATAATTCTACTTTGACTTTATGGGGTATTGTGTGTGTATAGGGCAGTGACAAAGAAAATCGAAATGTATTTTAATTCAGGCTGTAACGCAACAAAATGTGGAAAACTCAGTGTGTTAACCTACAGTACCTTCAGAAAGTATTATTATCTACCGAGCTGTGACGCAAAACTCAAACCTAGCTACTCTCTCGTCTATCAGCTATAGTACAGTAGCTACACAAGATTTTAGCTCTGGCTAACGTTATATCCCAACAACGTTGATGCAAAATATGTTTTTGTATTTTTTTCAGCGATATCTAAGCCATATTCAAAGTTTAATTCAACCAGATGGCCTACCAAATTGAAACTGTATTTGTTTCGTTAGTAGACGTTGTAATGTTACTTGCTATCTAGTTTGCTACCGGGTTCAGGTCTCATCCGAGCAGCCTAGCTGGCTAGCTAACTCATTGTACCTTGACAACATTGACCCTCAACATACTGTTGTTCAATTATCTCAGACATATTCACAATTCAATTCAAGGCAGATTAACTATCTAACAGGCATGAACTCAGATCGGCATCAAACCGACATCTCCCGCCGTAGCTAGTTAGCTAGCTAATTTAGCTAATCAAACTACTACTCTAAAATGACATGCAATATCATAATGCTGCGACAGTTTCATCAAACAAAACTTCAGCATTATAGCTATGTCTAGTCTTACCTTGATCAATGGTATTAGCTACTCTTTGGCCAAATCTCCAATATTATTTGGAGTCTCATCACAAAATCATACATATACTGTAAGTGTCTGGGAAATGTTGATCTGCAATAAGATGGCTGTTGATTGATGTTTCAGCTTCTTATCCTCACTTTCTGGCAGTTGTGTATTTCATAAGAAACTTAACTATTGAAATGCAAGCAGCAAGTGATGAGACTAGTTAAATAAAGTATTACAATACCAAAACATAACAATATTTCACTCAAGCCAACCTTAACATGATTGTAATAGTCATCAGCACTATTCAAATTAACCTACTGGACCTCCTTAGCACAAAGAAACAAGAATATGAAACAAAAATGATAAATCATCTTTATTTATCTCATCATTTATGAAATCACACATTGATTGACTGTTAGCTGCAAGCTGTCTGTGTTTACATCCCTCTGTCCAATCACTAAAGATGGCTATAGTACAGGGAGAGCGGTTACAAGAGAAAAGTGTGGGGGGCATAGTCGCAGGAAGTACAGTAAGGGTACGGAGGGTGCTGTAGCACCCCCTGAAAAATCGTAATAAAAAAATTAAATATGAACCTTTTTGTGTGAGTTCCTAATATCTCTATCTGTTTTTTCATGCGCGTGATGTCAGAATACTCTCACTGTTCCAAAATGTGATTGTTACGCAACAGGACAGTTAGCCACGCCGCCCTCAAACCAAGGCACGCTGCTTGCTAATTATCTATAGGCTGTGTTTCAACTTGTCAATTGAAAATTATTTTCTAACAAGTTCTATTTTCTAACAGCTTGAATTGAGGTGTGTTCCGCCTCTTTGTTAATTCACATACAAGTAGCCTATTTCACTCGAGAGCTCAAATACTTCGCTAGTGTTTCCCAAGATCAAGTATGAAGACATTGTGCATCTCTCATTTTCTGGCTGGTGCCGGCATTGCCTTCATGGTTGTTATCCTTACGAATTGGACTTTGGACATGTGCATTCCTATCAAAATAAGTGGCTTATTTTCTTTATATTGTGCTGTTTCTGCTGTAGCACACCTTATGTATGGATCATAATGTATTTACTGTTTTATTAACATGTTTTCAAGTTCTGGTGACACATCATGCATTCCGATTCTTGCATAGATTGTTATAGACACATATTGTGTGTTAAATACTTTTTTGAATGTTGTATGATGAGCTAATTCTAAGCTATTTGCCGGCTATGTGTGGCGCCATGCTTGTTGACATCACACAATGCATTCTGGTTGTCACGTAAGCGTCTGTCAGACCAAAGATGTTATAACAAGGGATAGTTCACTCAACTGACTTATGGTGCTGTCAAGACAAATGTGAATTCTGAAAAATACTAGGTAAAATCATGACATCAATGATCTTCAGGTCGGAAAATCTGAGCTCTAGAAAGAGGCCAGAGTTCCCGAGATCTAGTAAGAGGCCAGGAATTCCGAGTTAAACTGTCTTTTATAATAAAAGGTAAAATTGAGAAATAAAGTTTAAGACCTTTATTTTCAATCAGTACCAAAAAAATATTTAGATGCTGTTCAGACAACAATGCTGTTTAGACGCATATGTTCTGTTGCTACTGATCCAATCACATATTTGAGATCACTCAACAATGATCACAAATATGTGATCGTACGCGTCAAAGAGTTAATTAATTAATTTACTAGTCCTGTATTAGCGGACCGATATCATGACACAAGGAGAGAACCAGATGCAGACACAGGAGGCAGATGGTTGGAGTCTTTACAATATTTATTAATCCAATAGGATAAAGCAAGAGAATGGTCGTGGACAGGCAAAAGGGTCAAAACCAGTTCAGAGTTCAAAAGGTACCAAAGGGCAGGCAGAATCAAGGTCAGGGCAGACAGGATGATCAGGCAGGTGGGAAAGTAGTCCAGAGTCAGGCAGCGGTAAAAACTGGGAAGACTGTCAAAAAGAGAATAGCAACAGGAGTGCGGGAAAGACACGCTGGTTGACTTGACTAACATACAAGACGAACTGGCACAGGAGAAACAGGGATAAATACACTGGGGAAAATAAACGACACCTGGAGACAGTCACAGGAACAGGTGAAACAGATCAGGGCGTGACAGATATAGCCTTCTGTAGCACAGCCCAACAAAATAAATGTAAAGCGTCGCAATATATCTCAGTTTGATAGTCTTCGTGATGGCGCTGACAGAGATGGTCGCCTCGCTTCGCGTTCTTAGAAAACTATGCAGTATTTTTTTTTATGTATTATTTCTTACACTGTTACCGACCCAAAACAACGGTGCCGCAGAAAGGGCAGACGGAGCGGTCTTCTGGTCAGGCTCTGTAGACGGGCACATCGCTCACCGTTCCCGAGTATACTACTCACCAATGTCCAGTCTCTTGACAACAAGGTAGACGAAATTCGAGCAAGGGTTGCCTTCCAGAGACACAGAGATTGTAACATTCTCTGTTTCACGGAAACATGGCTCACTCAGGATACGTTAGAGTCGGTACAGCCACCCAGTTTCTTCACACATCGCGCCGACAGAAACAAACACCTCTCTGGTAAGAAGGGTGGGGGTGTATGCCTTATGATTAATGAGTCGTGTGATCATAACAACATACAGGAACTCAAGTCCTTTTGTTCACCTGACCTAGAATTCCTTTCAATCAAATGCCCACTGCATTATCTACCAGGAGAATTCTCTTCGATTATAACCACAGCCGTATATATTCCCCCCCAAGCAGACACCAACGGCCCTGAAAGAGCTTCATTGGACTCTATGTAAACTGGAAACCACATCCTGAGGCTGCATTTATTGTAGCTGGGGATTTTAACAAGGCTAATCTGAAAACAAGGCTCCCTAAATTTGATCAGCATATCGAATGCGCGACCCGGGCTGGCAATATTCTGGATCATTGCTACTCTAATGTCCGCGATGCATACAAAGCCCTCCCTTGCCCTCCTTTTGGCAGATCTATACACAGAAACTAAAACAGGAAACGCCCATGCTCAGGTCTGTTCAACACTGGTTCGACCAATCTGATTCCACGCTTCAAGATTGCTTCGATCACGTGGACTGGGATATGTTCCGGATAGCGTCGGACAACAACATTGATGTATACGCTGATTTGGTGAGAGAGTTTATTAGCAAGTGCATCGGTGATGTTGTACCCACAGTGACTATTAAAACCTTCCCCAACCAGAAACTGTGGATTGATGGCACCATTCGCGCAAAACTGAAAGCGCGAACCAGTGCTTTTAATCATGGAAGGTGACCAGAAACATAACCAAATAAACAGTGTAGCTATTCCCTCCTCAAGGCAATCAAACAAGCTAAGCGTCAGTATAGAGACAAAGTAGAGTTGTAATTCAACGGCTCAGACACAAGACATATGTGGCAGGGTCTACAGTCAATCACGGATGACAAAAAGAAAACCAGCCCCGTCGTGGACACCGACGTCTTTCTCCCAGATAAACTAAACAACTTCTTTGCTCGCTTTGAGGACAATACAGTGCCACTGACACGGCCCGCTACCAAAACCTGCGGGAGCTCCTTCACTGCAGCCAACGTGAGTAAAACATTTAAACGTAGCATATTGAATAGCCTATCATGACGCTCCAACCCTGTTCCTGCAGTGCTACCGTCCTGTAGGGTTTCACTCCAACCCCAGTTGTAACTAACCCAATTCAACTTATAAACAAACTAATTATTAGAATCAGGTGTGCTAGATTAGGGTTGGAATGAAAACCTACAGGATGGTAGCTCACCAGGAACAGGGCTGGAGAGCCCTGTTAAAAAATATGATGAAATGTTTCCTCCAATTGCAACGTTTGCCTATTCCCACACATATTGTCTCAAGAAAATGTTATATGTTTAATACCATCAAACAAAGTCAGGCATACCTAATTTCAAAATAGGCCATCATCACTGTCCGTGGTGAATGGCAGTTATTCAAGTTTTACGAGTGAAACTGCATCTGCATGCCAATCATTTGATTGATCTCAATCAGTTTCATGGAAATAGCCTATGTATTTCGATATTATTGAATAACTGTTTTGTGAGTGAATTAGAGCAGGTTATGTTAACCTCTCTAGGGTAGGTGGCACCAAATCGTCCCACCTACGCAACAGCCAGTCTAATCCCGTGGCGCGATATTCAAATACCTTAAAAATGCTATTACTTCAATTTCTCAAACATATAACTATTTTACACCATTTTATAGACAAGACTCTCCTTTATCTAACCACACTGTCCGATTTCAAAAAGGCTTTACAACGAAAGCAAAACATTAGATTATGTCAGCAGAGTACACAGCCAGAAATAATCAGACACCCATTTTTCAAGCTAGCATATAATGTCACATAAACCCAAACCACAGCTAAATGCAGCACTAACCTTTGATGATCTTCATCAGATGACAACCCTAGGACATTATGTTATACAATACATGCATGTTTTGTTCAATCAAGTTCATATTTATATCAAAAAACAGCTTTTTACATTAGCATGTGACGTTCAGAACTAGCATACCCCCCGCAAACTTCCGGGGAATTTACTAACAATTTACTAAATTACTCACGATAAACGTTCACAAAAAGCATAACAATTATTTTAAGAATTATAGATACAGAACTCCTCTATGCACTCGATATGTCCGATTTTAAAATAGCTTTTTGGTGAAAGCACATTTTGCAATATTCTAAGTACATAGCCGAGCCATCACGGGTTAGCTATTTAGACACCCAGCAAGTTTAGCCTTCACCAAAATCAGATTTACTATAACAAAAATGTTATTACCTTTGCTGTTCTTCGTCAGAATGCACTCCCAGGACTTCTACTTCAATAACAAATGTTGGTTTGGTCCAAAATAATCCATCGTTATATCCAAACAGCGGCGTTTTGTTCGTGCGTTCTAGACACTATCCGAAATGGTAAATCAGGGTTACGAGCATGGCGCATTTCGTGACAAAAAATGTCTAAATATTCCATTACCGTACTTCGAAGCATGTCAACCGCTGTTTAAAATCAATTTTTATGCAATTTAGCTCGTAAAAAAGCGATAATATTCCGACCGGGAATCTGCGTTTTGGTAAATAGAGGAAAAAAAAGAAAGACGGGGGCAACCAGTGCACGCGCCTAAGCCCACTGTCCCCTGATCGGCCACTTGACAAAGGCGATAATGTGTTTCAGCCTGGGGCTGGAATGACGACATTCAGCTTTTTCCTGGGCTCTGAGAGCCTATGGGAGCCGTGGGAAGTGTCACGTTACCGCAGAGATCCTTTGTTTTGGAAAGAGATGTCAAAGAAAGCCAATAAATGGTCAGACAGGCCACTTCCTGTAAAGGAATCTCTCAGGTTTTTGCCTGCCACATGAGTTCTGTTATACTCACAGACACCATTCAAACAGTTTTAGAAACTTTAGGGTGTTTTCTATCCATATCTAATAAGTATATGCATATTCTAGTTACTGGGTAGGAGTAGTAACCAGATTAAATCGGTTACGTTTTTATCCCGCGGTGTAAATACTGCCCCCTAGCCCTAAGAGGTTAAACTTTCTTGTAATTCTACACAACGGCTCTGAGTTTTGGAGCATGCACATTTTTTGATACCTTTCCACTTATTCCGTTCCAGCCATTACCACGTGTCCGGCCTCCCCAATTAAGGTGCCACCAACCTCCTGTGACCTAGTCAGTTGCACAATTGAATGCCTTCAACTGAAATGTGTCTTCTGTATTTAACCCAACCCCTCTGAATCAGAGAGGTACGGAGGGCTACCTGAGCGAGTCAGTGTCACATTTAAATTTGTGCCGAAATTAAAATGAAAAACATTTTCTTGCAAATTCAGCAGGCTTTGGTGTGATAGGCTTTTATTGCTAATCGTTAATGACATCTTTGAAGTGCTTATTCATTCACAAGCATAATTTTCCCACTCTTATTGCACCTTCCACCTGTGGAACAGCTTGTTGTGTTGTGGCCATAGACATGTAGTCCATATAAGGGTTTTGGAATCGTTAACCCTGGCAATATGACTGTTAAATTCATGGGTACACTTGCAATGCCTGCTAGTCTTGACTTGAATGGGACCTGCCATCTATGGATTATATAGATTATATAGATGGCAGGTCCCATTCTGGTTGTGACAAATTTCTAAATACAATCGCGAGAAAAACATATCGTTTGGAAAGCAAATTTTGTCCTTCCTAAATGTGTAATGTGATAGGCATTTTAATATTTAAAAAAACTCAACATTTGATTGATAATATATTGAATCAGTCGTCTTCCTGAAATGAAGGGTATGATGACACAATCTTTGCGAGAGGAGGGTATTGAATTTCACTGATCATCAACTCGTAGCTCAGACACATAATTCAGGATAAATGGAGTTAGCCCTGAGTTAGCCTGTCCCGGAGCAGGTTCGTTCTGAAGGATTCGTTGCCATAGAAATGTACCTGGTTAAAAGGTGAGCCACTTTTATGCTATCGGTTATCCCAAGTTGAACTCAGAGTTGACCAATGTTACCTCACTAACTCCTTAAGCCTTTCGTAGTATAGGGATCAGCCCTCTCTGTTGCTGTCTCCTCTCTCCCACCGCTACAGCACTGTGCTCCCAGTTCACCTCCAACAAACTGATCGCTGTGTCTGTGAATGCATCCATCCATCCATACACACACACACGCACACACACACACATATTTTGTATTATTTTACACAGATTTTCATACATAATGTCTCAGCTGTAATTTCCTATGACATAAACAGCTTCTGGAGATCAGAACAGCGACCACTAACCTCAATTTGGATGACAAATTCTACCTCAGTGAAGTGAGTCGGCAGCTCTGGACATTCTGCTTACTCCGGACCAGGCCCTAATCGCTGGGACTTGAAAGAGGAAATGACGGAGCAAGAGGCAGATGAGCCAGAATCCTGACTATACTACGTTGGCTTGCAAATAAACTGCCTCTACCCTCCATTCTGTTGGCGAACGTACAGTCACTAGAGAACAAACTGGGCGAGCTCCGTTTAAGATTATCCTATCAACGGGTCCTGAGGAACTGTAATATTTGATGTTTCACGGAGTCGTGGCTAAACAAGGAAATGGATAATATACATTTTGCTGGCTTTTCCAAGCATCGTCAAGACCGATTTGGCAGAATACCTCACGATAAGCTGTGGACCATACTATTTACCAAGAGTTTTCATCTGTATTTTTCATAGCTGTCTATTTACCACCACAAATCGATGCTTGCCCTAAGACGGCACTCATCGAGCTATATAGGGCCATAAGCAAACTGAAATCCATTTTACCTCATTTTTACCAGCATGTCACTTGTGCAACTAGAGGCGACAAAATTCTAGATCACCTTTACTCCACACAGATAAACGCAAATAAGGCTCTCCCTTGCCTTCCCTTTGGTAAATCTGAACACAACTCTATCCTCCTGATTCCTGCTTACAAGAAAAAACAAACAGGAAGTACCAGTTACACGCTCAATATGGATGCGGTCTGATTAACAGATGCTAAGCTTTTCTATATTTAAAAAAATGTACTGTGGCAGGTAGTCTAGTGGTTACAGCGTTAGGCCAGTAACTGAAAGGTTGATGGTTGGAATACCTGAGCTGACAAGGTGAAAATAAATCTGTTGATGTGCAATTAACTCTAATTTGTTTCAAGGTCGCTTTACTACTATGGCTGCCCCTGTAAAACGGCACATTTCACTGCACCAATCCAGGGTATTTAACGATATATCTTTTAAATGTACTGGACTGTTATGCTAACACAGACTGGAATATGTTCTGGGATTCATCTGATAATATTGAGAAGTTTACCGGCTTCATTAACCCATTACAGTCTAAGCCAGGTGGGGGGTTCTACTTAGATATATGGAATTGTAAAAAAAAATATATATATTTGGCCTTACTGCTATTAGCCCATACAAAGGCATTTAATAACAGATTCAGTACATGGGACAACAGATAGTCCCCCCCAAAAAATCTAAAGGAAGTTTGTTCTGAAGTGTCTGTCCTTTCACTGAGAGATATAAGAAAGATCAGGGGGGGAAAAAAGTTACTTTTTTTACATGTATTTAACCCCTTATTATTGGCACTAAACCGTCTCCATATACAGTATACTTCCATTCATTTTTTTCAACTGGTACCGGGGGACCTTCAGACGAGTCTTGTGAGGCCTGTGGGCATCATCCCAGAGCAAGACAAGAGGGGTCATATTAGTGTGTAGCCCAAACTGTTTGGACGTTACAGACAGAAGTTGGCACATCGGCTGTACCAACTTCAGATGAGTCCCAAGGCGCTTATGAGGGTCGTGGAGCAAAATGGAGTACACCACCATGGTCAGACGCTATAGACGGTTTTGTGAGAAGGCTGCATTTTCAAGATGTCTCATGGTCTGACAAACACTGCTCTCTCTGTCACCTTTCACCGCAGATGTGAAAGTGCGACATCGGAGGATGCGGTGGATTGAGACGCATCCAATGCAAAATAACATATCTCTTGCTGAAAGTGACACATTTTAATGTGGATTTTTTTATTTTGCTAGGGTGGTTAAGTCCCACAGTGACTGTACGTACATATCCCAATTAGAATCCATGAGGAAGCCCGGAAGGAAGAGCAGCTCCCTCTTGTCCAGGTTGAGCTTGGGGTGGTGGGCCAACATCCAACCTGAGATATCTGCTAGGCACGCAGAGATGCTTGTCGCCACCTGGGTCTCAGAAGGGGGAAGGAGAAAAGTAGTTTAACGTAATCCGCATAGCTATGATAGGAGAGACCATGTGAGAGATGGTGTGGAGAAGGGGATGGGGTCCAGCAGGCAGGTTGTCGGGTGGCCGGACCTCACTATAGCTACCTCAATTACCTCGTACCCCTGCACATTAACTCGAGACTGGTACCCCATGTATATAGCCAAGTTATCATTACTCCAACACTCATTGTCTATTTATTTTGTTCTATTTTTCAATTTTTCTAATTAAGTATTTCACTGTTAGTCTACACCTGGTGTTTACGAAGCATGTGACAAATAACATTTTATTTGATTTGACAAAGATAGAGGAGACATAACTGTAAATCAACCATACACTAACACTATCTACAAACAATGAACAAACCAATCAGTAATTAGGAATTAATGATTCATCATAATGAGATGGTGAGTACTGAATGACCCCAACTACTTAGCATCATTGAGATATAGTTTTACTGTAGCATGATGTCTTAAAGACAGATGGAGACATGCTAACCTAAAAATGTACGTTCCCAGAGCAGGTGAACTTCCACTTCCGTTTTCAGAATGTTTAAAAAACGTTCAGTTTTTCCGATCAGTAAACTTATGGCTTCTTTCCTAGAACCGATGGGAAACCAAAAACATACATTCCCACAACTTCCAAGGAACCAAAAGTGCTAGCTGAAATGACAATCTGTCTCTTTCTGTTGCTCTGGCTCTGGCTATGTCGGTGTGTGTGTGTTGTCGACTGTGCATGTCCTACCTCAGGGTTCTTTCCATTAGCATCAAGCTATAGCTTCAGGCTGATATAGTTTAAATAGAGAGGGTGTCCTCTTCCTCACGTCTTGGTGACTGGGCTAGAGTGAAACAGCAGCCCTAACATCATGCTCACCTCTGATACAACAGCACGAAGTTCTAGTCCTCCCACTGACAAACCGGTGATTGATTGTGAGCTCGAAAGCGAGTCATAATGGGGTTGTGAGTAAAGACGCGAGGGCAGCAGGAAGAGAGAGAGATATTGTGTCTGTGTAAGAAAGAGAGTCTTTGTTTAAGGAGCCTAGACAGAAGTACACACTTCGTTATGGCAAGAACTGCCAAGGATATTAATTAATTTCAGCTCTACATCACTGTCTAGTACTTACTGCCTTCTCACAGTATGTTAGTATGACATTTTTATAAAAATCATAAGCATATAGTCATTACATTTCCCTCAAAGCCCTGTCCAGGAAATTGACCAACAAAAACATTATAAATATCTGCCAAGTGATTGCACCCGACTATATAATGATCTACTATATTGGGGAATGCCAAAAACCGGTGAAGAGTCGAAACAGCAACTAAAGTTTGTTTTATCATACTTTCCCTTCGTAGAGGTGGGCAAATCTTATAGCCATACCGACTCTATTGATATCAACCATCAGACAGGGCCTGCAACCGCCTATTGAACAAAGCTTGTTTGAGTTGGACTTTCCATGTGATTTAAAAAATCGGTAAGGACTTGGGTTGATTCATTTGAACATTAGGAGCTTATTTTCTAAACTGGATTACATCAAGATCTGGGCTATGCAGACACATCTGAAAATTCTGGTATTGACTGAAACTTGGATCTCTGGACATTCTGGACTCTGATATTAATATTGAGGGTTATAATGTGTTCAGAGCTGACAGACAGGGTAGAGGTGGTGGAGTGGCCATATTTCTGTCTCTTTACTGAAATCCATTTCCTTCGCCTAAAAATGTGAGCTTCTATCTTCAAGCCTTTGTCTTGGGAAAAATGTATCCATAACTGTTATAGGGGTGTACCGTCCTCCCCCAGCTATAACCTTTGTGCACTCGAGGAGTTAGCTAGTTTGTTGTCTTCTTTTACTAAATCAGAAGTTATTTTCCAATTAGGATTGTGAAATGCAGGCTTCAGACAATCTAAAAGAATGGGTAATGATCTAAATCTAACCCAGCTGGTGACTAAAGTTATATAACCCAACCCTCAAGATGTGAGAATACAAAAATCTAAGCCTTGTGTAATCACAAAGAAGAACTTTAAAAACATCAGTGAACAGGATTTATTTTACATGATCTTTATTTGAGTGATCTTGATTGTATTTCAGCTATTCCTGAACTAGATTTAGCTTTGAGCCTTTTTGCAGATGTCTTCAATACTATTGTGGATAATCATGCTCCCTTCAGAAAAAATAAGGGTTAAAGGAAGATCAAATGCCTGGGACACTCCGGAATTATCAGAAGACATTCATAAAATAAATTATGCTTTGGTCAAGACCAGGAACACGGGCTTCGGCCCAGACTGGCAAGCTTTTAAGCAACTAAGGAATCATTTTGTAAGACAAATCAGAAAGGCTAAATCTGATTATTATGTAACCACTCTTTTGGATAGTAATGGGAACCTGGCTAAAGTCTGGAAAACTGTCAAATCCCTGAAGGATTCTACTACATCCTCTCTGCCACAACAAATTAATTCAAACACTGGCCTCATTACGGAAAATAATGCCATCATTGATGCATTTAATCACCATTTTATTTCACCAGGCTATCTGTTTGAAATAACTTCTAAGCCTATTCACAATGATATTTGGCTGGCTGCTGATAGGGAAAACTTTCTGAATTATCAGAGAAATTATAGTCAAAGCTTTTCTTTTAGGCTATTTACAGAAAAATAAGTCCTGGATGCTTTGCTAACAGACAAGAAATCCACAGGGGCCAACCAATTGGATCCTGGTCTGCTTAAGTGTGCAGCGCCCATCATTGTTGGCTCAATAGCCCACATTTTTTATTTAAAATTGTTATTAGGAAATATTCCAAAAGTATGAAACTCAGCTCTTGTTCTGCCACTCGATAAGGGTGGGGATTGTAGTGATCTTAAAATTGACGCCACCTTTCAAGGCTTTCGAGCAAAGATTGTTTATTATTTATTTTGAATTTAAACCAGTCATGGTTTAGGCATGGGTATAGAACTAACCACTTAGTTGTTAATGATCTTGTCAATGCTTTAGACACTAAAATGAGATGTGCTGCTTTGTTTGTGGACCTGTCAAAAAATGTTGATACTGTTGATCATGCTATTTTATTGAATGAGCTCTGACGCCTGTTCACGGTTTCAGTGACAAAACTCAGGCCATCGTGATTGATGGGGTTAAGTCTGAATTTCCTGAAGTACATAAAGGTGTACAACAGGGGTCGATTTCGGGACCTGTTCGATTAACTATTTACAGTAGATAAACACATTGGTCAATCTGTTAAAAAAAACTGCAAGTACAGTACCAGTCAAAAGTTTGGAAATATTCAAGGTTTTTTATTTTATTTGTACTATTTTCTATGTTGTAGAATAATAGTGAAAACATCGAAATGATGAAATAACACATGGAATCATGTAGAACCAAGAAAGTTTTAACAAATCAAAATATATTTTATATTTGAGATTCTTCAAAGTAGCCATCCTTTGCATTGATGACAGCTTTGCACAGTCTTGGCACAGTCTTGGCATAGTCACGTGGAATGCTTTTCAATTAACAGGTGTGCCTTCATCAAAGTTAATTTGTGGAATTTCTTTCCTTAACCTGTTGTGGCTAGGGGGCAGTATTTTCACGGCCGGATAAAAAAACGTACCCGATTTTTAATCTGATTATTACTCCTGCCCAGAAACTAGAATATGTATATAATTATTAGCTTTGGATAGAAAACACTCAAGTTTCTAAAACTGTTTGAATGGTGTCTGTGAGTATAACAGAACTCATTTGGCAGGCCAAAACCTGAGAAGATTCTGTACAGGAAGTACCCTGTCTGACCATTCCTTGGCCTTCTTGATTATCTCTATCCAATACAGGGGATCTCTGCTGTTACGTGACACTTCCTACGGCTCTCAGAAGGTGGCAAAAAGCTGAATCGTGGCTTTGCAGGCCCTGGCTGAAAAACATTAGCGCGTTTGGATAGTGGCCGGTCAGAGTACTATGAGACTCAGGCTCGTACACGAGGGGATCCCATGCTTTTATTTTCTCTCTCTTTGTACATAAACATGCTTTCCCGGTCGGAATATTATCGCTTTTTTATGAGAAAAATGGCATAAAAATTGATTTTAAACAGCGGTTGACATGCTTCGAAGTACGGTAATGGAATATTTAGAATTTTTTTGTCACGAATTGCGCCATGCTCGTCACCCTTATTTACCCTTTCGGATAGTGTCTTGAACGCACGAACAAAACGCCGCTGTTTGGATATAACAATGGATTATTTTGAACCAAACCAACATTTGTTATTGAAGTAGAAGTCCTGAGAGTGCATTCTGATGAAGAACACCAAAGGTAATCAAACTTTTCTAATAGTAAATATGACTTTGGTGAGTGCTAAACTTGGTGGGTGTCTAAATAGCTAGCCGTGATGGCTGGGTTATCTACTCAGAATATTGCAAAATGTGCTTTCACTGAAAAGCTATTTTAAAATCGGACACCTCGATTGCACAAAGGAGTTCTGTATCTATAATTCTTATAATAATTATGTTTTTTTGTGAACGTTTTATCGTGAGTAATTCAGTAAATTCACCGGAAGTGTTCGGTGGGAATGCTAGTTCTGAACGTCACATGCTAATGTAAAAAGCTGGTTTTTGATATAAATATGAACTTGATTGAACTAAACATGCATGTATTGTATAACATAATGTCCTAGGGTTGTCATCTGATGAAGATCATCAAAGGTTAGTGCTGCATTTAGCTGTGGTTTGGGTTTATGTGACATTATATGCTAGCTTGAAAAATGGGTGTCTGATTATTTCTGGCTGGGTACTCTGCTGACATAATCTAATGTTTTGCTTTTGTTGTAAAGCCTTTTTGAAATCAGACAGTGTGGTTAGATTAACGAGAGTCTTGTCTTTAAAATCGTGTAAAATAGTCATATGTTTGAAAAATTGAAGTTTTTGCATTTGAGGTTTTGAATAACGCGGCTAGGGATTACACTGGCTGTTACGTAGGTGGGACGATTTGGTGCCACCTACCCTAGAGAGGTTAAGGAGAAGTGTATCTATAATTATTTGAATAACAGGTGTATATTTTATCAACGTTTATGATGAGTATTTCTGTAAATTGATGTGCTCATTCACCGGAAGTTTTGGGAGGCAAAACATTTCTGAACATTACACGCCAATGTAAAATGGGGTTTTTGGATATAAATTTTAACTTTATCGAGCAAAACATACATGTATTGTGTAACATGAAGTCCTATGAGTGCCATCTGATGAAGATCATCAAAAGTTAGTAATTAATTTTAGCTGTATTTCTGGTTTTTGTGACGCCGCTCCTTGCTTGGAAAATGGCTGTGGTTTTTCTTGTCTAGGCGCTGTCCTAACTTAATTTAATGTTATGCTTTCGCCGTAAAGCCTTTTTGAAATCGGACACAGCGGTTGCATTAAGGAGAAGTGTATCTTTAAAATGGGGTATAATAGTTGTATGATTGAGAAATTTGAATTATGAGATCTTTGTTGTTTTTGAATTTGGCGCCCTGCTATTTCACACATACCCCAGAGAGGTTAATGCAGGCAAACTTAAATCAGTTTTACCAAATTTTTACCAGCATGTCACATGTGCAACCAAGGGGGAAAAAAAGTCCCAGACCACCTTGACTCCACACACAGAGATGCAAACAAAGCTCTCCCCTGCCCTCCATTTGGCAAATCTGACCATAATTTTATCCTCCTGATTCCTGCTTACACGCAAAAACTAAAGCATGAAGTACCAGTGACTCGCTCAACACGGAAGTGGTCAGATGATGCGGATGCTACACTACAGGACTGTTTTGCTAGCACAGACTGGAATATGTTCCGGGATTCATCCAATGGCATTTTAGAATATACCACCTCAGTCATCAGCTTCATCAATAGGTGCATCGATGACGTCGTCCCCACAGTGACTGTACGTACATATCCCAACCAAAAGCCATGGATTACAGGCAACATCCGCATCGAGCTAAAGGCTGCCGCTTTCAAGAAGCGGGAGACTAATCCGGACGCTTATAAGAAATCCTGCTATGCCCTCAGACGAATCATCAAACAAGCAAAGCGTCAATACAGGATTAAGATTGAATCCTACTACACCGGCTCTGACGCTTGTTCGACGAGCTAAAAGCCTATTATGCTCACTTCGAGGCAAGCAACACTGAAGCATGCACGAGAGCACCAGCTTTTCTGGATGAATGTGTGATAAAGCTCTCGGTGTTTTCACTTACATTTTCAACCTCTCCCTGACCGAGTCTGTAATACCTACATGCTTCAAGCAGACCACCAATGTCATTGTGCCCAAGGAAGCGAAGGTAACCTGCCTAAATGATTACTGCCCCGTGACACTCACGTCGGTAGCCATGAAGTGGTTTGAAAGGCTGGTCATGGCTCACATCAACAGCATCCTCCCGGACACCCTAGACCCACTCCAATTCGCATACCGCCCCAACAGATCCACAGATGACGCTACCTCAATCGCACTCCACACTGCCCTTTCTCACTTGGACAAAAGGAACACCTATGTGAGAATGCTGTTCATTGACTACAGCTCAGTGTTCAACACCATAGTGCCCACGAAGCTCATCACTAAGCTAAGGACTCTGGGACTAAACACATCCCTCTGCAACTGGATCCTGGACTTCCTGACGGGCCTCCCCCAGTTGGTAAGAGTAGGCAACAACACGTCTGCCACGCTGATCCTTAACCAATCTAGGGAAGGTGGGAGGAAATCCCACCCTATTCAACAGCCAGTGAAAATCAGAGCGCCAGATTTAAACCACAAAATGTCATAATTCAAAGTTCTCAAATATAGGACTATTTTACACCATTTTATAGATACACTTCTCCTGAATCAAACCACGTTGTCCGATTTTCCAAAAGGCTTTACAGCGAAAGCAAAACATTAGATTATGTTAGGAGAGTACATCGACACAATAACCACACAGCCATTTTCTAAGCAACTAGCATGCATCACAAATACACAAAACACAGCTAAATGAAACACTAACCTTTGACGATCTTCATCAGATGACACTCCTAGGACATTGTGTTATACAATACATGCATTTTTTTGTTCAAATTTATATATAAAAACAGCATTTTACATTGCCGTGTGACGTTCAGAAAATATTTTGCCTCCAATACTGCCGGTGAATCAGCACCACAATCTACAAAAATACTCGTCAAAAACATTGATAAAATATTAAACTGTCATTCAAAGAATTATAGATTAACATCTCCTGAATGCAACCGCATTGCCAGATTTCAAAATAACTTTACTGGGAAATCACACTTTGCAATAATCTGAGTACTGTGCTCAGAAAAAAACACTAGGCGATACAGATAGCCGCCATGTTGGAGTCATCTAAATTAATAAATAGTATTAGAAATATTAACTTACCTTTGATCTTCATCAGAAGGCACTTCCAGGCATCCCAGGTACTCAACAAATGTTGTTTTGTTCGATAAAATCCATAATTTATGTCCAAATAACTCCATGTTAGCGTGTTCAGTAAGGTACTCCAAATGTGGGGCGCGCGAGGGAAATATCACAACAAAAAGTAAAAAAAAAAATGTATTTACGTTCGTTCAAACATGGCAAACGTTGTAAAACAATCTTTAGGGCCTATAGAACGTGAAGATTCAGTAATATTTCAACCGGACGGTTCCTGTGTCTTGAAAAAGTTTTGGAACAGAGCTAACACTCTCATGAACGCGCACCAATGAAGTGATGTCATTCCTTGGGTTACCAACTGCCCAGCCTTCCAGTCAGGTCTCTGTTCATCGTAGACACCTCAAACAAGGTTCTAAAGACTATTGACATCTAGTGGAAGCCTTAGGAAGTGCAAAATGAATCCTTAGTCACTGTGTGTTCGATTGGCAGGACTTGAAAGGACTACAAGCACCAGAATTCTCACTTCCTGCTTAGATTTTTCTCAGTTTTTTGCCTGCCATATGAGTTCTGTTATACTCACAGACATCATTCAAACAGTTTTTGAAACTTCAGAGTGTTTTCTATGCAAATCTACTAATAATATGCATATTCCAGTTCCTGGGCCCGAGTAGTAGGCCGTTTAATTTGGGTACGTTTTTCATCCGGCCGTGAAAATACTGCCCCCTACCCTAGTGAAGTTAACACTGGGGCCTCTCAGGGGTGTGTACTTAGTCCCCTCCTGTATTCCCTGTTCACCCACGACTGCGTGGCCAAACACAACTCCAACACCATCATTAAGTTTGCTGACGACACAACAGTGGTAGGCCTGATCACCAGCAATGATTAGATGTCCTATAGGGAGGAGGTCAGAGAACTGGCAATGTGGACAGCAACCTCTCCCTCAATGTGAGCAAGACAAAGGAGCTGATTGTTGACTATAGGAAAAGTCTGGCCGAACAATTGTTTGTACAGATTAACGTGGTACCTTCAGGCGTTTGGAAATTGCTCCCCAGGATGAACCAGACGTGGAGGTTTACCATTTTTTTCTGAGGTATTGGCTGATTTATTTCATTTTCCCATGATGTCAAGCAAACAGGCACTGAGTTTGAATGTAGGCCTTGAAATACATCAACAGGTACACCTCCAATTGACTGAAATGAGCAGAAGCTTCTAAAGCCATGACATTTTCTGGAATTTTCCGAGCTGTTTAAAGGCACAGTCAACTTAGTGTATGTAAACTTCTGACCCACTGGAATTGTGATACAGTGAAATAATCTGTCTGTAAACAATTGTTGGAAAAATGTCTTATGTCATGTACAAAGTAGATGTCCTAACCAACTTCCAAATACTACAGTTTGTTAAGAAGACATTTGTGGAGTGGTTGAAAAACGCGTTTTAATGACTCCAACCTAAGTGTATGTAAACTTCAGACTTCAACTGTATATAATAGGCAGTGTCAGAGGAAGGATCATAAAATTGTCAGACTCCATTCACCCAAGTTATAGACTGTTTTCTCTGCTACTGCACGGCAAGCGGTACCAGGGCACCAAGTCTAGGACCAAAAGGCTCCTCAGCAGCTTCTATTCCCAAGCCATAATACTGCTGAACATTTCATAAAATCGCTACCGGACGATTTACATTGTTGTATTCGGCGCATGTGACAAATAAAGTTTGATTTGATTTGCTATCGAGTCTGATGTTCAGCTTGGTAACAAAATACTCAGGGCCTTAACCACGGGTGGTAACCAACACCTTTTAAATGCTATTTGGAGAACAGCAAAAACAACCCCAGCTATTATCACCTTGGCTGCTGTAGATTTATTCACCTCAGTCGATCTGCAAACACAAAGCCTATTAGCTATACAATTGTAATGTTCCCTGAAGCGGGAAAATATGACAAATGATTCACGTTTGCATTTTGATTGCATTTTAATGTAGATCTATAGGGAAGCTAGGTAATGTGGAGATGTTCATATTGAAACGTATCTTCTTAACATATCTTCCTAACTTTTTTAATAAGATTAGTACAGATTTCCTCAGTGGACCTCACGCGGACCCTTCCCCAAGTTTGGGAACCGCTGTACTAACCTTTCTCTCTGTTTGCTTCCTCTCTGTCTCCTCTGCTTCCTCCTGCATGCATTACAGCCTGCCTCAACCTCACCACTGAACGCCACATCACTGTCTGTCTCAGTAGCCTTCTCTCTGTAAAGCGAAGTTATTATGAGAATTTAGTAGCATATTTTTTCGGCTCTGTTAAACGTCATCTTCTTACTTCATCCTTCTAGCTGGCTAAGTAATACTAACCAGAGCCCTTTAACGTTACTACAATAGAAGTCTCTACTGGCAGCTAGCCACCTGACTTACTATTTACCAGTTCTCTGAGAGTCGTTTTTTGTTTGTTTTGGGATGGCTGTAGACACAGCAGGGGTTGCGGGACGGTTTTAAAATTGTCAGCAGGTCTGACTCTCTAGTAGCCAACTTGATCCGACTGCAAGCTGAGGTAGTTTGTTTCACATCTCAGGCACTTGGCCTGTGCCGAGAGAGGGTGGAGTTAGCCATTTAAGACAGTGGTGAATGTGCTGCTTAAAAGACAAATCCAGGAGGCAACTCCGGGGGACGCAGGTAAACATAACGAACAAACCACTGTTCATGACTCTACTCGTTCGCAGGCGCAATTTGAACTCGGTCAGATCAAGAATATAAGCATTCTGAGCTTTGATTAATGCTGGGAGCAATATTTAAATGTTGCCCTGTAATTGATTTTCTTTATCGTGTACAAAATATATATTTTTTATTAAATTACAGAGGTCTGATACGTGTGTAGTTACGGCCATGAAAGCAAGTAACTCAATGGAGATTGGCGAGTACCTTAATAACCTGACTCCATGGTTTCCCTATGATTTAATTATTACTACTTTTATGTACATTCTGGGGGCTATAAAACAAAAATATGAAGTCAAAATGCAACAATTTAAGATTTTACTGAGTTGCAGTTCATATAAGGAAATCAGTCAATTGAAATAAATTCATTGGGCCCTGATCTATGGATTTCACATGACTGAGAATACAGATATGCATCTGTTGGTCACAGATATCTTCAAAAACAAATGAATGGCACAACAATGGACCTCAGGATCTCGTCACGGTATCTCTGTGCATTCAAACTGCCATTGATAAAATGCAATTGTGTTCATTTCCATAGCTTAGCAAACCGCTCACCCACACGACGCCATAAACGTGGTCTGCGGTTGTGAGGACGGTTGGACGTACTGCCAAATTCTCTAAAATGATGTTAGAGTTGGCTTATGGAAGAGAAATTAACATTCAATTCTCTGCCAACAGCTCTGGTGGACATTCCTGCAATCAACATGCCAATTGCACGCTCCCTCAAAACTTCAGGCATTTGTGGCATTGTGTTGTGTGACAAAACTGCACATTTTAGAATGGCCTTTTATTGTCCCCAGCACAAGGTGCACCTGTTTAATGATCATGCTGTTTAATCAGCTTCTTGATATGCCACACCTGTTAGGTGGATGGATTATCTTGGCAAAGGGCTCACTAACAGGGATGTTGTCACGTCCTGACCAGTAAAAGGGGTTATTTGTTATTGTAGTTTGGTCAGGGCGTGGCAGGGGGTGTTTGTTTTGTATATTTTGGGGGTTTTGATTTATATTCTATATTTTCTATTTCTATGTTTATTCTAGTTTTCTATTTCTATGTTGTGTTTTTCAATGACCTCCAATTATAGGCAGCTGGTTGTCGTTGTCTCTAATTGGAGGCCATATTTAAGTGTGTTCGTTTTTCACTTGTGTTTGTGGGTGGTTGTCTCCAGTATAGTCTGTACACCTTATTGGACTGTTTTCGTCGTTTGTTTTGTTTAAGTGTTTTTGTCTTTAATAAATATTAAGAAGGTGAGCACTTTACCCGCTGCATTTTGGTCCACTCATTACGACGACCGTTACAGATGAAAACAAATGTGTGCATAAAATGTAAGCGAAATAAGCTTTTTGTACATATGGAACATTTCTGTGATCTTTTATTTCAGCTCATGAAACATGGTACAAACACTTTACATATTTTTGTTCAGTGTATATGATATGGAGCCATTTTATTCTGCTATTGAAGATATATTGATGCTTGATAGAGATAGTAGAAAATGCGTTAATGAAATGAATGTTGCTGTTAGACACGGTGGTGTAATGAAACGTGTTATGAGTTAATATGGCCAGAGAGAAATCATTTTCTATCACCTGCTTGTGTTTTACTCTTCTGCGAATTGTAGTCAAGGGGAAATGCACACACATGCAATGAGCACACACACAAAGGGGACAGATGAGACAAAGGCAGGCCTATGCTCAGTCAAAAGGAAAAAAAACACACACACACACAGGTGTGACAGTTGCACCTGATCATTCGGACCTCTTCTGACCTCAGTCTGGGGTGGGCGACGAGGGAGCAGAGACACACATGCTTACCCAGGTGTACCTTTTGCCCCCACACCGTATCAGGGACTTGGCTGACCAATCTCCAGCAACCCTCCCTCGGTCGCTTCCTCTCTGACCCCACTGTGATCACATCTGCGAGGGGGGCGGCTGACTTCCGCCTGCCCACTCACCCCACCCGTCACAGGGTCACTGTGTCCTCCAGCCATGTTGAACAGACCACTGCCACTAGTTAAATAGAACATGAAAAAAAGAAGGGAATAGGGATATCTCAGAGTAGCAAAAGAGTACTGTATCCATTTCAACTGAGTTGTGGCTGAGGCGAGAGAATTAGTTAAGACTGTGAAAGAACACAAAGAAAAAAACTATATTTTTATTTCATTTTTAATTTCATTGGTGGATATGCTGCTGCATTGTCTTGAATAGAGTTTCAATTGACTGTCTACTTGGTCAATGGAAAACCTTGGTAGAGGTTAATGTTTTGTATACACAGTGTATAGGGTCAATTTATAAATTATATGCAGTCAAATTAAATTCAAATCTATTTTACCATTCTAAAAGCATTTTCAGTGCATTAGGACATTATTCAGACCTCGACTTTTTCCACATTTTGTTATGTTACAGCCTTATTCTAAAATTGATTACATTGAATTATTCAGGTATAAGAGAGTATGTTATGGGTTAGCCGCTGCTCCATCAGCATTTCAGAAGATGATGTTGATGTCGACCATACTGAAAGATCTCCCTGGTGTCCACTGCTATCTTCATGACATCATAGTGTATGGAAACACTGCTACTGAGTATGATGTACGTCTTAAGACTGTTCTTTCCAAGCAACAGGAGGCTGAACTGCATCTGAACAACAAGAATACAAGTTCCACCAGGAGAAGCTGAGCTTCTTGGGACACACCATCTGCAAAGATGGACTGCTGCCAGATCTATTTGGGAAACTCCAGCCCCACTACTACATACTACACAACAACCACCATACCAAGAAACAATGCTATTTCATAGTTATCACGGCTTTGCTCTCTCTCTTGAGTCAGCAATGTAAAACAATAACTCTACCAATCATAATTACCAGTCATTTCCCTATGAAAGGTCTATCAAACAGTAAATAAGCTATTGAGAAGAAAGGGGGATGGAGAGTGGTCTGCCCGCTTACTGGTCTACACAAAGCTCTAGAGCAGGGGTTTGGAAACAGGTGGACCGTAGGCCAAAACCAGCCCGCAAGTGATAACCCCCCCATCCCCCTCACAAAAGAGGTTTAGAAAATAATTGGGGGTTAGTCTTTTGGTCAAAGAAGACTGTCAATTCGCCTGTAATTCATCAATAAATGTGTTCAATAGTCCCGTGATCGTGTCTCAATGTAATCAAGGTATTACTTTTTTAATGTTTATTTTTATTCAATCTCTGACCGCAACTAAGCCCAATAAATCTTCAATTGTACAAATTAGAATTATGTTCCGGCCCCTCAAACATCATCTCAGAGAAAAAATGTCCCGTGGCGGAATCTAGTTGCCTACCCCTGCTCTAGAGTTTAGCCACAACTAAAATCATATTCCTTCCTCCCTTCATCCATATATCCATCCGAGCCGTGGTGAGAGCTGACATTTGAGGAAGTAAATGGTTAACGTCCCGCATGCCCAGATGAGCACAAGCCCCCTACATCACTCCTTCCCGGACAATTATGAGACTAGGTGGGTTGAGCTAATGGGGAAGCTAGCTCAAAAGCCCACCACGGGGCTCACCCCATCTCTCCTCTTCCCCTGTTTTAATTGGACTGTTCCTCATCCTCCGTCAGCTCCATTAATAAATTATATTTTATCCTTTATTTAACTAGGCAAGTCAGTTAAGAACAAATTCATATTTACAATGACAGCCTACCAGGGAATAGTGGGTTAATTGCCTTGTTCAGGGGCAGAACAACATATTTTTACCTTGTCAGCTCAGGGATTTGATCCAGCAACCTTTCAGTTACTGGCACAATACTCTAACCACTAGGCTACCTGCCACCCCATCTATGTTCTAAGGTTAGCGCACCAACACTACCGTGTCGAGCCAAGAGCATTCAGATCCCAGATCACTGTTCTCGTGGTGTGGGCTCGAGAGAATAACTTGTCTTCCTACTCTTACTCAACTAACCAAAGTTAATGCATCAGTATTGCGGAACAGGGCTTAATGTCGCATTCTGAAGTATATTACAGAAGTTGTCTTTTTTTGTCTTGTCTGTCTGGCTAATGCAATCGGGTATTCTCTGGCAAAGGATTCAGGGTTATAGAATTGGGTTCAGTCCTGCCAACCCAGTCTTTTTAAAGATTTTGGCAATTTCCGCTGCTTTTTAGACATTTATGGACAAAACTATTTTGATAGTCACCTACACTGCCTTCAGAAAGTATTCACACCCCTTTACTTTTTCCCCATCTTGTTGTGTTACAGCCTAAATTGAAAAGGTATTAAATTTAGATTTTGTGTCACTGGCCTACACATAATACCCCAAAGGTCAAAGTGGAAATATGTTTTAAGAAATGTTAACAAATTTATTAAAAATGAAAAGCTGAAATGTCATGAATCAATAATCTATTAAACGCCTGTGTTATGGCAAGCCTAAATAATTTCAGGAGTAAACATTTGCTTAACATGTCACATAATAATTTGCATGGACTCACTGTGTGCAAAATAGTGTTTAACATGATTTTTGATTGACCACCTCATCTCGGTACCCCACAAATACAATTATCTGTAAGGTCCCTCAGTCGAGCAGTGGATTTCAAACACAGATTCAACCAAAAAGACCAGGGATGTTTTCCAGTGCCTTGCAAAGGACACCAATTGGTAGATGGGAAAAAATAAAAAAGTCGACATTGAATATCCCTTTGAACATGGTGAAGTTATTAATTACACTTTGGATGGTTTATCAATACACCCAGTCAATACAGAGATACAGGCTTACTTCCTAACTCAGTTGCCGGAGAGGAAGGAAACTGCTCAGGGATTTCACCATGAGGCCAATGGTGATTTTTAAAGCAGTTACAGAGTTTAATGGCTGTGATAGGAGGAAACTGAGGATGAATCTACAACCTTGTAGTTACTCCACAATACTAACCTAATTACAGAGTGAAAAGAAGGAAGCCTGTACAGAATAAAAATATTGTAAAACATGCATCCTGTTTGAAATATGGCACAAAAGTAAAACTGGAAAACATTTGGGAAAGAAATTAACTTTTTGTCCTGAAAACAAAGTGTTATGTTTAGGGCAAATCCAAAACAACACATCACCGAGTTTCATATTTTCAAGCATGGTGGTGACTGCATCATGTTTTTTTATAAAAATAAATGGAATAGAACTAAGCACAGGCAAAATCCTAGAGGAAAACCTGTTTCAGTCTGTGCCTATCAGACACTGGGAGACAAATTCACCTTTCAGCAGGACAATACCCTAAACCACAATGCCAAATATACACTGACATTGCTTAACAAGATGACACTGAATGTTCGTTAGTGGCCCATGTCCATTTTGACTTAAATCAGCTTGAAAATCTATGGCAAGACATGAAAATGTCTGTCTAGCAATGATCAACAACCAACTTGACAGAGGTTAAAGAATTTAAACAATTTTTTTTTCCAATATTGTACAATCCAGGTCTGCAAAGCTCTTAGAGACTTACCCAGAAAGAGCTGTAATCATTGCCAAAGGTGATTCTAACATGTATTTACTCAGGGGTGTGAATAATTACAGTATCAGTCTAAAGTTTGGACACACCTACTCATTCAAGGGTTTTTCTTTATTTTTACTATTTCTACATTGTAGAATAACAGTGGGGAAATCAAAACTATGAAATAACACATATGGAATCATGTAGTATCCAAAAAAGTGTGAAACAAATCCAAATATATTTTATATTTGAGATTGTTCAAAGTAGCCACCATTTGCCTTAATGACAACAAAGTCTTGGCATTCTCTAAACCAGCTTCATGAGGGAATGCTTTTCAATTAACAGGTGTGCCTTCTTAAAAGTTAATTTGTGGAATTTTTATTGTACTTTATGTGTTTGAGCCAATCAGTTGTCTTGTGACAAGGTAAGGGTGGTATACAGAAGATATCCCTATTTGGTTAAAGACCAAGTCCATATTATGGCAAGAACAGCTCAAATAAGCAAAGATAAACAACAGTCCATTATTACTTTATGACATGAAGGTCAGCAAATCCGGAACATTTCAAGAACTTTGAACGTTTCTTCAAGTGCAGTTGCAAAAACCATCAACGCTATGATGAAACTGGCTCTCATGAGGACCGCCACAGGAAAGCAAGTCCCAGAGTTACCTCTGCTGCAGAGGATAAGTTCATTAGAGTTAACTGCATCTCAGATTGCAGCCCAAATAAATGCTTCACGGAGTTCAAATAACAGACACATCTCAAATTTAACTGTTCAGAGGAGACTGTATGAATCAAGCCTTCATGGTCGAATTGCTGCAAAGAAACCACTACTAAAGCACACCAATAATAAGAAGAGACTTGCTTGGGCCAAGAAACACAAGCAATGGACATTAGACCGGTGGAAAACTGTCCTTTGGTCTGATGAGTCCAAATGTGAGATTTTTGGTTCCAATCGCCCAGTCTTTGTGAGACGCAGAGTAGGTGAACGGATGATCTCTGCATGTGTGGTTCCCACTGTGAAACATGGAGGAGTGTGATGGTTTGGGGGTGCTTTGCTGGTGACACTGAAAGTTATTTATTAAGAATTCAAGGCACACTTAAACAGCACGGCTAACAGTATTCTGCAGCTATACGCCATCCCATCTGGTTTGCGCTTAGTGTGACTGTCATTTGTTTTTCAACAGGACAACTACCCAACACACCTCCAGGCTGTGTAAGGGCTATTTGACCAAGAAGGAGAGTGATGGAGTGCTGCATCAGATGACCTGGCCTCCACAATCACTTGACCTCAACCCAATTGAGATGATTTGGGATGATTTGGACCACAGTGTGAAGGAAGAGCAGTCAACAAGTGCTCAGAATATGTGGGAACTCCTTCAAGACGATTGGAAAAGCATTCCAGGTGAAGCTGGTTGAGAGAATGCCAAGAGTGTGCAAAGCTGTCATCAAGGCAAAGGGTGGCTACTTTGAAGAATCTCAAATGTAAAATACATATTTTTTTGGTTTAACCCTTTTTTGGTTACTACATAATTCCATATTTGTTATTTCATATCTTTGATGTCTTCACAATTATTCAACAATGTAGAAAATAGTAAAAATAAAGAAAAACCCTTGAATGAGTAGGTGTATCCAAGCCTTTGACTGGTACAATATGTAAATTCGATTTTTTGTATTTCATTTTCAAGAAATTTGCAAAAATTTCTAAAAACATGTTTTCTCTTTGCCATTATGGGGATTGTGTGTAGATTGTCTGTAATTCAGGCTGTAACACAACACAATTTGAAATAAGTCAAAGGGTATGAATACTTTCTGCAGATGTTCAACTAACATATAACCCATAAACCTAACCCTAGCAAGTTGTTGCAGTAGAAAGTGTTTTTATAGATAAAGCATCCACAGACCATCTTTAGGGTACTATCCGTGATATGTTATTTTTTAATTTTTTTAATTTTCTTTTGACATGATGCTACATTAGCTACTTTCTGTGCTGAAAAGGGAAAGTACATTTTACAATGTGTTTTGAGACGTATGGAATTGAGACTCCCCTGGCCCCTCAAAAAAGTAGATTATCAAATAACTACTCTCCATACACTCCAGGTACATTTTCCCATAAACGTTCCACAAACACAGAAAACATCCAACCTGTCTGACCTTGTCGTGTGGAGGTGATACTGTACATCGCAATGCCAGTTGTTCTGACAGAGCAAAGTGGTTTACAGATCAGAATGTTTCTCCCTAGACTCTCTCTAAAGGTGAGAGAAAATGTATTTTCTTCCTCAAAACGTCTGTCTTCACTGTGCCTTTGAAATCAGAGTAAGCTCCCATTGATCTGTGATCCAGATCTTTTCCTGGCAAAGACTGTGAGAAGAGCTCTAGAAAATACTAGACTCCAACCTCTACTGTACTGTATGCCTGAGAAGAGAAGGTTATTTTAGCAAGAGAGACATTTTTCCATCAAATGTCATTGTCATTATTAAGAATGCTAGCAAGATATTTTAAGTCCTGTGAAAAACTGAGACAAAACTCTAGACAACACTAAACACAGCATCTACTGTATGACTGAGCAGAGAAGAGTTTGTATACTGAGAGAGACCTTGCTATACAGATAATGTTATTGTCATTATTGAGATGGCAAGATTTCCAAAGCTAGTCTTCAGTCTCCCCTATAATTCTCTAGAGACCACAAAGCCCCCCATTTTTGTCTTTGGACAATTATAAACAATACACGTTCCACTTCTGATTTACACTCCAGTGATACCATGGCTGTGGCCCAAATGGCACCCTATTTCCTATACGGTTCACTACTTTTGACCAGAAATCTACCTCGGTGAATAATACCCTGGTCAAAAGTAGTGCACTGAATAGGGAGTAGGGTTTCATTTCAGACACAACCCATGCCTTTTCTTTCCCCTTATGCGATAAAAGTAATTTCCGGCGTCGCACTCACCCGAGCCTCCGCCATATTTACTTTCATGTCCCCCAGTGAATAATACCATTTCCAATTCATTAAGCAATGCTTTGTTTTAGAGGGCCTGCAAATTAAAGTGGATGTTTTTTTTCTGCCCCCCTTTCCGCACGAGTGCTCAGCGTCGAATCTGACTTTATCGCGGCATTCCTAATACAGCCCGTTCCCTGGTTTGTCCCAGGTGTCCAGGCTAGCACCCCGTCCAGAGAGTACAGTCTTGCCACTTGATTTCTTTATTCATTACTCTGCATTAAAGTAACCATGAAAACAAGGGGAAACAGGGCTAGGCTTGGGCAGCCAACGAGGGGCCCGGAGCTGTTGGCACGTTGGCTTAATCTGGGCTACGCAGCTTGCGGCTGACTGGCTCCCCTTTCAAATGGAGTTTATCGATGCAAAATCTCAGCTGGGTTGGCCATAGTCTTTGGACAGCGGCCATAAGGGAGTACATTAGGCAGAGTTTTGAACCAGTGCAGTCGTGTCATGAGTAATATTTATTTAAATATTTGTACCTTCTTGTTTTTTTGTTCCCCTCAGAACGAAGTAGCGCTTATAGTAGACAAAAGGGGTCAACTGAAAAGCTTGAAGGTTTCTTTAATTTGTGGTATGGTTAATTTTTCAGCCAGACACTTCCGGGTGAGCTGCTGATCCCAGTTATTTCCAAGGTGACTATGACCAACACCATGTCAGATCCGCCAAATCTCAATTCTTATCACTTACCGGCTTCCTGTCTCCAGTTAAGCACATCTGATAGGATGGGTTTCATAATGTACGTGTGACTACCTACCAAGGTATTTACGAACAGCACAGGACTAAAACCATCCTTTGTTTTAGAGGGCCTGTTCACATCTGTACTGATCACATCTTTACTAATGCTGCAGAAATCTGCTCTAAAGCAGTACCCAAATCCATCAAATGTAGTGATCATAATATAGTAGCCATATCTAAGGAAACCAAAGTTGCAAAGGCTGGGCCTAATATAGTGTATAAGAGGTCATACAATACGTTTTGTAGTGATTGCTATGTTGATGATGTAAAGAATATGTGCTGGTCTGTGGGGTGCAATGAGGAGCAACCACATTTATGCTGCCTTGGCACATTTATGAAATTGTTTATTCCAGTAACTAATAAGCATGCACCCATCAATAAAATGACTGTAAAAACTGGTTTGATGAGGAATTTAAACATTTTATGGTTGAGAGGGATGATGTAAAAGGCATGGTAAATAAGTCTGGCTGCACAACCGATTGGCAAATGTACTGTACATTTGGAAATCATGTGACTAAACTGAATAAAAAGAAGACACTATACTATGAAAAATATAAATGTTATAAAGAATTACACTAAAAACCTTTGGAGCACCTTAAATGACATTTTGGGCAAAAAGGCAAACTCCGCTCCATCATGCATTGTACCAGATGGCTAATTCATAACAAAACCCACAGATATTGCCAACTACTGTTCTTTAATGGAAACCTCTCCAACATAATCCCAGTAGAATCAGGAAAATGTATGCGGATGACTCAACACTATACACATCAGCTGCTACAGTGAGTGAAATCACATGCAACACTTAACAAAGACCTGCAGTCAGTTTCAGACTAAACCTCAACTAAATCCTGTAATGACTAATGTGGAAATTGAGCAAGTTGATGTGACTAAAACTGCTTGGAGTAACCTTGTATTGTAAACTGTCAACAGTCGCTAAGATGGGGAGACATGTCCATAATAAAGCTCTGCTCTGCCTTCTTAACAACACTATCAACAAGGCAGGTCCTAGAGGCCCTAGTTTTGTTGCAGCTGGACTACTATCCAGTCGTTTGGTCAGGGGCCACAAAGAGGGACTTACAATTGGGTCAGAAGAGGGCAGCAAAGCTGGCCCTTAAATGTACACAGAGAGGAAACATTAATACTATGCATGTCAATCTCTCATGGCTCAAAGTAGAGAAGATATTGGCTTCATCACTACTTGTTTTTGTAAGAAGCATTGACAAACTACTAGCGCACAGCACAGACACTCATGTATACCCCACAAGGCATGCCACCACAGGTCTCTTCACAATCCCCAAGTCCAAAACAGGCTATGGGAGGCGCACAGTACAACAGAGAACCATGGTTACATGGAACTCCATTCCACATCAGGTAACTGATGCAAGCAGAAGAATCTGAATAAAAAAACAGATAAAAATACACTGTGGGGACTGTGAAATGATACACACAAAGGCACAGACACAAGCATGCACATACACATGCTAACACACACACACACACACACTTGGGTTTTGTATTTTAGGTATGTGTTAGTAGAGTAGCGTGTTAGTAGAGTGCCTGAGGGTACACACTTAATTAATGTGTTGTGAAAAGTGTTTAGAAATGTAATGCCATGTCATTTTTTTTATTGTATTATAACTGTTGTAATGTTGCTGGACCCAAGGAAGAGTAGCTGCTGCCTTAGAGGGGATCCTTAATAAATACAAATAATACAAATACTATAATCTATCCACCTATACACAGTATGAATATAACATGGTGAAACGTATAAAAATACAAAAAGGCCAAGGATTGTTGAGTATATGTATCTAATACAAACATGAAGATTCATGTCACACGTTATGTCATCTAGGGATGTTACGTTCTGTAGATACTGTATCTAAAGCACTGTGTTTTGACTCCTAACAGATAATGTCCCTTGTGGATGTAAAGAAGTATTTTGGTCAAAGCTTAATGTCATCATTTCTGTTTTTACAGTTCCCAATGTTTCTTTAGACAATAGTGTGAAGTCCCCTAAAAATTAAACCCTATTCAGCTGAAGTATAAAGGTAGATTAATGTAAAAAATGACTCAACTTTTCTAGGACTGATAGTTATATTCTGTATCTTTAGACAGAGGCTTCAAATGCAGAGCCTGTTCTGTTTAAGCTTTATTGTAACATTAACAGTGCGGAGATGGAAGAGAAACAGTGGGAAAGGTGGACGCAGAGATTGAACCCCAGTCTCTGAGGTAACGACATATAGTATGTGCTTAGAGCTAGTAGTGTTGCCACTGGACAATTGGCTCTACACCGCTTCCTTGTCCAACGTATCAGATGTATAGGATGATTGACTTACCTACTCTACACATAACAACTGTATAACAATCACTTCAACTGTTACCAACAACAACAGACAAACTGGTCCAGGTCCAGCGGTCAAGTGTATGAAGTAACCACTCAGACTTCATTGTAGCTTCAATCTCCTGCATGGTACACAGAACACACCCAGACTCTCTCTTCTCCAGGAAGCCAACAATGTCCTGCTTTAATGCTCATGTTGCTGTTCACAGAGGGGGCTTTAATCGTTGTTTTTTAAGCCGCTTGTCAATGCTAACCTGAAGCTCTGGAGTCTCGTTAGAAACCCAATTCCTGTTCAATTTGGGGCCTTCAACTCGCCGGAGTCTCTCTCTAACCAGGCCCGTTAGTGGAATTTGTTGCTGAAATTGAGCCGCAAGGCGGTTCCAGCCAGGCGTTTAGCAGAGAGGCAGGGGAGACAGCCGCCTCGCCGTTTGAGATGCAAGTCAGGCCAGCAGCCCGGCGGAGTAAATCTCTGTTAATAAAGTTCTGTTAAAGGCAAGGGGGACGGTGAGGGAAAGGTGAGGGGCAGCCGACAGCAAGCAAGGAGAAGAAGGCAGCCGTCGGCCTGGTTACACGTGAGGAAACAACGCGCCCCCTGAGCGCAGGACGAAGAGTGTGGGAGAGAAAAAAGTGTGAGTCTGGATGAGGGAAGTTTATACTCTGAGAAACAGGTCTCCAAAGTAATTTCAAGGGGAGATTTTCCTTGAGTACTCTCCTCGTATTTCGGCATTTATAACTTGTGGAGCTATTTTACAGAATCTAAAAAGTTTTTGTCCTCATTGATTGTTTGTTTTGTCCAAAATTCATATCAACTGGAGAGTTGGTGACTCTGTTTACGTCTTTGTGAGCATGGAATGGTTTGTCAATGACAGGACGAACGATAAACCAGTCCCATTTTGTGACTGTATTAATTGTTATCTGTGTAACAACACCCTTGTTGAGCAAACATATTTAGTGATGTGTCCTCTATCTGCTCCACACTGATTTGCCGAATATAGTGTAGTGTGTACACAACTAAATACAGGCTGGAATGAAAGGCGAATAAATGAGAGAGATATGAAACTAATTGTATGATAATGAAACCACTGCCTAATTACATACACAGTAATGAAGATCACAGAGTTAAGCAAGGGTATGCAAGGTCAGGATCAGGAGATCGTGTTTTGGACCGATTCATAGCCTTCAACATTTTTGTTGCCTAATAGTAAGAGAATATATAACTATTGAACTATTGAAATCGAGGCAGTAGCTTGTGCAGTACATGATGTAGGCTTCAACACAAAAAAAATGGAATACACATATTCACTGATCATAATTATAAACAAACATACATGTTTGTTCTTACTTAGTCTTCCCATTTATTTATATATTTTTTTTCTTGATGCAGGGACTCCTTACCTCAACTTATAATACAGGAAAAGTAATAATGATTTAAAAATACTGTATATATTTATGATGGGTACATTTTCATGGCGCAAAAGAGCACAGATCTGTGCAAAAAAATACTGTAAACCTCATTATAATCATCCAATTAAATCATGCTGCTATATCTGCGCTCTTTTGCACAATGAAAATGTGGTCCAGAGAGCACAAAGGTGCATCCACCCAGGTGTGTTTTTGTTTCCTAACCTTTTCCTAACCCTTAACCACTCACTAGCATGCCTAACACTAACCTTATCCTAACCACTTTGTCATTTGGCAATGACATCTTGTTGGAAAAATTAAGAATAGCAGAAAATCTCACTGTACTGAAAAAGAGGAGAAGCCCATCAAGTTTAGAAAAGTACACGTGAGGCTGTCCTATGAGCACAGTATAGTCCTGATTGCATTTAGCTTAAATATGAATGGACAAAATTGAGTAAATCATGCTCCACCTGGCCACATACAGTAACTGATATAAAATAGGGTGTGTGCCCGCTTGCTATTTCAATGTAATTAATATTAAAATAAGGACTTACTACATGACCATGTTATGCATTAGAAATTTGCTAAACACATTACAAATTAAGAGACTTCTTGTGATGTTCATATGCGAACATAGTCTTATCTACTGGTCAGTTGGCTCGGTATTGGGTTTGTGATGTCATGGGTGGGATCTGAACCCCTGTCTCCCGCTCAGAAAACCAATGTCTTAACCATTAGGCAAAGTGGAAATGTCCTCTTTGGCCAAGGGTGACACTGCTTTAGAAGTCGCGGGCTGGGCAGTCTCACCATGGCATACCTCTGATACACTGACATAGTCTGTTTTACACATGTCAATGTGCACCTGAAAAACAATCAATCCATTGCGGACATGTTCTTGTGTTGTTTGATATGTGTGTGTAGACCTTTGCCTTGTGAAGCTCCAAGACGTCTAAGGGAACAAATCCTCTAAGCGACTTAACATCTCTCGGCTGAAACAGGAGAGTATCCAGCAGAACTTTGTTGAAGCCCTAGACCACAGTTTGGAGTCCCTAAACCTTCACTCCAAATATGCTGAGGCAGATTGGACAGCTCTCAAAAATCTGCTGTACTCGACTACAATGCTTGAAACAGTTGGTGCTTCCACACGCAAACACCAATACTGACTCGGCTGGAATGACGCAGAGATTCAGGCACTTCTTGATAAGAAACACCAGCTGCAAAGAGCCTAGCTTCATGATTACAACTCCAAAAAAGTCCCCAAAAAATTCTCAACATCAACAGGACTGTCCAGTTCAAACTTAGAGCTATGCATGATGCTTGGCTCAGTCAGAAAGCAGAGGAGATTCAATCGTATGCGGACAGCCACATTACATAGCGTCTCTATGTTTTCCAGGCTCCGGCAAGAGCAAATGAGAGTTGATCCGTCATATAACCCACATGAGAGGCTATAGTAGTGCACTGCTTTGTCTATGTCCCACAACCTTCAAGAACCTCACCTCTGGTGGGTAGGAGCGTTGGGCCAGTAACCGAAAGGTTGCTGGATCGAATCCCCTAACTGACAAAGTAAAAATATTTTGTTCTGCCTCTGAGCAAGGCAGTTAACCCACTGTCCCCCGGGTGCCGTGGATGTCAGTTAGGCAGCCCTCTGCACCTCTCTGATTCAGAAGGATTGGGTTAAATACAAAATACACATTTCAGTTGAATGCAATGTAGATGTAATTATTTTTTACAATATTATTTATTTTTTAATTCTGAAATGTTCACAATTAAATAAACACATTTTACATATGAGAAAAAAACACTTGTACTAACAAACATACCGAGCAACTACAAAAAAATCAAACATACTGTATAATAAATAATACAATTAAACAAAACTTAGTATTTTTTTAGGAGAGCTTGCAGGTATGCATTTCAATACCATTTACAGTACACCCTGTTTCCTGAGGGCATGACAGTAACAATAAATATGTATTTATAACTTTGTTTTTTAATTATTTATTTTTTGGAAGGGGAATGGGAATATTTGTTTAATTTACAGTAACAGTTAACCTGTTAGGGCTAGGGGGCAGTATTGACACGGCTGGATAAAAACGTACCCGATTTAATCTGGTTACTACTCCTGCCCAGTAACTAGAATATGCATATAATTATTGGCTTTGGATAGAAAACACCCTAAAGTTTCTAAAACTGTTTGAATGGTGTCTGTGAGTATAACAGAACTCATATGGCAGGCCAAAACCTGAGAAGATTCCATGCAGGAAGTGCCCTGTCTGACAATTTCTTGGCCTTCTTGATTATCTCTATCCATTACAGAGGATCTCTGCTGTTACGTGACACTTCCTACGGCTCCCATGGGCTCTCAGAAGGCGGCAAAAAGCTGAATAGTGGCTTTGCAGGCTCTGGCTGAAAAAAAGTAGCGCGTTTGGGTAGTGGCTGGTTACAGTACTGTGAGACTCAGGCGCGTGCCCGGGTCGACCTCATGCTTTGTTTTCTTTCGTCTGTTTACCTAAACGCAGATTCCCGGTCGGAATATTATCGCTTTTTTACGAGAAAAATTGCATAAAAATGGATTTTAAACATTGGTTGACATGCTTCGAAGTACGGTAATGGAATATTTGGGTTTTTTTTGTCACGAATTGCGCCATTCTCGTGACCCTTATTTACACTTCGGATAGTGTCTTGAACGCACGAACAAAACGCCGCTATTTGGATATAACGATGGATTATTTTGGACCAAACCAACATTTGTTATTGAAGTAGCAGTCCTGGGAGTGCATTCTGACGAAGACAGCAAAGGTAATAATATTTTTCTTATAGTAAATCTGACTTTGATGAGTGCTAAACTTGCTGGGTGTCTAAACAGCTAGCCCTGTGATGCCGGGCTATCTACTGAGAATATTGCAAAATGTGCTTTCACCGAAAAGCTATTTTAAAATCGGACATATCGAGTGCATAGAGGAGTTCTGTATCTATAATTCTTAAAATAATTGTTATGCTTTTTGTGAACGTTTATCGTGAGTAATTTAGTAAATTCACCGGACGTTTGCGGTGGGTATGCTAGTTCTGAACAAAACATGCTAATGTAAAAAGCTGGTTTTTGATATAAATATGAACTTGATTGAACAAAACATGCATGTATTGTATAACATAATGTCCTAGGTGTGTCATCTGATGAAGATCATCAAAGGTTAGTGCTGCATTTAGCTGTCTTCTGGGTTTTTGTGACATTAGATGCTAGTTTGAAAAATGGGTGTCTGATTATTTCTGGCTGGGTACTCTGCTGACATAATCTAATGTTTTGCTTTCGTTGTAAAGCCTTATTGAAATTGGACAGTGTGATTAGATTAATGAGAGTCTTGTCTTTAAAATGGTGTAAAATAGCAATATGTTTGAGAAATTGAAGTAATAGCATTTCTAAGGTATTTGAAAATCGCGCCACGGGATTACACTGGCTGTTGCGTCGTCCCACCTAGCCCAGAGAGGTTAACAGTTTGGACACACCTACTCATTCAGGGGTTTTTATTTATTTATTTTTACAATTTTCTACATTGTAGAATAATACTGAAGACATCAAACTATGAAATAACACATATGGAATCATGAAGTAACCAAAAAGTGTTAAATACATCAAAATATATTTCATATTTTAGATTAATCAAAGTAGCCACCCTTTGCCTTGATGACAGCTTTGCATTCTCTCAAACAGCTTCACCTGGAATGCTTTTCCAAAAGTCTTGAAGGAGTTCCCACATATGCTGAGCACTTGTTGCTTTTCCTTCACTCTGCGGTCCAACTCATCCCAAACCATCTCAATTGGGGGCTCCCGAGTGGCGCAGTGGTCTATGGCACTACATCTCAGTGTTCGAGGCATCACTACAGACACCCTGGTTTGAATCCAGGCTGTATCACAACCAGCCGTGATTGGGAGTCCCATAGGGCGGTGCACAATTGGCCCAGCGTTGTCTGGGGTTTGGCCGGAGTAGGCGGTCATTGTAAATAATAATTTGTTCTTAACTGACTTGCTTTGTTAAATAAAGGTTACATTTAAAAAAATGTTGCTGTGTCTGTTTTTTTATTTTATTGTTTTAAGTGTGCTGCTTTTTGAAATGCACTTCAAATAAAGTTTGAATTGAAGTTTGATCCGATATTGGGTATTTAATTGATGACATAACAAGAGTGGTATGAATATAGACTCCATTACCTTTATAGTCTATCATTCTTAAAAAGGACCATTGACTTTGGAATTGCCTTAACCACTGCAGTATATTGTCTTATGATGCAAACAAGATCATACTTTTGAATAAAATCGTTATACAATAGAACATTTCCATTATCATCCATTAAATGTTGAATAGACCAGATGCTTTTCTCCATCCATTCTTTGTAAAATTTGGAATTTCTCTTAATTCGAATGCATCTATTGTTCCAAATTGGAGTAGTGTTCGGAGTAAAATTATGTGTATATATTAGTTTCCAATAACAGAGTACATCCTGATAAAATGCAGATAGCTTAATAGACAGTTTAGAATTTTACATTTTTTAAAGGAAAATCTAACCAAAAACCTATACATTTTCGAATGGAACATTGTAACCATTTTCATTTTGATGGTGCAATTCCATGGATCAAAGTAAATTGCATTCAGACCACCTTCATCAATAGACTTTACAATATCCACTTTTCTTAAATAATGATATGAATTTTTGAATATAAATTGAAGTTGGCTTCGTTAATTGTCTTGATTAACTTGTCAGGGATAGCTAGAGAACAGGCTGGATAAGTGTCACGGTTGTCGTTGGTAGAAATGGAAGACCAAAACGCAGCAGGTATGTGAATGCTCATCTTGATTTTTAATTACTCTCAAAATGAACATACAAAAATAACAAACACGAAAAACGAACGAACGAACGACAATAACAGTCTGACTAGGCACACGGCTAAGCACAGAACAATTCCCCACCACCCCAAAGACAAACACACACACACCTATATAGGACTTCCAATCAAAGGCAACTATACACACCTGCCTTCAATTGGAAGTCCCAATCATCAACCCAACATTTAACAAACACAAACCCCCTGCCACATCCTGACCTAGACTAAGCAATACGCCCTCTGCTGGTCAGGACGTGACAGTACCCCCCCCCCCTCAAGGTGCAGACTCCAGGATGCACCTAAAAAAGAAAAACAAGAAAATCCCCAATACCCCAACAAAAACCCAACAAACAATAACCCCTAAACCATAAGGGAGGGAAGGGAGGGTGGCTGCCGTCAACAACGGCACTGTGCTACACCCTCCCTCCCCAACCCACCTATCCTGGAGGTGGCTCAGGTGCAGGCCGTTCCAGGCAGTCGGGCCACTCTGGCAGCACGGGACAGTCTGGGCAGTCTGGCAGCTCGGGACAGTCTGGGCAGTCTGGGCAGTCTGGCAGCTCGGGACAGTCTGGGCAGTCTGGCCACTCCGGCAGTTCAGGGCAGTCTGGCCACGCCGGCAGTTCAGGGCAGTCTGGCCACGCCGGCAGTTCAGGGCATTCTGGCCACGCCGGCAGTTCAGGGCAGTCTGGCCACGCCGGCAGTTCAGGGCAGTCTGGCCACGCCGGCAGTTCAGGGCAGTCTGGCCACGCTGGCAGTTCAGGGCAGTCTGGCCACGCCGGCAGGTCAGGGCAGTCTGGCCACGCCGGCAGGTCAGGGCAGTCTGGCCACTCCGGCAGGTCAGGGCAGTCTGGCCACTCCGGCAGGTCAGGGCAGTCTGGCCACTCCGGCAGGTCAGCGCAGTCTGGCCACTCCGGCAGTTCAGGGCAGTCTGGCCACGCCGGCAGTTCAGGGCAGTCTGGCCACGCCGGCAGTTCAGGGCAGTCTGGCCACGCCGGCAGTTCAGGGCAGTCTGGCCACGCCGGCAGTTCAGGGCAGTCTGGCCACGCCGGCAGTTCAGGGCAGTCTGGCCACGCCGGCAGTTCAGGGCAGTCTGGCCACGCCGGCAGTTCAGGGCAGTCTGGCCACGCCGGCAGGTCAGGGCAGTCTGGCCACTCCGGCAGGTCAGGGCAGTCTGGCCACTCCGGCAGGTCAGGGCAGTCTGGCCACTCCGGCAGGTCAGGGCAGTCTGGCCACTCCGGCAGGTCAGGGCAGTCTGGCCACTCCGGCAGGTCAGCGCAGTCTGGCCACTCCAGCAGTTCAGCGCAGTCTGGCCACTCCGGCAGTTCAGCGCAGTCTGGCCACTCCGGCAGTTCACCGCAGTCTGACCTCTCTGGCGACTGTTGACTGGCGGGCAGCTCTGACGACTGTTGACTGGCGGGCAGCTCTGACGACTGTTGACTGGCGGGCAGCTCTGACGACTGTTGACTGGCGGGCAGCTCTGACGACGACTGTTGACTGGCGGGCAGCTCTGACGACGACTGTTGACTGGCGGGCAGCTCTGATGACGACTGTTGACTGGCGGGCAGCTCTGATGACGACTGTTGACTGGCGGGCAGCTCTGATGACGACTGTTGACTGGCGGGCAGGTCTGATGACGACTGTTGACTGGCGGGCAGCTCTGGCGACTGTTGACTGGCGGGCAGCTCTTGCCCCGTCAAACAGCCCTTGTGCCCCCCCCTAAAAAATTCTTGGGGGTGCCTCTCGGTCTCCCTTACCTCGCCAGCCTTCTTCCGCTGCTTGGTCCTTTGTTGGTGGGGAATTCTGTCATAAAATAAGTCGTACTCATCCTTAAAAATGTCGTACTGGAGAGAAGAGGACCAAAACGCAGCAGGTATGTGAATGCTCATCTTGATTTTTAATTACTCTCAAAATGAACATACAAAAATAACAAACACGAAAAACGAACGAACGACAATAACAGTCTGACTAGGCACACGGCTAAGCACAGAACAATTCCCCACCACCCCAAAGACAAACACACACACACCTATATAGGACTTCCAATCAAAGGCAACTATACACACCTGCCTTCAATTGGAAGTCCCAATCATCAACCCAACATTTAACAAACACAAACCCCCTGCCACATCCTGACCTAGACTAAGCAATACGCCCTCTGCTGGTCAGGACGTGACAATAAGTTAGTCTTAATAGACTCTCCATCTTAGTAAGTAAAATACGCCCAAAAATGCATAAATCCCTTTGTAGCCAATTATTGAGAATAGTTTGACCCTTCTGTAAGTTATTCTGTGTATTGGATTTTTTTTCCTAAATACTTTACTTCATATTTAACTGGCATTTTTGAATGTAAACCAGAAGATTTTGGAAAATAAGTGATAGAGTTTAGTACTAATGGAACCTGTGCTGTGTTCATGAGGAATACAGTGGTGTCATCTGCTAATTGACTGATTGCCAATAGACTTCCCATGACATTCACCATGACAGTTCTACGATGGCATGATGGCTAGTGTGTAAGATCACCAAGAGTCCTCTGAACAGTTTCCAGTCATAAACGAAGTGAAGCAAGGCTGTGTGCTAGCACCAATCCTGATCAGCATTATGTTCTCCGCCATGCTGCAAGATGCCTTCCCTAACGACCACACTTTTTGGGGGGCTTTTCAACTTGAGAAGGATACAAGCTGGACTGTTCACAACCTCTTGTTTGCAGATGACTGCGCACAAGCAGCAGGCTCGCATGCCAACTTGCAGATTGTCATTGACCATTCTCATCTGCCTGTGAGAACTTTGACCTCACAATCAGAACAAAGAAGACCAAAATGATGTAAGATGGGGATGTAAGATGGGGAGAAGTCTGTCTATAATAAAATGATGCTCTGCCTTCTTAACAACACTACCAACAAGACAGGTCCTACAGGCCCTAGTTTTGTCGCAGCTGGACTACTATCCAGTCGTTTGGTCAGTTGCCAAAAAAAGGACTCAGTTTTGTCGCAGCTGGACTACTATCCAGTCGTTTGGTCAGTTGCCACAAAAAAGGACTCAGTTGCCACAAAAAAATGGCATTTGGCTCAGAACAGGGCAGCATGGCTGGCCCTTGGATGTACACAGAGAGCTAATATTAATAATATGCATGTCAATCTCTCCTGGCTGAAAGTGGAGGAGAGATTGACTTCATCACTACTTTTATTTAAGAGAGGTATTGACATGTTGTATGCACAGAGCTGTCTGTCTAAACTACTGGCACACAGCTCGGACACCCATGCATACCCCACAAGACATGCCACAAGAGGTCTCTTCACAGTCCCCAAATCCAGAACAGACTATGGCAGGCACACAATACTACATAGAGCAATGACTACATGGAACTCTATTCCACATCAAGTAACTGACGCAAGCAGTAAAATTAGATTTTAGAAACAGATAAAGAAACACCTTATGGAACAGCGGGGACTGTGAAGCAACACAAACTTTGGCACAGACACATGCATACACACACACACACACACACGATAACATACGCACTATACATACACATGGATTTAGTACTGTAGATATGTAGTAGTGGTGGAGTAGGGGCCTGAGGGCACACAGTGTGTTGTGAATGTATTATAATGTTTTTAAAGTTGTATAAACTGACTTAATTTTGCTGGACCCCAGGAAGAGTAGCTGCTGCTTTGGCAGAAGCTAATGGGGATCCATATTAAATACAAATACAAAACAACCTGCCCATGGTAAGCCTTACGTGGACCCAACCATCTCTGTGAAAGGTCAGAACCTGTCACCTGTGGAAAAAATAACCTACCTTGGTACCACTCTGTCCCATGCTGTTCACAAAGAGGATGAAATAAACATCAGGATCGCCAAGGCTAGTGCAGTCTTTGGCTATCTGCAAGATTCAGTGTGGGAAAGGACAGGCATCAAACTGGCAATTCAACTGAAGTTCTACCAGGCTGCTAGTGTTGGGCTGTATCCTCATACTGTTTCTGTACCATACCTAGTTATATGGTATTACCGGAAGTGCACACAAGGGGCACTGTTTAAAAAAAATGGGCAAAGGGATCTTCGTTCAGTTGGGGATTGAATGTTTCTGCTGTAACCAAGAAGCTTGATCTTGACATCTAGTCACTTAGCTAGCAAGTTAGCAAACCAAATGCATAACTGGAGTCTTAAGCTGGATATCATTTATTTTTTATAATTATACTTAACTTATAGTTAGTTATAAGCAGTGGTGTAGCACGCACTCCCACAGCCGCCACGTTGCAGGGCTGCCCCCAACCCCCCAAAAATTAAGTCACATTTTAAACTCATACCGTTGGTATTCCGAAATACCCCCGTATATGGTATAAATGGTATATCGCCCAAGCCTACTACCAAACCTTATGGCTGAAAAACCTGGACAGTCTACCAATGCCCTGCCAGGAAGCTTAATCACTTACACCAAAACAGTTTGAGGTAGCTCCTAAGGATCAAATGGCAGGATTGAATCACAGACATTGAAGTCCTTAGCCGTGCCGACATGTTGAGCATTCCATCACCGTTCATGAAAGCACAGCTCAAATTGCAGGCCGTGTGACCAGGATGCCAGTTACTCCCTAAGCAGATCTTATTTGGAGAGCTGAAGAGTGGGAAGCGAGCACAATGTGGGCAGAAGAAATGTTACAAAGACAAGAACTCCCTCAAGAGCTTTAACATTGATCTCATCCGGAATCGTGCTACCACCTCTGAAACCAGCAGGGCCAAAAATGCTGTGGGGAAGAGACAACAGTACAAGACCAGTATCTACAGATCCGTCCTTCAGTAGACTGCGGCCAACACATCATGCACAGTATGCCACAGAGTGTTCCAGGCTCAGATTGGTCTCATCGGCCAGCTGCACACTCAGTGTACCCCAGTCTCATCCAAATGAATCGTGTCATGGTCATCACCAACCTATGATGGATGAACAAGGTGTGTGTGTGTGACCCTTCGCTATAGGCTGTGTCGTGTCTTTGGGGTACCATTAAACTGAAGATATGTTTATCAATTAACTCCCTGTAATTATTACCATGCGATTAACCTCTATGGGCTAGGTGGGACGCTTGCGCATGGCGCAATTCGTGACAATAAAATTCTAAATATTCCATTACCGTACTTCGAAGCATGTCAACCGCTGTTTAAAATCAATTTTTACGACATTTTTCTCGTAGAAAAGCGATAATATTCCGACAGGGAATCTCCTTTTCGGCAAACAGAGGAAAAAATCCCAAAGGCGGGGGCGGTCGGGGTCACGCGCCTAAGCCCAGTGTCCCTTGATCGGCCACTTGAGAAAGGCGATAATGTGTTTCAGCCTGGGGCTGGAATGACGACATTCTGTTTTTTCCCGGGCTCTGAGCGCCTATGGACGACGTGGGAAGTGTCACGTTAGAGCAGAGATCCTTAGTAAATGATAGAGATGGAAAAGAAGTTCAAGAAATGGTCAGACAGGCCACTTCCTGTAAAGGAATCTCTCAGGTTTTGACCTGCCATTTGAGTTCTGTTATACTCACAGACACCATTCAAACAGTTTTAGAAAATTTAGGGTGTTTTCTATCCATATGTAATAAGTATATGCATATTCTAGTTACTGGGTAGGAGTGGTAACCAGATTAAATCGGGTATGTTTTTTATCCAGCCGTGTCAATACTGCCCCCTAGCCCTAACAGGTTAAACTGATTAATCATTTAATTGTAATTAACTAGGAGATCGGGGCACCAAGGAGAATATTCAGATTACAAAGCTATAATTTTCCTAATATAACTTTCCTATATTATAATATTATATTCTATTATAGTGTAGGCCGATTATCTTCTGGTTTAAATGGTGTATTTTACCTCGTCCAGTCTCATTCCAAACGTCGTAAATTGTTGTATCTGCACAAACCCAGTCTTTACTAAAATCATCCATACATCAATTGTCTTAAAATCATTTATTTACTACACTAAGTAATTAACAGAAAACATACAAACAGTAATTATCGTCACAAAGGATTGGTAGGGTAATGTGCCCTAATGGCTAACAGGCATGGCTGGTCTGTTAGACAATGGTTCATAAACGGTCAGCTGAGGAGGTGCACAGAGTTCATTAATATTAACAATTGACAATTGAACGCTCACTCATTCGGGAACAATTGCAATCAATATATATTTACGCTCAGTGTGTCGTCGGGATTCTTGTTCGAGCGTCGTTCTGATGGAGAGTTCTCTCTCTCTCTCTGTTAGAATGGATCTTTCAAAGCGACATTCATTAATGTCGTTATAGAATGGATGTTTCATTGGTCTTCGCGTTCGATGATATAATTTACTTAGCTGCAGACTAATAATTAATATCAAAGACTTGTTCTTATTCTGTCGGTCTCGATAGTCTAAAAGTTAACCACGTGGTGTAGTTTACTTTCAGTAGAGGAATTGGATGGTAAAACCTATTGGCCATGGAGTGGAGGCCTGGTCTGGAGAAATGTAAATCAGGGTGGGTTTTATAGTGACCCTTGAACAGGCTTGTCAAATGACGCCTGGTCCTGTCTGTGTCCCTTGGGGGGCGTGCCGATGGCTGAGTGAAGCTTGGTACAGAAATCCAATTCCATCACATTAACATCAGTACATAGCATCTCAATGTATTACAAATAGCTTTATCCTTATTAATACATTTTATACAACCATTATGATGCAAGTCTCAAGCTGAGGCTATTATATAAACAGTTTTATGGTAATATGGCTATATTGTCTCTTCTGAGTATCACAAAATTGTACCAAGCGGACCAGTTCGTAGCTGGATTCTTCACCAATCTTCCATACCTTCTCCAGAACACAAATGTCGCTTGGCTCCCCAATTCTGTGAGTTGGAAGAATTTCCTGTGTCTCTCTATGGGCCATGTGGCCAGAGATTCTCCTCTTAGAGTTTTTTTACAACCCTTTCACACAGGGCCTGGGTTGGGGGGAAGGTAGGTTGGGGGATGGTACAAAGGGGAGGGGGTCAACTGTCCTCCCTGTACCAAAAGAGGCCAACGTCATGACAGCTGGTATATCTAAGGCCAGTTGCCTCTAACACTACATAATAATTCAGTTAAAATGACAAATAAGATAACAATACAGTACTACAGTTTTGTTGCTCCTCATGGACATTCTATTTTCTGACAGATGACACGTCAATAAGCCTCAATAAAATCTCAAGCATTTTTCTTAGATGATGAAATTCAAACAGTCATTCTTCCATTCCCATAAAACAAAAGAGGGAGAGCAAAAAGAGAACAAATAGGGGGGAAATTATGAAGCATTTATTAGCCTATGAAGACTGTGGTATTCAAATCTGCCCTGCTATTCTCTGCACTTTATTTAAGAGAGAGAAAATGGGGTTTTAACAAAGAGCTCCCTATTAACGACACCTCGGGGGCAATGTCAATGGGATTTGTTTCTGAGCCTCTCCAAACCTCCCCTCTCACAAACCGACTCCAACTGTTTCATTAAGATAAATTACCATATATACATGCAAACAAGCTCTTGTTGATATGTTGATAAGCTGTTTTTTCTACGCTGGTAATAAAATACAAAATATTAAGAGAACTAGGAGGCTCCTGGGGTGTTACACAACAGTGTGCGTCTTGTAATGTCTTGTAATAACAAAACGTGCATTGACGCCGTACAGGGGTTGTATCCAATTATGTACATAAACCCTAGTAAATTTTTTACTCTTTTACCATTGTAAAAAAATATATATTTTTGAAGATATAGAAATGCAATTATTAATGTCTACAATTGTGTTTGCCAAATATATTATATTACAGACACCTTAATGCATACTTTTAAAATATATTATGTGAATTGAACATAAAAATACCAAAAAATAGGATCTTATTTTCCTTAAAGAGGCAATCTGCAGTTTCTATATCCATTTTTGGACTTTAATTAATAATAATAATACAAATTTGTACCCATTGATTAATTAAGAATATTACTTATAAATACCTCATGAGCTTAGTTCAACTGTCATACCCCATCAGAACCCAAAATATAAGAATGTTTTACTCCAATGTACAGTACACAAAAGTTTGGACACATCTACTCATTCAAGGGTTTTTCTTTATTTTTACTATTTTCCACATTGTAAAATAATAGTGAAGAGATAAAAACGATGAAATAACACATGGAATTATGTAGTAACCAAAAAAGCACACATTCAGTGCACAACAGCACATAACAATACAATACAAGTAAAATTATATCCTGTTAGGGACAGACGTTCCGCTAGCGGAACGCCTCACCAATATCCAATGGTATAGAGTGGCGCGAATTACAAATACCTCAAAAATGCAAAAACTTCAATTTTTCAAACATATTTTTTACACCATTTTAAAGACAAGACTCTCCTTTATCTAACCACACTGTCCGATTTCAAAAAGGCTTTACAACAAAAGCAAAACATTAGATTATGTCAGGAGAGTACCCAGCCAGAAATAATCACACACCCATTTTTCAAGCTAGCATATATGTCACAAAAACCAAAACCACAGCTAAATGCAGCACTAACCTTTGATGATCTTCATCAGATGACACTCCTAGGACATTATGTTATACAATACATGCATGTTTTGTTCAATCAAGTTCATATTTATATCAAAAACCAGCTTTTTACATTAGCATGTTTTGTTCAGAACTAGCATATCCACCGAAAACTTCCGGTGAATTTACTAAATTACTCACGATAAACGTTGACAAAAAATACAACAATTATTTTAAGAATTATAGATACAGAACTCCTTTATGCAATCGCGGTGTCCGATTTTAAAATAGCTTTTCGGTGAAAGCACATTTTGCAATATTCTGAGTAGATAGCCCGGCCATCATGGCTAGCTATTTTGACACCCACCAAGTTTGGCCCCCACCAAACTCAGAATTACTATAAGAAAAATTGGATTACCTTTGCTGTTCTTCATCAGAATGCACTCCCAGGACTTCTACTTCAACAACCAATGTTGTTTTGGTTCCAAATAATCCATAGTTATATCCAAATAGCTCCATTTTAAATGGCCTCCTACTCAAACTCAGAAGCTAGGATATGCATATAATTAATACTTGTGGATAGAAAACACCCTAAAGTTTCTAAAACTGTTTGAATGGTGTCTGTGAGTATAACAGAACTCATATGGCAGTCAAAACCCCGAGACAGATCGTAACAGGAAGTGGAATTCTGAATTGCGGACTCAACTTCATCAGTTTGCCTGTAAATCACACAGTGAGCAATGGTTCATTGAGCACTTCCTAATGCTTCCAATAGATGTCCCCAGTCTTTACAAAGTGATTTGAGCCTTCTACTGTGAAAACTGAATGAATGAGACGCAGTGGAACGTGGTCACACAGAGAGGGCCATGCCCATTATGACGCCGGCGCCCCTGGCTACCCTCCCCTTTCGAAACGTTTTGAAACACAATGCAATCGTCCCCCTTGAATCTTATTGGAGCTCTGGTTGAAAAAGGCCCTAAAGATTTATGTTATACAACGTTTGACATGTTTGAACGAACCTAAATAAAAAAAATATGCATTGTTTCGAAAGTGGAGTCCCGCGCACGACGGAACTTTTGGTGCAGCCTTCAGAACGCACTAACAAGAACAAGCTATTGGAACATAAAGGATTAACTTTTTCGAACGAAAATACATTTGTTGTGGACCTGGGATGCCTAGAAGTGCTTTCTGATGAAGATAATCAAAGGTAAGGGATTATTGACAATAGTATACAAGACTAGATTTGATATGCGATTGTTCCAAGATGGCGCTGACCTGTAACGGTAGCCTATTTTTCTGAGTATCGCATCCCCTTTTATCGCAAAGTGTGATTACCCAGAAAAGTTATTTTTAAATCTGGCATTACAGGTGCTTTCAAGAGATATTCATCTATAAATCTTAGAATGACAATATTACATTTAAAAAAAATCGAATAGTAATTTAGTAAATTGTAGCTCTGTTTCACCGGATGCATTTGAGGGAAAATAGTTAGTCAACGTTACGCGCCGATGTAAAATGCTGTTTTTATATATAAATATGAACTTTATCGAACAAAAGAATGCATGTATTGTGTAACATGATGTCCTAGGGGTGTCAGCTGATGAAGATTGTCAAAGGTTAGTGCTGCATTTAGCTGTTTTTTGGTTATTTGTGATGCATGTGGTTGGTCGGAAAATGGCTATGTGCCTACTTTTAACAATATACTCCTCTAACATAATCTAATGTTTTGCTTTTGCTGTAAAGCCTTTTTGAAATCGGACAACGTGGTTCGATTCAGGAGAGGTGTATCTATAAAATGATATAACATAGTCCTATATTTGAAAAAAATATATATATTACATTTCGTTATGCTAATAAATATAGGATTTTTCGCTGGATGTCCATCCCGCATACGGGACCAGGGGTTAAAATACATTTTTATGCGATTGTTCTCGTAAAATAGCGATACTATTCCATTCGGGAGACGTTGTATCCTTTCAAACACTGAAAGTAAAACATGGAGTCGTCACATGCACGCGTGCGCCAGTGCCATTGTTCTCAGAAGTACCACTCTCCAAAACCCCTACTGTTTTTCGCCCCGAGACTGCAGAGTTATCATTCAACGTTCTGGCGCCTTCTGAGAGCCAATGAAAGCCTTAGAAAATGTCACGTTACAGCAGAGATCCTGTATTTTTGATAAAGAGGCTACAGAAGACCAAGAAATGGTCAGACAGGGCAATTCACATATAGAATCTTCTCAGGTTTTGGCCTGCCATATGAGTTCTGTTATACTCACAGACACCATTCAAACAGTTTTAGAAACTTTAGGGTATTTTCTATCCAAATCTACTAATTATATGCATATTCTAGTTTCTGGGCAGGAGTAATAACCAGATTAATTCAGGTACGTTTTTTATCCGGCCGTGAAAATACTGCCCCCTATCCCAAACAGGATATACAACATAATTCAGACAAAATAAAATGCCTCCCTGCGCACGAAGAGACAACGAACAAAATGTTAGCCCTTGGCATAGTCACAGCTCTCAGGCACCTGCGTGAGCACATGGGATTTCACTCAAACACTGTCTCAAGTACTCACAAGTTACAATAGGTACCCTTGCTAGCGAGCTCGATAAAACTTTTTAACATACAATATGTACAATATAAATATTTAACAAAACTTATCCAACCATAACAGCACATTGTGTAACATTACCATGGTTTTACATTGAAAAATAGCGGCGCCAAAGACAACATACCACGCTAACTGAAGATCAGGCAAGAGAGAACATTTGGAGTTAACTGAAGGTCAGGCAAGAGAGAACAATATGGTAACACAGATACCCCACGATGGACCAAACCAAAATATACAAAACTTTTACAATCAAGTGTATTTACAAAATGAAAAAGTGTTTGCACAAAACAAAATAACATAGCTATGCAGCTGTAATGAAATAAGAAACACACTCTGAATTATTATTATGAAATTATTAACCTGTTATGGCTAGGGGGCAGTATTTTCACGGCTGGATAAAAAACGTACCCGATTTAATCTGATTATTACTCGTGCCCAGAAACTAGAATATGCATATAATTATTAGCTTTGGATAGAAAACACTCCAAAGTTTCTAAAACTGTTGAATGGTGTCTGTGAGTATAACAGGACTCATATGGCAGGCAAAAACCTGAGAAGATTTCATGCAGGAAGTGGCCTGTCTGACAAGGTGTCGTTCTTCTTGTCTCTGTTTATTGAAGAGTGAGGATCTTAGCTGTCCCGTGACATTTCCTACGGCTGCCATAGGCTCTCAGAAGGCGGCAAAACGCTCAATCGTGGCTTTGCAGGCTCTGGCTGAAACAAAGTAGCGCGTTTGGGTAGTGGCTGGTTACAGTACTGTGAGACTCGGGCTCGTGCCCGCGTCGACCGAAAGCTTTGTTTTCTTTCCTCTGTTTAGCTAAATGGACATTCCCGGTCGGAAAATTATCGCTTTTTTACGAGAAAAATGGCATAACAATGGATTTTAAACAGCGGTTGACATGCTTCGAAGTACGGTAATGGAATATTTAGATTTTTTTTGTCACGAATTGCGCCATGCGCGCGACCCTGATTTACCATCTCGGATAGTTTCTGGAAAGCACGAACAAAACGCCGCTATTCGGATATAACGATGGATTATTTTGGACCAAACCAACATTTGTTATTGAAGTAGCAGTCCTGGGAGTGCATTCTGACGAAGACAACAAAAGGTAATCAAACTTTTATAATAGTAAATCTGATATTGGTGAGTGCTAAACTTGCCGGGTGTCTAAATAGCTAGCCCGTGATGGCTGGGCTATGTACTTAGAATATTGCAAAATGTGCTTTCACCAAAAAGCTATTTTAAAATCGAACATATCGAGTGCATAGAGGAGTTCTGTATCTATAATTCTTAACCTGTTAGGGCTAGGGGGCAGTATTGACACAGCTGGATAAAAAACATACCCGATTTAATCTGGTTACCACTCCTACCCAGTAACTAGAATATGCATATACTTATTACATATGGATAGAAAACACCCTAAATTTTCTAAAACTGTTTGAATGGTGTCTGTGAGTATAACAGAACTCAAATGGCAGGTCAAAACCTGAGAGATTCCTTTACAGGAAGTGGCCTGTCTGACCATTTCTTGAACTTCTTTTCCATCTCTATCATTTACTAAGGATCTCTGCTCTAACGTGACACTTCCCACGTCGTCCATAGGCGCTCAGAGCCCGGGAAAAAACAGAATGTCGACATTCCAGCCCCAGGCTGAAACACATTATCGCCTTTCTCAAGTGGCCGATCAAGGGACACTGGGCTTAGGCGCGTGACCCCGACCGCCCCCGCCTTTGGGATTTTTTCCTCTGTTTGCCGAAAAGGAGATTCCCTGTCGGAATATTATCGCTTTTCTACGAGAAAAATGTCGTAAAAATTGATTTTAAACAGCGGTTGACATGCTTCGAAGTACGGTAATGGAATATTTAGAATTTTATTGTCACGAATTGCGCCATGCGCGCGACACTTCTTTACTATTTCGGATAGTGTCTGGAACGCACGAACAAAACGCCGCTATTCGGATATAACGATGGATTATTTTGGACCAAACCAACATTTGTTATTGAAGTAGCAGTCCTGGGTGTGCATTCTGACGAAGACAACAAAAGGTAATCAAACTTTTATAATAGTAAATATGATTATGGTGAGTGCTAAACTTGCCGGGTGTCTAAATAGCGAGCCCGTGATGCCTGGGCTATGTACTTAGAATATTGCAAAATGTGCTTTCACCAAAAAGCTATTTTAAAATCGGACATATCGAGTGCATAGAGGAGGTCTGTATCTATAATTCTTAAAATAATTGTTATGCTTTTTGTGAACGTTTATCGTGAGTATTTTAGTAAAATGTTAGCGAATTCCCCGGAAGTTTGCGGGGGGTATGCTAGTTCTGAACGTCACATGCTAATGTAAAAAGCTGGTTTTTGATATAAATATGAACTTGATTGAACAAAACATGCATGTATTGTATAACATAATGTCCTAGGGTTGTCATCTGATGAAGATCATCAAAGGTGAGTGCTGCATTTAGCTGTCTTCTGGGTTTTGGTGACATTATATGCTGGCTTGAAAAATGGGTGTCTGATTATTTCTGGCTTGCTACTCTGCTGACACAATCTAATGTTTTGCTTTCGTTGTAAAGCCTTTTTGAAATCGGACAGTGTGGTTGGATAAAGGAGAGTCTTGTCTTAAAAATGTTGTGAAATAGTCATATGTTTGAAAAATTGAAGTTTTTGTATTTTTGAGGAATTTGTAATTCACGCCACGCCTATCATTGGATATTGGAGCAGGTGTTCCGCTAGCGGAACGTCTAGATGTAAGAGGTTCATCCCCTCTTGACCTGGCCTATTTCAACTGGTCCTTGTGTGCAACATTGTGCATAATCTAAGGAAACAACATCACTGTCACGTCCTGACCAGCAGAGGGAGTAGTGCTGTAGTATTTTGGTCAGGACGTGGCAGAAGAAGTCTGTATGTGTTGTGTAGTATGTCTATTTCTGTGTTGGTCTTGTGACTCCTGATCAGGAACAGCTGGGGATTGTTGTTCCTGATTGGGAGTCATATATTTAGGAGTATGTTTGTCACTTACATTTACATTACATTTAAGTCATTTAGCAGACGCTCTTATCCAGAGCGACTTACAAATTGGTGCATTCACCTTATAATATCCAGTGGAACAACCACTTTACAATAGTGCATCTAAATCTTTTAAGGGGGGGGTTAGAAGGATTACTTTATCCTATCCCAGGTATTCCTTGAAGAGGTGGGGTTTCAGGTGTCTCCGGAAGGTGGTGATTGACTCCGCTGTCCTGGCGTCGTGAGGGAACTTGTTCCACCATTGGGGTGCCAGAGCAGCGAACAGTTTTGACTGGGCTGAGCGGGAACTGTGCTTCCTCAGAGGTAGGGAGGCGAGCAGGCCAGAGGTGGATGAACGGAGTGCCCTTGTTTGGGTGTAGGGCCTGATCAGAGCCTGAAGGTACGGAGGTGCCGTTCCCCTCACAGCTCCGTAGGCAAGCACCATGGTCTTGTAGCGGATGCGAGCTTCGACTGGAAGCCAGTGGAGAGAGCGGAGGAGCGGGGTGACGTGAGAGAACTTGGGAAGGTTGAACACCAGACGGGCTGCGGCGTTCTGGATGAGTTGTAGGGGTTTAATGGCACAGGCAGGGAGCCCAGCCAACAGCGAGTTGCAATAATCCAGACGGGAGATGACAAGTGCCTGGATTAGGACCTGCGCCGCTTCCTGTGTGAGGCAGGGTCGTACTCTGCGAATGTTGTAGAGCATGAACCTACAGGATCGGGTCACCGCCTTGATGTTGGTGGAGAACGACAGGGTGTTGTCCAGGGTCACGCCAAGGCTCTTAGCACTCTGGGAGGAGGACACAAGGGAGTTGTCAACCGTGATGGCGAGATCATGGAACGGGCAGTCCTTCCCCGGGAGGAAGAGCAGCTCCGTCTTGCCGAGGTTGTTGGGCGGCCGGCCGTCACAAGACACGAGATTTCATCTAGAGAGAGAGGGGAGAAAGAGGTCAAAGCACAGGGTAGGGCAGTGTGAGCAGGACCAGCGGATTCGTTTGACTTAGCAAACGAGGACTGGATGTCGTCGACCTTCTTTTCAAAATGGTTGACGAAGTCATCCGCAGAGAGGGAGGAGGGGGGGGAGGGGGAGGAGGATTCAGGAGGGAGGAGAAGGTGGCAAAGAGCTTCCTAGGGTTAGAGGCAGATGCTTGGAATTTAGAGTGGTAGAAAGTGGCTTTAGCAGCAGAGACAGAAGAGGAAAATGTAGAGAGGAGGGAGTGAAAGAATGCCAGGTCCGCAGGGAGGCGAGTTTTCCTCCATTTCCGCCCGGCTGCCCGGAGCCCTGTCTGTGAGCTCGCAATGAGTCGTCGAGCCACGGAGCAGGAGGGGAGGACCGAGCCGGCCTGGAGGATAGGGGACATAGAGAGTCAAAGGATGCAGAAAGGGAGGAGAGGAGGGTTGTTGAGGCAGAATCAGGAGATAGGTTGGAGAAGGTTTGAGCAGAGGGAAGAGATGATAGGATGGAAGAGGAGAGAGTAGTGGGAGAGAGAGAGCGAAGGTTGGGACGGCGCAATACCATCCGAGTAGGGGCAGAGTGAGAAGTGTTGGATGAGAGCGAGAGGGAAAAGGATACAAGGTAGTGGTCGGAGACTTGGAGGGGAGTTGCAATGAGATTAGTGGAAGAACAGCATCTAGTAAAGATGAGGTCAAGCGTATTGCCTGCCTTGTGAGTAGGGGGGGAAGGTGAGAGGGTGAGGTCAAAAGAGGAGAGGAGTGGAAAGAAGGAGGCAGAGAGGAATGAGTCAAAGGTAGACGTGGGGAGGTTCAAGTCACCCAGAACTGTGAGATGTGAGCCATCCTCAGGAAAGGAACTTATCAAGGCGTCAAGCTCATTGATGAACTCTCCAAGGGAACCTGGAGGGCGATAAATGATAAGGATGTTAAGCTTGAAACGGCTGGTAACTGTTACACCATGGAATTCAAAGGAGGCGATAGACAGATGGGTCAGGGGAGAAAGAGAGAATGTCCACTTGGGAGAGATGAGGATCCCAGTGCCACCACCCCGCTGACCAGAAGCTCTCGGGGTGTGCGAGAACACGTGGGCAGACGAGGAGAGAGCAGTAGGAGTAGCAGTGTTATCTGTGGTAATCCATGTTTCCGTCAGCGCCAAGAAGTCGAGGGACTGGAGGGTAGCATAGGCTGAGATGAACTCTGCCTTGTTGGCCGCAGACCGGCAGTTCCAGAGGCTGCCGGAGACCTGGAACTCGACGTGGGTCGTGCGCGCTGGGACCACCAGGTTAGAGTGGCAGCGGCCACGCGGTGTGAAGCGTTTGTATGGCCTGTGCAGAGGGGAGAGAACAGGGATAGACAGACACATAGTTGACAGGCTACAGAAGAGGCTACGCTAATGCAAAGGAAATTGGAATGACAAGTGGACTACACGTCTAGAATGTTCAGAAAGTTAAGCTTACGTTGCAAAAATCTTATTGACTAAAATGATTAAAATGATACAGTACTGCTGGCTGGTGAAGTAGGCTAGCTAGCAGTGGCTGCGTTGTTGACTTTGTTTGAAAGAGTAGCTGGCTAGGTAACCTCGATAGTTTCAGTACTACACCTTAACATGATACAAAGGCAACTATGTAGCTAGCTAACATAACACTAATCAAGACATTCCTTTGTAATGTAGTTAGTTTCTACAATGCTGCTCGTCGGTAATAGTTGGCTAGGTTTGGAAATGGCGTCGCGGGGGACGAAAAATAGCTGGCCAGCTAACCTCGATAATTACTCTAAACTACACAATTATCAAACTATGACAAACTATGACAAAGACAACTTATTGACTAAAATGACTAAAATGATACAGTACTGCTGGCTGGTAAAGTAGGCTAGCTAGCAGTGGCTGCGTTGTTGACTTTGTTTGAAAGTGTAGCTGGCTAGGTAACCTCGATAGTTTCAGTGCTACACCATTATCATGATACAACGGCAACTATGTAGCTAGCTAACACTAGCTAACCTGGCTAGCTAACCTCGATAATTACTCTAAGCTACACAATTATCTTAGATACAAAGACAGCAAAGACAACTATGTAGCTAGCTAACACTACACTAATCAAATCGTTCCCTTGTAATGTATTAGTTTCTACAGTGCTGCTAGTCGGTAGAAGTAGGCTAGCTAGCTAGCAGTGTTGACTAAGTAGGAGAACGGAGGCACGGCGCAGCGGACGAAAATAGCTGGCTAGCTAACCTCGGTAATTACTCTAAACTACACAATTATCTTAGATACAAAGACAGCAAAGACAACTATGTAGCTAGCTAACACTACACTAATCAAATCGTTCCGTTGTAATGTATTAGTTTCTACAGTGCTGCTAGTCGGTAGAAGTTGGCTAGCTAGCTAGCAGTTATTGACTAGCAGTTGTTGACTAGCTAGCTAGCTAGCTAGCAGTTGTTGACTAAGTAGCAGAACGGTGGCGCGGCGGACGAAAATAGCTGGCTAGCTAACCTCGATAATTACTCTAAACTACACAATTATCTTTGATACAAAGACAGCTAAGTAGCTAGCTAAAAAATTGCTCAGATCAAACAAATCAAACCGTTGTAATGTAATGAGATGTAATATTACCCGCGGAGCGGAGTGCAGCACGACTACTCGCTCCAAACCCGGAAGCAGCACTTGGGTTTGTGGGTGGTTGTGCTAACACTGCTAGTCTTTTGTTTGTACGCAGCCTGTTAGCCTGTCATGAGTTCGTGTTTATTGTTTTCCTGTGTATGCTTTGCTCTTCTATATTAAAAAGATGAGTATCCACTTTCCGTCTGCAGTTTGGTCCATTCAACACGGCTTCAACTATTGTGACAGAACCACCCACCACAACAAGACCAAGCAGCGGAAAAAGGAGCAGGACGCTGAAAATATGGACTATTCTGAGGAAATAGACTTCGACATGGACACTCGTGAGAAATGGACTTGGGACCAGATTCTGGCCGGAGAGGGCCCGTGGAGAAAGGCTGGTGAGGACCGGGAACGCTACCGGGGTACACGACTGGCGAGGAAGCTGGAGAGGCACCCCCAATAATTTTTTTGGGGGGGCACACGGGTAGTTTGGCTAGGCCAAGGAGGAGCCATAAGCCAGCTACCCGTGATTATATGGAGGAGCGTATGAGGTGGAGGGCGCCATGTTTCGCTGAGGTGCGCACTATCTCGCCCATACGCACGCACAGTCCGGTGCGCGCCATTCCAGCCCCTCGCAGATGCTGTGCTAGAGTGGGCATCCAGCCTGGTAGGAGGATGCCTGCACAGCGCATCTGGTCGCCGGTACGCCTCCTAGGACCAGGCTACGCTACTCCCGCTCTACGCACGGCAACCATCAGGCCCCTGCACAGCCCAGTTCGCCCTGTACCAGCACCCCGCTCATACAGGGCTGCTAGTTCCATCCAGCCAGGACGGGTTGTGCAGGTGGTGCGGTCAAGGCCACCTGTGCGCCTCCATGGCCCAGTCTTTCCGGTTCCCGCCTCTCGTGCTATCCCGGGAAGTGAGTACCTCCAGTATGGCACGACCAGTACCAGCAACCCGGACCAAGCTTCCCATGAGTCGGCCTAGTCCTATTCAGCCTGTTCCCGCTCCTCGCACTAGCCCTAGGGTGCGTGTCTTCAGCCTGGTACCACCTCTACCAGCCCCACGCACCAGGCTTCCAGTGTGTCGGCCCAGCGCCAAGAGCCCGGCAACAGTGTGCGGTCCAGAGTATCCGGCACCAGTGTGCGGTCCAGAGTATCCGGCACCAGTGTGCGGTCCAGAGTATCCGGCAACAGTATCTAGTCCGGAACCGAGGGAGACTGCCTGCGACCCGGAACCAGAGGGGTCTGCCTGAGACCCGGAACCGAGGGGGTCTGCCTGAGACCCGGAACCGAGGTGGTCTGCCTGAGACCCGGACCGAAGGGGTCTGCCTGCGACCCGGAACCGAAGGGGTCTGCCTGGGACCCGGAACCGGGTGAGTCTGCCTGCGACCCGGAAGCGGGTGAGTCTGCCTGCGACCCGGAAGCGAAGGGGTCTGCCTGCAACCCGGAAGCGAGGGGGGTCTGCCTGCGACCCGGAAGCGAAGGGGTCTGCCTGCGACCCGGAACCGAAGGAGTCTACCTACGACTCAGAACTGAAATTGACTAAATGTGTTGTAAATGAGTCTGCCTACAGCGTGGAGTTGAGGGAACCTGCCCACGAGCCACAACAACTTGAGTCTGTCTACGACCCGGACCCCAATGAGTCTGCCTACAACCTGGAGGGCAGGAGGCCGGAACCAGAGCCACCTCCAGGATAGGTGGGTTGGGGAGGGAGGGTGTAGCACAGTGCCGTCGTTGACGGCAGCCACCCTCCCTTCCCTCCCTTTTTTGTTTAGGGAATATAATTTTTTGTTGTGGTATTGGGGATATTTCTGTTTTCTTTTAACCTCTTACATCTAGACGTTCCGCTAGTGGAACACCTGCTCCAATATCCAATGATAGGCGTGGCGCGAATTACAAATTCCTCAAAAAACCCAAAACTTCCATTTTTTCAAACATATGACTATTTTACACCATTTTAACCTCTCTGGGCTAGGCGGGACGAAATCGTCCCACCTACGCAACAGCCAGAGTAATCCCGTGGCGTGATTTTCAAATACCTTAGAAATGCTATTACTTCAATTTCTCAAACATATGACTATTTTACACCATTTTAAAGACAAGACTCTCCTTTATTTAACCTCTCTGGGCTAGGCAGGACGAATTCGTCCCACCTACGTAACAGCCAGTTGAATCCTGTGGCGCGATTTTCAAAATCTTTGAAATGCTATTACTTCAATTTCTCAAACATATGACTATTTTACAGCTATTTAAAGACAAGACTCTCGTTAACCTCTATGGGACCGGCGGGACGAATTCGTCCCACCTACGTAACAGCCACTGCCAGCCTGTGGCGCGATTTTCAAAACCTTAAAAATCCTATTACTTCAATTTCTCAAACATATGACTATTTTACAGCCATTTAAAGATAAGACTCTCGTTAATCTAACCACACTGTCCGATTTCAAAAAGGCTTTACAACGAAAGCAAAACATTAGATTATGTCAGCAGACACCCATTTTTCAAGCCAGCATATAATGTCACCAAAACCCAGAAGACAGCTAAATGCAGCACTCACCTTTGATGATCTTCATCAGATGACAACCCTAGGACATTATGTTATACAATACATGCATGTTTTGTTCAATCAAGTTCATATTTATATCAAAAACCAGCTTTTTACATTAGCATGTGACGTTCAGAACTAGCATACCCCCCGCAAACTTCCGGGGAATTCGCTAACATTTTACTAAATTACTCACGATAAACGTTCACAAAAAGCATAACAATTATTTTAAGAATTATAGATACAGACCTCCTCTATGCACTCGATATGTCCGATTTTAAAATAGCTTTTTGGTGAAAGCACATTTTGCAATATTCTAAGTACATAGCCCAGGCATCACGGGCTCGCTATTTAGACACCCGGCAAGTTTAGCACTCACCATAATCATATTTACTATTATAAAAATGTCATTACCTTTTGTTGTCTTCGTCAGAATGCACACCCAGGACAGCTACTTCAATAACAAATGTTGGTTTGGTCCAAAATAATCCATCGTTATATCCGAATAGCGGCGTTTTGTTCGTGCGTTCCAGACACTATCCGAAATAGTAAAGAAGTGTCGCGCGCTTGGCGCAATTCCTGACAATAAAATTCAAAGTATTCCATTACCGTACGTCGAAGCATGTCAACCGCTGTTTAAAATCAATTTTTACGTCATTTTTCTCGTAGAAAAGCGATAATATTCCGACAGGGAATCTCCTTTTCGGCAAACAGAGGAAAAAATCCCAAAGGCGGGGGCGGTCGGGGTCACGCGCATAAGCTAGTGTCTCTTGATGGGCCACTTGAGAAAGGCGATAATGTGTTTCAGCCTGGGGCTGGAATGACGACATTCTGTTTTTTCCCGGGCTCTGAGAGCCTATGGAAGACGTGGGAAGTGTCACGTTAGAGCAGAGATCCTTAGTAAATGATAGAGATGGAAAAGAAGTTCAAGAAATGGTCAGACAGGCCACTTCCTGTAAAGGAATCTCTCAGGTTTTGACCTGCCATTTGAGTTCTGTTATACTCACAGACACCATTCAAACAGTTTTAGAAAATTTAGGGTGTTTTCTATCCATATGTAATAAGTATATGCATATTCTAGTTACTGAGTAGGAGTGGTAACCAGATTAAATCGGGTATGTTTTTTATCCAGCCGTGTCAATGCTGCCCCCTAGCCCTAACAGGTTAATCTAACCACACTGTCCGATTTCAAAAAGGCTTTACAACAAAAGCAAAACATTACATTATGTCAGCAGAGTACCAAGCCAGAAATAATCAGACACCCATTTTTCAAGCTAGCATATAATGTCACAAAAACCCAGAAGACAGCTAAATGCAGCACTAACCTTTGATGATCTTCATCAGATGACACACCTAGGACATTATGTTATACAATACATGCATGTTTTGTTCAATCAAGTTCATATTTATATAAAAAACCAGCTTTTTACATTAGCATGTGACGTTCAGAACTAGCAAACTTCCGGTGAATTTACTAAAAATGTACTAAATTACTCATGATAAACGTTCACAAAAAGCATAACAATTATTTTAAGAATTATAGATACAGAACTCCTCTATGCACTCGATATGTCCGATTTTAAAATAGCTTTTCGGTGAAAGCACATTTTGCAATATTCTCAGTAGATAGCCCAGCCATCACAGGGCTAGCTATTTAGACACCCAGCAAGTTTAGCACTCACCAAAGTCAGATTTACTATAAGAAAAATGTTATTACCTTTGGTGTTCTTCGTCAGAATGCACTCCCAGGACTTCTACTTCAATAACAAATGTTGGTTTGGTCCCAAATAATCCATTGTTATATCCAAACAACGGCGTTTTGTTTGTGCGTTCAAGACACTATCCGAAAGGGTAAAGAAGGGTGACGAGCACGGCGCATTTCGTGACAAAAAAATTGTAAATATTCCATTACCGTACTTCGAAGCATGTCAACCGCTGTTTAAAATCAATTTTTATGCCATTTTTCTCGTAAAAAAGCGATAATATTCCGACCGGGAATCTGCGTTTAGGTAAAAAGAGGAAAGAAAATAAAGCACGGGGTCGACTCGTGCACGCGCCTAAGCCCATTGTCCTCTGATCGGCCACTTGCCAAAAGCGTAAATGTGTTTCAGCCAGGGGCTGCCTCGATATCATTCAGCTTTTTCCCGGGCTCTGAGAGCCTATGGGAGCCGTAGGAAGTGTCACGTTTCAGCAAAGATCCTCAGTCTTCAATAAAAAGAGCCAAGATGAACAACAACTTGTCAGACAGGGCACTTCCTGTTCAGAATCTTCTCAGGTTTTGCCTGCCATATGAGTTCTGTTATACACACAGACACCATTCAAACCGTTTTAGAAACTTTAGGGTGTTTTCTATCCAAAGCCAATAATTATATGCATATTCTAGTTACTGGGCAGGAGTAGTAACCAGATTAAATCGGGTACGTTTTTTTTATCCGGCCGTGTCAATACTGCCCCCTACCCCCAACAGGTTAAAAAGATGAGTATCCACTTTCCGTCTGCAGTTTGGTCCATTCAACACGGCTTCAACTATTGTGACAATCACACTGCTACACATAGTCTGTAGGCTATTATTAGTAGACTAGAGTTGATCAGACTGAAAAATTGTCAATCACATACAGCATGTCAGATCCTTAATGTTTAGGTGTAGCCTAGGCTGCTGCAACATTTATGTAAATAGTTTTTGCATGTGTCTCTCCAGAGTGATGACATGTTATCAAGTTTACTAAATAAATACCGGAAGAAATCGTAGCTTACCTGAGCGCTCCCGGAAAAATGTGTTTTGTCAACCTTTTTAATCTGACTTTTAATGGATGATGCGATGGAAGCTATTTAATCATTCTTTATTGGACATCCCGAGTGGTGCAGTACTGCATCAATAATTTTGGGTTTTCGACATCCCAGAGAAGACAAGAATCTTCCATATGCTCAGCAAGTAAAGCATCGTAATGTGCAATTACATCTGCAAGCTCCTTGTAGTTGCCATTGTTAGCGAAACTTTCTCTCTCATCATGCCCCTAAGTAAAAGAGAATTTTTGCAGATAAGCTTCTTGTGACCATGTTTCTTCTTACCTTCTCGTTGTGTTGTGCAGTTTGAATACACAGACCTTCGTCCATCACATGATCATTGCAGCTTTTTCCAAGAAAGGGTTCTAAAACAAAAAACTCCTCCATCTCCTGTAGTTTGAATAAACTTATTTGAATTTAATAATATCCCCAAAATGCTCAACAATTACTCTTCACTCTCAATCTCTATCCAATATGTAACCAACTCACCAAGCTTCTCAACACATAGAATTCCCATAGTGCTCTGCAGCACAACCCCAATACGCCACACTATGTTTGTTCTCTGATCCTAATCCTATGATTTGATTGACAACATGTCAGTTCATATTGCAAAAGCTTTGATTGATTGGAGAATGTCCTCCTGAAGTGGTTATAATTACCATGTAGGTCTATGGAAAGTGGTGAGACCTATCAGCCTCCTAAATTTTGGGTGGAAAATAGCTGTCCTTCAGCTACACCATGGTGCTATCCTAGAGTGTGTTGTTGAGACTACTGTAGACCTTCATTGCAAAACAGTGTGTTTTAGTCAGGTATTGTGACATGAAAATATTTATAATTGTTTAATAATTGAAACATTTTCTGAAATTCACTCAGTAGGATGGTCCTCCCCTTCCTATTCTGAGGAGCCTCTACTGCCTCAGCTTTTTACCAAAACAGGGGCAAGGAAAACACTATGTTATTGTTTCTACTGCTGATTGCCACTTTAACCCTTTAGACCCAATTTAATTCTAGAATGCTGCTGTACATTCTTGAGAATTTTCAAGAAAAATACAATTTTCTCAAACATTTCAGACAAACAGACAAACAGTCTTCCATTGTTTAAAGACACTTGCTATCAAAAAATATTAACTCAAACCAACAAAGTTAGTCACTGAAAATGTACCATGTATAATATTATACTTATACGTTTGTAAATAATAATACAAAATGTGACCAGAGGACTATATTCAGAACATATTTCAAAACCCACACAAAGTAGGCTATGTGATTGACAACAATTCTTACTTCTGTAACAATGTAAAAATTCGAACAACTATTCAGAGACTTTCAAAATGTAGATACCTTCTCTCAATAAGACATAGTACAGACCATGCCTGAAACAAACTGTAGAAATAGTAGTCTACTTTGACAACAATTCGGCGAATGCTACAAGTATTAGATAAACAGATAAAGAAAGCCAATAAAAAAATGACACAATTTCCCTATTAGATTTGTTGGACAAATTAATGTCACACTGTCACTTTAGTGTTTGCATTTAGCCTACAACATGCCATGAAACTTCTTGAAGCACGACCCTAACTTACAAAGTGGCACAAAATGTAAAAATAGTACTTTGACAACAATTCAGTAAATGCAGTGTTATAGAAGATTCAGATAAAAATTAAAATGCAACCACACAAAGTACGCTATTGGATTGACAAAGATTCTTATTTCTGTAAAAATACAAACAATTAATCAGAGACTATTTCAAAATGTAAATAACCTCAATAAGGCTTAGTACAGACTAGGCCTGTACAGCAATTAAATTCTTGTGTTTAAATATATTTTCCTTCTTTATTGTTTTCCCCTATCCCTACCACGCCTCCCCTAATTGGAGTAAACCAATGGACGACAACACCTAGTCTTCTACTCCCAGCTTATACATACTATATACACGTACATTTTACAGACACATTACATTTTACTTGAGTTATCTTTTTTCTTCTCCTTTTTCATCCCACCCTTCAGCTGCCCTCAACCACTCTCATCTATCTCTGAAAACCATCCAGTTTTGATTTATACTTGCCATATATTTTTCAACTGTGCTGTTTCATAAAAGTTCTGAACCTTTATATTCTCATAGTTCCTACAGATTGTAAATTAAAGATGAACATTTTACCAAGAGTATCATTATAGCGACCAAAAACAAGCTACAAAGCGGTGCAGTACCAAAACATGATGTAAAGATTCTGTCTAATCGCAGCAAAATCTGCAGAGTTGGAGTGGTTGTATCTTCCATATACATAACGTTCTAATCATTTTAGTTGGAAAAACTCTAACTTTTGAATCCAGTGTTGTTTTGTGTATCAGTCCATAAACCGGTTATCAGTCCATAAACCAAAAACTATTTTGCAACCTGTATTTTTTTAAATTAATTTCACCTTCATTTAATCAGGTAGGCTAGTTGAGAAAAAGTTCTCATTTACAACTGTGACCTGGCCAAGATAAAGCAAAGCAGTGCGACACAAACAACAACACATGGAATAAACAAACATGCAGTCAATACAATAGAAAAGGTCTATATACAGTGTGTGCAAATGAGGTAGAATAAGGTGTTACGAACCGGCTCTGAGTTCGCAACAAAAGGGAGACAACGTGGAGACAAGGAGTATCAAAAAATATATTTATTAAATAAAGTAACTAAACAAAATGAACAATTAACAATGGTGTGTGTAATCAGTAATCAGTAGTGTAAGTGTGTGTTTTGCATACCTGAATGTAATAATGCAGGGTGTTGAAAGGTGCCAAAGCAAATAACCAAAAAGCCACAAAAAAACTACAACCAAAGTCAACAAAGTGTCTGCATGGAGAGAGTCTCCTCAATAAATGTGTAAGAGGTCTGTTTATCATGGGACACACCCGGCCCAGGTGTTTCCCATGTAGCTGACGACCCTCCCAACTCCGCCCACCGGCATCCTAACAAGGAAAGAAGAACAAAGAGAGAGAATACGGCAGAAAGAGTGGGAGGGTCGTCACCCCCCCCCCCCCCCCCGGAACAACGTACGAACCTCTGCGTCCCAAATTGACACAGCCTCTGCGTCCCAAATTGTTTAGGGGTTACGTGTTCATACCTCCACTAGCCCCAGCCAGCCTCCTCACCAGACCTCAGCAACCTTTGCGGACAGGAAGCACATTTAAGAGGAAAGAAGAACACAAGACCAGGAGGGAACAGACAGGAAAGATAGAACATGACAACACCAAACAATAGTCCGTCACGTAAACATTCAGGAACAGGGCGCACGAGAGAGCGCATCAGCAATCACGTTATCAGTCCCCCGGATGTGCCGCACATCAAGATGGATGGATTGTAAAAATAAACACCATCTCATTATCCTCTGATTAGGACACATCATGGACCTGAAAAAGGTGAGAGGGTTATGGTCGGTGTAGACCACAATAGGTACTACTCCCGACCCGACAAACACTTCAAAGTGTTGTAACGCCCAAATAAGTGCTAGCGCTTATTTTTCAATGACCGAATAGTTCAACTGATACTGGTTAACCTGTTAGGGCTAGGGGGCAGTATTTTCACGGCTGGATAAAAAACGTACCCGATTTAATCTGGTTACTAATCCTACCCAGTAACTAGAATATGCATATACTTATTATGTATGGATAGCAAACACCCTAAAGTTTCTAAAACTGTTTGAATGGTGTCTGTGAGTATAACAGAACTCAAATGGCAGGTCAAAACCTGAGAGATTCCTTTACAGGAAGTGGCCTGTCTGACCATTTCTGGAACTTCTTTGCCATCTCTATCTTTTACTAAGGATCTCTGCTCTAACGTGACACTTCCTACGTCGTCCATAGGCGCTCAGAGCCCGGGAAAAACCTGAATGTCGTCATCCCAGCCCCAGGCTGAAACACATTATCGCCTTTCTCAAGTGGCCGATCAAGGGACTGTGGGCTTAGGCGCGTGACCTGCACCGCCCCCGTCTTTGTGATTTTTTTCCTCTGTTTGCCGAAAAGGAGATTCCCGGTCGGAATATTATCGCTTTTCTACGAGAAAAATGGCGTAAAAATTGATTTTAAACAGCGGTTGACATGCTTCGAAGTACGGTAATGGAATATTTAGAATTTTTTTGTCACGAATTGCGCCATGCGCGCGACCCTTCTTTACCATTTCGGATAGTGTCTGGAACGCACGAACAAAACGCCGCTATTCGGATATAACGATGGATTATTTTGGACCAAACCAACATTTGTTATTGAAGTAGCAGTCCTGGGAGTGCATTCTGACGAAGACAACAAAGGTAATGAAACTTTTGTAATAGTAAATCGGAGTTTGATCAGGGATAAACTTGGTCGGCGTAAATGGCTAGCCGTGATGGCTGGGCTATCTACTGAGAATATTGCAAAATGTGCTTTCACCGAAAAGCTATTTTAAAATCGGACATATCGAGTGCATAGAGGAGTTCTGTATCTATAATTCTTAAAATAATTGTTATGTTTTTTGTGAACGTTTATCGTGAGTAATTTAGTAAATTCACCGGATGTTTGCGGGGGGTATGCTAGTTCTGAACGTCACATGCTAATGTAAAAAGCTGGTTTTTGATATAAATATGAACTTGATTGAACAAAACATGCATGCATTGTATAACATAATGTCCTAGGGTTGTCATCTGATGAAGATCATCAAAGGTTAGTGCTGCATTTAGCTGTGGTTTTGTTTTTTGTGACATTATATGCTAGCTTGAAAAATGGGTGTCTGATTATTTCTGGCTTGGTACTCTGCTGGCATAATCTAATGTTTTGCTTTCGCTGTAAAGCCTTTTTGAAATCGGACAGTGTGGTTAGATAAAGGAGAGTCTTGTCTTTAAAATGCTGTGAAATAGTCATATGTTTGAAAAATTGAAGTTTTTGTATTTTTGAGGAATTTGTAATTCGCGCCACGCCTATCATTGGATATTGGAGCAGGTGTTCCGCTAGCGGAACGTCTAGATGTAAGAGGTTAATAATTTTTGCCCTCCAAATTCATATTCATTATATAAATAGGCCCGTTTAATTTTATCTGACTTCCCGTTCCAAATAAAGTTTAATATTTTTTGGTCATGTAATTAAAAAAGGGCCTTAAGTAAATAGGTAAACTTGGATATGACTAAAAATTTAATCAGGGGGATTTTTTTCTCTCACAAATATACAGGTATTTACTGTTCCATGATAGCAAGATCTTATCTACATATTTTTGCTAACTTTATAATAAAATGTATTGTAGTGAGAAACTTTTGGGATATGAATACGAAGTATGTTCACTTCACCGTCAGACCATTTTACTGGTAAACTACACAGTAATGTAAAAGTTATTAAGGTACATTTATCATAGTTTAGTTGTAATCCAGATAGGTTAGAAAAATGATCTAGATCCTCTGTGAGGCTGTGCAGGGATACAAATTGTGGATTTAAAAGGAAACATGAGTCATCAGTATACAATGACAACTTTGTATTTAAACCATGAATTTCTAGCCGCTTGATATTCTTATTGGATTTGAATTTAATAGCTAACATTTCGATGGCCATAATAAATACACTGAATAAAAATATGAACGTAAAGTGTTGGTCACATGTTTTCTGAGCTGAAATAAAGATCCAATATATTTTCCATATTCACAAAAAGGTTATTTATCTCAAATGTTGTTCACAAATTTGTTTATATTCCTGTTAGTCAGCATTTCTCCTTTGCCAAGATAATCCATCCACCTGACCGGTGTGGCATATCAAGAAGCTGATTAAACAACATGATCATTACACAGGTGCACCATGTGCTGGGAACAATAAAAGGCTATTCTTAAATTTGAAGTTTTGTCACACAACACAATGCCACAGATGTCTCATGTTTTGAGGGAGTGTGCAATTGGCATGCTGACTGAAGGAATGTCCCACCAGAGCTATTGCCAGAGAATTTAATGTTAATTTCTCTACCATCAGCTGCCTCCAACGTCATTTTAGAGAACTTGGCAGTACGTCCAACCAGTCTCACAACCACAGACCACGCGTAACCACGCCAGCCCAGGACCTCCACATCTGGCTTCTTCACCTAAGGGATCGTCTTAGACCAGCCACCAGACCAGCTGATATAAAACTGTTGGCTAGCACAACAAAATAAATTCTGCACAACCTGTCAGAAACCGTCTCAGGGAAGCTCATCTGCATGCTCGTAGTCCGCACAAAGGTCTTAACCTGATTGCAGTTTGGCGTCGTAGACGACTTCAGTGGTGAAATGCTCACCTTCGATGACCACGGCCACGCTGGAGAAGTAACGGAAGAATACCGGTTTCAACTGTACCGGGCAGATGGCAGACAGCATGTACGGCGCGGTTTGCTGATGTCAACGTTGTGTACAGAGCTTCTTGATATGCCACACGTGTCAGGTGGTTGGATTATCTTGGCAAAGGAGAAATGCTCACTAACAGGGATGTAAACACATTTGTCTTATATCTGCTCCTGCCACGCCCTCTACTGCTCATCCTGTGTCTCCTCGACCTGCCGTCACTCCCCCAGTACTCTCTCCCTCTCCCTCTCTCTCTCTCTCTGTGTGTGATTGTGTGGGCGGAGACAGGTGTGCTGGAGTTTGAGCAGATCCCCACCAGCTGCCACCTGTTCCATAATCTTGACCTCTACAAATACTCAGCCCTGCCACTTCCACACTGCCAGATCACAATCTCAGATCAGTCAGTCTACGTTTCTAGCAGTTTATTACTATTTAGATCCTGTTATCCTGTTGTGCCTGTTTTCCTTGCCTGACATGGTTTTCCTCTCCGCTACAGTTCTGCCCTCTCTGACTCTGGTCCCTGTCTCCAGTCCCACACCTCCTCATCCTGCTACTCTGCCCTGGATTCCCCACTCTACTGCTCCCTTGGATTCCCCTCCGGACCTGCTTACCCCATCCCAATCCCTCTCGCTCCAGCCTCAGCCTCCGCACCTGGTTTCCTGCAACCTGCCCGAGCCTCCTCTGGCCGGCACTCCATCTTCCCCCTGTGTTTCAATAAATACCTTGGTTACTTCATCCCAGTCTCCTCGTCTGAGTCTGCTCTTGGGTTTCCCTGTTCCACTCTGCATAACAATTTGCATATTAGGCCTTTTTAAAATTAGCTATGAATGCCAGGCCTGGTTTCCTAGATTTTTCATAGTGTTCTGTTGTCTCCAGTACTTGTCTTATCTCCAATGTGTCATCCATGTAAAAAACCTGTTTGATTAGGATGAATAATATCCAACAATATCTTTTTAATTCTATGTGGTATGCTTTTTTTGTTCATATTTTGGTAAGGGGCCTCCAGCTTTTTAAGTGGATTGGATCTTTATATTTAGTTCTGTTACAGTAATAGTGAAATCAGACCTTCTTGCTGAGCATCTGATATTCTACCATTTTCATAGGAGTGGTTAAAACATGCTCAGAATGGACCTTTGAGTACATTAATAAAGGGGGGGTGGGGGAGGGTGCTGGAAAATGTGTTGCCCTATATCGGTCCAGCTAATACATGACTAGTAAAGGCCCAGTGTACTACTTAAAAAAATATAAAATCTGTTAAATATATTTTTTATATTAGGATTATTCAAGGAGTGCTGATGCACTCTCGGCACCCCTACTTCCCGATGCTATGAGTGAATCATGGATGACTTTGTTAGTTATTTTTGGTAGCATTTCTATGTTGAAGATGAAAATAATTTGGTGCATTTTCTCCTATATTCCATGAAGTTCGTTTTATATTTAGAATATATTACACTTAATCTTTCTTGAATAAGCTCCTCCAGTTCTTTTGTTTTTTCCTATATGTGCCTATATGTGCCTCTGTGGTACAGTTTTTAATTCTATCTATCTGTACTGTTAGTTTCCTTTATTAATATGAACTCCTTTGACTTATATTTTTGTTTTAAAGATGAGCATTGAATTGCATGGCCTCTAAAGGCACATTTAAAAGTGTCCCATACAATTAGGGGATCTGCTTAACATATGTTATGTAGGAAAAAGTTAGCAAAAAATGATTCTGTCTTGGTTAAAAACAAGTTGTCATCCAGTAGGCTTTGATTATATTTCCAATATCCTCACACACGTGGAAATGCTATAAGAATAATATATATGCCAATTAATTGATGGTCTGACTGCATTCTGTCCCATATCAAAACTTGTTCAACTTTTGGTGCCGAAGAGAATGACATAAGAAAGTAGTTAAGATGACTATCTTGATTGAGCCTCTGCCATGTATATCTCACTAGGTCAGGATAGTTAAGCCTCCATATATCCACTAGTTCCAATATATATAATATTCAGGATTTTCTTAAGTGCATGAGGGTGATAGTTTGTAGTGTGATTTCCTTTACGGTCCATTGAGGTACTTAAAACCGTATTATAATCACCCACCTGTCACGCCAACTCCTGGTCCCCCACTCCAGCGCTCGACGTCGCCGGTCTACTAATCACCGGTCCTGGCAACCATAATTTCACACACCTGGCAACCATAATTACGCACACCTGCTGCCCATTGTTACACACACCTGGACCTCATCATCTCTTTAATTACTCTCCCTTTATTTAGTCTTCGGTAGCCTTAGTCATCAGGCAGTATTGGTTTTGTCTCATTCAGTATGCTTCTCCTGTTTTGTTTATCTGCCTTTTACTATTATTATACTCACCTTCTGCATCTGCATCCTGACTCCCATTGTATACGTAACACCACCATTATAGTAGAGTCGTGTATTGCTTTGCAAGCTCGATAAATTATTATATATATTTTCAAAGAAGCCTGGACCATCATTATTTGTACCGCATAGATTAGTCCAAATCTGTTAATGGTCCAATAGCATATTTACAAAGGATCCACCTTCTTTGCGGATCTGTTTGGACATTATTGTTAATTAATATCATCACCCTTTTTGAGTTGCCCATGGGAGACGTATACAGTATTTCACCCTCCCCAGTTCTTTTCCCACACAACTTCATCTAAGGATGTACAATGCATTTCCTGTAAACAATAGATAGTATATTCCTACTCTTTTAGGCAGGAAATACCAATTTATATTTTCTTGTTATCTGCTAAGCCATTACAATTATAACTAGCTATACCTATTTCATTACTAAGGTACCAGTTTCAATTATACTTACCATAATATGTTTTTGAATCTACCATTAAGAAGTACCATGATGATTGAGTGTCCATATAGCTGTACCATGATATTTGCATTGTTAACATATTGTAGCTGCCACTGAGTAAACCTCCAATTGTCCTCCAATACTCCACCCGCTAAACCTCCCCCCATCCCAAGTTGGGTTGTCTAACGCCTTCACCTCAGTGTGTACTGTATGTAGTTATTTAAAAAAAATTGAAATTCTAAAATCTCCCACATTTTAATTCATTCCCACAATTGACTAACAATGTTTGTAATAATGTAGGCACTTCTTATGAAGGATTGTTACCTATAACTGGAGTAGAAAATCTACATTTTTGGCAAGCAATTATTATTAATTTTATATTACAGCTTGTGATTCCATCCTATACTATCCCTAACATCATTATCCCATAACAAAACATTATATTATTTTCCTTTTTAGTCCCTAAAATGTTCAGTGTTGGGTGTTTCATTATTCGCCCCTTCTATGGGAACGTTTTATTATTTAGAATATCCATGGAGTAGTCCTGGTGTCTACGAACAGTTGGTTATCAATGTACAGCTTGTCGAATACGAGATCTACATGTTTCCCTTTTTATCTTTGAAGAGTGGGTATAGTACTTTGCACCGTTCTGCAATTTCCTTTGGGAACTTGGCGACTCTCTGTCCGAGTCGATGTATATGTTCAAGTTTGATTTTGTCAACAGTATCTCCTGGGTTCTGTAGCGCTTTAACCAAAAACTATTTCGCAACACCATCATTGTCTTAAATTCCGGTAAGCAGTAGATTTTCTCACATAGATCTAGTTTGTATATCAAGTAAGGATTCTCTTAGAAACTTGTTCTCTTTTGTTTTGTTCATTAACATCAGTTTCGATAGTATTCATCTCCAGGCTCGCCTTCATCTCTTATATATCTGCACGGACTAGCTCAAGTATGCCTAATTTGAAACTTTAGCAGTTCAGTTTCCACTCTTACCGTACCGGGTGGCGAAACGCATAGGTCATCCGTGTCTGTCGATGAGTCTTATACTTTTCTTTTGGAGTTGGCGTAGACTGCCTTACTAATATTTGTCAATAGAATTCTCTAGCCTTACAAGTTGTTTTGAGTTATTATCCAGCTTGAATGTAAAGTACTACCATTTAATCGGTTTTAAAAAGACATTGATTCCTTAGGTTTTTTCATGGGGCATTCAGCACCGCTATCTTCAGTCCACCATGTTCATTGGTCCTCCTCATTGGTCCACATCTCCCACTCTTTTCCCCGCCTCCACTCCTGATGCACACCACACACCCTCTCTTGTGCCCTTCGAACTTCACCAGGGAGTGGCCTGCTTTCAAATCATGAGTAACAACTCAGTCCACACCCCCTGGTGCCACATTCTTAGCTCCCCGCTCCTGCCACTGTAGCCATCAAAAAGTGAATGCACAAGCTGCATTTTAAATGCCTTCAGGGACCAGTGCCTGCGGTTTCTGGGAATGGGCCTTTGCAGGGTCCCCCACACTGGTCTACTGACGCCGCCCTCAGGTTACCATACATAGGTAGCAATATGCCATGCAACCACTTTGAGCAGCTACTGTATGTAAGTACAGTACATGCGCTTTTCTGATCCAAATTCAACAAATGAGACAGACAAATTGCACAAAGTAAGCTGTGTGGTACAAGGGTGTACCAAGCTCTTCCTCTTTGTTCCTCTTCCTCTCAATGTTCCTCTCCCTCCACTCTCCTCTCCCTCCCCTTCACTCTCCTCTTCCTCTCTCCCTCTACTCTCCTCTTGCTGCACTCCTCCCTCCTCTTCCTCCTCACTCTACATTTATATCCCTCCAATTATCTCGAACTCCTCTTCCTCCTTGTGTTCTGCTGCTGAACCCTGACTCTCAACTTCACTTCACTCTCTGACCTAGAGGAACAAAGTAACAGAGGGAGAGATAGAGCGAGAGAGAGGAACACAGGAACAAACAAATAGGATACAATTGTGGTCAGGATTATAATCTCTCTCTCTGTCTCTCTATCACTCACACACACACTCTCTACCTTCCTATCTTTATTTTTCTCAGCCATACACATACTCTGTAATAATCACCTCTTAGGGGGTTCCCATAACAAATTGTGTGTTACACACACACTCACACACAGTATAATCATGTGGTAGCCCAGGAAGAGTAGCTGCTGCATGTGTAGTAGCTAATGAGGATCCTAATAAACTGAACCAAATCATGAAGATATACAGCATTTGGATTCAATGAATCATCAATCAAAATTATTTTATAAAGCCCTTAATGGGCAGATTGTTTATCAGTTCATTGTGTGCATATATGTTTGTCTGATTGATGGATAATCAGACAGGATAGAGCACACATAAATACGTTCATAAACATGTTCATAGATGACCAGCAGGCTTAGATTATAACCGTAAAGGCTATATATGGTACACACACACCTCAAGACCAATGGTTAGATTACCATCAGCTGGTGGTCCCTTTATACGGGGGATTTGGCCTTGTGTTTTAGGTTATTGTCCTGCTGAAATGTGAATTAATGTCCCAGTGTCTGGTGGAAAGCAGACAACCAAGTGTTTTGCCAGTGCTTAAATCCATTACATGTATTTTTTATCCTGAAGAGTGCTACTCAGTAATGTGTTGTATTGGATTTGCCCAAACATAACACTTTGTATTTTTGCAGTATTACTTTAGTGCCTTGTTGCAAACAGGATTCATGTTTTGGAATATGTGTATTCTGTACAGGCATCCTTCTTTTCACTCTGTCAATTAGGTAAGTATTGTGGAGTAACTACAATGTTGTTGATCAATCCTCAGTTTTCTCCGATCACAGTCATTAAACTCTGTAACTGTTTTAAAGTCACCATCGGCCTCATGGTGAAATCCCTGAGCGGTTTCCTTCTTCTCCCTGATTAGACCGGATGCGTAGCGTTCACGAGCGTTGCAAAATTACATTAAAATTCAATCATTGCACCCACACTGCTCACGCGCGTCAGCGAGCATCTGCGTAGTCAGGCGCTAAAATAGAACTTGGTTCTATTTGTGACACTCGACGCGCTGCAAGTCCTGCCTCTCCCATCTCCTCAGTGGTTTTCAGGAGCACATACCCACAAGGCCATCTCCGCATTAGTTTTTAGGAGCATATACCCACGTGGGTGATTGAAAGATGAACTGAGGTTCACACTCCAGTTGGTTATGGTAAGGCACCTTAAAGTTTGTTGCCAACCGCCATATAAAGTCCAAAGAAGAAGAAGAAGCCTGAAGGAAGGAGGAGAGATTACTGGAAAAACTAACTCGGTTGATCGTTTTATCTGTGGATTATTTGTCGGAGTAGAGAACCTTGTGCATTTCAGGTAAAATAACAACCCAATGTTTATATCCCAAGACAAATTAGCTAGCAACAGCAAGCTAGCTAGCTAAATTGCCATAAATGTTTAATGTTTTTCGACCTGTCCCCAAATGAATATAATTGGTTCAGAGTTTGTTTTGATATTTCAACCTGCGTGTCCTGATCGCATCTGGTGTGGGTGGACAAAATCAACTTGTGCACGATGGTACACTGAACCACGCGCGCATGCGGTCTAGTCAACATGTTAGGAAGCACGCCTGTATCTTTGTAGTGACTGGGTGTATTGATACACCATCCAAAGTGTAATTAATAACTTCACCATGCTCAAAGGGATATTCAATGTATGCTTTTAAATTTACCAATAGGTGCCCTTCTTTGCAAGGCATTGGAAAACCTCCCTGGTCTTTGTGGTTGAATCTGTGTTTGAAATTCACTGACTGATGGACCTTATAGATAATTGTATGTGGGTTACAGAGATTAGATAGTCGTTCAAAAATAATGTTAAACACTATTATAGCACACATAGTGAGTCCATGCAATTTATTATGTAACTTGTTTAGCACATTTTTACTCCTGAATTTATTTAGGCTTGCCATTACAAAGGGGTTGAATACCGCCTCAATACATTTCATTTTAAATTAATTTGTAAAAAATTCTAAAATCATAATTCCACTCTGGGTATTGTTTGACAGCGATTAAAAAATTTTAAAAAATCAGGCTGTAACGCAATAAAATGTGGAAAAAGTCAAGGGGTGTGAATGAGGGCACTGTATTTACATCATTGGTGGCGTCCCAATATTCTCTACTTTCTCAGTAAGTGTACACTTGTTCACTTCCCTTCATGGAATTGAAAGGAAATTAATGGTATATGGAACTCCCTCTGGCCCCTGGCTACATCAATCAAATCCAGTGGAGATTAGTGAACAAGTGCACAGTTTAAGAGGAAGGAAAGATTATTGGCGTGAACGCAGGGTGTTTGACGACGATTGGGATTGTTCCCCGCTGTTTTATTCTGCCCCTGAGACTTTCTGTGTATGACCTTGTCTGTGCCCAGTGTCTAATCAATATCTGTGATAATTGCAGAGCAGTGACTCATTTTAATTTCAATACAATGCCAAAGAGCATCATTATTTAAAAGGACAGGTCATACGCCTCTGCATTTTCAGATCGTGAAAGAAATTGCTGTTATTAACCCTCTCTCTTTTTTGCTCTCTCTGGGACTAGGATTCAACCAAATTATTCATTTTCCAGAGTTATATTAATGCTGTTATTTATAAACAGGGGCGCTATTTTCACTGGAGACGTAGGGGTCATGTCCCCCCCATATTCTGAAATTATAGGCATTTGTGAAAATTCTATAGTAATATAGAGTGGAAAAGCGGTCATGCGTTTAGACAATTAATAGAAACGGCAGCAAATAATAAAAAAAAAAAAACATCTGTCTTGTCCAGGACCGGAGTCTACACAGACCAGTGCACTATAGCAAATCAGAGCTACAGTGGGCCTTTATACAAACAAGTAATTTGCCACATGGGCCTGCCATCATTCACTTTGAACTGGATTGCATGTTTACAGGCAGTTGCAACAGCGCAACTTTATATCATTAGAACACATTCGCCTAAAGCCAAAAAATTCACCTGAATGGATTTCTTAAAACATGTAAACACCACGAGAGTCTTCTTACATTTGGGAACTTTACAGTCCCATTGATCAAACAACCATGAAAAGGTAGGCTCTCTCTCCCTCGGTTATGCACATCAACAACAACAAGATCAACAACTAATGCTAGCCAGAGCAATATGAGCTCAAATCTAACAAAGGATTTAGATAAACCCTCTCAAACCTTTTCACCTAGTTAGCTGTCAAAATTCCAATGATGAACAATGGGGAACTGAAGCCTCCTCATTCATCTGCAGCTTGCATGCCATTGCATGCTTGTCCCAACCAAGCACCCAAGCTAACTGGCTAAAGTACTTCTAGACACAAATGAGATAACACCTCAATCTGACCATTTTACTCGTCGTAGCAGAGCTGGTAAGGCTGTTTACATCTAGAGCATTCTTGACTAACTATTACTTTTTTCAGCGGGTGTTGGCATTAATAAATTCATCAGCGCTCTGGCACACTCAGATGAGAGTGCTCTGAAATTGGAGTAGATAGCGTATCTCTTGCTTTCGAAAATTACTCAGGCTAACTATATAACAGTCATTCAAGTTCTTGCTAGCTAACCAAATAACAGCTGCATCTCTAGCTGTGTATAGCCAAAAAACGATATCAGGGGAAAAAGTCAGACACTCACCCACTCCTCCAATGGCATGACATCCTCCTTGCAGCTAGCTAGCTATCTCGCTAACATTAGGCTCCATGTTTTTCGCTTGCTACATAAATAGAAATGCTAGCCAATTAGCCATGTTATGACTGACTTGGGATCATTGCCCCTTGCTAGTTTGATTGTATTGACATTACAAGCCTTAGTTACATTTGTCAATTTTTGTCTAGAATATTGAGTCATTGAAACTGAAACAGTTCATTTCGAATGGAGGAAGCAAACAATGTACCAGGTCAGCTGTGATTTACAACCTGATAGCAATATTTTTTGGACTACCAAGAAATGTATTGGTGAATTATATTAATCATGCATTGAACTGTATCCATCTATTCTGACAACAATGCCTTAGTGTCATGGAATGTTGGGTCAAATAGAACCATTGTTTAAAAGTTGGTTTTGTAGCATAAACTGGGAATTTGATATTTTTGACTGATATTATGAGTGTGTTTGTTTCATATCTGCAAAGTAGTTAAAACGCAATCAGTTTCACTTTAAAATTTAGGTCACCGGTTACTTTATGTGCTAAATGTGAAATGTTTTTCTGCAATGGGAAGTAGTAGTTGTACATTTTGATTGAGAAATGCTTAATGGTTGTGTTTTTGTATTCTTATGATTAGGACCTACTGGCTTATTATCTCCGGCTTTATGGACTGCTTATCCTTTAACATCATGCTGTGTGTGACTGCTGTCTTTCCATCGGCCCTATGCAGTGGTGTAGTGGTGCCTGGAGAAGTGGGTATATTCAAATTCTTCTAAAAAGTTCCCAAACGGCCCGCACAGCAAAGGAAAGGCACCCTGTGTGAAATATTCCTGTAGATTTTCAGATTTTCACTCTCAAAATCACACTTTTTTAATTGGAAAAATACAAAAATGTGATGATGTAAGTCTACGACAATGCTTAAACCACTTCAATATGATTGGGTGGGCCTGTCAGTTCCTGGCTCCCCAGTGGGTGGGCCCATGTCTATGCCCCTGATGCAAACAGGCCATGATGACAATTGCACATCACAAAAGCCCATGATGACAATTGTGCATCACAAATAGCCTACTAAACAACACTTCGGGCTAAACTTTTTCAATACCTCGTTTCTATACCTATTGTTGCCTTAGATATAATTTACTGGTAGATATCATAAGTTGAAACGTCTTTGCTACCCTACCGGCTACCTATGTTATTCTTTTGTGAGCTGCTCCATGCCAAAACCAGTTGAGAGCTGCCCACTCTTGCTGCTTGCAGATGATAAACTAGGCTATATGTGCAGCGCGCATGTGAATATATTTCACGTGCTTTGCGATTGTGTAAGCTACTTTGTGCATGATTTCTCTATTGTACTACATAAATGATAAGTCGTATACCTCCACTACACTTCTTCGAGACGTATCAGTAGGAATTTAAAAAGTGAGTATACACAATGCCCACCAAAAAAAAGTGGGTATACGGCTTATATCTGCATATACCCTCCACTACACCACTGGCCCTTTGTGTTTTACAAGAAGTGCACTCTCCTACATGAGTGTGCTGGTATTACGGTGGCTGTCCTTTCAGAATCTCAAACCTGTCAGACACTGAAGGCCTTTAGGTTCACCACTGTACTAAGATGTCTATAATAGATTTAAAGGCTGTTAAGATATTAATGTTTCAAGAAAGGAGTGTATATATTTGGCCTGGCGAAGCGGTTTTATGCGCTAACTGAATCGAAGCTGATAATTATATGTTTTTTACTCCACTGGTCTCAGGAAGAAATGATGAGTCCTCACTGTCCTATCGAGACCGGATACTGGTAGCTACCACAGCCTGGTCAGCTCTAGCCTCTTGTTATCTGTCAGATAGTGATTTGAGGTGGCTATTATTACTATCTAACAGCTGTTGTTTGTACAGAAATGTTTCGTATTCTTTGTTTTGTCCCTTTTCAGAAGTAAATTAACTTGGCTAGCTTTCGCAAGTTGATGTTCCATTAGAGAAAGAGCTGGCTAACATTAGCTATTATTTTTTCCTCAATCACACTAGACCTGAATCAAATGAAGAAACCATCAACAAAATGATTGAAGATCAATATTCTGACTTTTTCAGTGCAATCTGATTTTTTTTAGTCAGTATGGCAATGTAATGTTGTTGATCTGTCAGTTTCCCTAGCTAATTCCCTACTTTTCACACTGACACAGTAAGAAACAGCTCTAACATTACAGGCTTCACTGTCATGGTGCACAGTAGAGGTCTGTGTGGCACTGATTTCTACAATCAAAAATCTTTGTATTTTTTCAAGAGTTGATAATTTGTTAGGCTTCAGGTTAATGGTTAAAGGTGCAACACAATATTTATTATTGACTTACCTTTGATCTCTTACCTGATTTGATGACTGTGGGCAGTGTTGCTTACTTTTTGTTCTGAAAATGCAGGAAATTAGCTTTAGATGCACCCCCTTGTGTTTTAGGATATTGTCCTGCTGAAAGGTGAAGTAATGTCGCAGTGTCTGATGGAAAACAGACTGAACCAGGTTTTAGACATGAGAGAAGGCCTTAATTCCTGGAATAAGTGTACCAATGTATCATCAGGGTTTCAAACGTGGGGCAAGACACATCATTGAAAACCAACCATTTCTGTTCCTTTTTTACATGTTTAATTTTTAATCAAATCAAATTTTATTGGTCACAAACACATGCTTAGCAGATGTTATTGTGGGTGTAGGGAAATGCTTGTGCTTCTAGTTCTGACAGTGCAGCAATATATAACAAGTAATATCTAACAATTTCACAACAAATACCTAATACACACAAATCTAAGTAAATAGTACAGTATATAGTATAGAATAAAGTATTGTTATGACTCTCTCTCCTGGGTGAAGATCAAAGTTAGCCCCGCTCCCCCTCTCTCCCACCAGAGAGGAAGGGGGAAGGACGGTTTTTTGACTTAATGCCAGTCATAAACTTTCTCTCTTTGAGAATGGAATGTCTGAGTGTTACTTTAACATCAAAGGATTGGACATTGGAACATTAGTTTTGGAATCCAAACATTTGGAATGGTCGGTGGGGATCCAAACAATAATCATGTCATTTAGTATTTTGTCATATCATTAAGGATGGTATAACTAAATAACTGTATCTTTAAGAGCTTTCACAATGTAGATATCAGATTTACATCTAAATGTTGTAAAACATATATGATTAAATATGAAAATATTTGTGAAAAGAAAGCAATGTGATTTTTTTCATATAAACTTTTGCCAAGTCGGTAACCACGCCCATGTGACCACAGACATTTTGGCAATGTAATGGAACTGCTCTACAAGGTGAGTGCGTAAAAGGACTTGCTGAAAAATTAACCTGTCTGGGCTAGGGGGCAGTATTTTCACGGCCGGATGAAAAACGTACCCAATTTAAACAGGTTACTACTCTGGCCCAGAAACTAGAATATGCACATAATTAGTAGATTTGGATAGAACTGTTTGAATGGTGTCTGTGAGTATAACAGAACTCATATGGCAGGCAAAAACCTGAGAAAAAGTCAACCAGGAAGTGGAGGATCTGAGAATTGCAGTTCTTCTTTCTAGTCCCTTTCGAAACTACAGTATCCGTGGGGTTACGTCGCACTTCCTACGGCTTCCATTGGCTGTCTAAAGCCTTCAGAAAGTGGTTTGAGCATTTTCCTGTCACTGGGCAGATAATAGGATCTCAGTTACTGAGTGGTCTGCCTGGCAACAAAGGGATTGGATATGCGGGGTCACGCGAGCACGCTGTTCCTGCTTTTTCTCCTTGAATGAATACACTATTGTCCGGTTGGAATATTATCGCAATTTTACGTTAAAAATACCATATAGATTGATTTTAAACAGCGTTTGACATGCTTCTAAGTACGGTAATGGAACATTTTGACTTTTCGTCTCTGGTTCAGCACTCGCGCGTTATGCCTTTGGATAAGTGTGGATAAGTATGCACGAACAAAACGGAGGTATTTGGACATAAATATGGATTATTTGGAACAAAAACAACATTTCTTCTGGAAGTACCAGTCCTGGGAGTGCATTCTGATGAAGATCAGCAACGGTAAGAGAATATTTCTAATACTAATTCTGAGATTAGGTTGCCCCGAACTTGGCGGGTGTCTGAATAGCTCGCCGTGATGGCTGAGCTATGTACTCAGAATATTGAAAAATGTGCTTTCTCCGTAAAGCTATTTTAAAATCTGACACAGCGGTTGCATCCAGGAGTAGTCCATCTATAATTCTTTAAATAATTTTTATATATTTTGTCAACGTTTATGATGAGTATTTTTGTAAATTGATGTGCACATTCACCGTGCAAACTGTGCAATCACTGAAAATGGTAAATGGTTAATAGCTGGAGGTAAATAGTGGCTCATTATTTGGAAAGCACTGACTGGCTATCACACTATTTTTACCAATTTGTTATAACCCATTTTTTAATGGTTTATAATGCATTTAAAAATGATACAATAACCATCAATAACGTCATTCCAAACCCTTTATGAACAAATAGAAACTTATTGTAAAGTTTTACCTGAAATTCACTCTTTGACTGAGGGATTGTATGTGTGGGTTACAGAGATAAGGTAGTCATTCAAAAATCATGTTGAACACTATTATTGCACACAGAGTGAGTCCTTGCAACTTATTATGTGACTTGTTAACCTGTTATTGCTAGGGGGCAGTATTTTCACGGCTGGATAAAAAACGTACCCGATTTAATCTTATTATTACTCGTGCCCAGATACTAGAATATGCATATAATTATTAGCTTTGGATAGAAAACACTCCAAAGTTTCTAAAACTGTTTGAATGGTGTCTGTGAGTATAACAGAACTCATTTGGCAGGCCAAAACCTGAGAAGATTCTGTACAGGAAGTACCCTGTCTGACCATTTCTTCCCCTTCTTGATTATCTCTATCCATTACAAAGGATCTCTGCTGTTACTTGACACTTCCTACGGCTTCCATGGGCGCTCAGAGCCCGGGAAAAAGCTGAATGACGTAATTCAAAGCCCTGGCTGAAACACACGAGCGCTTTTGCTAAGTGGTCTATCAGAGGACAAAGGGCTTAGGCTCGTGCACTGGCCGCCCCCGTCTTTCTGTTTTTCCCTCTATTTAGCGAAACGCAGATTCCCGGTCGGAATATTATGGCTTTTTTACGAGATAAATTGCATAAAAATTGATTTTAAACAGCGGTTGACATGCTTCGAAGTACGGTAATGGAATATTTAGAATTTTTTTGTCACGAAATGCGCCATGCGCACGACCCTGATTTACCATTTCGGATAGTGTCTAGAACGCACGAACAAAACGCCGCTATTTGGATATAACGATGGATTATTTGGGACCAAACCAACATTTGTTATTGAAGTAGAAGTCCTGGGAGTGCATTCTGACGGAGAACAGGAAAGGTAATAACATTTTTCTTATAGTAAATCTGATTTTGGTGAAGGCTAAACTTGCCGGGTGTCTAAATAGCTAGCCCGTGATGGCTGGGCTATGTACTTAGAATATTGCAAAATGTGCTTTCACCAAAAAGCTATTTTAAAATCGGACATATCGAGTGCATAGAGGAGTTCTGTATCTATAATTCTTAAAATAATTGTTATGCTTTTTATGAACGTTTATCGTGAGTAATTTAGTAAATTGTTAGTAAATTCCCCGGAAGTTTGCGGGGGGTATGCTAGTTCTGAACGTCACATGCTAATGTAAAAAGCTATTTTTTGATATAAATATGAACTTGATTGAACAAAACATGCATGTATTATATAACATAATGTCCTAGGTGTGTCATCTGATGAAGATCATCAAAGGTTAGTGCTGCATTTAGCTGTCTTCTGGGTTTTTGTGACATTATATGCTAGCTTGAAGAATGGGTGTCTGATTATTTCTGGCTGGGTACTCTGCTGACATAATCTAATGTTTTGCTTTCGCTGTAAAGCCTTTTTGAAATCGGACAGTGTGGTTAGATTAACGAGAGTCTTATCTTTAAAATGCTGTAAAATAGTCATATGTTTGAAAAATTGAAGTTTTCGAATTTTAGAGGAATTTGTATTTCGCGCCACGCCCATCATTGGATATTGGAGCAGGTGTTCCGCTAGCGGAACATCTAGATGTAAGAGGTTTTAAGTACATTTTTACTCCTGAACTTATTTAGGCTTTCCATAACAAAGGAGTTGAATACTTAGACTCAATATACACTGCTCAAAAAAATAAAGGGAACACTTAAACAACACAATGTAACTCCAAGTCAATCACACTTCTGTGAAATCAAACTGTCCACTTAGGAAGCAACACTGATTGACAATACATTTCACATGCTGTTGTGCAAATGGAATACATTTACATTTACATTTAAGTCATTTAGTAGACGCTCTTATCCAGAGCGACTTACAAATTGGTGCATTCACCTTATGATATCCAGTGGAACAACCACTTTACAATAGTGCATCTAAATCATTTAAGGGGGGGGGGGGGGGTTTAGAAGGATTACTTTATCCTATCCTAGGTATTCCTTAAAGAGGTGGGGTTTCAGGTGTCTCTGGAAGGTGGTGATTGACTCCGCTGTCCTGGCGTCGTGAGGGAGCTTGTTCCACCATTGGGGTGCCAGAGCAGCGAACAGTTTGACTGGAATAGACAACAATTGGAAATTATAGGCAATTAGCAAGACACCCCCAATAAAGGAGTGTTTCTGCAGGTGGGGACCACAGACCACTTCTCAGTTCCTATGCTTCCTGGCTGATGTTTTGGTCACTTTTGAATGCAGGCGGTGCTTTCACTCTAGTGGTAGCATGAGACGGAGTCTACAATCCACACAAGTGGCTCAGGTAGTGCAGCTCATCCAGGATGGCACATCAATGCGAGCTGTGGCAAGAAGGTTTGCTGTGTCTGTCAGTGTAGTGTCCAGAGCATGGAGGCGCTACCAGGAGACAGGCCAGTACATCAGGAGACGTGGAGGAGGCCGTAGGAGGGCAACAACCCAGCAGAAGGACCGCTACCTCCGCCTTTGTGCAAGGAGGAGCAGGAGAAGCACTGTCAGAGCCCTGCAAAATGACCTCCAGCAGGCCACAAATGTGTATGTGTCTGCTCAAACGGTCAGAAACAGACTCCATGAGGGTGGTATGAGGGCCCGACGTCCACAGGTGGGGGTTGTGTTTACAGCCCAACACCGTGCAGGACGTTTGGCATTTGCCAGAGAACACCAAGATTGGCAAATTTGGCACTGGCGCCCTGTGCTCTTCACAGATGAAAGCAAGATCACACTGAGCACGTGACAGACGTGACAGAGTCTGGAGACGACGTGGAGAACGTTCTGCTGCCTGCAACATCCTCCAGCATGACCAGTTTGGTGGTGGGTCAGTCATGGTGTGGGGTGGCATTTCTTTGGGGGGCCGCACAGCCCTCCATGTGCTCGCCAGTGGTAGCCTGACTGCCATTAGGTACCGAGATGAGATCCTCAGACCCCTTGTGAGACCATATGCTGGTGCGGTTGGCCCTGGGTTCCTCCTAATGCAAGACAATGCTAGACCTCATGTGGCTGGAGTGTGTCAGCAGTTCCTGCAAGAGGAAGGCATTGATGCTATGGACTGGCCCGCCCGTTCCCCAGACCTGAATCCAATTGAGCACATCTGGGACATCATGTCTCGCTCCATCCACCAACGCCAAGTTGCACCACAGACTGTCCAGGAGTTGGTGGATGCTTTAGTCCAGGTCTGGGAGGAGATCCCTCAGGAGACCATCTGCCACCTCATCAGGAGCATGCCCAGGTGTTGTAGGGAGGTCATACAGGCACATGGAGGCCACACACACTACTGAGCCTCATTTTGACTTGTTTTAAAATCAATTTTTATGCCATTTTTCTCGTAAAAAAGCGATAATATTCCGACCGGGAATCTGCGTTTCGGTAAACAGACAAAAGAAAACAAAGCATGAGGTCGACGCGGGCACTCGCCTGAGTCTCACAGTACTGTAACCAGCCACTTCCCAAATGCGCAACTTTTTTTCAACCAGAGCCTGCAAAGCCACGATTCAGCTTTTGCCGCCTTCTGAGAGCCAATGGGAGCCGTAGGAAGTGTCACGTAACAGCAGAGATCCTCTGTAATGGATAGAGATAATCAAGAAGGGCAAGAAATTGTCAGACAGGCCACTTCCTGCATGGAATCTTCTCAGGTTTTGGCCTGCCATATGAGTTCTGTTATACTCACAGACACCATTCAAACAGTTTTAGAAACTTTAGGGTGTTTTCTATCCAAAGCCAATAATTATATGCATATTCTAGTTACTGGGCAGGAGTAGTAACCAGATTAAATCGGGTATGTTTTTTATCCAGCCGTGTCAATACTGCCCCCTAGCCCTAACAGGTTAAGGACATTACATCAAAGTTGGATCAGCCTGTAGTGTGGTTAACACTTTACTTTTGAGTGTGACTCCAAATCCAGACCTCCATGGGTTGATAAATTGGATTTACATTGATTATTTTTGTGTGATTTTGTTGTCAGCACATTCAACTATGTAAAGAAAAAAGGTTTTAATAAGATTATTTATTTCATTCAGATCTAGGATGTGTTGTTTAAGTGTTCCCTTAATTTTTTTTAGCAGTATATTTCAGCTTTTCATTTGTAATTTATTTTTACAAATTTCTAAAAACATAATTCCAATTAGACATTATGGGATATTGTGTGTAGGCCAGTGACAAAAAGTCTAAATGTAATCCATTTTAAATGCAGGCTGTAACACAACAACATGTGGAAAAATCAAGGGGTTTGAATACTTTCTTAAGGCACTGTAGATGGGAAATAATAGATGGATACAATATTGAGTGTTGTCTCAAAATTCAATGTGGAAACATTTATGAAACATGAACCATATTTTACCTCACAGCCTAGGGCTGGGAGTTGATAAAAAAAAAAAGAGTGCATTCCAGATTTCTAACTGAATGAAGTCCTTCACAGGGAAAGTAACACTCTAGATGGTAAAAGTATATTCCAACAAGTCACGGAGTTAAGGGACCTTAAACAACAGAAGTTAATTTCTAATTATGATCATTATACCTTAACTTCTTGTTTAGAAAAAAACAACACTCACTACTTATTTGGGTGTCACAGAGTATCCAAGTCAAGACTGTTCCCAGGTTTATGATCAAACTAAATTAGCCTATACCAATCATGAAAAGTAGCCTGTACTCAGCGGATAATGAACAAGAGCTTATTATCTATTCAAGAAAGCATAGAACAGCTAGTCTCACTGCCTTCATAATAAGACCAGAGAAACAACCCGGGAATTAACTTGCCTAGTTAAATCAAGGTAACCTTTTTTTTTAAATGACTTGAGACGAGAGCCTAAAACGACGAGAGTCAGCATCTTAATCAACCGAATCATCCCAACCCACCAATAAGCTCTAGAACAAGAGCAGCTTAATTAGCCCTATATCTATCTCCGTCACAGATCACGATAATGCAGGCGAGTTGGCGTCTTTAGGGCCCCGCCATTGTGCCTTGTGAGAAGACAGTAAGGCAGAAAGGGGAGGGGTGGAGGGATGAGTGGAGAGAAAGGGAAGGAGGGGGGAAATGACAGAGCGTGGAGCTTGCCGAGTGTATGGAGTGTGCGAAGAACCCTGGACCGTGCACCCAGCTGGGTTTTTGTCCTAGATTCAATCAGATCAAGAATTAACTGGTGATAGCCAACAAGTTCAGAATGAGAAAGTGTTACAACTCACATTCCAGTGTTAGAACTTGTAAACAAGGCTGCATGGGAATTATCATAATGAGACTCTGTCGCTCCCTCTTCCACCATCACTACCACCTTCCACCCATCCCCTCCGACTTTGACACATTTTGTATTCTTCCACTACACTCAACTGGACCCATCAGATCGTTTCCTTGTCCTGAAGTGAGAAGGCTCTCCCTGATGAGGTCAGGGGTCAAAGCTGCCCAGGAGCAATGGATAAGGGGCCAGAATAACAGACCCTGTCTAGTATCTAGTAACGCCAGAGCCTTGGGGCATTACACTAAACTGTTGCTTGCAGAGATATAACTCAAAAATTATACTGACAGTGGTCAGACATGTTACAATGCCAGACATGTTGAAATGTGTTGCCCAGGAGACAGTGTAGGACATGTTACAATAATGTGCTTTAGTGTCACTACTACTAATTTTAAACTTATGACAAATTAAGTTTTAGAACTTTACAACTGAAGTGTTCATACCAGAACAGGATTATGTCACTTGGCAAAAGTGTTGTATGTGGTTCTAGGTCAAAGTTGATTGACCTACCAAGACAGGTACTGTTAACTGTTAGCTATAGGCGCTCTAAATATAAAGTTGCAGTAAAGTAAATGTACACTGAGTGTACAAAACACTAGGAACACCTTCTCTATCCAAGACAGACTGGCCAGGTGAATCCAGGTGAAAGCTATGATCCCTTATTGATGTCACCTGTTAAATATATTTCAATCAGTGTAGATGAAGGGGAGGAGACATGTTAAATCCAGATTTTTAAGCCTTGAGACAATTGAGACATGGATTGTGTATGTGTGCCATTCAAAGGTGGCATGGGTGAGACAAAATATTTAAGTACCTTTGAACGGAGTATGGTAGTAGGTGTCATGCGCACTGGTTTGTGTGTCTCAAGAACTGCAACGCTTCTGAGTTTTTCACGCTCAACAGTGGCTGTTCTGAAAGGCAAAAGGGGATGCAACTCATGTTTTGTACACTCGGTGTATATCCTAGAGTCCGACCCGGTTTCCGGGAACATGTATGTGTGTAATTTCAATTGATACTAGCCCTATACTTGAACCTACATGTCTGTAGCCCTGGATCTCCTAAAAAAAAGTACAGTACATGTACAGTATCGGTGCATAAACAGAGGATAATTGCAAATTGCAGTCGAGTAAAGGTAGTGGGAAATGCTACAATGCTCAAAAGTGCTGGGCCTCCTATATGAACATTGTTTCCAACTTCCCTTGCCTATACAGCGAAAACACAGCCGAGTGATCTGAATAACTTCCGAAACTGCATGACATGCGACAAGACATTTGAATAATGATTTGTGCTTGCTAATTGCTATAGGAATATATCTAATTTTGGAGTTTATTTGATATGCCAGGTGGAGAGAGCGCAGGTGTCTGTAATGCTACTTACAGCCACAGGATGTGAATGAGCTCTGATGACTAAATTCACTGTGATGCTGGTAATATGCAAGGCTTGAATACAAACTGGTGGATAGAGGATAGTGTGGGAGTTGGAATTCTGCGTTTTACACCGCATAGCAAGTCCCCAAGAGGTGTTTTTATGGTGAAATCATTATGTACGTGTGATGGTGACACAATGTGCGAGAACCCACTGTGTGTATTGGAAAAGATAACAAAAAGAAGACAATTATCTCTTTTTGTTCTTTCATGATTATTTATTTATACATTTTGGAGTCATATTTCAAATATATTTTTCCTCTAAAATATTTCAGTACATGACAGAGAATATACAACACCCAGCACTGCTATACCGTTCTTCACACGTTCACTAAGGTGCATATACACACACATCGTCTTTGTCTCGGATCCGTACACATTGCACAAGTCTGCACAGCCAGGCAGGAGCTGTGAAGTTACTCTGACCAATCTGACTGCATTGGGGAGGGTTCAGTCATTTGGTTGCGCTCCAGATACACAGATCCTGCACAGGTCTGCGTAGATTATAGGATGATTACATCATGTTGATGTGGTTGATCAGACATAAAAGACTTCTCCAGGCATTACAAAGATCTGGGGTGACTTTCCCAATAACATAGCGATAATCTTTAGCACTAAGATCATCCTAAGGTAGGCAATGGACAAACAATGATTTTTGAATGCTAAAGATGTTTTTGGGAAACTTAGCCCTGATCAAAATCACTGTATCTGGAACGCACCCTTTATGTGAGTGGACAAAGTGTCTGCACTGGCAGTGAGGCAGTGATGTGAAAACCTATACAGTAACAGTCAGTTGGTCCTGCTGTTGAATACGTAGAGCATCAATGGTTTTTGCCGGGATGTCTCTAATGGAAGAGGGGGTCATTTTTAGTGACTGAGTGACTGGCCACCCCTTCTGAACATGGCCAAAGATATTGCTTGGACACTACGCTAACTGGCTGAAGTGGTTTTCATGGATGGAAAGTCACCTCATGGAGGAATACCAGTTGTGAGGCACTTGCTTATTTGATCTCTAACCTGCATGTTGGGGGTCCTTTCTAACCTTCTTGTTTTAGACAGAGAACTACAAGGATATGATGGACAAAAGATGATAGATTGATAATCTACAACAAAACATTTTTATAGTACATACACTTGTAGTGGAGGTTTGAAAATGTTCAGCATGAACTAGGGACCCTTTAGGTGGTCAAGGGAAAACCTGGATCATGTAAAAACATCAGATAACTGGAGGTGTGGCAATGCCACGTTTATTTACCAAATTCCCACTCTTTTCAGAAATCTTGGTTGTAGAATTTCTGAAATCAGAAGAGAATAAGCAGGGAGGGAACTGGGAGTCAGAAAGGTTCCAGAAATGTGCAAACCTAAGGGACTATACCAGTGAACTGAACTCCCATTCGGTCTTGTATCCTAGAGGAATATATTGATAATCTACACCTTAAACCAGACTGCAATAATATAGGGTACGGTGTAGATTTTAGAACAACCTCAGCTAATGGGGGAGTGATGTGACAATCATGAAGTATTACAAATGAGCATTAGTACACAATGGGTGTCAAATGGCATACATTTAAAGACATTTCATTTCACATTAAAGTGCATGAAAAGCAGCACAATGAATTATACCTCAGACCGAACAGCTGCATACTCCTTTCTGGACACAAGTGAATAGATCTAAAATGGCCAACTATTGGATGTATCTGATTTGTCAACACAAAATTGCCTCACTTTCAGGTATTTCATGGTTTCATTTGAAGTATGGAGGTTAGTTTAATTTCCAATTGATCTGGTGACAGTAAAGACAACCTAAGGGCCGGCTGTGTAACGTTTGTCAATATAAAAAATGTACAGCCAGCAGAACATTGATCACTTATGGACTCAATTCATATAGGAGTTTTGGAAAGAAAGACCATGAATTCAAACAACCAAATATTACTACCAATACTGAAGGTCAGGTTCAGATCAATGGAGGCACTTCAACCATCATGTCATAAGATCAAAATTCATCATTTATAATTCTCCCCTCTCTAATAAATATAATATTGGTTAATGCTTATTTCCCAAAAATAGTGTTCTTGCCCACATTTCATATTATTCCTGCCCATTTCAAAGTATTCCTACCCACATATTTCATTGACAAGGAATTCACCTGACTTTACAACAGTGTTAACGTTGAGAAGCATTCTATAATAAAGAACACAGAAGACACAAAGATAAAATCTTATCCCATTAAATCTAATCCAAGGTTTGTAGTTCTCTATTTCTGTGCTGTACCCTTTCTTCCATTGGGTATTTAACATGATCAGTCTAGGCCCTGGGCATTTCTATGCAGGTTACTCAACTGTAATAATTGTAATCAGTGTCAGCGATGTATTCGCAGTACTGTATAATATATTTTGAAGTGGACCCACCCACGCTCTTCCTGAACACAGCAGCAGAGTACAGGTATAGTAGGATCCGGTTACATCTACACGTGTTGTGTTTCAAACGCTCAGTGTGTTGAGACTAATTGTAATGTTACACATACTGTAGGTGCTTAGCTACACATATATTATTATTGTGGAACTCCATTTAAAGAAGATGTTAATTTGTTTTCTAGTAAAGTATGTGACCATGGACAGGAATGTGTGTGGTCTCAAATTGATTTAGCTTGATATTGTAGTCTTGGTTTGTAAAAAAAAAACAGTTATGAAAAGATAGAAAGAAAAATAATTGCCAAATACTCTAGATGTGTGAACATCAATTGCACCAAGCCTCTGAATTCTTTGGGGTCAATGACATGTAGAACATTTAAAATCATGTGATAAAGTACTTTGATAATTATCTTTCAGTTGCATCTGATTCTGACGCATCATTGTTATGTCCTAAGTCAGGCATTGCCACCCTGCATATCTCCTGCCTATACTTACAGATAGTTGTAAATACACATTAAATATGGTAGCTAGCAAATGGTCAGCGCTTTGCCAAAAATGCTTACGAAATGCACAGCTTACTGGATAAAGGAGGTGGGAGATGGGTAGTCGGCAAGACAGTAACTGCTGTCATGTGGTACCAGAGTTATCGTAAACTCTGAAAGAATCTTGGAACAAAAAAATAGCCTTAAATATCCCACACGTCATAACTCTGAGCTTCCGATGTCCAAAGCTTTCAGGTGATGAATCAAGCACTCTTCTACCGAGTTTCCCAGTTGGATATTTCAGAGTTTCTTGGTTGTGAGTAGCACATGAACACCACATTTTGACAGAGAGCTGAGATAAGACACCTTACCCCCTGTGACACCATGTTGGCTCAAGACGTGACCTGAGATGCCAAAATTCCAACAACCGTTGGAGAGCATCTACGCTAAGACATGAGCTGCTGTTACATACATATGGGTGTTACAGTTAAAGTGAGCGAGCGAAGTGTACAAGCAAGCATGAGGTTAGGACCACACAAGATGGCTCCCAGATCACATTGACATACATTTAATAAAACAATGTTTCTCATGAGCTTGCAATGCAGTATCGACCTAAGTAGCTATTACAATGTGACTATGAGGGATGTCAAAAAGACAGCCAAAATGCACTTGACATCTGAAATCGAGTGTCCACACCCAATTTTTACCAAGTGCTTTAATTTAGGAAGATTATGGAAGCAAGTCTTAGAGGCACACAGTTTGATGTCCATGTTCTGTGTATGTATATGAACAAGGTTCCCTTGTTGAGAACTTTAAGTTGAAGGTGAGAGCTGAATTAACTAATATTGGCAACCGATACGATAAAAAAAGCCTCATGCAGTAAAAATACAACACTCACTTGGAGAAGACTGATGTAACAGTATCCCTGTATACCAAATCAACCCTTAGTCCCTCCTCCCATGCACTTGCGTAGATATGAAAGGATTGGACAGGTATAAGCAATATAGCAAAAATTCCACCTGGTGTATCAGATGGTAAGATGGAGCTCCCACCATCGTGCTTACACCTATCCAACCCTCTCAGATCTACAAGTGCCTAGGGGTAGTATGTTGCGGTTTAGGATTCAGGGGAAATTTGGAAACACATCTTGAGAGGAAGAACTAGCCAATTATATGTGTTCTGCATCATCAGTTAGGTTAGTGTGTTGTTTCGTTCTTAGATTGTGACCAATTACTTTAGCTGAGATTCAATCCGATCGCGCATGGTCGACAATGCAGCTTTTAAAGGTGATTTCTGTTTGAACGGACATCTGAAGCATTTACTGTGAACATTGCCTTTAAAGGCTGCGTTGTCAAGAATCTACGATCGGATTGAATCTGTACCTTTGTGCAACAATGTGCTTGGGGCTCATTGGAATCCCTACCTTAATTGGGCGAACATGTGCATTTGCAGGATGTAGGCTTTGATCAATCACAATGTGCTCAGGCTAACTATGTGAGCTGATAGTGAATGAGTATTGCTCCACACAGAAACACAATCATACTGTAACAATGTTACATAAGTAATCATCTTAAATAAACTATGGTTACATCGAAGACATTCAACCTCGATCGGCTGATACAGTTGTAGTAGGAAATTGGACCTGCTGCCTTCCAAATGTTGTCGATTTTTAGTTGATTCAGTTATTTCTCTAGAATCCTATACATGACATTCATCATCGGAAACCTGTGAAATAGAATTCATCTATCGGATCTGCACCCCCCCTTACCCTGTTGGTCCTTCTCTTGGATTTTGACGCCCTGCCCCCAATATACTACATCCATGCCTCATTTAAATGATGCGTATTGACGTGGTTGGCGTAGTTGATTTCAATCATGCTCCACCTCCACTTTCTCCTTGTACAGGAAGCAGGAGGTCCATTGTCTGTAGACCGCAGGAAGTCCGAGAGATGCTGTTACTGGCTGGACTTTGAAGATAGGGGATGTGGCTGGCTAGGGTGAGTGAGTAGGGGAGGCTAGTCATAGTCTCTGTCAAGTTGTTTTTTGGGGTGGAGAGTGGGGAGGTGGGCATAATGGAGGTGACTGGCCCATCCCTGCCACGAGTGCTCAAGTGGGCTATAGGCAAAGGGTGTCATAGGTACCAACCAACACATCCACACCCGTCTCTTCCACATAAATGTCACCGCTCCCTTTTTTTCACATCCGCCCCCCAAAAAACCATAAGAACACAAGCAGTTCGATTGAGACAACATACAGCAACAACACACGGAGGAAAACCCCAAATAAAAGGGAGTAGATTGTATAAATTTGTGCTTCTGTAGTTTTGCTTTGTCGTAGCCTGTAACGTTGCTCATGTCCATGAGTGTTTTTCTGAATGTTTTATTTATTTATTTAAACTTTTGTAATATATCATATATAGAGAAATGTACACGTACGATCCAACACAAGTCATCTACGGCAATGACCGGTAGAGGAGAGGCAAGTGGGAACTCCTTCCTTCCTTCCTTCCTTCCTTCCTTCCTTCCTTCCCTTCCTTCCTTCCTTCCTTCCTTCCCTTCCTTCCTTCCTTCCTTCCTTCCTTCCTTCCCTTCCTTCCCCCCAGTCTGTCAGTCACTCAGTCAGCTGTGATCGGCAGCTCCCTGGCGCCCAACCCAAGGAGGCGAGGGGTAGGGTTCAATAAGGAGGGGGGGCACCCCCCTACCCTTGTCATCCTATTATTCTCAACCCCTCCCCCCACCCATCCTTTCTCTTTTTTCCTCAGGTTCTTCATCATCTTTGGTAGAGTGTCCGACACTTTGGTGTGTCAGGGATACGGGTGGTCACCGGGGGGGTTGGAAAGAGTAAAGGGGGTGACGGAAAAGTGTGTGAGAGTGAATAGAAGAATGAAGTGTGTCTGCTGTGAGGGGTTGGATTGAGTGATATTGGGTGTCAAAGGTCAGGTCATTGAGTTTGCGACTTTGCCTCAGTTAAAAATAGTGTGATTGGTTGAAAGAGAGAATGGCTGGAAAACACAGCCACATACGACAGTAAAGGGGTGAGTGTGGAAAAGGAGAATGATAGAGAGAGAGAGTCAATCAAACGACAGTCAGTTACAAGCATAGCCAAGGTGTAATGGGAGAAGTGAAGCATGGATTATCATCGAAAACAGGGCTGGAGATGAAAACTAAAAGGTGGATGGAGAAGGTGAGAGGAAGAAGGGAGGGGAGTGGGGAGAGGTAGCGAGGGACACAGGGAGAGAAGAAGAGAGCGCAAGTCTGGGCAGTAGCCTGTCTCAGCAGACAGGGGACGCTGTGCATTGTGCTCATCATCTGTAGAGCAGTAGTAGATATGAGCAGAGGGCGAAGGTCAGTGAGGCGACCAATGGGAGCGAGCGCAGACCTGGGGCTCCCCCAATCAGAACTGTGGAAAACACAAACAGAACAAACTGAATGGACTGAGCTCAATAGGCTATTGTCCACAACCCACAATTCACATTGATAAAAAGAGATGAAAATGTGAAACATCTTGAGATTCAGTTAAATGTACAATACTTTTATCTAGTCTAGTAACCCATATTTAAAAAAATGTATGGGAGACCTTTACAGTAAAGCCTTGTAAGATACTGTAACTCAATCCCAAGATCTTATGAGGAGAGAAAGAGTGGAGGGATATGGCACTAAAAGCCTGAGAATGGCATAAGGGAGTAATGTATTTTATCACTTCAGAGGCAGGGTTCACAATGGAGATTGGATATGTGTCATAAGTGCTTTGAGATAGCATATGAGAGACGAGTTGCTCATTGATGTCATCATCAAACTGCTCGCCTCTCGCCTCTTGTTCGACATGAAGATCTCTAAACCGAGCCAAATCAAAGAATAGATTGTGTGTTCGACAGGGAATTTGAAGCTCATAGGACAGTTGATGTACTGTGTTTTTATTTAAATGTATGTAATGTCACTGGCCGTTTCCGAATACCCATACTTGTGTCCCAAATAGTAGGCTGTTTGAGTATGCGAAAGAATTAGTTTAATAGTATGCAACATTTCGAAAGTCTAGTATACTTTAAATGCCCAGATGTCATACGCTACTGGATGCGCTACCGAAATCAACGAATAGTGGGAAACAGCACAATCACACATGACGCATTCTCAGTATGCAAAAATAGAATATTTAATAATATGCGACATTTAGAAAATCGTGTATGGTTTAAATGCCAGGATGTTATAATCTTATTGGCTCTTCATCTAGAAGAATATGTTGCACACTTTTCCACAATGCATTGGAAGTGGTAGACTGCAAGTGATTGGCTATGTGAAGAGAACTAGGGCCTAACAACAAAACTAAACTTCTGCAGTCATGTAAAATATAGGCTAAGTCGTTTTTGTTCTCATTAAAATGATCACGGGTATTGCATCGTAGGCTGCATCTTTGAAAACAGAAGTCTTAAAAAAAAAAATTCTAAAGTGGATTTCTGTTTTCTCACTGAAAAGTGTTTCTTGTTCTCTTGGCCTTCATCTGAGCTTTTAAACTAAATACTAAACCATCTTTTGATTCTTGAATGTGTCTGCACCGGCGACTCGGTATGTGGCTGCATTACTGATGTCATGTTAATCAGGCCTTTTGATTTGAACACATGGAATGTTTTTGTTTTGTATGTTAAGCTACATATTACATTTTTGAATTTATGTATCAAGCCTCAACATTCATTCTGATCGCGTTCCCAATGATCAGTGCTTTAGTTTATGTTCCTGTCCAGCGGTTCTGAATTTGTGATGCAGCCGTCTGTCCACGTTTGTCTGTGCAATAGCCTTTTGATTTGAACATTTGATTTAATTTATATATGCTACAGCACTTTGGTTTCACTAAGAAATATGTTGAAATGGAACCAAATGATCTGTTCTGTCTTCAATCCTTTTTAAAAAGGAAAGATGGGCTATATGGTCTACGGTATATATATGGTCTACGGTATAGCTTGAATGTGATATCTGCCTACTCCCTGAGTAGGCATATAACTCCATTCCTGTTCCATTCATAGTTTAGAGAAATTAATCAAATTGTAAATTAGCTATTATCAGCTGCTTAATGCCATGCATGTGTGTTGAATTTGGAAAAATCCACCCGCACTCGGCCCCGCCCCATCTAGTCAGCCAATCAGGAGCTGCTACTGCGTTGCAGCCGTGGCATATTGTATACTTTTTACTAAAGGGTATGTGCTAAATAGTATGCGACGATGAGTAAATAGTATGCAGTTTATGTATGCAATACGCTAGTATGGGTATTCAGACACGGCCTCTGTGTTTTCTTGTACTCATATGAAACAGCATGAGGATTCAAAGAAACAGTATCACAAAGCAACTGTACATGAGACATCTGTGACCCTCCCTCTCCTTTTGTCGAAGTGCATGCAAACACAGATGCGCACACACACACTAATTGCATACACAACACCCCCCACCCACCTACAGACACTGCACTTACACAAAGTCAACAGCGCATTACGCATGTAAGCCGTGGAATGAGTTTCATAAATAAAGAGTAAGGCAGGTATTGTATTTAAGAAATCAATATACATTTATATTAGGGGGCTTCTCTCGCTGGCAGAAAATCTATGTATTCATAATCAAGCTTTTTATTTCTCCCGTCCTCTCCCATAGAGAACAAGTTAAGTGCCTGGCATAGGGGCCGGCCCTGATTTCTCTCTCAAGGATCTTTGAAGGGGGTGAAGCACGGAAAGTTTGGTTGGGGGTTGGCGATGGATAAAATATCTGTGGCTGTATGTATCAAAGGTCTTTGAATAGGAGTGCTTATTCTAGGATCAGTTTAGCCTTTTATATCATGTGGAAATAAGGAGTCGGAGGACCTGAGCCTAGATCAGCACTCCAACTCTGAAAGCTTTGTGAATGTGCTCTGTTGTTTTCTTATGGTGTGTAAGGGAGGGGGCCAACACAGTTCAGCTGAATCCTGATAAATGCAACAGCTTGAAACTGTCCTCCACGTTCCAGTGTCTGGGCTTCAACTTCAACTTGCACATCCAAGAACATCCAACCCACACTAAATGGACTACCAGAGATATGGGAGTAGGCCCAAGACCAGACCTGGGTTCAAATGCTATTTATTGTATTTCAATTACTTTCAAATAAATTTATAAGTAAGTATTTAGAATGTTTTTATTTTATTAAAGTACAAATAGTTATATATTGGAATGTATTTGGAAAGTATTGGAATGTATTTGAAAATACTTAAATACAAATATAATATTTTCAAATAGAGATATTTAAATACTCCATGCATTTGAACACAGGTATGTTTGGTCCTAGGGGCATGTGTAATGTATTTGTAAACAAGTATTTTAAAATAATTTAAAATAGTATTTATAGGAAATTATTTGAAAAATACTTAAAATAGAAGTAGTTGATTTGGCCATATTATTTGAAAATACTGAAATACACAGAAAATAAGTAGTTAAAATACAAATACTTAATAACCATGCGTTTGAACCCAAGTCTGCCCATGACTGCAAAGTCGACTCCAGTAAATCGGCGCATGCCCTTATAGGGAACAATTAAATACTATATTTGTCTTTCTTTTTCCCTGCATGGTTTCTGTGCTCTATTGTTCTCATATTGTGTTTCCTAACTATATTTGTATTGAATACTTTTTGTAGCTGCTGCACAGTTTGTGAGGAGAGCTTGCAAGTAAGCATGTCATTGTACTGTGCTGTACACTATACTGTATCTTGTGCACATGACCATATGCATACTTTTCGCAATTTCAACAACAGTGTGGGACCACCAGGCATCTGGAAGTGTTGCATCCCACACAGGGTGATTGAGGGGATAGAGAACCAGGGGGTCTGGAGCTAAAATGTGGGGTCTTGAGTCATCGCCAACGTGGGATCCAGACAGTATCGAAAGCCACCCCTTACAGGATCAGAAGAAGGGGAGTGGAACAAAGGAGGGAGAAGGAAGGAAAGGAGGGAGGGTGGGCAGTGAACGGCGTGCAGTGCAACAATTCCCTTGTCGAACTCACCCATAGTTAAGACACGTACACATGCATGGAAATGTGCACACGCAGACACACACACACACTTACATAGTCAGGCAGGCAGGCAGGCACCTACACACATATTCTGTTATACACAAGCAAACACACACACTCTCTGTCTGTCTGTCTCTCAAACACACACACACACACACAAGCCCCAGAGCCAGGTTCCAGTCATTCCTATGATTTATGAATGTGGAGTTAGTTGAACACAACATGTCAGAGGCAATCATCATTAATTTTAGGAGAGCCACACGGTTCCACAGTCCCCTGTGCTACACCCCCTCAGACAGCTAGCCCAGTGAGATGTGTGTGTGTGAGCGTGTCTGTGTATTTGTGTGTATGTGAGCGTGTTTATATGTGTGTGTGATGTGTGTTGGGGGGAAACAGGGTGTGTGTTTGTGCACATGTTTGTGTGTGGTTGTGTGTGTGATGGTGTGTGTTGGGGAGAGATGGGGTGTGTGAGGGACAGGTGGGCTGCATCCCAAATGGCACCCTATTCCCTACATAGTGCACTACTTTTTACAGGAGCAAATACAAGATCCTGGTGAAAGTAGCGCACTATTATAGGGATTAGGGTACCATTTAGAAGGCCGACGTGAGCTGCATCAGCTGGGTAATACAGCTGGGCACATTCGCTAGCAAAAACTCCTAGGGGGGTGGGCCGCTCACATGATGCACGCTCTCTGGCACACTATGATACAGATTTAGACCTGCACACACACACACACACATTTATGAACAAAATGTCTGACTCTTTATTCCACCCATTAGTGACTTTCATAAAGGCACCATTGATGTACAGTAATCGGTTATGTCTGCTTTGAAATGTTCCATGCTATAACACAACTATCACGCTGGCTGGCTCATCACTAGTCTTGTAATTAAATCATGTAGAATTACAACTGCAGAAACCAGTTGGTTATTACAGGTTAATACTAACGTTTGTGGGGCAAACAATATGGGCCAGTTTCTCAGACACAGATTTAGCCTGGACTAAAAATTAAGTATTTTAGTACAGGACTAGGCTAATTATGTGTTTGGTAAAACTGGCCCTATATAAATAGAGCATCTCAATTGAACATGTGTCATAGTTGAGGATTACGCTTAATCTATGTTTGGGAAACAGGCCTATATTGTTTTACCCACATACATTATTCCTCATCGTCGTGTCTGCTAATACATAGAGGTGACCCAGGTGTGCGGGCTGGGTCTTTCCTCTACCCAATCTCCTCTAACCAATAATTACCCATCTGTCTCGGCTAGCTGTCTTGTGCAGCGCTGCATCGGCCCCACAGGCTAGCGTAGCCTGGCTTCCTGTTTACACCCTCCATCAATAATTCACTGTATTACATTAGGATCCCCGCTAGCTCTCGGCTCTTTCGTTACTTTCTCAGATGAGGAGTTTTTGGGGGGAGGCAGAGGGTTTTTCTCATTAATTATTTACCGACCCACCAACGTCTCCTGATTTGTTTAGCCTTGTTTTGTTTTTGCGGCCATTTTCGGGGGGAAAGTGAGCAGAAAGGGATGATGTCTCAGGGGGAGTTGATTGTCTTGGCCTGTTGCTTTTGGTAAGAAAGAAAAGAGGTTTGTAATGTTTTGGAGGCATCTTGACTTGCCTAAGTTATAGTACCTCCCAATTTGATCTGTGTGGGAGTGCAGGTGCCTTCAGTTAGGTTGGAATTACAGGGGTACACTCCCACAACAAAGTAGGGCACTCCCATAACTGTTGAAAATGATGTAGGCACCCTCATGAGTGGTAAAAATACACAAATACCAACACTGTACCAGATACTTTTCTTGGGAACACCCCCCAATTGTAGTCTGTTTACCTTGATCCCTCGATACAGCAAGTACATTACGATAGTACAGTAGCTTTATCTTGAATCATTTACCACTTCCTAAGATCCCCCATTCATTTACAAACACAACGTTTATGGTTTTCTATCAGTGGGTGGAAAGAAATATTGAGGAGTGTGGCTCTACAAACTGACTAGCTGCTGCAATATTTCCCAGAATGCACTTGAAGTCGGGGGGACCTACAAATCAGATTAGTGACGGCTTGATTCAATCACTGTTGTCAGTGGTGGTCAACGGCCACAATTATACATTGACAGTGAAGCTTTCTCACTTAGAGGTAAGTAATTGTCAACAGAAGACATCGTGTGGAATTGTTCAATTGTGGCAGTCCATACATTGGCGATGAAGAGCTCTTTCAATTATGGGCAGTGCTATGGTCAGTGATCTATGGAGCCACTGCATGGAGACTGGTGTGGGTAACTTGGAGGAATCCTATAGCAGTGTCAGTATGAGTGAATGAAGGTCAAGAGCTTTCGGCCTTGCGATGTGGTAGTGAATTTTTGTGAGTGGTCAGTATTTTGTCTTGATGAAATCCCAGTTTGGTGTCGAAATGTCCTTGTCTTATTAAACACTTCAGGAGGATCATACCATTGTGCGGATTTACTATTTCTTATTTTTTGGTCTTGGTCACAGTGCATTGAGTGTACACTATAACACTACAGACCATGCTAGGTGACAAGGCACACTTGAAAAGTGCCAGTGTTTCATTTACAATTCATACAGTAACATGATGGCATTTTAAACCACCCCATCTAACCATGGTCCGTGTAAGGTGTCAAAGCACATTCCGTTTGCCGGGAAAATTAGCTGATGCTGTGAAAAAGCCACAAGGAAGAATTTAATTACAGTCTCTGCTCAGTGTCACTGTGTATTTAGGGTGCAGACTGCAGCCTCCAGCCTGCTGTCAGTGTATAATTTGCCGGGACAGAGAAATGTGGAGTCTGGTTACTTTATCACGGTGGTCTGTGGGTCAGGATTCCAGGACAGGAGGCCTCGACCTGGACAGATGCCCGGGAAGTGGTCCTCTCATAGATCCTGGCACCCAGCCCTGCATGGCTGTATCTGTGCCCATTGCCCACAGTTTACAATGAAAATACGGTGCTAACCCTTCCACCTCATAACACCAATGCGTCCTGGTGCCCTCCGCTATGTTGGGCAATGGGGAGTGACAACGGGGGAGGAGAGGAATGGTGAGGGGAGAAGAGGAAGGGAGGCTCGGGAAGGTGGGGTTCAAGCCCTCCACAGGCTATAGCCCACGTGGCAGGGAGAGGAAGGGAGTCCAGCTGCCTCCACAGCCCCTGCACTGGCAACAGCTCTCACTGCTCTCTTTCTCTTCTCTCCTCTCTGTCTTTCTATCTCTCCTCTATGTTCTCTGTGCTGTTCTCTATCCTTGTCACTGTTTATCTTTCTCTCTCTCTCAATTATCTCTCTCATAACTATCAATGTGTCACCTGTTTTCTGCCACTCTTTCTCCTTACTTCCTGTTTCTTAATCTCTTGCTCTCTCTTCCTAAATCTCTCTTTCTCTCTCCTCATTACTATCATTCTGCCACCCGTTTTCATAATTAGGGTTTCCGCTCTCTAGTTCAACTATTCTTCTCTGCTTCATTCACAGCATTTTTGCCCCTTCTATCTCTCTCTCTGCTGTCTCTGGTTTCCCCAAATCTTTTTAAAAGTATGAAAATGATCCACCTATTGCAGCAAGCGTTTCATGTATTGCATATTAAATATTTAAAGTAACCATACAGCAGTGTAGAGGGTTGAAAGCTATAGCTTTGGCAAACAGGCAAGCTCTCTTCAATGTCTGGGTGACACTGAACAGTTTCTTCCTATACCTTGTCTGGTTTGTATTGTAGTGAGACTGCGTCTGCCTACAGTGAATTGGAAAGATTGATTAACAGATTCTGATTGAATGGCATAGAACCCACTCTCTTGACCTTACTACCCACTTGTAGATCTCTGATGATGGTCACATACACTACTTGACCAAAAGTATGTGGACACATCTCATTCCAAAGTCATGGGCAATAATATGGAGTTGGTCCCCCCTTTGCTGCTATAACAGCTTCCACTCTTCTGGGAAGGCTTTCCACTAGATTTTGGAACATTGCTGTGGGGACTTGATTCCATTCAGCCACAAGAGCATTAATGAGGTCGGGCACTGATGTGGGCAATTAGGCAGGCTCGCATTCCAATTCATCTCAAATGGGTTCGACGGGATTGAGGTCAGGGCTTTGTACAGGCCAGTCAAGTTCATCCACAAAGATCTCGACAAACCATTTCTGTGTGGACCTCGCTTTGTGCACGGGGGTATTGTCATGCTGAAACAGGAAAGGGACTTCCAAAAACGTTTGGCACAAAGTTGGAAGCAAAGAATTGTCTAGAATGTCATTGTATGCCGTAGTGTAAAAATGTCCCTTCACTGGAACTAAGGGACCTAGCCCGGACCATGAAAAGGAGCCCCAGACCATTCATTATTCCTCCTCCACCAAACTTTACAGTTGGCACTATGCATTGGGGCAGGTAGAGTTCTCCAGGCATCCACCAAACACAGATTTGTCAGTCGGACTGCAAGATGGTGAAGTGTGATTCATGACTCCAGAGAACGCGTTGCCACTGTTCCAGAGTCCAATGGCGGCAAGCTTTACACCACTCCAGCCTACGCTTGGCATTGCACATGGTGATCTTAGGCTGCTCGGACACTGAAACCCATTTCACGAAGCTCCCGACAAAAACTTATTGGACAGACAATTTTTATGCACTCGGTGGTCCCGTTCTGTGTGGCCTACCACTTCGTGGCTGAGCTGTTGTTGCTCCTAGACGTTTCCACTTCACAATAACAACACTTACAGTTGACCGGGGCAGCTATAGCAGAGCAGAAATTTGATGACTGGACTTGTTGAAAAGGTGGCATCCTATGACGGTCCCACTTTGAAAGTCACTGAGCTCTTCAGTAAGGCCATTATATTGCCAATGTTTGTCTATGGAAATTGCATGGCTGTGTGCTCGATTTTATACACCTGTCAGCAACGTGTGTGACTGAAATAGTCAAATCCACTTATTTGAAGGGGTGTCCACATACTTTGTATATATAGTGTACCTGCAGAACAGTAATGCTCCAGTGTCTTTCCTCTAGGTACAAATCTAGGATCAGTTTCCCCTCCTCCAATCCTAACCATTAGTGGGGGAAATATCCCATGTGGTCAGTTAGTATAGTATGCTGCTTGCAACGCCAGGGTTGTGGGTTCAATTCCAACGGGGGACCAGTACGAAAAAAAAAGGGTGGGGAGAAAGTATAAAAATGTATTCACTCTTCTGTAAGTTGCTCTGGATAAGAGCGTCTGCAAAATTACTCAAATGTAAATTAAATGCAAACTGACCCAAGACCAGTGTCTTGGATAAACATCACCCTACAGTAACATTGTGACATACAGACAGTACCTGTGTTGGAGACAGAGTTCTCCTGCTTGCATTTCCCTTTGGTGACTGAGACATCATCGATGGCAATGTCCCCTTCATAGCCCGATCCCCGAATAGCCTCAAACATCACCTGAACAGGGAAAAAGAAAAAAACTTGTATTTCCATAGAAAATAAACGTCCACTTGCTACTCAGGAGACGTACTTGAATGCTTCAGTTGTGTGACTTGTGTTTTGTGACTCGCATTGTGAATAGCACCAAAGTGTTGTTACAAATTGCTTCAAGAATATGCAGACCTACAAGTGATTTATCACACTCAGAATACCGAATATGTTTTACATTTCAACACTTCCCAAAACACTTTCCTCACTTTCCTCCTTTATGCTATACTCCCAGTCGATATTCACATCATAAGAAGGAATTCCCCTAGATTACGCCACCATTGGCCCTCATTGAAAAATAGCCAACTTCTTGGTAAATTTTTTATTATACAGAAATAAAAAAAACTGCTGAAAAGCTGCCATTTTGTACAATGTACAGTACATCAAAACCAGGTAAAAAATCACAATCTCTAGTTTGCAACGCTCCCATGTAGGGAAATAGAGCCTGCGACGAGAGCCCTGTGACTTCAGGCTATTTGTTGTGAGAGTGTGAAATTGCGGTACCCGGTATCCGAATACACATAGCTATGTGTGTGGTAAGACACTTAACTTGTTTAGTATAGTCTGTTTAATTCCAGTCTGTAGTACTGTAATTAGTAATGAAGAATTGTAAAAGAGTGACAGAGTTTCTCTAAAGCCATGTTATGAGGCCATTTGAAAAAAAGGGAGGGGAAAGAACAAACGTCCTAAAATAAAAAACTAGGCCAGATATTGTGGCGGAAGCAACGAGCAGTTGCTCATATCTCCTGGCCACCTGTTCGGAAAAGTTTACATTCGGCTCGCCGTTTTTACCCAGAAGGCCTTGCTTTGGATTGACAGCTTAATTACTGTGGAAAGCTGCGTCCCCAAACCCCATCCCACCGAGCTAATCAAAGATGGAGTGTATTCCATTTGGTGAAAAAAAGGAAAAAACAACCGCCACCACAACAAGGAGCACACTTTCATCCATAATGGCATTCAACTCAGACTGGAGGCTAATGCATTTGCAATCTTCCGCAATCATTTGCCATGGATATACAGTATCCATTTTTTGTTTTCTCGTTTCAATTAAGAAAGTGCTTGCTGTTTATGTTCAAGTGCAACAAATTCTGTTATTATTTTCTACCAGGCAGTTTCCACGTGCCGTTTTCATATCATGATAGCACATTTGCTGTCCTTCTAAACCATGTTACATGATGAAAGTCAAGTTTCTCGTGTGAGAGCGGAAAGTTGTGTGTGTGTGCGCTCATTCATGTTAGTGTATAGCCTCTTGACCCGTGGTTGACCAGGGACTCATTGATTACCCACTCAGGTCTCTGACCACTCTCTCTCCCTCTCACAACTTCCTCCTCTCTCACTTTCTTTCTCATTCTCTCTCTCTCTCTCTATTACTGAAAGAGAGCGAGAGAGAAAATGAGAGAGTGAGAAAGAAAGCGAGAGAGGAGGAAGATGGGAGAAGGAGAGGGAGAGAGAGTGGTCAGAGAGCTGAGTAGGTAATCGAAACTCTCTATTACCGAATCAGAGAGAAAGAGAGAGCTTCTCCAATTACACACAAAGGGAAGGAGCCAAACAGGCGAACGCCACATCTCTCTCTGCTATTCTCTAATTTAATCCTTGAATACACTCCTTTGAACGAGGGACTCCTTTGAATAAATAAAGAAAGCCTGGAGAGGAGGCTTTGACAGGGATGGAGGGAGTGGAGGAGTGAGACTCTGATAGATGTGCCCAGTCTTCTCATTTGTGAGGAAGGTTGATTTGATTTGCTTGCTAGGGCAAACAAGGTATGAGGGGTGGCTAGGCTAATTGGCCAAAGGGCCGTGGCGGACGGGCGGTGTCAGGCGTAAGAGCCTGGTCACGATGTTCGATTATACTCAATATTATTAGACTCACACTGTTATATATGCAGACACACACCGAAGGTGCGCACACACAAACACACACCTCCTAAATGTATTCTGTATCCTTGTGTGCATGTGTGCATGTGTCTGCAGCAGGCCAGCTCTTGCTATTAGTTATTATTTTTATTTATGTATTCACTTCCATGGCTCTTTCTTGTAAATCTCCTTGTCTAAAAGGCAGAGGCCAGCGTTTGCCGAAAGTGCAAGCCTGATTTATTATAGGGCAGAAGAGCCTCACCTGGGGCTCTGAATACACAGACACACATAAACACACACATGCGTACACACACACACACACACACACTGAGACACACACGTACTTGTACACACACATGCACGAACACACTCAAATACACATGCACTATGGTCACGAGAGAGAGAGTGAGGTATAAAGGAGAAGATTGAGGGAGACATGAGATAAAAGAGAGAGAGAGAAAGGGGGTGAGAGGGAAGAGAGATAGAAAGAAAGCTGCCAAACCCTCATGAATGAAATGGTTAAAAAGCTGGATGTGTGTGTGTGTGTGTGTGTGTGTGTGTGTGTGTGTGTGTGTGTGTGTGTGTGTGTGTGTGTGTGTGTGTGTGTGTGTGTGTGTGTGTGTGTGTGTGTGTGTGTGTGTGTGTGTGTGTGTGTTAGTCGTTATTGATGTGTGTGGTTAGTCTTTGTAAAGTTCGGGGTGTGTGTGAGATTTTGCAAGCTGTGTGAATGTGTGTAAGTGTTTTAATTACTATGCTCTCCTCATTTTGTATTTTCCTGCTGGAGCTGATACATTTGTAGCAATAGAATATGTTAAACCTCAAGGGAGTAAGGAAGAAAGGAAGCGAGGAAGGAAGGAAGGAAAGATGCATTTTAAAAGTATTTCAATGTGGCCCACTTTCTTTTTACAACACCCATTAACAATGAGCTAATTACAAAATCGCCGCCATCCACTCACTTCAAACAATCCCCATTCTCTCCTACTCTCGTCCTGCCTCCCCCTGAGGGATCCGTCCCTATAATTCCCATAGTGCTTCTCTCACATCGCCGTGCCAACCTGTTCCTGGCCGTACCACTTCCTTTGACAGGAAGTACAGTGGGCGGCGTGAACGTGGTGTTTTGCCTCCACTTGTAACCTTTAATGTAGTGCATTGATCTGTGGCCCTGCACAGAATACGCCAGGGGGGGAAACAGCCTGTAGAGAGCCCCGCTTTGAAGTGCTGTGTGTGTGGGAAAGAACGAAAGAGACAGAGGAGGGGGGGGGGGCATGCACAAGAGAGAATAAGCTAGTAAGAGAGAAAGGGAAGCAAGCGAGAGAGAGGGGGTAAACATGCAGAAGAGAAAGCAAGTGAGAAAGAGAGAGGCAATAGAGAGCAAGCAAGAGAGAGAGTGAAAGGAAGAGAGAAAGAGAGGGAAAGTAAGAGAGAGTCAGAAAGAGGAGGGAGAGAACATACGCTACCCAGGACAGCGCAGTGCAGCATGGGAGAAATGTGGGTTGCCCTGTTTTCCAATAAACCCAGAGGCACACCATTTGGCTGCAGGAAGGAAGGAACACAGATGGCCTCTGGGTAATCGTCATCTCAACCAGCCAAGATGTTTAGACAACTTTTCTCTTCGCATCATCCTTCATAATGTTTTTATTTTTGATTGCGGTCATTTTAAAGACATTTGTTTCTGCTTGCAAGTTGCTTTGGGGAGTAACCTATATTTTTAGCAATAGTCTTTTTGGTGAATCCTCGCTAACATCACGGCTATTGTAGACTGTTTATTGAATGTGTAGTGACAAGCAGGTTGCGATTTAACACAACATCAAAAGATGTGCCGAAAGTGAAATGATCAGCCTAGTGTGATGCCAATTGTTATTAATTTCTGTGCATAAGTAGGCAACCATAGCCATGACAGAGATGAGCAGTAGTTGACGACAGTACATGCCAGCTAGGTCATAATCTCTTGCCTGCAGTAATGACCAGTAGGCTTACAGTCATTTTCATCTCGAGTTTGGGTTGGCAGTACAGTATGCTTCACTTTTCAACAAAACCATTTTACTCTCATATTCTTTAAATGTTATACTCTAAGCAGACATGAGTTCAAATACTATTTGAAATTGTTAAAATTCTTTGCTCTAGCCTGCCACAATGGGCTGGGTTTACATTTCTGTTACTATTCCATTGCTCCATCAAGCCAGGCAATCTCAATCAAGCACAGATAAAGTATTTGAAATAGTATTTTAACCCAGTCTGACTTGTATTTATCAAGAAGACGGATTGGAAATTAAATCTGTTCATTGTATTGCGAGGAATGAATATGTACACTGCATTTGGAAAGTATTCAGACCCCTTCCCTTTTTCCACATTTTGTTACATTACAGCCTTATTTCAAAATGGATTAAATCAACATATTTACTCATCAACCTACACTCAATACCACATAATGACAAAGCGAAAAACAGGTTTAGAATTTTTTGCAAATACATAAAAATACGAAATTCCTTATTCTGACCCTTTGATCTGAGGCTTTGGGACAAGTCTCTGAATGTCCTTGAGTGGCCCAGCCAGAGCCCGGACTTGAACCCGATCGAACATCTCTGGAGAGACCTGAAAATAGCTGTGCAGCGACGCTCCCCATCCAACCTGACATAGCTTGAGAGGATCTGCAGAGAAGAATGGGAGAAACTCCCCAAATACAGGGAAGCTTCTAGCATCATACCTAAGAACACTCTAGGCTGTTTTTTTTATTTTAAACATATGCACACATTTCGAAAAACCTGTTTTTGCTTTGTCATTATGGGGTATTGTGTGTAGATTGATGAGGGGAAAAAACAATTTAATCAATTTTAGAATAAGACTAACATAACAAAATATGGACAAAGTAAAGTGGTCTGAATACTTTCCGAATGCACTGTAAAAGCCATCTCTCTCTCTCTTTATTATACAGTACAACTGTTGACCAACTCTATTAAATAATTTTCTGTCTTGAATCATTATTTCCATGCCATGAAACAGCTTCCAATTTTACATAACATAATTAGCCCTATGTTATTAGTCTGATACTACATAATTCATAATTGGTGTCATGAATAAAGATGGCTGCCAACGTTTATCTAATCTTCCTGCATGGCACTGCCAGTCTCAGTGGGTAAGCTGTCAGTACGAGATCCCTAAATTGTTGAGTCATTGATTGGGTTATCCATGCTAATCAACAAAGAATATTGCTATATTGTATTTATGAAAATACTAACGACACAACGTGTCAGACTGAAATGAGGCTGGAAGGATTTATTAACCCTTATTTTACCAGATATACACATTCTCCAACCTTCTCCCGACTTGCACCAGCATTTTCTTCTACAGCAACGACCTGGGGAAGAGTTGCAATGGAGAGGAGGAGAGGGAAAGACAGGTACTGTAGAAAATCCTGACGAAAAACCCTCTTTGTATGTGTTCCGAAACACATGAATGAAAGTGTCAGACTTGGTCTAATGTTGAAAAACAAAACAATGCTTGAGCAAAGTCTTTCTTGCGTGACTCATTTATGAGGAAAAAGTGAAATTTGTGTGCCAGACCCTACTGCAACTCATTGACTTCTCTCTCCTGCTCAAACTCTTTGTCTCTCAGATGAACTCCTCTACTATCTGTGAAGGTTTATTTATACTAACTGTTTCCATTAGATCGAATCCGAGATATATGTAGTCTCTTCGGACAAAGACATACACTTTGCTTCCTAACAACTTGCGGTGCCACCTCCGCTCCACTCAATACCGGCTGATACTGCAATATGTGAGGCTAGCCTCAAAGTGGATATAATTGCATTTTTTCTTACATCTAGCATTGAGGGAACAAACCCTTAAAGGGGCAATTCAGGATAAAAAAAACAACAACAACGCTTTTTTGGTAAACAGCTGAGGGATAGGGCTATAGAAATGCAACCACTCTCAAATTCATAGACAGAGCTATGAATGCAAGGACAGACCACCCATAAGATAAAACTTGTAGTTTTACCCATATTTTGAAGCTATACAGTGTTTGGTTATGATTACATTGTTTACAGTAAAACAAGCTTATATGTTGGGTTCTGATGGGGTAGTATTTCAAATCAAATCAAATTGTATTTTTCACATCCGCCGACTACAACAGGTGTAGACCTTACTTACAAGTCCTTAACCAACAATGCAGTTCAAGAAATAGAGTTAATAAAATATTGACTAAATAAAATAAAATAAAAAATCTAATAAATCAAAAAGTAACACAAGAAATGTACATAACAATAACGAGGCTATATACAGGGGGTACCGAGTCAATGTGGAGGCTATATACAGGGGGTACCAATACCGAGTCAATGTGCGGGCGTACAGGTTAATCGAGGTAATTTGTGAAGTGACTATGCATAGATAATAAACAGCGAGTAGCAGCAGTGTAAAAACAAAAGGGGGACGTTCAATGTAAATAGTCCGGGTGGCCATTTGATTAGTTTAGTTGTTCAGCATGTTACATCTGCTCCTGCCACGCCCTCTACTTTTCATCCTATGTCTCCCTAACCTGCCACCACACCCCCAGTGCTCTCTCCCTCTCTCTCTCTGTGTGGGTGTATGTGATTGTGTGAGTTGAGACAGGTGTGCTGGAGGCAGAACAGATAGCCACCAGCTGTAATCTGTTCCATAATCAAGACCTCTACAAATACTCAGCCCTGCCACTTCCATGCTGCCAGTCCGTAGCCTCTGCACAGTCAGTCTGCGTTTCAAGCCACTTGTTCCAGCATAGATCTTGTTATCCTGTTGTGCCTGTTCCTCCTTAGCCTGACGCTGCGCTTCTCTCCGCTACAGTTCCGTCCGCTCTGACTGGTTCCTGTCTCCAGTCCCTTGTCTCGTCAGTCCTGCTTCCCTGCCCTGGACCCCCGCTCTACTGCTTCCTTGGATTCCGCTCCGGACCTGCTTACCCTGCCCCTACTCCCCTTGCCTCAGTTCCTGGTTCCCAGCTACCCATCCAAGCTTCCCCTGGCCTGCACCCCCCCACTTTTCAATAAATATATTATTTACCATGTCCCGGTCTCCTTGTCTGAGTCTGCACTTGGGTTCACCTGCTCTGCCACACATAACATAGCAGTCTTATGGCTTGGGGGTAGAAGCTGTTAAGGAGCCTTTAGGTCTAGACTTGACACTCCGGCACCGCTTGCAGTGCGGTAGCAGAGAGAACAGTCTATGACTTAGGTGACTGGAGTCTTTGAAAATTTGTTGGGCCTTCCTCTGAGACTGCCTAGTAAATAGGTCCTGGATGACAGGAAGCTTAGCCCCAGTGATGTACTGGGCTGTACGCATTACCGTCTGTAGCAACTTATAGTCGGAAGCCAAGCATTAGCCATACCAGGCGGAAGTGTCGTCGTTCAGCCAGTACTCGTTGAAACATAAGATATTACAGTTTTTAATGTCCCGTTGGTTGGAACTTTGAGACAGTTGAACTAAGCTCATTAGGCATTTAAGTTATATCCTTCAAGTATCAATGGCTATATATTATATTTGGCAATAAATTAAGTGCAACAAAGGATGTCGCAATCACAGTTTGCCCCATTAACTTATTAAATGTCCACTTAATATACGCTGCAGTCGAGGATCGAAGGAGACAGATATAGCAAAATAGGCAAATAAAACCAGAGAGCCCAAACAGTAAAAAACAAAAACAACGCCGACTTGGGTAAATTCCCACTGTCGGACGGAGCCCTTCTCAGTCATTATCATTGATTGGTGAGAAAACAAGTGTCTGACAGAGCAGAAAAGAAAGAAAGTACAAGGGAGGGAGGTAAAGGAGGTGTTTTTCCTCAGCTCCATTGCTGGCAACCTACAGTACGGGAAGTCTGTCTGATACAAGAGAGAAAGTGGAAGAAAGAGAGACTATTACAAAGCCTTCGTACAAGCATCCCACCACTTGCCAGTGCTCAGATCAAGTCTGTTTTGTTTGCGTTATTCAATATCTCAATTTGTAATGTTATGGAATGTAGAGTGCATTCAAAGTATTCACATCCCCTGACTTTTTCCACACTTAGTTGTATTACAGCCTGAATTTAAAATTGATTGAATTCAGTTTTTTGGGTCACTGGCCTACACACAATACCTCATAATGCCAAAGCGGAATTATGTTTTAATGAATTTTTACAAATTAATAAAAAAATGTAAAGCTGAAATGTATTAAGTCAATAAGTATTCAACCCCTTCATTGTCAAATCAAATTGTATTGGTCACATATACATGGTTAGCAGATGTTAATGCGAGTGTAGCGAAATGCTTGTGCTTCTAGTTCCGACTATGCAGTAATATCTAAGTAATATAACAATTCCCCAACAACTACCTAATACACACAAATCTAAAGTGGTGAATAAGAAAATGTACATATAAGTATATGGATGAGCGATGACCGAGCAGCATAAGCAAGGTGCAGTAGATTGTATAAAATACAGTATATATATATATATATATAAAGTGGCATTATTTACCTTAGCTTTAGAAAGTGCAACGTAACCCCACAGATACTGTAGTTTCGATAGAGAATCAAAAGAAGAACTACAATTCTCAGACATTCCACTTCCTGCTTGGAATTTTCTCAGGTTTTTGCCTGCCATATGAGTTCTGTTATACTCACAGACACCATTCAAACAGTTTTAGAAACTTCAGAGTGTTTTCTATCCAAATCTACTAATAATATGCATATTCTCGTTTGTGAGCAAGAGTAGTAACCAGTTTAAATCGGGTACGTTTTTCATCCGGCCGTGAAAATACTGCCCCCTATCCTAAACAGGTTAAAGTAACTAGTGATCCATTTATTAAAGTGTCCAGTGATTGGGTCTCAATGTATGCAGCAGCCTCTCTGAGTTAGTGATTGCTGTTTAGCAGTCTGATGGCCTGGAGCTGTTTTTCAATCTCTCGGTCCCAGCTTTGATGCACCTGTACTGACCTCACCTTCTGGATGACAACGG